>NC_037308.1:16904-1216904 GCF_001040885.1 Strongyloides ratti | reverse complement strand
TGGTGAACCATTAATATTTAACAGAGATAAATTATATTCAACAATTTTAGTTGATACTTTTGATAAAGAAAATGGAAATGTAATATTTGTTCATATTCCAGCAGATCAAGAAATAATGAAACTTTCATATAGAAAAAATGAAAATGGTAAAAGTATTGTAAGGAGATTAATAAATTTAAAACTAAGTAATTTTAATAAAGTAAATTCATTAACAATACTACCAAATGAATATTTATTTGCTGCTGATGATAATAAAATTGCTCAATTTAGATTGGCACAATGTGATGCATATGATAATTGTGCTTCATGTGCCTCTGATCCATATTGTTCATGGAATATTGTTAGAGAAGAATGTTTTTTTACAGAAAAACACTATAAAACAACAGTTGGATGGATTTCAGGAAGTTTTAATGTTGATAAATGTAATACAAGAGTTAAAGCTACTGAAAAAATTTTATATCCGGGTGATTCATTTATTTTAAAAGGTAAAATAAATAGTATTTGGAAGAAGAATGGAAAAATATTAGAAGAAGATAATGATAAAATAATATCAATAAAAAATGGTGGACTTCTAATATTTAATGCAACATCTGAACAAACTGGAACATATGAATGTTTACTAGATAATATTAGAATTTCAATGTATAATATTGTTGTAGATAATGAAAAATGCACTCAACCAAAATCAATAGATCAATTTCGTTCCATTCAACGTGAATGGTGTAAAAAATTTGATGCTTATAAAACTAATTTAGCAAAGTGGCAATTGTGGTATGACAAAAATGCACATTGTCCCAGAATACCAGATGAGTTACATGGAAAAATGATTCCCCCTAAACAAAATATTTAATAATAATATTTATAATATGATGTACTTACTTTTTTTTTTTATTTTTTAATATTTTTAATTGAATTAGCTTATTAAAATACAATACTTATTGTTAATACTTTGTTATCTTTTTTTTTTTTAAATTTAAAAATTAAAAAAAGACTAAATATTGGGGTATAAAAAAATATTTTTGACAATATCTTCAAAACCATGTTTTTGTTTCCTGTAATATTAGACACAATTAAAAGAGCACAAAAAACTATATAATTTACCTTCCCCTAATTTTTTAAAAGTTACAGTTTGTTTATAAAAATTTCTAGATATTTTAAAAAAAATTAAAAAAAAAAAACTATTCAGGTTCTTAAAAAATATAACTTAATTTTTTTAATTAAGAAATGCTCAAATGATCGTAAAATAATCTTCAAAATTAAAAAAGTTTGTTTTAAATGTAATTTAAAGTTGTTTTCACGGCACGTAATATATTTTAAAAAATTTATTAGAAAATTTTATGAATTTCTTTATTATAAAAGATTTATTTAAGAAATTATATTTATTAAATTATTTTAAAAAATAATAATTTTTAAAAAAATTATTGTGATTTTAAAAACAAGGAAAAGGATATAATCAGAAAGTATATTACATATTTTTAAAATTGAAAAAAGAAATAATTACTTAATATAAAATTTCTTTTTTAATTAATATTGAAAACTTTAATTTATTTACTATACATAATTGTAATTTCATTTGATTTTAACATATATTGTAAAATAATAAAAGTTGTTAGTTGATGTTGATCTATAATTTTTTATATAAAAATTATAAACAATTAAGATTTTGTAATTATATGTACTTTATATAATTAATGTATATGCTCATCATAAATTGAAAATACATTTTAATGTTATAAAAAAAAAAATTTGGTAATGAATTTTAAAAATGTTTTTATGATAACTATTCTTTTTTTTTTGTTTATTTAGATGTAATGTTTATGTTTATATATATATATATACATATATATTCGCTAAATATACATACCTGATTTTTTAGATAACATTTGACATTGCCATTTTCTTAATTTTATTTTCTATAATAAATTTTATTATATCTTTAGATTAATTTATAATATATCTTAATAATGAACTACCAGGTTGGATAACACAATCACAACAAGTTCTTAATTGAATTGTAACCATTTGCCAATCTGGACAAAAAGAGGTTCCAAGATTTTTTAATATTTTAAATGGTAAAAATCTTTGTATACATTCACCTTCTTTTCTTAAACATGATCCTTCTCCACATATTACTTCATTTAATACTCGAGGAAAATAGTTATTTGGTAGTTGGCGTATTGCGCTACATGATTTGCAAAGATGATATCCATTTTTTGGATTGTTATCCATACCATCAATGTTACATTTTAATGCAATTGTTGTTCCTGCTATTCCATCTGCTTTACCTGAATTTTCTATTCTTAATCTCATTTCTTCTTTTATTATTTCATCAGAATTTATCATATGTGTTGAGTCTTCTCTTTTACCACGATTATTAAATTTCCATTCATTATCATTCCACCATGTTCTTGATGTTGATTGTATAGATTTATGAATTGAATTACGTATTGTATTTCTAACAATTGGATCAATTTCTTTTATTGGTTCTGCATGCATAACTTTTCTTATATATCTTGATTCAGCTTGACAATTTGCATCACATGTATATTTAACTAATGGTTGGGTAAATTTTTTACCACCTAAATTTTCAAATGATTTTGATGCAATTTTTATATTAGGTGCCATATAAAGTTCTGAATAAACACCAGAATCTTTAAGTATTTTTTCTAATTCTTCATCACTTGAAATTTTACATTTTTCAACATCTTCAGTTGTTGTTATTGTTGTTGTTGTTGTTGATGATGATGATGATGATGGTTCATCAATAATTTCTATAGTTGTTGTTGGAATTGTATGTGTAGTAGTAATAGTAGTAGTAGTAGAAATAGTAGTTGTTGTAATTATTTTTCTTGGTTCTTCAAGTTCATATGCATTCCAAAATCTAATTTCAAAAGGTCTAACAATTTGTGAATGAATTGATGTAGAAAATAATTTAAGGTAAAATATGATAAATAAAGTATAAATATATTTTATATCCTTCATTTATTTTAACTTTAAATATTAATATATATAAAAGATTTTTTTTTTTATATATATTAATAAAAATTAAAAGAAAAGATAAAAAAAAAAAGAAAACAATAAAATGAAAATTTTATTATTATTATTAAAAAATTAAACTTTTTATTTTAGTAGAATTAAAATATATGTATGATATATATATATATATTATATTAATGAACAAAAATAGCATATATATATACATATACAATATTTTATTTGCATAAGTAACAAACGCCAAATTATATAATTATAATAGTTAAGATAATTTCAAACAAACTTAATAACTAGAAGTATTCATATGTAAAATGGTGTGTTTCAAAATAAAAAGAGTAATTTTAATAGTTATCGTTTATTAAATAAAATGATAGGTTGACTAATTTTTATCATTAATGTTACATTAAAGAATAGTATGATAATTAAAGATATTTATATGTAATAAATATATATATATATATATTAATTAATTAAATCTTTTCTTTGTCAGTAATTAAATATTATTTAAAAAATAAAAATTTGTAATCTTTATAATAAAAAAAAAGGTATAATATTCAATATATATCATTATATTATAAATATTTTACTCCTCCATTCAAGGCTATGTTTTTTTTTCATATCATAATTAATTATACCATTGATTTATGATTCATAATAAATTTAGAAATAATTTTATTTTAATATGATCAGTGATTGATAAAATAACAATATAACAATATAAATATTTTTATAGTTCTAAAATAAAATATTTTTTAAATTTATATTCATTTTATTTTTTGATATCATTCATTTATTGTTTATAATAATTCTAATAATATTATTAAGATTGATTCAAATATTATAATTATTTTAAAATTTGAAGTAATTTAACATTCCATTTCATTTATAAATTTGTGTAGTGATATAATTTACTACATTCAAAAATAATCAACTGATATAATAGTTTATTTAAAATTATTTGTTATAAATATTAAAAAGTATGATTAATAGAAATATATTAACATAAGTTATTATTCTAAACTTATTTTCAGAAACGGATATCCGGGTGAAAAAAAAAATATATTAAACAATATTTTATTTAATAAAAATTTATATTCTTCCATTATTATTTGTTGCTTTATATTACATTATTCTTTATTTGAAGTAAATAAAAAAAAAATATAATTCTTAAAAATATTTTGTTATTTTTAAGTAATCTATCATGGTACTATACCAATTCTATACTAAAAAAAATATTATAAATATATATATATATATATATATTTATATAAATAATTTAAATTTTACAATGAATTATATATTAAAGTTTTTTTTTTTTGAGAATATTTAAATAAATTAATTAATTTCATTTCTTGTACATTTTCATATATATATAATTATTATTTTTTCCTTCTAAAATTGTATTAATTTTATTCACAAATTTTTGTTATTCCATTTATCATATTCAATTTTACCATTATTTTTCCATAAATACATTTTATATACAATATTGGTCATTTCAATATTATTTATAGAATGGAAATATTTTTACTGTCAATAAAATATAATTATTATAAAGTTTAAAGTAAAAATGACAAAAAAGATAGATATATATATATTTTAAAATATTGAACTTTTTCTAACCCTCATTTGTAATATATTTTTAAAAAGTGTAAAGCAAACAAATAAAATAATGTTTCTCAAAATTGGTAAAAGGGGAACCAATGACAATATTTAAAAGAATAAAAATTTTTGTTGTTCATATATATATATATATCAATGGATATATATATATATATATTTGTATATATTTTGATGATGACTTCAACAAATTAACAACAAAGGAAAAGGAGATAAGCGGTCCCAGATTTGATGAAAAAAGCTGAAACTAACTATAAAAGTTATATATCATAAAATACAGATGCATTATATTACATATATCTATACTATATTTTAACTCCATAAACTTTTATACACATATATTTCCTTTTCTAAGCAGTGTAGAATTTTTATATTTTGGTAACATACACTATAACTATTTTGAGTGAAAGCATTGAATTAATAAAAAGCAGAGATATTAATGAGAAAATGAAAAACTCAATTTTATAAAGGTTATAATTTTTTTATCTTTCATATATATATATATATATAAATATATATATATAATAAATAGTTTAATTTTTAATTTTTTTTTTTTCCTCTTAAATAATATCTTTTTTTTTTTTGATTAAAAATTATATTCCTAAAATATTTTAAATTTACTTTTTTATTATTATATTTAAAAATTTTTTTTTTTTTTACAATATTTTTTTATTATCTATAGTCAATAAGAGAGTAAAAGGAATTAAGCTATTTTAAAGTAGAAGCTAAATAATAATAATTTTTAAAGAATTAATTTTATTTTAAGAATCATTAATCAAAATTTGAATATCATTAATAAATGATTATAATTTTATTTTCATTAAATTTGAAGAAATTTTTGTCTTTTAAATATAATAAATGATATTTAGTATTAAAATAATAAATAAAAATAAATCTTAAATGTTTTTATATATTTTTTTATATTAATTATACGTTAAATTATATTTTTTTTTTCTTCTCTTGAAATAAACTTTATATATATCTCTTTTTTATTTTTCTTAAAGAAAACAGACATGTTTGTTTTTGAAAAGCTACTCCATTCTTTAGTTTATATTTATTATGTTAACATCTTTTTGTCTTTAGTTTGAGTTAATACATATTTCTATGTATATATAACATAAAGTATTAGAATAAAGTTCCTGGAATATTTTTTTAAATACTATTTCCCTGTTGAATTTTTTTTTTCCTATTCATAACACATATTTGTTATTCTTTTTTAATTATCTTGGGACATTGTACTTGTGTAATCAAGAACTTTTTTTCTCTAAATGAGTAACATTTCAGCAATTTTTCTCTTGTCAAATAGAAATATAAAATGTTTAAAATATTTAGGTAACTATTATTTAACATTAATTTATTCTTTAATAAATATATATATATATATATATATAATATATATACTTTAATTTTATATATATTTTCTATACTTAATTTGTAAATTTTTGTAATATTTATATAATATTATATAAAAATTTATCTTATTTTTATATTATTCTATTTTTAAATATATTATATATTATATATATATATATATATATATAAGATTGATTCAATAATATGTATCTTTATAAAATGATTTTATTTTTGAAGTCTTAAAATTGTTGTTATATAATTAAATGTCCGAATATTATTTACATTTGATAGTTTAAATAAAAAGAAAAATAATTCCAACTAATATAAATGTATATTTATTTAAAATCTTCTAATTGTTCTTCTTTTTCCATTTTTAGTCGATTATTTTATCTTTAAATGTATTAATAAAATAATTACTATGTAATATCTTTTTCCTCTTATCACATCACTCTTTTTTTTTTACCAAATAACAAACATATTTAACAATATTTTAGCTCTAATATTTTCTAAAATATTTGAATAAATTTAAAACTACTATTCAAGAGATAATAATTTTTGAAGGAAAAAGATTTTAAAGTAAGATAAAATTTTTTTCATATTGTATTCACACTTTTTTATAATAATAATAGCAATAATTTCTATCGTTAAATTTATTTTCTTCTTCTTTTATCTTTAAAAAAAAAGTAGTGAGAACTTATTTTTTTTTAATAAGATAAAAAGACTTAAGATATATAAGAAGTAATTTTTTTATAGTTATTAAAAATATATTATTTTTAGTTAATTAACTTAATTTTCTTTTAATAATTTAAATTTTCAAAACATTCTTCATTTTTATATTTATGATTTTTTTTTTTTTATTTAATCAAATTATTATTTTTTTTTAATATTATTAATACTTTATGGTAATTTAAATTATCATTTATAATTAATAAATAAGATTTTTATAAGATTAGTATTGTTTTAATATAAATTCTTTTATATATTCTATTGAAATAAAGATTTTTTTATGGCATCGTTTTTGTTAGTCACTTTAATATCAATATGGTTTTAACTAATGTGTATTTTTATCAGTTAAAATTTTATATATAAACAAAGCTTTTTATTTTATTATACTTTTGGTGATATATACTATATAAATTTTCGTTGGTTCAAAAAATGGTACCCTAAAATATAATAAAAAAAAAAGTTGAATTTTGTAAAAATGTATTAATAAATTTTTTTTTTTTTTTTTTTTAAAATTTCATTAATATTATTTAAGAATTTTATGTTTGTTTTTTTTTTGTTGTCATTTCTTTTATACGTAATATTTACTTTTAAAAAACTTTTCTCCTTAAATGCACAATTTTGTTAGATACCAAATGAATTTTACATATGTAGGCCTCTATATTCATAATATATATATATATATATTGTATACGTACATATTTATATAAATATAAAATATCTCTTTCAAATATTAACATAATAGTTTAGATTGATTTTAAAATAAAAAAAAAATGTTTATTTTTTTCATTACATTGTACTAATACATGCAAATGAGCTTCTATTTAATTATTAAACATTTTCTGTCTCATTATTATATATACACACTCAAGATAACGACTTTATTTGTTTCTAATATATTTATATATATGCATATATTTTAAAAAATGCCGTCATTGGCTTTTCTATGACTAAGCTAAAGTTTTATTGGTTACCCTACCCAACTGCCTAATCTTAAATTTCATTATAGTAAAGATGATATGTTGAAATTGTTTTATCAATCATTGTTTGAAAACACTTCTTTTCATATATTCTTTCTATGATCTATCTCATTTTTATTTTAATATTTTATAAAACTATATATATATATTAAACAAAATTATTTTTATATTTGTAGTGATGCGATGGTGTTGTGGAGCCAGTTGTTCAGGGACTCCGTTTACTTTAATTTGTGGAAATAGTACTAATAATCAAAATGGAGTTGATAATACTAGTCAAAATAGTACAACATTACATGATAAAAGAAAAAAAAATTTTAATAATCCTATTAAAACTTCAAAAAGATCTTCCAGTACTCCTGTTACAGTTATTGCTTCCTCCAATTCTGTATTAGTTGGTAGTAATAGATCATTAGAAAATTCTTCATCTACTATTAAATATGTAAATACAGAAACAAAAGTAAAGGATAAAAAATTTTCTTTCACTACAACATCATCAAACTCTTTTGATTACTCACCAACAAGTTCTTTATTACCAAAAAATTCTGAATCAGAAAGTAATAATAATAAAGATGGCAAAAAAAATTCTCATAAAAGAACATCTAATATATTATCTTCTAAATTATTGTTTTCTGGAAAGTCTAATAAACTTCCCCCAGTACAAGAAATGCCAACATCAGTTGAGGCATTTGGGCATATGTTGTTGAAATCACAAAAATCCGTAAGTACATATAAATAATATTATTATTCTAACAATTATTATTGTTATAATATCGAATTTAAAAAAAAAAAATTTTTTTTTTTTTAAATTATATTATACATCCAAATATTTTATAATTTTTAATGTTTAAAAATATATTTTTTTTTAAAAAAATGGTACTTTAGGCATTAATAATATCTGCAATCTCATCAATTGTAAATATTCCATTCATTGAAGCGTTAACACAAAGTGGCTGGAATATATTTTATAGTGATTCAAAAGACTTGGAATCATTAAGCAAAGAAAATGCATATTTTACTCCAACTGTCATAATCATTGATTCAAAAATATCCACCTTTTCATCTCTTATTTCGTAAGTTTAAATAAATTTTATATAAAGATCTTAACAATTCTCTATATAATTTCTTTTTTTTTTATATTAAAAAGAGCACTAAAAGCAAATAATATATTTCTTTTAAATATCATTACCACACCCATTTCCGCTATCAAAATTTTTGTTTTTTAAAAATATAATTTATATACTAGTTATTTAGTTAATTTTTTTCTTACTTCCAAAGATTGCAATTACTACTAATCTAATTAACTAGTATGTGATCAAAATAAAAAGACGTTTAATATTTTACAAATTATCTTTTCTGCAAAATATATATTATATGTTGATTTTTTTTTAATTGATAGCCTATATAGTTTTGTCTGCAAATTTACACTTTTAATAAGCAATCTTCACACTTTTAAAATCTTTTATATCTTGTTCTTTCTAATTAAATAATATGTTAAAAAATAATTAAAGTTAAAAAAAAATTAGATTATAAAAATAGATTAAAAAAAAAAATTATATGTCTTTGTTAATTATAAATTTGGATAATCAAATTAATCAATTTTATCATATTTGTTTTATAACAACTATATATATATATTTATATTTATTTTTACTATATCTTTTAAAAAATGTAACTATCTATTTTTCTAAAAAAAAAAAAAAAAAAAATTTAACTAATTGTCATTTTGAGGGAAATTTATAAAATTTAAACAAAAAATTATAAAAACAAAAAAAAAATTTTGTATTTATTTATTCTAAACTTTCAAATAAATCTTGTAAAAAATATTTACATTACCATAAAACACTTTTAAGATAATGTAATATATTTTAAAATTAAATGAAACAAAAATTTTACAATAAATTTATCAGAACTAAGTTAAAAAGTAAGAGAAGAGTAACTTTTCTATAACGAAGTAATGTGGTAATGCATTAAAAGAGAATAATTCTTCTTCTTTTTTTTTTTTTATTGTATCCAAATTAATTATAATATACAGCTGTAATTAAAAAAGAATCACCGGAAATGAAGATTAATTGATAAACATAATATTTTTTTTATACTTATTTAACATGACAGTATTTATTTTTATTTTACAAATAATTTTTATATTTTAAATGTCTTTCTATTTATTTTGAAATTTATTAAATTTAATTGCTGTTTCCGTTTTATGTTATACATAATAATAAAAAAAAAGAATACTATTTTTTTTTTACCTCTATAATTTATTCATTTTTAAAGGGTATTCAAAATATGAGAATTATTTTTATAAATAATAAAAATAATATATTTATAAGGTAATGATATTATATCTTTTAATTAAAAAATTAATAATAAAATTTTAATTATTATTAAAAAATTATATAAATAATTTTAAAATAATTTTTAGATCTTTACATACATTGCCTTATTATCAAGATGATGTCTTTTTAGTTGCCTTGGTTGAACGGTAAGTTATTATTTTAAAAAATATATTGTATTTTATTCTTCTTCTTCTTTTTTTTTTTTTTTTTTGTTCAATTGTAATGAAGAAATATTTGTATAATTGTACTAAACAACAATTAAAGAAGGGAAGTCTTTTCTTTGAAAATGTATATTTAACAAAAAAAAAAAAAAATATAAAAGGTTTTTTATTTAAGTTTTAACATATATTTGTACGCCTATCCATTAGTAAAGGCTAACTAAACTATGATTATATTTATCGTTTCAATCTTTATAACATTATGAGGACACATGTATATATATATATATATATTGTATTAATATTAATAAAATATGTATAAAGGAGATTGAGATATAAAATTATATATATATATATATATATAAAAGAAAAGATAGTTGAAAATAACAATAATAATCATAATAATGTTATTTTTATTGAAAGAAGAATGATATGTATGTATAATTTTGTTTCTTCAAAATTATGATAACATTTTTATGATAGAAACAAAATAAAAAGATTTCTTTTTTAAGTGCCTTAAATTAAAAATTAAATTTATAATTAGTTTTATTTATTTTAAAAATTTTATGTTTAATAATTTTATAATTTTATAATTAAAGATCCATATCTGAAAAAAGAAAACAAAGATTGGTGAGCAGTGTGATTCATCATGTAAGTATCTAATATTATTAAATAATTAAAAATTTAATTATTTACAAATTATAAATTATATAAATAATATTGATATTAACTTAAGCATGTATTATTATATTTATTTAATTAATTAATTAATACTTAATAATAGTATTAAAACAATTATTTCTAACAAACTTTTATAAAATTTTATATCTTTTCATTTTTTTTTTTTTTCAGACAGTAGTCGCCACCTCTACAGACATTTCATTATTTGAATTCTTTGCACGACTCTCCGCAAGACTTCGAGCTATTCCAGCCTTATTTGCTGTAATTGAAGAGGCAAGTTTTATTTTAATATTTTTTTTTTTTTTTTTTACCAAACTTGCCTTTCTTTAACATTATATAAAGAGACCTTTTATATAAATATATATATTTAAATGTAATATATTATTATTAAATGTATAAAATATTTGTATATTTTATACAAATTTACTTTAAATAGACCTTTAAGTAGATATATAAAGAAAAGAAGATTATCAGGTATAAGATCAGTAATAATTTGTACTATATTAAAATTCTTATCAAAAACATCATTATGATAGTCTTTATTAACTTTATAAATTTTTCTTATCATATTACTATACCTTTTAAAAATATAAATCCGTAATAAATAACATTTTTCAATAAAAATAATCATTTCTATCTATCCTTCTATTTCTCTGTTATCTTTTCATTACAAATAAACTAACAATACCACCAATTTTTATATCTTTTTTTTTTGTTGTCATTTTTAAAATATGATAATTGAAATGTATTTTTGTGACATGAAAAATATCTTATCTTAGAATGACATTCTTTGTACTTTTAGGCAGAACAACCAATTGAAATTTGCGATCAAACAAATTCTATACAGTACGTTAACAAAGCCTACGAAGTGTTAACTGGTCTTAGTAGAAGTCAAATATTAGGGTTAAAAGGTTCCAGTATGAGAAGACGTTCTCTTAATAATTTATCTACAACACGTAATAATAATATTTTTCAATCATCTACATCATCATCCATCACCCAACCAACGACACCACAACCATTGGATTCTGAAAATTTGGCTGGTAATGTTACATTCAGTACAACGGGTATAGAGGTACCAAATATTAATTATGGTGATAATAATATTAATCAAAATAATATTTCTGGGAGAAGAAAATCATGTGAATGGCATTGTATTCCAATTCCATTAACAAATACCTCTTACAAGTAAGTTTATTTTATTTTTTTACCTATTTTTAATAAAGTTAATATTATACAATTTAAATATATATATATATAATTTTGTATAATATATAAATGATGCAAAAAAATTTTATTATCTTTTCCATATTATATAATATGTAGAGTAAGAAGATATGATTATATTATTTCATACTTCTTCTTATCAGAACTTTCATAACTTAAACATACATACATACAAGGATCAAATAATTTTCTATTTCAGTTCTCAATATGTATATGTAAAGAGAGGAAGTAATGACGGTTAGTTTTATCTTTATAACTATACAATTTTTATTTTACAATTTTCAATCATATTCTTTTTAGATTCCATCTATAGAGACATGTCTAGCTTTAAAAGTAGAAATTCAAATAATGGTTTTCCTGAATCTCCTATCAATGAGGTAAGTTTAATAATTTTAAAATAAAACTTGTTTATTAAATATAGTGACAATTATTTTATTTATAAATGTTTTTAAAAATGACATGGTATAAAAATAAGAATAGAAAAGGTTTTTTTTTTTATATTATATATTTTCTTAAAATGAGTATACATATTTAGAAAGTAACCACTTTAAAATATATACAATAAAAAAAGTATATATATATATATTTTTTTTTAACAATTTTCCTCTAAATAAATAAAAATTATTTTATTATATTCTTTGATAATTTAACTCTATCTCATATAATAATTAGTAAGACGGCATGTAATTTTTTTTTTTTTAAAAATGTTGTCATGAAAATAAATTTACTCTAATAGAATATTTAGCAAAACTAATAAAATATTTGTATAATACATTTATTTATGCACGCTTTAAAAATTATTTCCAACCTTTTAACTATTGTAGAAGCATGTGACTTTCAGAAAAATGTAATTTTTTAATTTTTAATCTTATTAAAATATACTTTTATGCTACTAAACTATTTTATATGTAGATTAATTATTTTAAATAGCTAATATAAAATGTGAAAAATTATTCTATACCTCATTATTTATGCAATTATCATCAATACATTTATTCTTTAGTTAAAAAAAAAATTTTTTTTTCTATAATTTTCTCTTTATTAAAATTAAATTATTTTTTTTTTTGAGAAATTTTTATTTCTTCATTTCACACATTTATTTTTATATATAATAAAATTGTAAAAAAAAAATGATACCAAATTTTAAAAATTATTATTAATATTAAAAATAATATATATCTATACAATAAAAAAAAAAAAGAAAGATTATTCTTACATTAAAATAAAATTTTATACTACCTCAATAATATATTATATAGTTATATAGTTTTATATAAATATATAAAAGAGAAGGATGTCATAACATCTAATCAAAAATATAAATTATACTACACATTTTTAATATCAAAAATTTATTCATATTTTTGAAGAAAAATTTTTATTTAACATACTGTACTAATTTGTTACTCATATTTATTTTACATTTTCAACATATATATATATAATATATTTTTATATTTCCTCTTTCCATTTGGAGCAGAAATAAGAAAAAGGTTGAAATACTAGTTTCATCTTAATTTTTATTTATTTCATAAATTTCTTAATAATATAAAAACTATTACTACTACAATTTAAAATACACATTTATGTGATCTTATTTTATTTGTGGTAATCTATTCTTATCTTTATACAAATGAAATTACCTTAAAAAAAAGGTCTTCATTAAACATTTTTGTACTTTCATTTTTGATAAAAAAAAACATTAATTATATAATTTTTGCTACTATATATTAATACTTAAAAAAAAGGGATGCTAAAGTTTTTTTTTATTTTAAATATATATTATTTAAATATTAACTTTAAGTATAATTTTTGATTATTATTAAATTATCATTAAGAAAAATAATATCATTTATTTAACATTAAAATATATATTATAAACTACATCGATCATGATTTTTTTTTTTTTTAATATTAAATAAATAATTTGGTCTTTTTTTTATAGGTTATTGGTTTGCTGCGTGAAGCTTTATCTAGGTGTGACGAAGACATGAAACCCATGATAAGAGAAGCAGTTAAAACATTAAGTTCTAATGAACTTTATACACCACAACTTAGTAAGATGAAAGATTCTGATAGATTAAATAATGGATATTATGATGGACTTATTAGAGTAAGATTTTATTACTTTTTTTTTAGCACATAATAAAAAATAATTACAAAAATAGAAAAAAAAAATTTTTTTTTTATATTTATTTTTTTATAGGTTCAACCATCATTATCAAGGCAACGTAAAAGAAGTGTTGTTGATGCTTTTCATACAAATAAAAAAATTAGTGATAATAATAGGAGAAGAATATCAACTGATGTTAGGAATGCTCTTGAAAATGAAACTAATTGGGATTTTGATATCATTCAATTAGAAAGAATAACTGACCATCATGCATTAACATACTTAGGTATGAAAATTTTTGACAAATGGAAAGTTCATGAACATTTAAATTGTAGTAGAGAAATTATTGGAAGATGGTTTCAAGTAATAGAAAGTCATTATCATAATGATAACAGTTATCATAATGCAACACATGCAGCAGATGTCCTTCAGGCAACTTCAGTATTTTTAGAATCTGAGGTGGTTGCAGAACATGTTGTTGATACACATGCAATTGCTGCTTTAATTGCTGCAGCTATTCATGATCTTGATCATCCAGGACGAGGTAATGGATATTTGATAAATACAAGACAACATCTAGCTCTTCTGTATAATGATCAATCAGTTTTAGAAAATCATCATGTTGCTTTAACATTCCAAATCACTGTACCAGATAAAAATATTAATATTTTTCAAAATATGAATCGTGAAGAGTATAATGGATTAAGACAAGCTATAGTTGACATGGTTCTTGCTACAGATATGTCAAGACATTTTGAGTATTTAACAAAATTTCAACAAACATTATTAAATTTACCAGATGAAGAAAATAGAGAATCAAATAGTTTGGCAATATGTAGAATGATGATAAAATGTGCTGATATCTCAAATCCAGTAAGGCAATGGAAGATCTCACAAGATTGGGCTTTTAGAATTGTGAATGAATATTTTGAACAGGTATGTTAATTAATTATTATAAAAAAAATATATATATATTAATTATTATTTATTTTTAGACAAAAGAAGAGATTGAAAAAGGATTGCCTGTTTCTTTATTACATTTTAACAGAGAAACTTGTAATGTTCCTAGAACTCAGGTTGGCTTTATTGATATGTTTGTAAGAGAAGCATTTACACATTGGTGCGGGTTTGCTCAAATTCCTGAATTATTAAATATCTTAGAAGAAAATTATGAAAAATGGAAGGAACAAATAGATAATTGGAAGGCATCAGATAATGTTAAATTATTATCAAGACAAATATAATGTGAAATTATCAAAATTATTATTGTTTTTATTATTTAATATATATGCAATTTTAACAAATTTTTATTTTGAAATGTATACTTTTATAAGGTCAATCTAATTATTCAAGTATTTCCCATTTCTTTCGCAAATTATATAGTCTATGTGTTTGAACTTTAAAAAGAAATGGTTGATAAAGATAATTATAATTGAGAGAAAAAAAAAATAAAATAAAACTAACAAGTATCATACATTTTAACTATTAACTAATATGGTTAACATAATTTTTTTATACAGAAATATATTTTTTAATAAATCCATGCAACAAAGAAAAATTCTTTTTATCGAAATATCAATTATTATATATTGTAAATGAATCAACAATATTTTTTTTTATGTTAACAAATATATATCAGCTGCCGCTACTTCTTGTCAACAATTTTTATACAAGAGATACATTTCAATATACTATATAATGTCTACTTCAACAGTATCGTTTTTTTTTTTATTCTTCTATCAAACTTCAGTTGAAATTATATATTACTCATTTAAGTATTAACTCAGAATAATCTTTTTACTCTCTCCTTTTACTATTCTCTTTATAAATTTTGCTTTAAAAAAAAAACAAAAAAAAATACGAATATACTATTTTTTGTTTATCATTCTTGCCATTGTCAGAATAAAATTAACAATTATTAATTAATTATTTTTTTTTTACTTACATTTAATATTTTTTTATTTAATGGCAGTTTAATTTTTATTATCAATTTATTAAGTATATAATTATCAATATGTATTTATATGCCAAAATTAAATTGTATCAAATAGTTAATTATATATATACATATATATATGTAACTGTAATAATCATTCTTGCCGTTATAAAAATTTCATTAACATTTAATAAAATATTGTAATTTATAAATAAAAAGGTTGTTGATTACAAATACTTTATTAAAGCAATACACAAACAAAATTATAGTTTATAACACAATTTTTTTTTTCTTTACATTTTTGACTGTTTAATAACGGGATAAATTCGCTGAACAATTTCCACAAGTTCACTTTCAGATACAGCTCCTGTTACAGTAACGGAACCAGTTGTATGTATTCTCAAAACACCTTTAATCGATGGATCATGAAAATTCCATAATAGGCCAATAAATAATTCAGGTTCGTATTGAGAATTAACTGGATACTTCCTTGACATTTTTTCTATATGAATATTAAAGGGAAACTTAACGGTAGCCATTATATTACTAATCTTATAATTTCTTATTCTAATCACTTGATCTGATTTTCCCATGATTTTTTGTACCATCCTTGCCGTGGTTCTAGCTACTAATAAAGCAGATTTTTCACTATAAAAATTATAAAAAAAAAAATATTTAAAAAAAAAAGTTATAAAAAATCCCTACCTTCTACAACCCATTACAACAACTTTACCCGAATTAAATATTTTAATAAAACAATTATATTTTTTCTTATGCCTAACAAGATGTGTATTTGCGCGTTCATATATTACATCACAAGTACTTAAAGCTACCTTTCTTAGATCAATGTGCATAGGAATTTGATAGTTACTAACAATATTATTAATCTACAATAATGATTAATTCATTTATTCAAATTCAATCAAGTAAATAAAAAAAAAAGAAAAAAAAAACCTACCTGAATCTCAACAACAATACCATCTGGTTGAAGTTCAACTGGAATTACTCCTGTATCAGAACTTTTTGGTATTTGCTCATCAGACATCTTTTATAATAAGCAAATAACAAACTTCCTAAAAAAACAGTCATCATTATTTTAAAGTAATTGTTGATTACAAAAAAATTATAATGTAATATATAAAAAAAAAAATAAATAGCTCAATACTATATATATCCAGTATAAAGAAACAGTTAGCAAAATTTATTTTTTTTCTATGAAAAAAGAAATTGATGTAAAATAATACATATGATTTTGGTTATTATTGGAGAAAAAAATAAATAACTAAGAATAGTTAGTTAAATATAGAAAAAATAATGTTAGAACATTAATTGATAATTAAATAAAAAACTTTCATTATACAAATAATACAAATTAAAATTCTATAACAAAAATTGATTACTTTTAAAAATATAATTTTTATTCTTTTTCTTTTGATAGAAATGAAATAGTTTATAAAAATATATTTATTTTATAGGAATAAAGTGAAATAGATTGTTATGAAATATATATTATTATAAAATATATGTATACAAAATTATGGGTAAAAATTGTTTCAACTCTTGATAGGTAAGAGTTAAAAGTTTTGGGAAAACGTTTACTTATTTTACTATTAAATGATGTTTCAAACTACAATAAGTAGTAAAAAAAAAGAAAGAATATCTACTATTTTATTTAAATATACATTAAATAAAGATGAGTAATATTTTTCTTAGTTAAAATAATCTTTTAATCTTTTTTATTATTGAAATCTTATACTTTTTTAAATTATTATTCTTTAATAAACATATTATCAATTAATTACATATATTAAAGTTTCACCGGTAACTATAACAATTATTAGAAATTGAATAATCAAAAATATCAATTACAACACAAAGTTAAATTATAAAATAAAGTATGAACAGAAAAAGTAAATTAAGAGTTGTAAGTTATTATAATATTTGCAGCATAATTAATTAAATTATTATTTTTTAATAAATATTTTAAGTCTGTTATTGTTCCAGTAAAAAATGGTGAACATTATCTTGATAACACATTAAAAGCTTTACTTAATCAAAAATGTGATGAAAATGTACAGTTAGAGGTATTTTTTAATATACACATTATTATAAATAATTTATTTGAAAATTGTTTTTAACTTTAGATATCAATTTATGATGATGCTTCAAATGATAGAACAAATGAAATAATTACTAAATGGGAAAATATTTTTGTTGAAAAAAATTTTTTTTTCATTCATTCGAAAGCTATGACAAATGAATCAGGTGGTGTGGCACATGCAAAACATCAAGCTATTATTCAATCAACTGGAGAATATTTATGTTTTAATGATTCAGATGATATTTCTGCTTTTGACAGAATTGATAAACAACTTAGGTATATATTAATGAATGATGAACCATTTAATGTATTATTAGGATGTAATTTTACCAGAATTCCATGTGATTCTACTGTACGTTTTACAAGATGGGGTAATAATTTAACTGATGAACAATTAATGACACAATGTTATACTTCTAATGGGCCTACAGTTATTGCTCCAACATGGTTTATGAGTAGAAAATTATATGACAATGTTGGTGGATTTAAAACAAATATCCCAAAAGGATTTCCGGAGGATTTAGATTTTTTCTATCGGGCATTAAGGAAAGGTAGGTAGAAACCAATAATTATTTTATTTTTTCAATATATGTAGGTGTTTTGATAAAAAAAGTACCAAACAACCTTGTGACATATCGTTATCATCAAAACTGTGCTACTTTTAATATTCATGAGAAAACTATTTGGTATATGAGAGTTAGAGAAATCACTGAAGTTGTTTTATCTAAATGGAAATCATTCTCTATATGGAGTGCAGGAAAACAAGGGAAATTACTATTTCGGTATATTATAAGGTTAAAGTTTAAAAATTTATGGTCCCTCAAATATTTTTTTCATTTTTATTTTTGAAAATTTTTTTTATTGAAGTTATTAATTAATTTATAATTTATTTTCAAAAAGTTTTTTTTATTTACCTTTAATTTTTTATATTTTTTTATTAACTAATTTTTTGTCGTCTTGTAGCGAATTTTTAATTTTTATTAATTCTTAGAAAAAGATTAAATTTTCCAAAATTTTAAACACCAGTTGTTTATATGTAGAAATTGAAAGAAATAGTCTATTTATGTTTAAATTATTTTTATAATTTTAAGATTAAGGAACCACTAACTTTAAAATATTCCTACTTTAAGCTATTTTTTTAGTAAATTTTAATCATTCATTTTTTAAAGTTCATTAGGAGAGGAGGAAAAAAGCAAAGTGCAAGCATTTTGTGATTGTGATGGAAAAAAAATAAACCGTAAATTTTTGGAAATATATGATGAAAAACTTCGCAAAGTGACACATCGAATTCCAATTGTACCAATTTCGTATGTTTATATTACCTTATTAAATTACTCAATGTTTATAAACAATTTTAAACAAATTATCATTTTAGGGAAATCAAGGCACCTGTCATAATTTGTGTGAAATTGGATCTGACAAATGGTTGTTTAGAAAACTATATTAATAAAAAGAATTGGAAAGAAGGACGTGACTTTTTTCATTTTTCTTGATATTGAATATGTATATGTATATATATGCTTTAATTTTTAGTAAAAAGGCTTACAATGTTAGAAAATTTATGTTCTCCTCTTTTTTATCTACTATATATATATATAAAGCATAATTTTCCTATACTTGTAACTAAGTTAGCTTATCTTTTTATTTTTAATTAATTTATTGTTCTTGACAAAAAGCTCTTTGCAGATTCTTTTTTTTTTATGATAAAAATGTTAGTATTCATCTAGAATTATTTTTTCTCTTACTTATATCATCGTCTAGTAATATTTTTATTTTTGAATTTTATTTTTACATTCAAAAATATAACACTATGTGTATATTTACTGACGTTTTTATATTTTTCTATTTTATTTTGGAATGGCATTTTTTTTCAATCAATTTTTTATTTAATTTTAGACCCTATAATAGAATCATAAATGGCTACTCAATTATTACATCCTGATGAAGATAAATTTTTTCAAGTTGCTCTTGATTTAGTAAAAAAAGCAGGAGTTGTGAGTAAATTAAATTTTTTCTTCCTTTATTTATTTTTTTTTTTATAGGTTGTACGTAATGCCTTTGATCAACCATTTTCTTCAGTTTCAACAAAAGCATCAAATACAGATTTAGTTACTGAAACAGATCAAGCTGTTGAGAAATTGCTAATCTCAAATTTATCTGCTGCCTTTCCTGATCATAAATTTATTGGTGAAGAAAGTAATGCTGCTGGAGTTAAAGTTGAATGGAGTGATGCTCCAACATGGATTATTGACCCTATTGATGGAACCACAAATTTTGTTCATCGTATTCCAATGATTGCCATATGTGTTGGATTAGCTATTAATAAACAGGTTCGTGCTGGAATAGTATACAATCCTATTACCAATGAATTATGGTATGCTCAACATGGAAAAGGAGCTTTTAAAAATGGATTCCCAATTAAAACTCCAAATGTTGAAGGTAAGAAATAAAGGCTTTTTTATTGCTTGAAGTAGTATGATCAATTAATCCTTTGAAAGTCTTTCTTTGCAATTTTTTAACATCATATTATATTTAGATCTATCACAAAGTGTAATTTGTCAATCATTGGGTATACATAATATGTTAAAACACGGTAGTGGATGGCTTGATATTGTAACTAATAATATGAAGAATCAAGTTCATAAAGGTGTTCGAGGGTAAGAATAAAACTGTAATAGCAGAAAGGCTTTCACAAGGCATATCCTACTTAAAAAAGTTTAATAATAAAAATAACATCTACAAAAAAAATATTAATACATTTAAAATATATTTCAGCAATTAATGATGCTGTTATTATAACACAATTAGGATCTGATCGTTCGAGTAACCTTGTGAAATCTTTTTTAAATACTTATCAACGTTTAATGGTTGATAATGAAGCTCATGGGTAAAAATATTTTAGTATTTATTATTAATTGTTTATTTTGTAGACACAGATCATTTGGAAGTGCCGCTATAAATATGGTAAGTATTTTTTTTTTAAGAATAATTTTATATTTTAATTAAAGGTTTATGTAGCTCAAGGGAGTATTAATGCATATGTTGAATATGGTATTCATTGTTGGGATGTGGCTGCTGCTGGAATAATTGTACAGGAATCAGGAGGTTATTTAATGGATCCAACAGGATGCCCATTTGATATAATGTCGAGAAAAGTATTATGTTCTAGTACTAAAAAACTTGGTGATGAATTATCAAAATGTTTAACTCATGTTGAATATCCAAAGGAATTTTAAAATGAAATATTTTTTTATTCATTTTAAAAATAAAATATATTATACAGTATCTATAATTATGTCATTAAAAATCGTGAAAAAAAATTATTTTTTGTGTCAAAAAATAAATATTAATACAAGGAAGTTTTATCTATTTAATTTTTCTCTTCTACATTAAACTTTAAAAAGTGTCAATGATAAAACTTAAATTGCAATGTACATTTACAGAAATGATAATATAAATTTCCATAATGTTTATAATAGCTGTCCATTATCATTTTTGATTTTTATAACTTTAATCAATAAATATTGATAACGCTTTAGGAGCTATTACATTCAAATAATAGCCTTATTTTTCATTATTTGTGATTATTTTTACACATTGACTGTGGGTTCTTTTCTTTTCTTACAACGTCCTCGAAGAACATCTTCCCAAAAAAAACGTTAGCGCACTTTATCACATTTGCCCTGATGATTTCTTTATTTCGACGCGACACAACCATACGATTTTTGAAGATGTCCATTTATATTCTTAAAATTTTTTTTAATTTTTATCTTTTTTTTTTTAATTATATTTATTATTATTTATATTTTAATGTTAGAATTTACTGATAAGAATAAAATAATACTAAGTGGTAGTTTTTAAATAGTCACCTTTTTTTTTTGTTACAATAAAATTGACATACATATGTCATGTCCTTATACTTGTTAAATATATACTTCAAATCGACTAGCCTTTTATATATATACCTAATTTTTATATATTAATTTTTTTTTATATTTCAGAATTGTAAACAAAAAATGCTAGATAAATCCCAACCACCAACACAAGAAGAAGTATCTGCTGTCTGTAAAGAAGCATTGGATACAATAATTGGAAAATCTACATACGATTATAATGAAGCTAACAAGTGGATTAAACAAATTGTTGAAACGGTTCGTGCCAATCTCGTTACAATGGACAGACCATACAAATTTATTGTGAGTTGTGTTATATTACAGAATAATATTGGAGCTGGAATGAATATTTCTTCTACATGTTACTGGGACAAAAATTCTGACCGTAAGTTTTAATAAAAACAATCGTTTTTTTTAATATGTTAATAATATACATATTTATCGTTTTTATATTTTTCAGAATATTATGCATTTCGTTGGGAGAACAAGTCTATCTTGGCAGCTTGCTACGTTTATGCCGTTGTTATTCCACCAAATTAGTTTATTATAATAATAATAAAAAACTTTGTTGTGGATATATAGTACATTTTTACATATATATTATATAACGCCTTAATTAAGTTTTACCCAGATTAATTCATTTCCTCATAAATATCTTTGCTCAAAATAAATTTGTTTTGAAATATAAGTATCCTTAATCCCTAATATATCCTTCTATATATAGGCTAGACTAAATTTGATCATTTTTTTTCATATTTTCAAATTTTTTCTTGAACAACAATTGCGCCAACTAAAAAAATGAAATTTTTAAATATAAAAAAATTTAATTTTTGTATATACATGATTCCAAGAACGCAGAAAATACATTTTTTTGAGGATAAAATATACTTGAGTTGAATATTAATATGAATTAAAATTTTATTTTTCAAAAGAAGTTAAAAATAAAATCGTTTGTTTGGCCTAAATTTGGACCAAAAGAAATTTTTAGTAGTTATGCTTTTTTTCGAAAAACATATTTGTTTAAAATATTAAAAAAAAATTTATGGGGACCGAAATTATCTACCAGATGACTGTATTTTTTTTAAATTATATCCATTGATTCCCCAGTTAATCGTAAGAGTAGTTGTTTTTGAATTTTAAAAATATAAATATATTTATATTTAAAATTTTGTATTTCCTATTTTTTTAAGGAACATTTTAATTATCTAGATTTTTGAGTGTAGTTTATTTTATAAAACTTTTTTATAATAATAAAAAATATAAAAATTTTTAGTTAAACAGTATAGTTCTATTTCTTCTCAATATTATAATATCATATTAATATTTTTAGAAAATATAAATTCCTTGTTTTACAGCGACTATTTATTTGTTTAAAACTGTTAAAATTTCATAGAATTAAAATCTATTTTAATGAAAAAAGTTAGCTTAAAAAGCATAAATTTATCATTTGGATATTTGTGTAGAAATATCAGAATGATGAATCGATGATATGCTTCCTATATTTGATGATTTGAATGAACTTGATGTTGAATCTTCTGGTGGATCACTTTTGCTATTTTTTTCTTCTTCTGAATCTTGTGTGTTGTCAGTTTTAATTATTCGAGTATATGGGGTTTTGGATTGAGATGAACTTGGTTTTATTTGAACTTTTGAATTAGGCAAACTACTTATGAGATATTGTTCTGTTAACATTTCTGATGGCAATTGTGTAGATTGCAAATTTGAACTTTTTAATGTTTTATTTGTAGTTTCTTGTTCAGTTGTTTCAAGAGCAAAAAAAGCTAAAGCATTAATAAAAGTTGATAAAGATTTTATGGATAAATTTTTACGATTTGATAAAGATTTCATACTTACTAATGTTGATGTATCATTAGTATCATTTTTTTCCGATATAACAATAGATTCAAGTTTTGGAACATGATAAGTTGTTGAAGATGAAAATGAGGTATCTGACTTAGATATAGGGAAAGTCAAAGCAGTTGAATTAGAAGAAGATTTATCTATTGTATGTTTCTTCTCTGCAATGCTGTTAGTAGTTGATGATTTAGTATCTTTATCAACATTTGACTGTTTTGTTTTAAGTGTTTTAGTTTTTCTACTTACTTCTTTGTGTTTTTTATAATAAAACCAACACAAAATAATAGTTATAATTATTATTATAACAAAAACAATTAGTCCAAACAAAATAAATTTTGGGTAATCATTATTTTTTTGGCTATTTGTTGGTTGAGATATAAAGCTGCCGTTGTTTTTTGTATTATTATTTTCTTTATATCTAAAATTATTTAATTCGTATTGCTCATTACCAATCATACCTTCTTCATCATCGATTTCATTAATTTGTATTCTTGTTTTTCCGTTACTAAAATAATAAAATATTTTTAAAGTAAATTAATAAATCAGACCTTAATTCAGTAAAATTAATATACAATGGTGTTCCTTTATACTTAATTAAAAGTTGTGAATTAATTACATCATAAACTTCCAAAATTTTTAGATCATTTGATTCCTGATATGAAAATTTGATGTTAATTAAAAATAATATCATCAATATTAAAGTACGAAAAAGCATTTTAAATAATTTTTTTTATACATTAACTTTTTTATAAAAAAATAATTAATATACAATATTTTATAATAAAAATTTAAATTTATTCATTGTATACGTTTTAATAAAATAGTAATAAAAATTTGAAAATAAAATGTATAACATTATTTTTTTAGATATATATAATATAGAAATTTAAAATTAAAAAAAAAATAGAATAGAAATTATATTTTTTGTTAGTTTTAGTATTATTAATTTATGATTTATTTTCCCCATTTGCTTCATTTGATGGTTCAGCAATAGGTAGAATCTTTCGTTCCCTCTTTTCAGGTTTTGGAAGTTGTTGAGCAGATGGAAGATTAAAATACACAGCCCCTGTTGGAGGTAAAATTGGTGTTGCTGGGATAACATTAGCATATTGAATAACATGAGGATATGGAATTGCTTCTGGTGGTACATATACAGCAACATTTTGTTGTTGCACTCCAGATGTGGAAGTTATTTGCTTTCTAGAATGAAGACCACCCTTTGTCCCTCTATTACCACGACGTATTGTAGAAGCACCTCTTAAAGATTTTGAAATATTTACGTTACGATTGTTTGTATAATTTCTACGAACTGGTTGGTCAGAAGAAATTTTTTGGAAGCTTTTAATTGGCTGTGTTATAACATGTCCACCAACTTCATACTTTTTTACATAATTTAAATTTTCTTCATTTTTTGTTTTTTTTTTATTCATTGTTATTTCTTTTTTAGGTAAATTGTTATCACCTCTCTCCTGATAAGCTTGTAACTTACCGTTTGTTTTGTAATTATTTTTTTGTCTTGTCACACCATCTCTACCTTTCATTTGTTTAAAATTTTTTAATAATTTTATTTTGTTACCATTTTTTTTTGTACTATCTTCAACTATATTTGTCTTTATTTTATCTTTTTTATTAGTTTGGTCTTCTACCTCAGTTTTTGTATCTTCTTTTTCATTTTTTAACTCTGTTTTCTTTTTACGTCTTACTTTTCTTTCATGATTTTTTGATTGTTTTCTTTCTATCTGCATAGCTACAACTTCATCCATTTCTAGACTTTCCTTCTTACCATATCGTGTTTTTCCTCTTCCTTTTACACTTTTTTCTACTGATTCTTCTCTTTCACATGTATCAACAATATCTGTTTTGTTTATGTCATTCTTACATCTTGAAATATGTTTTTCTCCCTCAAATTTATCATGTTTCCATTCTTTTTCATTTTTTAAACCTTTCTTCTTACTAGGTTCTTTGATAGTTTCAATTCTATCATCATGCATATAATATTTTCCATTTTTAGGAATATCAGTAGGATCTTTATTATCTTCTTTCTGAGTTTTTCTTATTCTTGTATGCTTGTTATCATTATTTGGACTAGCATCTTTGTTATTATTAATAGGATCAGAAGGAACTTCTTCTTTATCTTCTAAACTTACTTTCTTTTTGAATTTACATTCAAGTTCATTAACCTCACCCTCCTGCCCTTCATTTTTCTGATTATCAGTTTTAGTAGCCATATCGATTGCTCCTGTAAAAATATATATTAAAATAAAGGGTATATCTGATATCAATAAAAAAAAAATACTATAAAAATAAAAAATAATATTAAATTGATAATATAATATGGATTGATATTTTGTTCAATTAATTTTAAAATAGTATATTTATCTTAATAATTAGATGTTCTACATCAATAAACAGGTAATATATTAGGCATACATAGAAATTGGTATTGGAAAAATTTTATAGTAAAGTCTCACTAACTAATAATACTACAACTGTTATAAGAGTAGACCAACATTACAAATAGTAGAGACAAAAGAAGAAGATATAGAAAGGCTGTTGACAGATGTTGAAGCTAAAAGTTTTTAATATTATTATTATTTTCTTTCTTAAACATGTAAAGTACATTTAATTATTTTTATTGTAAATAGTATTAGTGTTCAAAACAATTGTACAATAAATATTTCGACATATATATTATTCCTTAATTTTGTTTACATCAAAACATACAGTGCAAAAAGTATCTCCCATACAAATCTTTTATCACGATTGTTTGAATGGCAATTTGGTAATAAGCTTATTAGTGCTTGAACTTGATTTCTAACATTTTAACTTATTTTTATATTTATCCATTGAATTATGACGGCAGAAGAGGTAAATCCAGAGGAAGTTGTTAAACAAGTGTTAGAAAAGTTTAAAGCAGGAGTTTCTAATGATGATTTAATATTATTAACACCTAATCTTGATCAAACGAGCCGTGGTAATGCCATCAATAATCTTTTGGCTCTAGGAAAAATTGAAATGCTTTCTCAAGGTGGTGGTGGAGGATTCACATTAAGATTATGTACTGGAACAAAGATAACTGGAGCTACACCTGAAGAACAATTAGTAATTACGGTATTTATTAAATTTAACAATAATTTTTTAGGTATATTCATTAATAGAGGAAGCTGGAAATATGGGTATTTGGATTCGAGATATTAGAGATAAAAGTGGATTAGCTCAAACACAAATGAGGCGAGTACTAAAAATGTTAGAACAAAAGAAAATTGTTAAATCTGTTAAAGCGGTAGGAACAACAAAAAAATGTTATATGCTTTCAGATTTAGAAGCAGATTCCTCCTTAACTGGAGGAACATTTTTTTCAGATCAACAACTTGACACACAATTTATTCAAACATTAGTACAAGTTTGTGTACAAATGCTATTAACTAAACGAAAATCTGCCGAAGCAAATAATCCTACAGATTTTTTTACAGCTAGAGAAAATTCTTTTGTTAAAGTTTCTGAAGTTAATAATTATATAAAAAGAGCTGGAGTTAGTAGGATTCCATTAGTTGAATCAGATGTTGAAAGTATTCTTGAAGTCGCTGTATTAGATGGAAAAGCTGAAAAACGACCGGGTTTTTTAGGACAAGAGGCTAGTTATCGAGCAACAAGGGTGGTCAACTCAAGAACAATGACTAATTTAATGAATACTGTACCTTGTATGCATTGTCCTTTGATAAATGAATGTAATATTGGACATGTAATTAGTCCAGAAAATTGTGAACATATGAATTCATGGTGTTGATCTAAATTTTCTTAATATATATACGAATAATGAAATGTTAGAAATGTTTTTTTATTTTTTTTTTGAAAATTTTTATCAAATAAATACGTTGTAGACGAAAAATGTGAAGTTAACGTTTGCTGCAAAATGATAATTTGAAGTAAAGTTTTGTTTGATGTTAAAAGAAAATTTGAGAAAAACGATAATGACGTTATTTTTTTTTCTTTCTACATGATCCAAGCATCAATAGAATATTTGTTTTTTGTAATTTAAAAAAAATTAAGAAAAAAAATGCTATTATTTAATATATATATAACGATGGTGTATACAAATTCTATCTTGAAATATATGTTCAATTTTTTTTAATTATTTGAAATAATTTATCAGTAACCAAATTTCAAGAATCAAATTTTTTCTTTCGAAAGATTAATGTTATTATTAATCAAACTATTATTTTTGTAGTTAAAAATTTTATGTGTTGTTTTTTTTCAAGGGCAATTTTTTACAATTTTCAAAAATTCTGAATACAAAAAATTTCAAATTTTTATTTTATTATATTTTATATGAGTTATCTATATCATTCTACATCATACACTAATTTAGTGATTGTTGTTATTGTTATTTAAGTTTTTTTTTTTTATCAATTTACATATTTTTTAAATTTTATTATAAATATTTAATGCCTTTTTTCATAAAAGAAATATAAGTTTAGATTTTAATGTGTTATTTTAATTTCAAATGCTAAAAATGTTTTCTCAAAAATTAAAAAAAAAAAAAACTTTGACTGTGAAAAATCATTTATGGCGATTCTTTTTATTGTTTTTAAAAAATTATTTTCTTTCAATAATTAAAAATATCATAATTAAAAATTTACTTACTTAATTTTACTCAAAAAAAACGACCCTACCACAATTGAATAGTATCTTTCTTTTAAATTAATATGGTTTTCCATAGTTTGGACGAGCATATGTAGGGTGTCCTTGATTTGGTCTAGCAAATGGATTTGCTCCAGGAGCACCCATTGGTGGTAAGTTTGAAGGAGGTGGAACTGATCCTGGATATCCTTGTCCAGTCATTGGATGTTGTGGTTGACCTGGAGTTGGTGGATGTGATACAGGAGGTTGCTGTTGTCCTTGGTACTGTTGTACGTTTAATGGATATTGTGGCTGTGGTGAAGATTGGTGTTGCTGTTGTTGTTGTTGTTGGAAACTTGGTTGATATGGTCTTGGCTGTTGTTGCCCAGTATTTTGAGGGAATGGTGGTTGTTGTTGTTGTTGTGTTTGTGGTGAAACAACGTTATGTGGAATTGTTTGAGAAACAACGTTATATTGAGTTGGTGGAGGTGGAATGCTCTGATTCAAAGTTGAAGAAGGTGTGTTTTGTTGGTATGGTGACGGTACACTTTGTTGTTGCTGATAGAAATGCTGTGGTGTTGGAGTTTGTGAAGCTTGGAATTGTTGTTGAGTAGGAGGAGGAGCATTAAATGTTTGTGGTGGTTGTGGTGCTGAATTTTGATTAAATTGTTGCATTGGTTGAACATGAGCATATGGATTTTGTGGAACATCTTCTTTGTTGATGTTATTAAAACCATTTAATGTTGATTCACTATCACCTTTTGAATTAGCTTCATTCAAATTAAGTTGTTCAAATGCCGATATGTCAGATTGGTGATCTGCAACATCGTTTTCAATATTCGTATCTGCTGATTCCGTAGTTCCACTTCCATTACAAGGGTTATTTTGAAGTGATACATTACCTTCAAATGAATTTTGAATTTTGTTTTGAGGATTCATTGGACATGTCTGTATCTTAAAGAAAAATTATATTATATATTATAATAAAATAGATTCAACCTACAAATTCTTGTACAGATGGTTGTATAGTAGCTACATTATCAGCAGTTTTTACAGGAGTTTCAGGTCTAGAAACAGAAAAATTCTTTTCACATTGATCAGTTGTATTATCAGATTTTCTATGACATCTCTGGAAAGCACTAACTGCACTATCAAGTTTTTTTTGAGCTTCTGTGAGTAATTCTAAAAATTTCTTGCCATCGCATGCACCAGAAAGATCATTAGTCACTTCAATGAATAAATTTTGCTCATTACGAATGGCAAATAAGACGTCATTATCATCATTCAGGGTAATAAAATCACCGTCTGTAAAGAAAACAAAGTAAAATATTTGATTATAGGATTATTAAAATGAGCTCATGTTAAAAGAATAATAAACCATCATTTATCTTTATTGTTTTTGTAGAGCACAATACAACTTTTGACCATACAACTAGATATAGATGATACATATATAAATACACTTAAATGTTATACAAAGGACCCTACTACTACCATTATAATTAATAATACTATACATACTATTCAATATTATATATCAAATAATCAAAAAGATACTACTGATAAAGTATAAGAATAAACAAATTTCTAGTTAAACTTATTTTGACGCGATATCATACTTCATTTTTACATGTTATAATTTTAAATATTTGCTACTTACCAGAATCACGATATTTAAGAATTATTGAAGCACTTGATTCAATATCATAAATACGTTGAATAAAAACTTGTAAACTTGACAAAGTTAAATCTTCATTATGTCCAAGAATTTTTTTACGAATATCATTTCCATACTTTGTTTTTACAACTATTTGTGTGAAACCATTAGAATTCATTATTTTTCTTAGTCTAAAAATACAATTTTAATAATATTAGAAAAGAAATACGTTAAGAATAAAATATTGTAAAAAATTTTAAAATTTTCTAATATTTTTACAACTATTATAAAATAAATGAGAATTGAAGATAGTTAAAAAGGTCTGACGTGTCGACAAATTTTATTTTACAACGGCATTGGTATTTAGTACCTTATGTTATTTAAAGTGCGTAATCTCTTGCTTACTATGAATAAAAAAAAAATCGTTTATTTAATAATTTTTATTTTTTTAATTATATTTTTACATTATTAAAATTTGCTTTTAAAAAAAAGATATATTACATTTTATTAACAATCTTTCTAACGTAAATAAATGTGTATAAGTAATGTATACTCATTTATGTTTATAAAAATAATATTTCTAATTCCAATGCCTTGTTATTTATGCTTCTTTTATCTTATGGCTTTTTTTTTTTACAAATACCACATAAATATTTGTATTCCTTTTGAAGATAAAATCGTTTTTTATATGGATAATATTGTTTAATTTATACAAATACATATGTTGTTTTTATCACTCTTTTCCATGTAAATATTATTTCTTTAATTATTTTTTTTCTCTACTTGAAAAAAAAAATAGGAAGCATTTAACAATATTCATGAAAAGTAAATTTATTTTTGTAGGAAAAAAAAATTTTTTTTTTCTGAATTAACAAATAGATATAGTTATTATTTATTATTGAAAATATTACTATGTAATAAATAAAGTTTAAGCACATATTTTTATATTTGTTTATAAGTTACTTATTTGTGATTTGCATCTTAAGATAAAGTTGTTAATATACGTAAGTGGTTTTATTTTAAAGAACTATGTTGCATTTGAAAACAATTTTGTGGTTTCTTCTTATTCTTTTTTAACTACACTTTTAAATTTACGCCATATTTGTCTATTATCATCATTGTAACTATTTATAATAAATTTTTCATTTGTAAATGTTGTGGTATGCCGATTCAATGTCACAATATTTAATAAAATAGTATAGTTATGTACTTTTTTCGTTCAAATAATTTAATATGCCACTTTCCAGCTTATCAAAATTTTATTTATCCCATTTTGTTATCTCTTCAATTATTAATTATAAATTACTTTATACTTATCTAAAGTAGTTTCAACTTTTAATTTTTTTTACACTATTCTCCTCCTTTCTTTTGTTCATTATTTTTTATATAAATATATTAATAAATAAACTGGTATTTTTAAAGGTCTCTTATATTGTTGTTAAGTTTTACCGATTTTGCACATGTATTAAAATAAAAACTTTATTTAAAACTTTATAAAATTGGTAAATGTTAAGTTTATTTGAAATAAATATTATATATGATATTATAAAAACTTCTTTTTTTTATTATTATTTTTTGATAATGCTTACCTTTTTTAGAAATTAAAGTAAACTATATAAAAAAATAAGAGGATTGTATTATCTCTGGTCTATTTTGCCATACTTTTATAATACATAATATCAACTTTAACAAATTGTTCCGAACGCGGCGTAGAGATTTGGCCACGCCTGCCTGAAATCATCTGCATTAACACAAAACATAGGCCACCCCAACATCACTTTTTACTCTCAACCATACTATCTTTTTATTATATTCCCTCATACGTATATATTTAAATACTTGGTGTAAAGAGGACGCAAAGCATTCGATGAGTTGTGGAGACCTATCATAATGACATCAGATTCTTTAATTTATTTTGACTTGTTCAATTCTTTATTGTGTGATTCAAAGGTTAGTTTTTTATTTTTTAAATAAATTTTTTAAATTTTATATAAATAATTATTACAAAATAATATATATTTATTTTTTTTAGGCAACATCTATTGCTTTTGAACATGCATGTACCAAGGCAAAGAAACTTGTATCTTCATTAAATAATACTGCATCAACTTTAAATAGTTTTTTAGATTCTATTCAAGAAATTAGTGATCATGCAAATAATTTGAAAGGTGCATCTAGAGATATTGGAGCTGATTTAACACGATTTTGTCTACGTCAAAGATCTTTTGAAAATCATATCAAAAGTTTAGCCTCATCATTAACGGAACATTTTATTGGAGAATTAGAAAAAAAAACACAAATTTCAAAAACAAAATTCGGTGATATTGAAAGAAAATACGGGAGATTATTCAAAAAATCAAAAAATTCACATAAAAAAGGATTTAATGATTATATAAAATTAGAACAAAAAAATGGTTGTATTGATGCATTAATGTATCAGAGGAATCAATTTATTATGTTCGTCAATTCAATCATCCCTGCAATGGTAATTATATTAAAAGTTTATTATATATATTTATTAATCAATTTCTCTTTGTAATTATATATATGAAATAATTTAATTATTCTTTTTAGAGTGTTCAGGTTGACATGATAGAGGAAGGACGCAATTTTAAAGAAATACGTGATTCATTAGAACGTACATTAACAAATTGTAATTCTCATGAAATTGTTGCTGTAACTATAGATGATTTAGTAAATAATTCTGAAAAATCTTGGAATAATCGTATATCTGTTACTTTAAGAAAGTCACAACAAAATTTAAGTGATTCAATTTCTAATAGTCAACATACTGTATGTAGGCCTCCATCACCTAGTGCTAGTATAGCAACATGGAATACTGAGTCATCAGATAATAGTAAATATCAATCTATTACAAATCTTCGTGCCATTTCAACAAATGGAACATTAATACTACCACATCAACATACATTACAAAGACCAACATTAACAGCATCAACATTTATTAGTAATTCTTCAAATACAAATTTAGGTAAACCACCATTACCTGGAAGACAATCAATGACTTCTTCTTTTTATGGATCTCCACCAAATACTCAGACATCTGGCTTTAATTCACTTTCTATCTCATCAAATGATTTATGTGATAATAGTACTTCAATAGTACGTCCAATTTCACTTTATGGCGGGGATTCAGCATTGTCAGTTGATGAAGGCAATACTACAATAAAATGTTCTTCTTTTTTAAGTGATACTATATCACAAATAGATCAATTATCATCTGTATTAAATGATTACTGTGAAACTTCAACAACATTAACAAGACAAATATCACCGTTAAATATTAATCAACCTATAAAATCAACATCTGTACGTCTTCGTGACAATTGGAAACCACCACCACCTGAAAGAAGAAATTCTTCTATAACATCTGCTACTAAAAATGCCCCGTCAATTGCAGAAGTCAGATTGACATCAGCTTGTCAATCACGTGCTTCTTCTATACAAGATTTAACTACGATTTCATCTAATACTAGTGGAATTTCACCTAATCAAACTCCAACGGCAACTGAATATGTGCAACCACCATCATTAATTCTTCAAGCACATCATTATCAACAGGCGCCACCTTCAACTTTCTCATTTCGTATCTAATATTTTTTTCTTATCATGTAAAAAAAAATGGGTTAAATCTTATTTAATATATTATATAAATAGGAAAAATTTTTAATATTGTATGTATGAAACTTACTATCAAGAGTTTTTCTTAAAAATAATAAAACATATCATAAACATTTACTTTATTATGTTTTTTTTTTATACTTATGTTTATTTATTATTATATTATTTTTATAAACATTCAATAAATACAATAATGAATGGAGATATTTCTATAAACTTTATTATTAATACAACATTAAAAGTATCCATTAAAATTTATTTACTATTTATACCATTAATTTAATAACAATTTAGATATTTATACTTATCAATAGATAATAGAAATTGTTTGGACTTAGTACGTTTATTTTATTTAGGCATAAAATAAATAAATGTAGTTATCAAATGTTTATAAGTTTATTTATTTTTAAAATCAACCTAAAAGTCAATCATAAATTTTTCAATTATATAAATGCTATCACAATTTTTAATAAAACAAAAATTTATTTTTCTAAAAGCTTTTTTAATAAAAATTTTTAAAATTTATATAAAAAAGTGAACAAATCTTATAGGCTAATTTATTTTTTTTGATATAACTTTTACTAGATATTGTTAATTAAAAAACATATATATGGATATTCAATTTCCTTATAACAGATATAAAATTTCAGATTCAATTTTTAGCATATCTCTTACAACAAATTGACATTTCTGACAACATGCTTTTTAATGTATTAAAAAAAAAGCATACTTTTTATAAATTCTTTTTCAAATTAGTTTACTTTTAGTTAGTTTCATGAAAGAACCAATTAAATAAGAAAAGGATTAAAAAGAGAATAAATATTTTTATCTCCAATTACTACTTCATTTCATCTAAAAATCTCTCTTTTTATACTTATATATAGTGCTATTTTTATCACTACATCATTAAATATATGTGTATATGGTATATATAACATCATTAAAATGTTATCAAAGTTTTAATACACTACACTATTTATGATACTTTTAACATTTATAATACAACTATACTTTTAAAGGGCACTACTTATTTGATAAACATTTTGATGTATAATAAAAATTATTTATCATTTGTGTAAATGTATAGTAAAGTGAAAAAAAAAATAGAACTAAAGGTAGAAATTAATAAAAATTTTAACAAAATATAAAATAATTAATAATCATTAAAAAAATTGATAAAGAAAATATGCATAAAATACCTGGAGTTTTTACATAATAATTATTTTAATTTTATGTGATAAATAAGACAATATTAGAAACATTGATACTTTCCGGTTTTGATAAATTAATTTGTTTGTTGACATATCATTCTCCATGTCAAATCCTAGAGAACCAATAAAGTTCTAAATCTTATCATATCTTTAGAATTAAATCCCTATATTTACTTAACTGTTTGAATATTTCTTCTTTCCTTAACAGCAATGTTTTATATCTTCTTTTTTTTTGAAAAAATGCCATACTTTATAAGGCTGTCAATAAGATTTTTTTAGTTTAATAAAAGACTTCTAAAGCAAATAACTTTTATATTACAAGAATAAAATTATTTTTATTTCTAAATTTAAAAGTTTTATTACTAATATTTTTTTGAAAATTTATTTAAAAGTGATTTATAAATTATGCTTCAACATGAATTTTAGTTTCAATTCTTAATATCGTTCTTATTTAAAAAAATTTAAAGATTTTAAAATTTTCTTAAGTTTTTATTCTTTTATAACTTTATTTAAAACTAAGATAAACTTTAGAATAATTAATATTATATGATCTAAATTTTTTCCCATCTTTCTTTGAAATCAAATTGTTAGTATTTTTATTTTAAAGAATGTAATTAACATTTTTTTTATCAATTAATTTTTTAAAAGTTTTTTGTTAGGAACAAAATTTTAAGAATCAAATTCTTGTTTTTAAAAATAATTTTTTTTCAATTTTTAAGATTCTGGATACAGAAAACATTTAAAATTTGTGATTTCATTTAAAGTTTAAAATTTTATCTTTTTTATTTTTCATATAAGTTAATGATATCATTATACATCATACACCAGTTAAGTGATAGTTGTTATTGTTATTTAAAAGACATTTTTAAACAATTTACATATTTTTTAAATTTTATTTTAAATATTTCATGTGCATCTATTAAAAGTCTTTTCTACAATTTTTTGTTATTTATTTCTTTTACCTTTATTTTTAGAAATGCTACTAATTTTTTTCAATATATATTTAATTTTTCTTATCTTTTTTTGTTATAATAAACTTATGAAAAATTATTTTATACTTTTAAAATGATACTTCTTATCATTATACAAATTATTTCATTGTTTAAAAATGTTAATACAAAAAAATTTAATTTCTAGGTTATTTAAAAAATTAACATATTTTTATTTTGAAAAAACATTTATGATAACTCTTTTTAATAAAAAAAGAAACTATTTCCTTCTAATAATTAAAAAACTACTATAATAAAAAATCAACACTTTTATAAATAAACAAAAATTTATTTACATATTTTTATCCAAAAAAATCACCCTACCAGAATTTAATAGTATAGAGAATTTTTATATCAGAAAAGATCAGCACACTTAATTGTCTTCCTTTTTCCTTTTGTAAATTTCCAATTCAGAAGCATATCTCCTCTTATCATCTTCGGCTTTTTTTTCCCATTTAGCTTTATCTTCTGCCTCCATTCCTCTCCAAATTAAACCAGCGGCTTTAGCTACATCTGCAACTCCCATACCTGGTTTTTTAATAGTATTTCGATTATCATTCAACCAAAGAAAGTAAGCAGATAATGCTTTTTTTGGAGCATTGGGATCTTTTTTCTTTTTTTTTTCTATTGTCTTTTTAATAGCCTAAAAAAAAATTAAAAATAATGATATTATACAAATACTTACCGTTTTATTATTAACAGATTTATTTTTAGTTTCCTTACTCATAATAAATTTGAAAAAAAAAATTCAATAAAACAGAATGGTATTAGTAATTAAATCTAAAAGAAACAACAAAATTAGTCATAAAATGAAAATAAAATGTAATTAAAATGGTGTATATAAATAATGAAAAAGATGTATATATATATATGGGATTTAAAAAGACGGTGCTTCTTATCTTATATTGAACATACTTGGTAATAAGCAACTGACACAATACTACTGTATAGTATGATGATTATAAAAAAAAAATTCATACAAATTGTTAAAATCAGGTAAAAAAAAAGGATGACTTATACATTAACTGAAAGATGATATAATATTTTAAAAGACAATATAATTGTAACTATAAATAAAAATATAATACAAAAATGCATACCAATTAATTGAAATAGAAGTATAATTGTATATTAAATGGATAGGAATACCTTTAAATAATATTTTCAATATGCAAAATACATTAAATTATTTCTAATTAAGAGGGAAAAAAAAATTTTCTTTTTTATTAAAAAAAAAAATAAGTTTAACAAATTATATTTGAAAATTAACTTTATTTTTACCACTGAATGTGTCGTTACAATATAAGAAAAATAACTGATTCCAATCATCATCAAGATAATGTTAATTTTATAATAATCATATAAATGAAAATTAATATATAAGTACTGATTGACTATATATATATTTATATTGTTAAAAAGTTGTTTTTTAATTTGTTAAATAATATTTTTGTCATCAGAAAGTTTTAAACTTTAGCATGAAAATATTTCATTATGTATTTAAAAAATAATTTTTGAAATAACTTCGCTTTGGATATAAAAGTAGATAAAAAATTATAAAAGGGAGACAAAATTAATTAAATTTCAATATTTTTTTTAAAACAATTATATTAATTAACGTCCCCAAAGTCCATTAGCATTATTCCAGGTTGAAGCACGTTTACCCCATAAACCATCTGCACTTTTCCATGTAGCTCTATAGAAAAAAAAAATTTAATTTTTTTAATATTGTAAAAATTTTTTTTTTTAATTTATTACCTTTTTCCCCATAAAGCATTAGCATTATCCCACTTTGAACTTCTCTTTCCCCATAAACTATTCATTTGTTGCCAATTTTTAGAAGGTCTCTTTGCCATATAATATCCATTTGTTAATAAAATATCAGGTTGAAAATCGTAGTCATACATTAATGTATCTACAGATCTTTTTCCCCAAAGTGCTGTGGCTTGATCCCATTTATTTAATTTTCCTTCAACAACATTGTTTAATTGAAAAACAAGAATTGATAAAATAAAAACAATAATTAAATGGATCTTACAACCAAATAAAGATGATTTATAAGAAATATTTTTTATAGGGTCTTTTTTATTTTTCATATTGTTAATATTTTTTGACCTAAAATAAAATATTGTTTTATAAAATAATTTATGGAAAAGCTTTTAGTATCTCATTAAAAATTGTTTTTCAAAAATAGGCTTACTATAGAATTTAAAATTTACTTTAATGTGTAAAAAAAAAAGTTTAATCAACGTAAAATTTAATGAAACAATATAAACATTTTAATTTACGTAATCATTATACGATAATTAAAACTACTCTAAAATAATGTCCATTATAATTAATATCAAGATATATTTTTAATGAATATGTATTTATATTATTAAAATAATTTATACAATAATTAAAGAAACATTATCTTTTTTTTTTTTAAGAAATAAAATAAAGCGCTTAGAAATGATAGAATTAAATGATTATAGTTTTTTTGTTTCTATTAATCCTTATTAAAAATAAAACTACAGCAATAATATCTTACTTTACTGTTTTAATTTTTATAAAATATACATACTAAAAACATTTTTATGTCATATGAGAACATGAAAAAGAATCAACTGACACCCCCCACTCGGTGATATGAAAAGTACTTCATTTTACATTCAGTAATGTTTAATTTAAATTTCAAGAATATAAAAGTATGATCTTAAGTAAAAAAAACAATTATATAATGAAAAATAAATATTCATTTATGCATCTTTTATTATGTAAAGGATTCTAATTTTGAATATCCTTAAATGAGTAATAAAACAATTTTTCTCATTAGTTTAAGTTATATTATCAGCTGGACATATATCATTAAGAAATACATTTGGGTATTAATTAGTAGCAATAAATTTAAATTAATTCTTTAAAAAGTTAAAGTAGCATTGTTTTAGATATTGTTATAAAAAAAAAGATAACAAGATGTATATCCTCAATTTTAACTACTTAACTAGATATATAAAATATATAATATATTCTGTATTATTTTATTTTTATAAAATGAAACTGTAATCAGTCACGATATTGTAGAAGATAAAATTTAATGTTTTTAGGTATGAAATAGCGTGATTTTTAAAAACAGATATATACATATAAAGCATAAAAAAGGCAAAAAATTAATAGTATTAAAGTTAAAAAGTATTAATTATAAAATGAAGTTATTTTACAACTGTGAAAAAGTTAAAATATATCTCAATTTTCATTTTTATGGAGGCGTTAATTATCATTAGATATTAGTATTCATTTTACTGAAAAAAAAATTTTATATTTTTAAAATATTTTTATAATTGTAAATTTTAATATTTTATATAAATAATTGTAAATGATAAATTTGATAAAATAAACTTTCCAAATAATATATTTTGTTTTTTTTAGTATCAATATTCAAAAAAAGATTAGATGAATAAAAAGTAAAATATATTATGAAATATTCTCATTAAAAAAATTATTTTTAATTTATATAAGATAACATTTTCTATCCTTAACACTTCATTAAGTGTCCATAACTATATATAATGTTGTGTGTAATTTCTTAAAAAAAAATTTTTTTTTTATGATATTTACTTTTTTAAGGAAATATTAAAAAAAAAATGGTATACTCTAATTAATCATCAATGGTTTAATAGAATAAAAATATACTGTATTTTTATTAAATTAAATTAGCTTGTAATAAAAATATACTGTATCAAAAATATCTAAAAAAAATTAAAAAATAAAATTTTAATTTTTTTGTCATTAAATTGAAATATATTTAAAACATTATTTAAACAATGAATTATTACAGTTTTCTAAAAAAATTTTAAGTTATAAAAATATTTTTATAAAATAAAAATAATAAATCTTTTAAATAATTTACTAAATTATTTTTTTCTGATATCATAATAAGACAAAAGATTTATAGTTTATAAAAAAAAAGGAAAAAATAATTAGAATCTATTATTAAATGGAATTATAAGTAATTTTGTTTTTTAAAAATATTAAAACTAGAAAATGTTACTATTAAAAATACGTGTATTGTAATTAATAATAAATAATTTATTAATTTTTAATATATAAGCATAAAAATTAATGTATAAATTCTGATAATAATTAATAAATCTTGTAAAATAGAATTCTAAATTACTGAAAAATAAATAAATAAATTAATATTAGCAAATTATTTAAACCACACAATTATTTTGAAAATTAAAAATATTTTTTTTTAAATCGCTTTTAAAATTTCTAATTAAAAATAATGTTGTTAAAATGAAGAATAATATTTACTGTACTAGAGTATTTTAAAACTATAACTTTGATTAATTTATAAACCATTTTATGAAAATTAGATTCATTAATATTTCTTAATATTAACTTAATAATAAATATCAAAATATATTATAGAAAGCAAATTTTTTATATGCATTTTATTTCTTTTAAATCTTAATACACCAATTTTTTTTTTTTTATTGAAATTTTTTATTAAGAATGATAAGGCTATGTTATTTATAATATATATATATATATATAATTAAGTCTGGTGATGACTTTTGTGATAAAATAAATTAAAATCCCAATAGAAATGCTATCAAATTATTTATTATGTTTTTGGCAACTAAATTCATTTTTTACACTTCTATTTTTTCTTTATTAATCAAAAAATATTTTTTTATTATATTCTAAAACATTTAAATTACTCATATTTATAAAAATTTTCATTTTAAAATAAAATTTTCTCAGATAAATATATAAAAGTTCAAATAAGATAAATAGTCATGCAAAAAAAAAGATTTTTCAAAATAAATATCTTATTTAAAATGTAAATATTTTGATAAATTTTTTACAACTCAGAGGAAAATATTTCTTTAATATTTTTGTAATACATTTTTAAATTATGTTACCTCTTCTTTTTAGTATATTTATAAAATTTTCTTGTCTTTAAAAGTTACTCATAGTAAAAAGAAAAATTAATATTTGCAAAATTTATAAAGATTTTACGAATAAATTAATAATTTTCTCATATTTTATTGTATAAAGTTTTTATATTATTAGAAAAAAAAAAAATTTGATAATAAATAGTTTATGTGAAATAAATAAAAGGTTATTGCTAATAAAATTCTATACTTTTTATTTGTGACTTTAATAAAGTATTTTTATATATATTTTATTTAATATGAGTAAATTTTTTAATTAATATATCATATAAAATATATACTTATGTGTTACAAATAGAAAAATTATCATTTTAATTATCATTTATGTTACAATATAGTAGAAAAAAAATATACATATATAATATACTTTAAAAATAATAATATAATAAATAAAAATATTTAACTTTTCATTTCAAGAACTTTCATACTCTCATTTATCCAATTCATTATTGCTGTTAATGAAGCAAGAACTGCAGGAGATCCAAATCCGTGTGTTACCTAATTTAAAAAAAAAAATTAATAAAAATTAAAAAATATATATATAACTTACCATACTAAAATGTGTAAGATGTTTTTGAATACTTGGATCTAAAATAGGAATAGGTGTTGAGGTACATAAGGGACTTCTATCATTATTAAGAAGTTCTTTAAATTCTGAAAGTACAGTTTTTGCAGCCATCATCATATTTTTTTTTCTTTGTATTCCTTGAATATCATTATTATTTAAATTACTATTAATCATATATTCTGCAATTTGTTTTGCTGGAAAATCATTTTCACAAATATGATTAAAATCTTTTGCCAAATGAAGAGCTTCAAATTCAACTAGAGCCGTTAATGAATTAACATTAGTAGCTTTTCTCCTACCAGCTGGTAACGAAAGACCAACTTTTTTTAATTGATCTCTTAATGATTTACCACCATCTTTAGATTTTGCTCTTCTTAAAATTCCTCCTAAAACTGATGCATTAAGACACTCAGGATGAGATAATCTTCTTTGAATTTCACCAACTGTAACTTTATATTTTGCTGCACTACTTAATAAAGATAATCTTCCTGGAACAGAACAAAAAACTTCTAAAGGATTTGGTGATACTGATGGAGTGACTGAGCTCATACTTTGAATTCCGACAATATTATTATTTTGCGGAATTTGATGAGATTGATGTTGTAAATGTGAAATATTTTGAGGAAAAATTGAATTATTATTTTCACAGTATTCTTCTTTAACATTTACTAATTTTCTAATAACACTATTTGGTTGTTGTTCACTAACATAACTTTCATCTGAAGAATGATCACGATCACTTTCAATAATATTATTCATCTTTAAAGAATATCCAGAATTATTATCAAGTTCTAATTTTATAATATGATTATTTTGAGACTGTCTCATATCTGGGCTAATAATTTGTTGATGATCTGGTGAGGAATTCATGCTATTAGGGTAATGTGTAACAACAAGTTCATTGTTATTAGGATTCATTTGCATACATTGTGTTGGATATTGATTAATTGATATAAATGATGAATCACAATTGTCGGTACGTTGATTTCCAATAAAATTCATTATATACCCGTTTCCTAGATTATTATTGTTTCTATTATTTGTAATAGTACTGTTAATATTAGTCATATTTCCAGTTGGATATACAACAGTTCCCTGATTAGTAGTATTAAATATTTGATTTTCTACTATTGATGTTGAAGAATGATGATGATTTGAAACAATGTATCGGGGTGTTATTTGTTGATTCTCTCCAATATTAATCATTCCAAGATTTTGATTGGTATTTGGTTCTATTATATAATCATTCATCTGATTATTCATGTAATGAAATTGTTGTGTTGGAACTGTTGAAACAGATGATGTGTTTCTCATCTGATTTGGATGAATATTGTTTATTCCATTATTATGAAGCGGTATACTTCTTAACTGTATATTCTATAAAATATATCATTAAAATTATAAATGATAATGGCAATAAATAAGATTGATAAATACTTTTTATTATATTTTATACTCACATTCATTCTTTTTTATCTTAAGGTATATATGATAAAAAAAAGAAGTATACTTAACAAAAAGTTAAGCTAACTAGTATACCAAGTTCAAATTTAGTGTATGCCTCCGGCACTTAAGTTTCAAAAGTTTATGATATTCTAACCAACCCTCTGGGTTTAGATTGCCTTAAGGAAAGGATAAAATATAAATATGATAAAATGATAATTTAAAATATGATTGTTGAAATTTTGCTAACGGCAAACTCAACCTGTCAATAGGTGAAATATTCAATTGTAATAACCTCAGGGTAACCGAAGGTGAAAAATGCCTCAAGCAAAAATAATTAGAAAAGAAAATTTTTAAAAATAGAGATTGAATGAATATTAAAATAATTGTAAATAGTCTAAATTATGTTTGAAGATATTTTAGTTAGATATCATAGGTCAATAATTTAGAAAGAAAATCAGATTGTATTCCTTATTTTATTGTAAATACAAGAATTTTATTATATTAAAATGTACTAGATATAAAGAGATTATGTTAAAATCAAGAAAGAGATGATCAAGACATGATAAGAAGTGGATATTTTATAAATATTTCCACACCCATCCATATTTTGTTGTAAAACTCTTGATAGTATTATTTAATTATTGTATGTGTTAATTTCATGTTTTTCATGATTTATATATATTTTTAAATTATATTTTTATTATTTATTTCCATCCATCCAGTTATATTATCTTTTATACCTTAAAATATTTATTTTTTTTTTGATATTTTTTTAATATTTTATTGTTTTATAATGAATTGGTAAAATAAATATTCATATAAATAATGTATTATTTATTTTTCAAAATTTAAATCATTGAATATAATTTAATTTATATATAATTAAAATACAATATTTGTTGTATTTTACTAATAGTTTAGTATTATTAAATAATCTAAATTAACAAATCTTATCATTATTTTATACTGTAAAAATGGTCACTTTACTTAAAGAAATAATGTATTTGAAAATCTGGGTCGACAATGTCTTCATTCAAAAATTTAGTAAATAAACTTACTCTGGTAACTGTATTAAAAATTTTAAAAGTAGATTAGTGCTATTTTTAAAGTTCACTTCTAAAGAGAATAATTAATTTATTTTAATATTAATTATTCTCTTATTTTATTTAACGTTGTAATTTTGATTGAATTGTTAATAAATTTATTTACTAATTTTAAACGTCAAATTTTTGTATAATAATCAACGATGAAAAAAAGAATAAATAGGTGAATATAAATTACTAAATAATTGAACATATGAATAGAAAAAAAGGAGATTCTTTTTTTGTAATTTTTACACTGTTTATAGTATTTCAATTAAAAAAAAAATTATTAATATACCAGTTTTATAAATTTATGAATCACAATTATTAAAACACGAAGATTTTTATCATTCTTTCGTCACACTACTCTTTTTTTTTTTTTTTAATAATTTTTACATATATAATATAATATTAGAATAAAATTTTTTTATTATATTTTTAATAAAACTACCTAATTAAAGAAGTTAAAATTAGTAGTTTGAATTTTTAATAAACAATTATGCAAATATTATAGTCAAATTAAAAAAAAAAGTTAATGTTTCTTGTCTGCAGTAATTGTTAAGATTCCTCTATTTGAAAGATGAGATTTGACGGTAGTTACATCAACGTCATTTGGTAATTTGTATGCACGATGAATTTCTCTTTTTACTGAACCATATTCATTATTTCTTGAATCATGGTGACAGTAAATTAAAACTTCATTGCCAGAAACTTTTACCTAAAATAAAATAATTAGTATATGTAAAAAATGACATACTTCAATTTCATTTGGAGTAAAAAAATGGCATTCCAAGCCAACTTCAAATTTATGTTTGGTATTCAAAACTTTAACAACACCATCACCCTGTTGCAATGGCCAATCCCATACTCCAGCGGCTTCAGATTGAACAGGAATAGTGCTAGATTCCATTTTAATAGAAATAATAAAAATAACTTTAAACTAAGTTATCTCTTCTTTTATATCAAAATCTTAAGAAAGATTGTTGTAAAGAAACAGAAATCTTTTTGGACTAGACGATAAACATAAAGAGGTATGTATTTTAATTTCATTTATTACTCACTTATCTCAATACCACTTATTTTAATATCAATATTTGATTTTAAACTGCTTCAAAACAATTAATTTGTCTTTTCTGTTAGCTGTCAAAAGTCTTCTCTCCAGATCTTATAAATATATATCTTCTATATTTTCAATGATTCTCTTTCATAAAACGTATTTTAATACTTTTCTTTTACAAGAACAAGACAAGTTTCTTTTTAAAATTGTAGTAATTGATAGCATACGTGCATTTATATAAAAATTGTTTTCTTATTCTTTTCCTTTCACTTAAGAACCATTAAATTCTCTTTTTTCTTATCAATAATAATGATTTAATATTATTACCCATCAATGGTTCAATATAATAATAACAATACAATAAATATCAGTTGATGTTGTTTATTTGTAAATTATTTAAAGTGTATAATAAAATCATTAGAAACCATTAAGAACTTTAAAATAGCTTTAACTTTTAAATAAAATTTAAAATCAAAATAACATTTTAAATATATAATATGATTTAAAATATTGTCAAAAAATTATTTTTACAAACAATCAACAAAAATTAATCATTTGTTACAATAAAAAAAAAAAAATAATTTTTGAATGAAAAACAAAGCAATAGTAAATTTATATATTTTTTTTTTACTTAAAACTTTTAATTAAATATATTTTTTTTAAAGTTTTACTAAAGAGATAACTAAATGGTATTTCTTAATTGTATTTATAATTTTTTACTTTTAAATATTAAAACATATAAATGCTATTCTTTTAAACAAATTAAAAAATGTATTTTTTATAACTTACTATATATAGTAGAAAAATGTAATTTAAAGTTATAAAATATATACCATAAAACTTTAAATTTTATCATTTTATTTTGTATATTATTTCAATTTTTTTAATACAAAAAACACATTTAATTTATTTTTCAATATTTTAGATATCATAAAAAAATTTATATTATTTATTTTATTTTAATTTAAGATATTATTATGTATTTGGGTTATTTATATAAATTTTATTATATTTTTTTAAAAACAAATAATAGATATTAATATCAAGTATGAAGTAAATAATTTCTGTGAGTAAGCATGTACTATATTACAGTATTTTAATAATATTTTAAATTAAGAAAAATTTAATAATTATATTTTAAAAAGTTATTATCAAAGTTTTAATTATATTTTTAAATTTATGTAAATTTATTTCAAATTTGTTTCAATATTTTTAAATATTTATACTAATAAAAAGTATTAAATAATTGAATTTCAATGTCTCGATGTATTTATTTTATAAAACTTTGTATATAATGTTTAACTGTACTTTGTAAATATATATTTTATTATTTAAAAGCGAGATTCCTTATAAAAGTATTGACGTTAGTAAAAAATATTTTTTATAACAAAATATTAAACTTCCCAATCAAGTGTTGTATTTAAATTAATACTTTCTGTCTCAGTCATTAATTTTAACATTTCATAAATAAAGTAATAATCTACTTTATCTGGATAAGAAAGACTATCTACATATTCCAAAACTTTTCCATAATCTTTGGAAAATTTAAAGTTAGAAAAAAGTGCTTCATAATTTTGGCGAATAGCTTGTTTGGCAGCAAAAACTTTATGACGATCTTGAATTTTTTTCCATGGTAAACCATTTTCATTTATCAAATCAGCTATCATATAACACCATGATTCAATATCATCTTTTCTTCCTAATTCAAATCCTTTATGACCATTTAATGAAGCAAATTTAACAGTTCCCTTAAATCTACATCTTTCTCTTGGTGACTTAACTTCATCATTTTCATTAACAATTTTTCTAGCCATACCAAAATCCAAAAGATAAACCTATAAAAAAATTTTTTAAAACTAATAAAATAAACATACAATTCTTTTTCTAGTACCTGCACCACAAGCAAAATTACATGGTTTCACATCTCTATGTATATAACCACATTTATGAAGATCTTCTAATCCTTCTAAACATTGTACTGCTACATGAAAACCTGTTGAAAGAGAGAAATGTTTTTTTGCCATAGCATGCCTTAAATCTGATAAATTTGGACCAACAAGATCCATTAAAATAAGATAATAGTTAGATTTTTTAGCTCTATCAACAAGTCTTACAAAATGAGATTGTGCTCCTCTTTCCAAATTTAATAATTTTAATATAGCAACTTCCATCTTTAATTTTGGATGCTCTCTATTAGGAACTTTTTTTTCTATTTTCATTGCATAACAATTTTTATTTGAATCTTTTAAATCTTGAACTTTATAAACAGCTCCATATCCACCTTCTCCTAACAATTTTATTACTTTATAACTAGATTTTTTTGTAGTCACTGATTCACCAGGTTGAACTTCTTCAATATAACCAAATTCTGTTTCAGAAGTCATTATAAAATTAATATAATTTCAAGTCATAAAAATAATGTAATATTTATGATATTATAATTTAAATATAATGTTTATTCAAAAAATAATATATTATTATTTACAAAAAAAAAATCCTATCTATAACAACAAACGTTATCTAAAAAAAATTTCCCTATTATTCATTTGATATAATGACATTCAAATGTATCAATATACTTCAATTTTGTCTGTTAATCTGATTTATAGCAACATCTGCCAGCCGTTCACTCATTTGAAAATTATTTGGTAAACTTCTAGCAATCCTAACTGCTGAAAGGCAATAACGTTCTGCTAATTCTCTTGTTTTTTCTAAACCATCAGAAACCATTACTATTTCCCAAGCTTTTTTTACATCACCTTCTTGTGAAAACTTCCTATTTATTAAAACATTTAATTCTGGATACTTTAAAGCTGCATATAAAACAGGTCCAGTTGCAAGACCTTGTTTCAAGTCATTTCCTGCAGGTTTTCCTAAAGTTTCACTTGTTGCAGAAAAATCTAATATATCATCTATTAACTGAAATGCAAGTCCCAGACTTTTACCATATTCAAAAGCATTTGTTTGATCTTTTTCATTACACCCAGCTAGTATTGCTACAGATTTACAACTATGGGCAAATAAACTTCCCGTTTTATAAAAATTTTTCATTAAATAATGCTGAAATCTAACTTCAGCGTTATCTTTATTTGATGAATTATTACTATTAATTTGCATAAATTCCCCTTGTACTAGATCTTCAATAATTTTTGCCATTGTAGATATTACAACAGGATTTCCAATACTACATAGAATTTGTGTAGCTTTTGCTAAAATATAATCTCCTACCAATACAGCCATTTTATTACCCCATAAAGCATTAACTGTTGGGGTACCCCTTCTTATATCACTTTTATCAATAACATCATCGTGAACAAGAGAAGCTGTATGAATCATTTCTGAAACTATTGAGATTCTATATTGATTTAATGAAATCAATTCTCCATTTCCAGTATGTTGATTCATAGCATTAGCCATCATTAAAGAAACTTTTGGCCGAAATAATTTTCCTCCTTGATTAAAATAATGCCTTGCCATATTTTCTAAATTTCTTGTAAAATTATTTCCTTTGTCTATGGAAGAGTTAGTTGATGAACCAAAAGATCCAATTGTATTATCATCATGTGTCAAAAGTGACAACACAATCTCTGTTTGAAGATCTTCTAATTTTTCTCTTATAAATTCAGGAAGTTCTAAATTATTAGTAGTCGTTTCAAATTGTTGAGAAGCTGCAGCTTTACTGCTACATTTCATCCAACTAGCATAAATATTTCTCTTTCCCCCAAAAAGTGGAGAACAATTTTTAAGGAAAGAAATAGTAGCTCCAGCACGTTTAATAAATTCCATTTAACATAAAAATTCTGCTACTCATTATTATATTACCAAACTGATATTCATTTTCGTGTTAAGATTTATTTAAAAGTTTCGTTTATTGCTATTTCCCTATCATTGTAGGTCTTTAATCATATGGTTATTTCTTTAAAATTAATCAAAGTACATTGAAAATGGAACGTCAAACAACCATTTAATTAATATATATATTATTGTATCAAAAGTGTTTTTATCAATTTTATAAAAAATTTTTATTTTAGATAATATGTATAGGGTAATGTTTTTAAAAGCAAATTATATATTAGTTAGAAAACTAATTTTTGTGTTATTATAAGATTTTAAAAAAATAATTATCACTAAAAATTAGTTAAAATTACAAATAAATCACAGTAGTAGTACTTTTATCAAATATTCTCAGTATATATACAAAAAATCAATTTCAACACTAATTTATTAGAAATTTAGTCAAATATTATAAGTTATCTGACAATGCTACAATTTATCAGGAAACTAGTTAAGTTTTATCTGTTTAAAAAAAAACTATTCTGTATTTTTGCACATTTTAAAGTGATAATATCAACTATGTTAACTTTCTGTATAATATACAAAAAAATTTTTATAAAGCCATTAATTTTACTTTAAGAAGACTACTTTAGCTTTGAATTTTTAGAAAATTATAATAACTATCTCCTATTTAAAAAATAAAAAAAATTTGATAACCATAATCTCAATCTCAGATTAATTTTTACTATTTTGTTATGTTTATATTTATTTGTATAGTATTGTTTGAAATTTATCTATGTATAATTAAAAACTATAGAAAACTTCATTAATTTTTAAAACTATCATAGAAATCACAAGTAATCTCTTGATATATTTCTACATGGAAACATTACTCCAAGAAGTCTTGTTATATTTAAATATAAGTGTACAAAAGTTTTACTTTTTTGTTTATTATCTCATTCTACTATGAATGATTTTAATAAGATAACAACAACTGTTTATAACCATTACTTTTAAGGCTGCTTCTTTTTTTATTATATTTTGTAACTACTAAAATTGTCTTTAATTTTAGATTATTTCACAATTATAAAATAAATATTTTGAAATTTTTAGTTACTATTTGGTGTAACTTATAGTTTTTTATTTCTTAAAATTAAATTTTTTAATTAAAACATTACTGTGGATACAGTGGAACTTAAGATATGCGTCCTAGTAAATACATAAAAACTTCAGTCCGCGTTGACTATGCTCCGGATGTATGTAAAGACTACAAGGAGACAGGTTTTTGTACTTTTGGGGATTCATGTAAATTTTTACATGACCGTGGAGACTACAAACATGGGTGGGAAATAGATAATGATTGTAATAATCAAGGTGATAAAGATAGTGATGATAAATATGTTATAAAAGGAGATGATGAAAAAGATGCTCTTCCAACAGAGTGTTCTATTTGTGAAAAAGAATTTAATAATCCTGTAGTTACTAATTGTCAACATTTCTTTTGTCAATCATGTGCTATTAGTAACTTTAGAAAAAACAAAAAATGTTTTGTTTGTGGAGAGAATACAAATGGTGTTTTTAAGAATGCAACTAAACTTTTAAAAGCTAAAGTTCAGAAGAAGGCAAGTGATTCTGAAGATGAATTTGGTGAAGATGAGGACTAATAAATTAATTTTTTGTACTATTAAATAAATTTCATGTGTTAACTTTCCACAATCATATTTTTAACTAATATTAATGATTCATATTAAAAGTATTTTAAAAATGTTATCTAGGAGTAGATGTTTTAAAAGGTTGTTTTGTAATATAATAACTAAATATCAAAAACAAAATCATAGAGAAAATATTCTTTTAAGACCTGATTCATATATTGGATCAACCAAAGAGGTAACATGTAATCAGTTTTTGTATAATGATAATATTAGTCAAATGATAAAATGTAAGACCTCATATGTTCCCGGATTTTTAAAAATATTTGACGAGATTTTGGTAAATGCTGCTGATAATAAACAAAGAGATCCTAATATGACAAGAATAGATATTTCTATTGTTGATTCTAATAAAATTGTAGTACGCAACAATGGAAAATGTATCCCCATTCAATTTCAACCATCTATGAATGTTTATATTCCCACATTAGTTATGGGTCATTTACTAACTTCTTCAAACTATGATGATAATAAAAAGAGAATTGTTGGTGGTAGAAACGGTTATGGTGCAAAATTATGTAATATCTATTCAAAACAATTTTCTATCACTTGTTTTGATTCAAAAGAAAAAAAAAAATTTTCACAGACATGGTATGATAATATGTCCAGAAGTGATCCACCAATCATTAAAGATATAGATTTTTTAGAAAATGAAGATTATACTGAAGTAAGTTTTATTCCAGATTTACAAAGATTCAATATGAGTAGTATTAATGATGACGTTGTCAGTATTCTTAAAAAAAGAGCATTTGATTTGGCTGGAACGTGTAATGGAGTTAAAGTTTCATTTAATGGAGAACTTATTAACGTATCAAATTTTGAGGATTATGTAAAATTACATTTATCAGAAATGAAAGAAACTTTAAAATGTTTTAAAACAGATCGTTGGGAAATATATATTTCTCAATCAACTTCGGGATTTGAACAAGTTAGTTTTGTAAATAATATTGTTACACGTATTGGTGGAAGTCATGTGGATTATATAGCAAATCAAATCATATCACATATTGTAAATTTATTAAAAGACAAAATTGATTTAACAAGAATAAGAAGTTTTCATATTAAAAATCATATTAATATTTTTATTAAATGTTTTATTGAAAATCCGTCGTTTAATTCACAAACAAAAGAACAACTTACTTCAAGAGTTTCTGAATTTGGATCAATGTGTATTATTCCTCAAACATTTGTTTCTGATTTTTTAAAAACATCAACTATTCCTGAATCCATTTTATCTTCTCAAAAAATATTACCATCACAAAAAGAGATAAAAAATAAAAAAGTTTTTCTCTCAAAGTTAGAGGATGCTTTGCATGCAGGAACCAATAATTCATCTAAATGTTCTTTATTTCTTACAGAAGGTGACTCAGCAAAAGCATTGGTTGTTTCTGGTTTTTCTGTCATTGGAAGAGATTTTTATGGTGTTTTTCCTTTAAAAGGTAAAAGTATTAATGCTCGAAATTTATCTTTTGAAGATTGTATTAAAAATGTTGAGTTTCAAAATATTATAAAAATTATTAATCTCAAGAAAAACATTGATTATTCAATTGCTAGTAATCGAAATTCATTACGTTATGGAAGAATTATTTTATTTACTGATCAAGATTTAGATGGTATACATATAAAAGGTCTTGTAATAAATATGTTTCACAAATTTTGGCCTGAACTTGTTGAATCTGGATTTATTCAAACACTTAAAACACCATTAGTAAAAGTAAGATGTAAAGGTGAGACAATTAATTTTTATAATAAGTTTGAATTTGATGAATGGTTAAACAATTCAAAAAAAAAAGAAGATTTTTTAAATTACAAAATAAAATATTATAAAGGTCTTGGAACATCAACAAAAGAAGAAGCTAAAGAGTATTTTAAAGATATTGAAAAAAATTTAATTACTTATACATGTACAAATGAAGAAGATCATTTATCAATAAAATCAGCATTTAATAAAAATTTAACATTTGACAGAAAGGTTATGATTCAAAATTATCTTCCTTCTAATACTTCAAATGGTAATTTTCTTTCAATTGCTGATTTTGCTAAAAATGAGTTAGCTGAGTTTTTTAAATATGACATTAAACGCTCTATTCCAAGTGTAGTAGATGGTTTAAAAGAAAGTCAAAGAAAAATTATTTATACAATGTTTAGTAAATTTGAAAAAGATGAGATAAAAGTTAATCAATTGTCTGGAGTTACAGCACACTATACATTATACCGACATGGAGAAGATTTTTTAATATCTACTATTGTTAAGATGGCTCAAAATTTTGTAGGTACAGGAAATATTAATCTTCTCCAACCAATTGGACAATTTGGTACAAGAGCTTGTGGTGGTGATGATTCTGCAAGTGGAAGATACATTCATACATCTTTAAATCCACTTACAAGATTATTATTTCCAAAAGAAGATGATAAGTTACTTAAATATATTGAAGAAGAAAATCAAATAATTGAACCTGTTTATTATGTCCCAATAATACCAACAATTTTAGTAAATGGTGGAAAAGGAGTTGCTACAGGATGGAGTACTAGTATTTTTCCTTACAATCCTACTGATATAATTAATAATATAAGATTAATGATTAATGGAAAAGAACCAATAGATATGGTACCTTATTATAGAAATTTTAAAGGAACAATTGTTGAAACTGCTAAAAAAGGAACATATAATATAAATGGGTTGGCAAATGTTACTATTAATCATTTAAATGATACACTTATGGTTGTTATTACCGAACTTCCAATTGGTATATGGACAAATGATTTTAAAGAAAAAATTCTTCAACCTCTTTATGAAAAAAAAATTTTAAAGTCATATAGTGAATTTCATAGCAATAATGATGTTCATTTTGAAATAATTTTAAATGGTAAAAAAAATGTAGAAAAAGGATTGTTAGGAACATTAAAAAAAACTATTAGCACAAAAAATATGATGTTATTTGATGTTAATAATAATTTAAAACATTTTAAAAATACAGGTGAAATATTTAATGAATTTTTTGATATTCGTAAAGATTTATATGAAAAAAGATTATTAAATGAGATAAATTTATTATCAAAGCAATCATTATATTATAAAAATCAAAAACAATTTATAGATAATATTTTGTCAAATAGAATGTCTTTGGTAAATAAATCAAAGAGTCAATTAATAGAAAAATTAAAATTAAATGGATTTTCTTCTAATCCATTAAAAAAAGATCAAGAAGATTATAATTACCTAACAAATATTTCACTTTACCAATTTACTGAAACAGAAAATGAAAAACTAAAGCAAAAAATTGAAGAAAAGAAGAAAAAAATTGATCTTTTAAAATCATCGACATGGAAAGATTTATGGAATAATGATTTAAATAGACTTGAAGCTTCTTATAAATAGTGAATTATTAATATAATTATTATACTTTTTTGAAATTTTTATTTAGTTCATTTAAGTTATTGTTTGTAATTATAATATATTCTTTAAAAAGTAGGTTGAATATTGAATAGTAAAATTATTTCACTTTTGAAACAATGTAATAAAAAAGAAATATTTACTTAGATTGACCTATATTTAAAGTTCTAAATTAAAATTATTAAAATTTTCATATAAAATCTTCCTGTTAAATAACACAAACAGTAATTGTTTATATTTTTATCTATGTATTTATTATGTTTATGAATATTAAAGTTAAATATTTTATATTATTTTATCTAATTTCTTATGTATTAACACAACAACCATTTTATGGTATGGTTTTTTTTTTTTAAATAAATAAATTACATACCATTAATAATAATTTTAGCTTCTAATAGACCGGAAGGTTATAATTTTGGAGGTGGTGATATGCCTATTCTTGAAAGAAATAGTTATCCATCAATGAATGATATTGACACAGATGCTATCATAAGACCAATATTATCACCAGTTGAAAGAATGTTTGAACTTGCTGAAAATAACAAAAAAATGTATGAGTATGCAGAAAAGTATGAAGAGAAAAAAAAAGCATCAATGTTTGATCCAGATTCATTTTTAGAAGCGATTGGATTAAAACCAACAACTACAACAAAAGCTCCAACATTATTAGAGAAATTATTTAATCCATTTATACAACCTTTTAAAAGAGATTTTGAAAAATATGCTAAAGATTCTCCTTTCAAATCAATACTTCCAACAACACCATTACCAAATAATTTAATTAATAATGATTCACCACGTCAACATCAACCATCATCAGTTCCTGAGGTTAAAGCTTATTCAGATCTCCAAAAACTCGCCAACTCATTTCAAGTTGATCCCAAATTTGAGCCATTAAAACCTCTAAAAGCATTTCCATCCATTTTTCCATTAATTGAAAAAAATAATAATAATAATAATAATGATAATAATAATCTATTAAAATCTAGACCCATAAAAATTTTAGAAAAGTTTTTTGGCAAAGACGAGGTTGAAAAAGACATATTTGGATTTCCAAAACCTGATAATATAGAATTAAAAAATCCATTTACTGCTAATCCACTTATGTCTATGTTTACAACAGCTAAACCTAAAGTTTCTGTTGATGATATTATTGAACAAATACCAAAAGTTCTTAAACCTGTCTTCCCTACTCCAAAACCTGATGATCTTCTTAAGTTTCATACTTTATTACCTGTTCCAACTTTACCAAATCCTTATGAAAATCCTTTACTTCCAAAAACTGGAAATAAGTTGGCGAGACTTATCTAAAATTTGTTTATTTTAAAATGAATTTTTTGTTAATTTTTTTATTTTATAAATTTTTAAAAACTTTTTTCTTATTTTTTTATCAATCTTTTAGATAACTCCTCTTTACAATTTATTAGAATCACTGGGTGAGTATGCTAAACCACAAGATGAAATACAATATGGAAGAGATAAAAGTATCTCTATTCTTGGAGTGCCAATAGGAAAAAAAGATGGTTTATCATTATCACCAACAACAGGTTTTACATATGAAAAACAAAATATGCTGGGACCAATTGCAGTTAACGATCATTACAATGTTAAATGGGATTTATTTGATAAATTTAAAAATGTAATTCAAGACACCAGTGCTTCTACTGGCTTTGATGCTATGTTAGCAAAAATGATTTATTTAGAAAACAAAAGTTGAATAAATTTATAAAAATCTTTACAATAAATATTTGTAAATAATATTAAAAAAAAAAATTTAACTAAATTCTAGCATTGTCATAATTTTTGATAAACCATTCAACAGATTGTTTTAATGCCACCTCAAAAGGTGTAAACTTAAAATCTGGTAAATATTTTCTTAATTTTGAATTGGAAGCAGTTTTTTTATATTGACCATCTGCTTTAGATGTATCTTTAAATATTTCACCAGTAAAGTTCATTGCTTTTACAACACCATTTACAGCATCCATAATTGCAACTTCATCTTTCTCATCAACTGAAAGAATTATTGGTTCAATTTCATCATAATTTTTAAGAACCCAAATGAATAATTTAGCTAAATCTGATGAATAAATAAATTGCCTTAATGGAGTACCACTTCCAAATACAGTTAATGGTGTTCCATTTTTTTGAGCTAAATATACTTTATGTATAATTGCTGGAATAACATGAGCACTATCTAAATTATAATTATCATTTTCTCCAAAAATGTTACATGGTATTACAGAGGTATATTTTACACCATGTTCTTGAGCATAACCTCTATTAAGAATATCAATCATTCTTTTAGCATAAGAATATCCAAAATTTGAGTCATGTGGAGGACCATTGTGTATCATGGATTCATCTATTGGATATGTTGTCTTATCAGGAAAAATGCACGTTGATAAACATGAAACACACTTTATAACATTTTCTTCATAACAACATTGAAGTACATTCTTATTAATATCCTAAAAAAAAATATTTATTAATAAAAGTTAATTGCAGTTTGACAGCCTGTCAAAGTAACTTTATATGTATTTAGTAAAACATTAAACTAAAGTTCAATGAACAATGTGTACTCATAAAAAGTTTTAGGTAAAAAGAAAACTGACTATGATGATAACATTTAGCTAGAGTCTCTGAATTGTTAATTTAAAATGAAGACAACCGCTAACCTGAGTCAGTTATTATTTAATAATAAAAGTTTTATTTTTTTATACTTACCATATTTATTTGAAAAAATGACAAATTATGAGCCATATTATCAAATAAACCTCCAACTTTAGCAGCCAAATGAATTACATGGGTAGGTTTATGTTTTTTAAATAATTCTCTAGTTTTTTCAAGATTTGTTAAATCACAATCTTTTGAACCAATAAAAATATACTCATCCTCTTTACAATCTTCTTCTAAAATAACCTAAAATATTATTTTTTATAAATAATATATATATATATAATAAAATACTTTTTTTATTGCTGAACCAACAAGTCCTGTACCTCCAGTTACAAGAACACGCATTTTCTTTTGTATCAATTTTTAGTCTAAAAAATTTTAAATCTCTATTTATAATCAAAATATAACATTAAATGACAAAATCAATATCCAAATGATAACAAAGAAATAAAAGAATATTAGTAGGTAAATTCATAAATATCATACGTGTCACGCATACAATATATGGTTCTAACCAATTATATATAGAAATTTAAATTGATAATAATATGAAAAGTAAATTACATTTATCAAATAAGTCATCAAACATATTTAATATACTATTAAGACATAAAAATTATGAATGATGAAGAAACGAAGGAGATATTTAAAAAAGAGTAATGTAGCAACCGTATAAGACTTGAAAAAATTATCTATTTTCAGGAATCTTCTCAGCATGTTTCTTGGTATATTCATCAGCTTTCTTATTAAATGTTTTCCTATCATTAATAAAAACTTCGGCAATTTCCGCTCTTAGTGGATGATCTGGTTCTGGTTCTACAATAAGACCCAACAAAGCATTAATTACTTGTTCCGTTTTTGTTGCTGGTTTCCAATTTTCCGGTGCTATAATTGGAAGACAAACCTGCCCCTTTTCATCAACATTTGGATGGTATATTTTAGTTAAAAATAATACTTTTGGAGGCTTAAATGGATATTCTGGTGGAAAATCAATTGATATTTTAAAAGCACCTTTGTTATATGGTTCACGATCTGGTATCAAAAGTCCTTCCCAATGAAGAAGATTACTCTCATTAAATTCAAGATTTACAAATCCCGCATTTCCAGAATTCTTTATATCATTAATTTCCTAAAGTTAACATAAAAAAATTATCATTTATAAATTAAAAATAAACAAAAAATCGACATATAATCTTACCTTAACAAGACGTCGATGGGAAGAACTCATGATTTTAATAAACAATTATAATTATCACTTAATAAAATGCCTAAAATTAAAAATGACAATAAATTTTTAACATTATATAAATTATTACAAAGAATAATACAATAAAACAAGTTAAATAAAAGTTTAAAATTGTTATAAGATATGTGGTATAATGACACTGATATTTACGTTTCAAGAATATAACGCTTCACTGGTATTTCTACATAATCCTATAACATTATATATGATCATAGAAATTATTGAATTAAAAATACTTTTATTAAATTATCTAATAGTAAAGGTAAAAAATAAAATAAATGATCAATTATAACTATCCTTGTCTTTTTAACCACTTTTCTCGAAGTTTTTTTATATCACCAGAGGCAAAAGATTTCCTCCTACTACAAGGTGTTAAAGTACATTTTGCATCACAGGGATTAACATAATATGGTGCACAACAACAAAAACATTTTTGTCCAATTGATATACAATTTACAGGTTTTAATCCCCAAACTTGATCACGTATATTTTGTGGAACAAATGCTCCTAAGAAATCTGCACTTGACACACCTTTAGGTGGCCATATTTGACAATTACCTGTATCTGCATCATATGCTTCTGGTGTCATAGCGCATGCCTGATTCTCAGTAGGTAAATCACAAATACGATCAGAAATACCAAAACTATTTGCACCAGGTTGATATGAACAACCGGTACTACAAGCTAACTGAACATTACACATTCCACAGGCACGTGCTGATTTATTAAATAATTCACTATAATCCATAATTTTTTGTACAATTGGTTGTCCAATTCCAACAATTAACTTTATTAATTAAATGAAAAAAATAAAAAAAATAAAATAAATTTCAACATACTTGCATATATCTATTACTGTAACATTGTTTAGGTAATGAACTCCAAAATGTTCTATCAGATGTACTAAAACATGGACCATAATCACTCCAATTTTTACAATTAGGACTTTTACCAGTAGTAGAACCAGAAATAGCAGAGAAGGCAGATGCTAAGAATGTATCAACAATTTTAATATTAGATATTACTATTACCACAATAATTAAAAAATACAATAAATAAACTTTCATATTTTTAAATATATCTTTAAAAAAATTATAGTATATATTTACAATATATATATATATATATAGATATATATATAAATGTATAACAACTTTATAATTAATATTTTAAATTTCAAATTATTTAAGAAGGTCGTCGGTTTATTAATAAATTTATTGTATGAAAAAGAAAAAGAAATTAAGTAGTAAAATATTATATTAAATAAAATGATTGATTACTATTTATATATTTACCGAATCTTTGGTAGAAAAATGTCAAGAAAATTATTATTTTTGGAAATTAAACTTCTTCCTTATAACAGGTCATTTAATGTTGTTAATTAATATATATTATAAAATTAAAGATAGTTTGTTCTTTTATTTTTTTATAGCATAATTATATTTAATGAAAATATGAAAAATAGTAAAAAAAAACAGGTGTTTATTTATGGGTTTATTGTTTTTTTTATGAAAAAATTTATTAGATAATGATGCCAAAAAAAAGTATTTAAAGTGATTTTTTAATAAAAAAATTTATTAAATTTAAAAAAAAAATAATATGAATTTTAATTTTGGATATATTATATTTATTTTATTCCTAATTATACCTACTGAATCTTTCTTTTTTGGTGGTGGTGGTGGTGGTGGAGGATGCTGCTGTCAACAACAATCCTGTGGATGTTGTCAACCAGTTCAAAGCTGTTGTTGCCAAGCATCACAACCACCTCCTCCACCTCCTGTTGCAAGTTGTGGATCAAGTTGTGGATGTTAGGGAAAAATCAAAAGTTATCAGTATTTTAATTAAATAAGATATAATTTTAATTATATTAATTTGTATTCTATATATACATTCAATGTTCAAATAAATATAATTTTTTTTTCTTTCTATGCTATTTTCATTATGTATATATTAAAAGTGATTTTAACCACAAAACTCTTCCCATTATAAATGCGCACCACAAACATATATTTCTTAATAAATACATACATTTCAGTGTCAATCACTTATACATCTATATATGTTGTTTGACTAAGTTATCTTAATAAATTTTCTTATATAGAATTATAACTTTTTTTTTTCATAAATTGCTTTTGATATCTTTTGACAAAAGAAAATTTTATGATTTTTGATTTTATTTAAATAAATAATAAAAATAATAATAGGCTATGACTAATAATTTGTATTATAATTTATTTATTATATTTTAAATCATTTTATTTTTAAATAAAGTATAACATATTGTTGTTATTTTATTAAATATAATATCTATAGTAATGTCACGTAACGTAAAACGTGAAATTTATACAACAGCACAACCAGATGGAACTTTAGTTACTACAACTACTATTACAAAAAGTCTTCATGAGCAGGATATTGAATACAGCTTTGGAAGAGGTGAAATAAACAAGAAATATTGTTGTAGACCAGAAGGAGTACTAAGAATAATTGAAATTATTATTGCTTTGATTATTATTAGTCTTATTACCAGTGTTTTTGGACCTGGACCATTCAAGGGAATTCTTTTTGGACAAACTATTCTTTTAATATTTGTTGGTGTTACTTTTTGTATCAGTTTTATTTACCTTGTTGTATATTTTTTCAATCTTCATGAAAGTCATCTTGACTTTTGGCCATGGATAGTTACGGTAATTTTATTTTATCATATTTTAATAAAAATAAAACAAACTATTTTATTATAGGATTTTGTTTTTTCAATTGTTGCTGTAGCATTTTACTTCATTCTTGGGATTATTGAAGCATACTATGCAACTGGAGCTTGGGCAAATAATTGTAATGATATTGGTGGTGATGGTATAATGCATAACGGTTGTAGGACAATATACGAATGGGCTTTTGCTTCAGTAAGTTTTATTTTTTATTATTATTACATCTAAATAAATATTTCTTTTTTTTTATTATAGTTTTTCTGTTTTGTGAATGCTGCTTTGTATGCTGGAAGTTGTATATTAGCTAGAAACAATCGTACTTTTGAAGAATGAAATAGAAATGTTTGTATTATAATATAATTACTAGTAATAAAAATAGAACCAGTCGACCGTCTTCTTTTATTTTGCATATTATCTTGTTTGTAATAGTTTTTTTTTTTATATATTTCTCTAAAACATAAAGTTCATCTTTTCTTTACATACACAATTCATACTGTTCACTTTCCATTCTTGTTTCTCTTTTTAAGGTCATATTTAAGATTAATAAATATATATATATATATATTAAAAATATTGGTATCCAAAAATTTTTATTTTGTTTATTATTATAGAACAATCACAGAAAAAGATTTTCCCCTTGATTGGACGGCACATGAGACTGTTTTTGTGGGCCTTTGATAGAAAGTATCGTCCATTACTATTAAAAACTACTACACGCCGCACCACAAAAACTTGTACCCTCTGTGTCATCTCATATTATATCTCATAGAAGGGGTTGTGGTACACGACACTATATATATATATATATATATATGTGCGTTTTTAAATATATATATATATATATACCTTGATGATTGACATCAACGCGGACGTTTTGTTGTCTTCGTTGTCATTATCACAATCATCATCAACAGTACCACCACCTTTGTAGAAAAGGGAATTAGTTAGCTATTTACTTTGGTAAATTACTATTTTCTTTATCATTTCAATCTATAACCCTTTCTTTATAATAATATTGTTAAATGTCCTTTTTGAATCTTCAATTTTCTACTAATTATTTGTTGATAAATATAATTTTATAGTAGAAATTTGTTTTTTTCTTTTAAAAACTTTTTTACTAGAAATTTTAATTTTAATAAAAATAGTATGTGGAGTAGAAAAGCAGGTATAATGAAAAATTAGTCATTTGAAAAGTTTCTTATCATTATTCTTTTTTATTTTTTTTTTTAAAAAAAGAAAAAAAAACATATTGATGAAGGGGAAAGCAAACTCAATTCAACATCTCAACATACATTTTTTTTTACTAAAAAATTTTTATATTACGAAATTTTCTTTTTAAATATTTTTTCTTTTTATATATTAAATCCTCATTAACCAAAAAGTTTTTTATCTTTTTAAAATCTGTTCTCTTTAGCACATACATCCTAAAAAAAATTATTAAATTTCTTATCTCCACTTTCAAATGCCTTTTTATATATTTATAGTATAAACCTATATATACAATATATATATTTTATATATATATATATGGTTTGTTTTTATAAATATTTTTTATATAAAAAAAAAGTATGTTACTTATTGGTAAAAAGTATAATTATAATTTATTTATTTAATATTTATATATATGTATACATGTAATAAATATCAGTAGTTAAAAAAGAAAAGATTTCTATAAATGGTGTTTAATATTACTATTATAAATATCATTTAACATTTTATATAAAAGAGTGGAAATAACATTGAAATTACATACCTGACTGTTCATTGATTTTTAATTCAAAACTTTTATAATTGATTTTTCTATGAATTATTTATTATTTATAACATTATCAATATTATTAAATCAAGAAAAATCCTAGATATATCAATATATAAAAATATTTTTCTATACTTTGTATTTTAATATTTTATATTACATTTTTTTTTAAAAAAACCTTTTTAATTTATTTTCTTCAGTTAATGTTTAAAAGGCTCAAAATATAAAATTAAAAAAAAAAAATTATTATGTATTTTTTTTTCTTGTTTATTTTTATTATGAGTTGGAAGTTTTATATACAATAATATGAAATATTAATTAAATTTTTACATTTATTCTTAACATTTTCTTTTGTTTGCGGTATTATAATAAATAATATATACAAAATGCTATGGTATCTCTTAAACTTATATATTTTACTTTTTTTAGTCTTCACAATACAACGGACTGAAAGAAAATAATATATTATTATACGTATAAAATTTTTCTCCTCACTTCATTTTTATAAATATGGATCATGCAGAGTTGATTGCAGAATTAAGTGAAATAGAGCAAATGTCTCCTACTGAGAGGATTGCTCTAGCAAAGTATGTTTTTTTTTTTTTTTAATTTTATTATTATTTTTTTTTAAAATAAAAATTACCTATTAATTAATTATTTTTTTCTTTTCTTATTTTATCTTACTACAGAGAACGACGACGAATGCAATTAAAGAAGAATGAAGAAAGAGAAAGATTATTACCACCACCACCTCCTAGAAGACCAAGATTAAGGTTTAAAAGTGAAATTGCTCTTCTTGAGGCTACCGTTCGTGGAGATCATATTGAGGTAGAAAAACTATTAGAAGAAGGTGCCAATCCAAATTCACATAATGAGGATGGTTTAACTTCTTTACATCAATGTGCCATTGACAATAATGAAATTATTTTAAAATTATTTTTACGATATGGTGCTGATGTTAATGCTCAAGATACAGAACAATGGACACCACTTCATGCAGCAGCATGTTGTGCACATATTGATATTGTTAGAATACTTATTGCTCATAACGCAAATTTATTAGCTGTTAATGCAGATGGTAATATGCCATATGATATTTGTGATGATGATGCAACATTAGATCTTATTGAATCAGAAATGGCTGCTAGAGGTATTACACAAGAACAAATTGATCAAGAAAGAGGTTCTGGTGAAAAAAGAATGCTTGATGATATGAAATTACTTCATCAACGTGGTTTACCTTTAGATTCTAGGCAATCAGATGGTTCAACATATTTACATGTAGCTGCTGCAAATGGATATTATGATGTAGCAGCATTTCTTCTTCGTGTTGGAGTTTCTCCATTAGTACGTGATAATGATTTATGGATGCCTATACATGCAGCAGCATGTTGGGCACAACCAGATTTAATAGAATTATTATGTGAATATGGTGGTGATATAAATGCAAAAACAAGTAGTGGTGAAACAGCAATGGATTTATGTGAGGATGCTGGAACAAAAGCTGTTATAGCTACTGTTCAACAACAAGAAGCTAGGAAAAAGAGTAAATTTGGTGTACGTGACTCAAGAAGACAATCAAGAAAAAGAAAAAAGTTTGAAAGTCCACAAACGGGTGCAGCAAATGCAGATACTCCTTTAGGTGTACGTGGTACTATAAAAAGACAATCATTAAGAGATAGAAATGGTGTAACATTAGCTAGATTAGAAGCTCAAAAAGAGCATACAGATTTAATGAGATCATGGAGTAAAGAAGATGTTTCAGGTAGAAAAGATGACAGTCAATTATTTAATAATATACAATCTTCTGTAAATAGTAATATTAATAGAAATAAAGAAAATACTCCAGGTGGTGGAAATAAAAGAATTATAGGTAGAGGTACAAGTCAAAAACAAAAAGTTATTTCACCAGATGAATGGTTAAGAAAATTAGATGCAGAAGAAAATCGAAATGATTGTGGTTATAATGAAGATGATGAAGATTTTAAAGGAATGGGACGTTTTGAACGTGGTAGAATAGGAAACTCAACATCAAGAAAAAAACGTCGTGATCAACAAGGTGGAGGAAATCATCATGAAATGAATGGTATGAAAGTAAATAGTAAAGATGACCTTTTGACTTCATCCAGAGATCGAAATAAAAAAACTTGTTGTTGTGTTATTTCTTAACACTTTCTTTTGATCTCAACTTTTTCTTATCTTTTGCTGTTATTTTAACTTAAAGTGATCACAAGATATTATATATATATTTTTTAGTGATTATACATGTCAACTTTTGTCAATACGGAGAGAAATTCTAATTATATATTATATAGAAAATAAAAGAAGAAAAAAAAAAAATTTTTTTTAACAAAAAAAAAAAGAAGTAACATTCAAATATATTTATTACTTTCCTGCCAAAGATACATTCTTAATATATAGTAACATTTCCTTTCATTAAAGGAATATCTAAATTTTTATTTTTACTTTATAAATGCCTTAACAAGATTAAAAAAATTACTTTTTTTTATTTGTAAATCCTATATATATATAGACGAGAAACCAGTTGTGAAAATTTTTTTTGATTTTCTACTTTTAAATAAAATTTTCTAAGGTAAAAAAAAAATGTATTGATAACAAAAAGAATAATAATTTTTCTCAAAGAAAAAGCTACATTTTTTTTATAATTATTGTAGCAGAAGATGAAACATTAGCATGTGCTGTTAAATGGTTGTTTATAATGGTTTTGAAAAAAAAAATTTGACTTAAAGATAGGAAAAAGTTGAATAAAACATTTTTTGTTTTAAATTTTTATAAAAAAAAAAACTTTTGAAACTAAATATAAAATTTTTTAGTTAGACTTGAAATTGTCAATGTTTAAAGTTCCATAACTTTTTAAAAACATCACTTATCACTGAAATTCAAAATAAGCGTCTTAGATAATTGTTTCCTCTACATTTTGTGTGCTATTACATATATATATATATTTTTTTTTGTTCTTAAAATATTTAAAAAAAAAACCAAATTTTTTTAAATTTTAATGTACTTTGTATACTTAATAGATCATAACTTTTCATAGAGCAGATTTTTTAATGTAATGATGAGAAGATAAAAATATATAGAAGTACATAAATTCTAATGTTACTTCAAATGAAATAATTACCGTTATAAGGGACTTTTCATTCTTAAGATATAAGTCATAATGCATTTATTTTAATTTTAAAATTTTTTAACCTAATTTTAAAAATATTATAAGGTAAAATATTGTTATCTAATATACGAGAGTTTTGCATAAAAGTTTTTAAAGAAATTTGTTTATTATTATAACTTTATAGTAAATTATTTGCTAACAAATTAACAACGTAAATAAAAAAAAAGGCAATTGAAAATACGAGAGGTAGTTGAAATAAAAATAATGATTTGATAAGAAAAGTATTAATAAATAAATGATGAAAAATATTTACAAAATGTGATAAAACAATTAACACAATAAAAATTAAATTTTTTTTTTCAAAAAAACATTATTTTTGTAAATCGGATTTTAAAATGAATCTTCAGAAATGAAGTGCTTACAGAAAAATATTAATAACATCCTTCAAAATAAAAGTATTAACAAGCAGTTTTTGGTGAACGATAGGAAAGACTATGAAGTACATTATATTAAAGATGTAGAAATAAATCCAAATTCTAAAGATAGTTATGAAAGTAAAAAATTTAATTATTTTTAAAGATCAATTTATGAAATTAAAATTCAATTAAAAAGTGTCATAATGTTTATATATTATTGGTTTCTTGAATAAATTTTTTTAGAAAAGAATGTAAGAAAATTGAATTTGAATTTAAGTATTAATATTGGTTAAAATAATATTATTAGTGTTATTATTTATGTTAAAAAAAAAGACTCATAGATTAAATTTGTATTAATTTTAAATATTCTTATTAATAAATACTTTATTATTTATATAGTATAAAGAAAGTAAAATTAATAATGTCATGATTACCTATTTATATTAAATAATATAATATAAATATATTGTATTATATACACGATAAATATTTAATAAAATATAATAATTATCATATTTTTGTATCCATAGCAACAAAAAGGTTTATAATATAATATTTTCTTTTAATAAATATAATAATATCATAATCCTGGACTCAAAATTATCTATTACTTCTAGTTTAACATCAATCATTTCTTTGAAAGATATATTAAAAGAAGACAAGTCATTATATCAAGATAGAATAAATTGGATATCTATTTGTCGCTCCACACGAAGATCATCAAAAAATTATATAGCAGGAACAAGTATTGAACCAAGTCAACTAAATAAATTCATGAAATCTCTTTGTTGTGTTAAATGTTTATTGGGTAGACCATCAGCTACAAATAATTGTGGTAAAGAAGATGAAGATAATATTGTAAAAGAACAAATTTTTTCATGGGATAAAGTAAGAGAAAATTCTAATTTATATATTACAAAAGATTTAAAAAATGAATATTCTGTAAGAAAAAATGGTGAAATAAATGGACAACAATATGTTGTTGAGAATTGTAATAATTGTATTATTATTGTTAAAGATATATCTGGAAGTATTAATATAGATGATTCTGAAGATTGTCTTATTATTCTTGGTCCATGTAATGGAAGGTAAAAAAAAAACTTTTTTTTTTTATATACATTAATATCAAAAAATTTTTTTAGTGTTTTTATAAGAGATTGTAAACGTTGTCAAATATTTACAATCTGTCAACAATTAAGAACAAGAGATTGTAATGATTTATCATTATTTGTTTTTTGTCAAACACAACCTATTATTGAAGAAAGTACAAGGATTAGATTTAGTCCTTTATTCTTAAAATATAAAGAATTAGAAGATCAACTATTATCAACAACATTATCTCCTTTTATAAATAAATGGAATAAAATTCATGATTTTACACCATCAAATCATGGATCTAATTATGCAATACGTGAAATTGGAGATTATTCAGGTTTTAGTGACAAATTATATCAAATAAAAAAACAAGACGGTATTAGTACAGAAAAAAATGAATCAATTTTACTTTATACTAAAAAATTATCAAATAATGAGATAACAAAAAAATTTTTACTTTTATTATTACAACAAAAAAATGAAACAATATCTCAATTTTATAAAAGAGGATTATCATTAATAAATGATATTAAAACAAATATACCTCAATCAATCATAACAGATACATTTGATATGAAAATATACAAAAAAGAGTTAAAATTGATGGCTTCTAAAAATAAAGAATATTTAAAAAGTTTTTGTGGACAACTTTTATTTATTCAAATAACAAATGTTCAGAAAGATGAAATAAAAAACATTTTTAAAGACATTATTATAATGGATGAAGAAATTAAAGAAGAAAAAGAATGTATAAAATTCTTATATAAATTGGTTGATGTTAAATCAAGTATTTAAAAATTATTTCATTAAAATATTAATAAAAAAATTAATTTTTTTGTAAATTTAAATTTTCAAGTTCTTCAATTGGTAGGACTTCTTCTTGTTTATATAATTGTGCTAAAGTTTTGCAACAATCTTTGTGAGATGACCAATCAAATTTTTGACAGTCCTGAGAACAGTAAGTTGTTTTGCATCTTTGACATCTTAATTTTGATCCAATAAAACCACAAGTTTCACAAATTTTAGAATTCATAAGTAGTTGTTCTCCATACAAACCTTGTATAATAGTAGTATATACACTAGATCGTGTTCCATTTTTAATTCTACCAAGTGCACGTGAAATTGTATGATGAAGTAATGATTGTTTATAAGGAAATGCTTGAATTGTATTTCTTAAAATAATCTCTTCATACTCCTTTACTATAGATCCTTTTTTTATTTCTGTTATTCTTTTAGCAAAAGATAATAAAATTTTTTCCGTGTCAAAATTTTCCTCATCATCTTTATTCTCATTTTCACATTTTTTAACAAATTTCATAACTTCATTTAATGGAAAATATATAATCCATAATTTTAATGACATCATCTAAAAAAAAAAAACTCATACATTATAATTTGTTAAATATTTTTATATTAATACCTCATTAGAAGATTTAAATCTCAGTTGCCTTTCAAATAATCTATCAATAACCCAAAGAATTTTTTTTGGATATTGTTTAATAATAATATTATTAACAATTTTAAATATAATTCTTACAGGATGAATTTCATTTCCCTTAACTAATTCATGAATAAATTTAACTAATACTGGAGGATAAATTTCAGAAGATTTAGGTCCATTTGGGTGAAGTATTTTATCAACACAGCCATATGTAATATAACTGTTAATTGTACTGACACATTCATGTTGCCCTGTAAAAGCAGCTATTTCTGAAGCACTTTTACCAAGAATATTTAATGCTTCACTATTTACACCTGCTTCAAGTAATAATTCACAAACTTTTGAATTCCCTAAATAATTTATTAATATTAATATTATCTTTATAATTTACAAAAATAATAAAACTTTTTTATTTTTACAGCACACTTAAACATACCTGACAGCGCCGCAAACATCAAAGATGTGTAACCATCTTTATTAGCTTTATTATGTGGATTGGCTTTGTTAGCTAACAACCATTCTACTAACTCTTCATTACCCTTGAAAGCAGCTTGATCGATTGGAGATAGTCCATTTTCATCTAAACAATTTATAGAAACCACATTATTTGTTATTAAATTTTTAACTGTTTTATCATCTCCTAAAATTATACATTTTTGTTACTATAAATATTAAAAAATTCTTTAAAAAAAACCAACCTTTTTGAATCAATTCAAATATATTATTGACATTTTCATTTTTAATATTATCATTCTCTGTCATAATCTGTAAAATTAAATGATACAAAATTTTAAACTTAAACTTTGGTTTTTTAGTACAATATGTTAAAAATATAATAAATATTGAAAATTGTGATTACAGAATAGTTATTTGTTGTCATGGAAATAAATTGTATCATCTTTATTTTTCTTAATTTATTCTTATCACGTCATCTCTCTTACCATCAATATCATTTCTTATTTAAAACTTAACTACTTATAAAATATAAATCAAAAAAGTAATTTAATTATAAAAAATAACATTTAATAAATATAGCATTAGCCTTTATATATTATATGAAAGTTAGTAAAAAATAATTAATAGTGACAATGTAGTGATTTCATTTTAGTGATAAAAATTTTAATTATTTTAATTTCTTTTCTATTTAATAATTATGATATGGTGGATTACTTTTTATGACCTACAAAATTATAAAAAACTTTTAAATTATAATTTTAAATCATTGAAAATTTGCTTTTACATTAAGCTTTTCAAAAGATTTTGGGAAGTAGTGTACCTTTCAAGATTAGAAAATTAATATTTTAATACCATTTTAAACATAGTAAATTTTTAATTAAAAATGGTCATTTTATATTTTTATTAAAAAAATATCAGGAATATGTGAGAATTTTAAACTTTTTTTTTATTCATATTAAAATAAAATTGTTAAAATTCTACTTTTTATAATGAATAATTTTTCTAAGATTGGCTTTTATTTCCAATTATTAATTATGGAATTGTAATATGATGGTGGTAAAATAGTTTGGTTTTTAAATTGCAACTTGTAGAAATTAATAATGTAAAATATATTTTATGATAATTTATAAAATATTTTTAACATATAATTAAATCTTATCATTGATTGAAAAATAATATTTTGTTATTTTAATTAAGCTAAATATTTGTCAAAAAAAAAATAATTACAAATATTTTTAAATTCTATTCATATATAATAAATTTAAATATATGTATATTTATATATAATGTTATTTATTTTTAAAGATTTATTTAATGTACTATTTAATTATTACAATAGAAATTAATATATAGATTGATATTTTTAAATAAGTTTTAAAATTATCAACAATCCTTTTTAATAATATCTAATTATATTGCGGAACTTAGAACTATTAATAAATTTATTTAAATGTAAGTAACATTTTAATTATTTGATATTCATTATAATTTATTCATCACTATCAATTATTTTATTTTTATTATATATATATCAATCATTTATAGTCAAATGGCATATCAATTAATATGTTATAATGATAAAAAAAAATTTTTTTTTTAACAAGTTAAAAAATTTTAATATAGATAGATATTGTTAGAAAAAAATATATTTAATTTAGTGTGTCAATTTCCATAAAAACATTATTTTTCTCACTTAACTTTAAAAATTATGTACTGTAATATTAGAAATTTAATTTTTACTTGTTATATTTCTTTTTTACATATAACTCTTAAAAATATAGTTCTTTTGAGACTAATAAAATGCTATTTTTAATTTAATCACATATGAACAAAACAAAAAATCAAATTAATTTGATAGATATTTTCACTATACAAGTTGTAGTATAGAATAAAATAATATATGAAAAGAGATGTTACTTATAAATAAAAAGTTTATTATTACTTAATTATTAAAAAATAATATATTTCCATTATTTTTTTTTAATTAAATTCTAAATACACCAATAATTTAACGTAATTTTATAAACACACTGTTCTTGTAATAATCGCTGTAAGAGTATCTTTGTCCTCTATATTGATCGAAATTGGAGAGCTGCCATGGCAACTCTTTTTAAAGATTGTTTGTTTTTTTTAACCTCCTCCTATTATATCTTTTGATTCATAATTTGTCTTAAAAAGATAATTAAATAAAAAATAAATTAAAATTTCTTTGTATAAATATTTTTAACTATACATATGAACATTTTTTTTTGCAAAAATTATTTTTTATGTGAGTTAAAATTACGTCACATTCATCGATTGTGTACCCCATATATTCTTTCTCTTATTTTATTTGATGTGTTATTTCATTGTAGATTTGATAAATTAACTAATGTGTTCTTTAAAAAGTTTTTAAAAACTAACATAAGTACATTCTCAAATCAACATAATATTATATATTTTAATAAATAAGCTACAACTTCGTATATTTTTTCGATCTCTAAAATTATACAATATTTCTTGTATTGGCGCTCACAACAATATTAAAGTAGTTTGATGTGCCTTTTTGGACAAATTGTTTTCAAATGATATCTAGCTCTCCAAAATCGAGATCTCCTGTTTCTGGTAATACTACTCTAAAACTCTGTACTACAGTACAACAACAATCTAATACTCAAGGTATGTTATTATTTTTAATAATATTTTTTAATTTAAAATAACGATTAATTAATAAATTTTTTTTATTTTTAGATTACATTGTTCTTCCAGCAAAAGTACAAATTGGTGGTGTTAATATGCAATTAAATTTACAAATAGATCAGAAGACCCTTGAAACTGCATCTAATAATATTTCTAAAGCCTCAGAAGAAGTTGTTTCTTCAACTGGTTGTGGTGCCGATTCACACAATAAATATTCGCGACCTACAACAACTACTTTAAACATTACATCTCAAGAAGAGGACCAGGAATCGATAGTTGTTGAAACATCTCCTGATTGTATGATGTTACCTACTCCGTCTTCTTGTACTGTATCTAATAAAGATGATAAACAATTTCAAGCAAATATAATATCTTCAACTTCTCAAAATGGCTATAATAATAAGTCAAAACCATATGATGCAGTAGTCGAGACAAAAATGATATCTGAGGATATTGTAAGTAGCAACATGAATGAGGATCTCATATCTGATGGTAAAAGTACACCAACTTCTAAAAGTTGGTGTTCTCCAACTTCAACTTTGTCGCAGAGTAATGACAATCTACTTCAAAGTAGTATTGATAATCAACCATGTAGTAGCATTATTATAGAAGCACCAACACAATCTCAGATACCTGCATCCAATACTAAAAAAAGAATTAGAAAAAATGAGCCTTCTGTATATTGTGAATTCATTGATGTTAAAAAAGGCCAATGCAAACAAAGAGCCATTTGCTCATTCAAATTTTGTATACGTCATATCTTGTCAGACCCTTCTGCTCCTTATAAACAGTGCCAACATATTAAAAAACCAAAGAGTAAGGAAAAAAAAATTATTTTATTTTTATTATTTTATTATAGATAAAAAAGGAGAATCTGAACAATGTACAAATGCTATTAGAAGTGATAAAGAAGAAATTTATTGTTCAACACATCTTATTATGAATGGATTAATGGAACCTAGAAAGAAAAGTCTCCCAAAAGACTGTAATGTTGTTGTTGGAAATAAAGTACAAAATAAAAATCTTCAACCACAACAACCATTGTTTGAAGATCCAGAAATGGGAATGTCGCGAGATGGTAATATGAGTACAATTTCGGCATCAGCATACGATGAAACTTCTTCTATTAGTGGATGTTGTTATATTCAAGATGGTGAATATTTAGTTGAAGAACCACAACATGTCAATAATAATAATCAGACTCGTTCCTACAGTAGTAATACGCAACATAATGAATATTTAATGTCTGGAAGTGGAAATTCTCAAACAATTGTCATGACTTCAGGGAACGGTTATAATCATATAAGTGATGGTTATCATTCAGTTGATAATTCATTAGACGGTATGATGGTTACTAATGATTACCAACAACATCATCATCATCATAATAATCCTCCTCATCATCCTCCACAACCTTCTCATCATCATCCACAGCAACATACATCACCTTGGTCTTCTGGAAATTCAACAACCCCTGTAAGTACTTTTCATTCTTATGAAGGAAATAATGGGCAATATATTGTAAATAATAATATTCCTCCTTCTCAACATAGTGGAAATAATTATCAAAATAGTAATAATAATTCCCAGGTACAATCTCATCGTTATACTTCTTCAAATCATCAACAACAGCAGCAACAGGCACAGCATATTATAATTAATGGTAGAGAAGATTCTGATCGTAGATTTATTCAACCTCCACCAATGTCAAATAATTCATATGCAAACGGGCCTTGTAGTGTAAGTGGTGGAAAAGATACTACTTCACCACAACCAATTCATAAACATTTACTGTCACCAGGAAACCCAGTGTCGCCTTATACTTCAGCAACAATTACTCCATCTCCTCATTCACAACAACAATCTCCGACAACAACAGCATCTTCTATCACCGGAACAACTCATCGTCGTGAGCATAATTTAGTATCTGTTTCATCATATACCAAACAAAAACCTTTACCAAATAATCAGTCAAAAGTTATGACAAAGCATCCTCAGTTAGCGGCAAAGTTACTTCAGATGCCGTCATCAAGGCCAACTTCTACTACCTCTGGTGTTGGTTTAACAACAACAATAACAACAACGAATAGTAATAATCAGGGAATAAGAGGACCATCAACAACAACTATTTTACGTCAAGAGGTTTTACCACAAGCTATAAGAAAGGGACCTACTACAACATTAAATCAATCATTATTATCATTAACAACAAAAAATTCTATAAAATTTAATTCAACTAATATTCCATTAGGATTACCTTATGGTGCTTTACCAATAGATCCAAATGCTTTTAAGCCTCAACCTAGAGTATATGATATTGAAGCAATAGAAAAAAATATAGGAATTGACGAAGAGGAACAAATAAATAATGATTATTGTTGCGAAGAACCAAAAAGTAAACGAAGAAAAATAATATATTTAAAACAAAAAAGGCAAAGGAGAAGAATTGGTGGATTATTTAGAAAAATTAGAGATGTCGATGCTGTTTGTAACATTATAGAGGATGTTGATTTTGATAAGACGGATTTATTTTCATTAGGTCTTGAACCATCAGATTCAGAAGAAGATGATGAGTTTGAAAATGTAGTTCCTCAATTATTTGGTGAATGGAGTTCATTTGCACATTTTGAATCACCAGAAAAAGATTACTTCGGGAGTATAGAAATGTATTTATTAAAAAAAGAAATGAGATTAGAGAAACATAAATTAGTAAAAAGGGCACAAATTTCAGTTAGCCTTTTAACTGCTTCAAAGAATAATTTAAATTCTGTGGGAGCAGCTTTAAGATGTAGAGAACTTAATAAAAGATATAAAGATTTAGATGGATATTTTTGTACATCAATGAAAAGATGTATTTTTAGAGGTAATTCAAATATTTCTACAGATACTATGAATAGTGAGGATGATGAAAGTAATAATAATTGTAGTAATATTTGTGGTAGGAAAACTGTTCCATACTCAACATATTGTTCTCTACATATAACAAATGGTCAACAAATTCAAAATATGTACAGTAAATGTAAAGATTTAAATTGTATTACAAATGTTTCTATGGGAGATTCATTATTAACAGAAGGTTATTGTAGAAATCATTATGAACTTCATTTGAAACAAGATGAAATAAATATTAAAAATGAAATTCAACCAGTTCAATATAATTCTCATCCATCAAATGTTATATATACACCATCAAATCATCAATATGGATATGGAGGTGTTGAAGTTCGTGATATTTCTTCTATTACAAAATCATCATCACAACATCAACAATCACAACCTCCAACAACGGCAGATCATGGTATTATTATGCATCAATCATCATCATCTATTGGTATGATGATGAGTGGCAGTAGTAGTAGTAGTATATCATTGAATAATAATAACTCACAAGGATCAACAACAACAACAAGTTACCAAGATATAATTATTTCACCTCAAAATAATTCATATAATTCATCAAATCCAATAATTGATCAGATACAGGATTCTCTGCAGGCAGGTGATCCAGATGCTAGTCTTGAAGCAGCAGTTAGAGACTTAGGTTTTGATCAAAATGATATGAATGATTTATTTAACTACGATGATGAATATAATAGGGATTTGATGGTTAATAATTCATTATTTCAAGAAACAGAGTTACCAGATTTATTATTACCAACTTCGGGAGATAACAATACGTTGAAAGCATTAGGTGATAACTCAGACTTGGGGCATAATTGGGCAGATGTGGAACAGTTTTTGTTATCTGAGGGTCATAACATGAATACAGGTTCAAGTGATTACATTCATCATCATGTTAATGGTCCAGGTCAACAATTACATTCGATAGACATGCAACACCAGCAACAAAATTCAGATGATTCTTTTCATAATTTAGGATAAAAGTTGTCAGTACTTATTGTTTTTTCCCCCATATTTTTTTGAACAGTCAAAGGGAATTAATAATAAATTTTTTTTTGTATTTAAAATAATAAATTGTTAATTGAAAATAATATAAAAGAGTTTTAAAAAAAAAGAAATTTTTTTTTTTAATACCCGGTTACATAGTAAAAGTTAATATACAGGGTATAATCAATATATTTATTTTATAAACTTCGCAGTTAAAATACTGCAAACAATTTTTTTTTATAAAAATATATTAAGTTATATACTTAATACATAAAGAAAAATTAAAATTTTTTTCAATAATCAATGTAAGTATGTTTCAAAGAATGTAACATTGGATTCATATAGTTTAAAATATATTTTAATTTAATAAACAAGACGTTTCAATGAATATATTTTTTGTACCATATCACCAATTTCAAGGATCAAATTTTTGACAGTAAGGGAAAAAGTATTTATGTTGACAAAGGAAATAGTTATTATGATTTATGATTTAATTAATTTTTCTAAACCATATTATTTTAAACTTTTATATTTTTAATCATTCATTAAATGTTAAAAATTAATAAACTTTTACAATTTCTTTGCTAATTTAAAATTTTTTTTTAATTTTTATTAATAGTTATATTCTGATCTTTTCTGTTTGAATTTATATATTTTGATATGGGTATGTTTGTAATAAATGACAAAAAAAAACAACTATTGTTATTGTTACTTTTTTATTTACTTCTCAAATATTTTTAAACAAGCAATACAATGTAATAACAGTTAGTAAATTTTTTTTTTTTACAACAAGTGGATTTTTTAAATATGAATAAAGTAAATTTACAGATCTTAAAAATAATAAAGTAATTTATCATTAAATATTGTTAAAAAAAGATATTATATTAAAAGAATAAAAGGTATAAAAAAAACATAGTACATTAAAAAATAAATTGGTATATAAGAATAAAAGTTTCACATAAATCCATCTTTTACTTTATCCAAATAATTTATTCTAATCATAGAAATAAAGATTCTTAAAATTTTAAAAAGAAAAAAAGATGTTCAGTGCTTATTTCTTAACTATATACTATATAGATATTTGTGCCTGATTGTATATAAAAAATATAAAAATTATTTTTAATAGTAATTAATTTATTATAAATGTATTTTTTGAAATAATCAACAATAACAATTATATAAAAAGATAAATCCAATTACTACAGGTAAAATGTTATCATGTTTGTTAGATAAAGTTTCTATCATACTTCCTATAATAGAAACTGTAACAATTTTAGATAAATTAATAAATTTTACAGGATAATTTTTTAATATCATGTATTCAGATATGTACAATGTTATAATACTTCCAATAACAAAAGCTATAGATCCTTCTAAACTTTTTCTTCTTGTACAAGAATTATTAATAAATGGTAAAATTTTATTCCATTTTCTTTTACCATATTTTGTTCCTATTATTGCAGCAGCAGCATCACCTACTCCCACTAAAGCTATTCCAGTAAAATGATATAATTGTAAGGGTACCTGACCAGGAGAAACTGGTGATAAAATTATTGGTAAAAATAATCCTATCATTAAAAGTACTGGTGTTAAAATTAAATCTTTTGAATCTTGATCATCTAAAAATGTTAAAAATATACCATTTAATAATTTTTTATATGGATATATTGATAGCGAACGATATGTCTATAAATTGAATTAAAAACACAAACTAAATTTATTTACCTCTAAAATAAGGTAAATAATAATAGATAATATTGAAGCAAGTCTTGTGAAAGCAGGATCTAAATAAAGTCCAGATAAAGTTATAATAGAACCAGTTAAATGAAAGAATTTTCTATGAATTGTTGAAGAAGATTGTTGTGAAGATATAAGATTACAAAAAACAAAGTTTAGAAACATTGAGTGAGACCATAAAAGAAGTAAGTGAGTTCTATAAAAAAAAAACTCATGTTTGATAGAAAAATTAAAGTATGTATTTACCTTCTATAAGTCCCATCAAAAACTTTATTAAATAAAACTTTTGGAAGTTGAATAATTGAAATATTAATTTGATAAGAAAAATGTATGAAAGCTCCAATAATGACAATAACAAGCCATAAATTTGCCTTTATACAACTATTTCTATTAAAAAATGCTCCAATAACAATGAAAGTATAAGAAAATAAGGCTGTTAATATCAATGTATCATCAAAAAAAATTTTCGACGATAACATTTTCAACGGTATTTAAATTTTCTTCACACGTTATATTTGACATTGTAATAATCAGAAAGTTTTAGAACGAAAGATGTGGCAAAATGTCACTAAATTAAAATATTGCATATTTTATTTGATAATCTTTTTGTTATCAACTAAAATAAATAGATTATATAAGATGATTTTTTATATTTAAAATGAGTATTTAAAATTTTGATAAAATACTTGTATATGACAAAAATAAAAATTATTTAAAATTCTTCTTTTATTTATATCAATTTTAAATTAAAAAAGTTCATTTTACTTTTGACTATTGCATTAACTCTTGTAAAAATAATCTATTTTTAAAATTAACATAAATAATATTGTATGATCATTTAATGATATAAATAAATTAATTTAAAATTGAGTTTTATTTTACATGTATATTGATATAACTAATATTTCTAAACAAAAAATATAATAAACTTTTTAACTTATAAATAAATTATTTATTATTGAAAGATACTGTAATTTAGTAACTATAAACAAATCCACTTAATTTTATAAAAAATAGAAATTTTATTTCTTATGTTTATTTGATAATAAGTTATCATTATATATATATATATATATGGAATAAAAAATTTATTTATAAAGTAAAAATATTATTATATTTTTAATAAAATACTGTCTTTATTAATAGTTGTATTGTGTTGTATTGAATATCTTTTAAAAACAAAATATTGTATTAATCCAATTAAAAAAGGAGTAAAGAATAAAATAATTGCCATAGAGTATTTAAGATTTACAAAATCTGGTGATGTTTGTGTTAACACCTTTGTAATATATTTTTGATAACCAGATGAATTAAGATATGAAACAATGATAATAGGTGAGATTGATTGTGCTGGTTTCATAAGTAATGAATTGATTGAAAAGACAAAAGATGACAAGTATTTTGAACGTGAATATCTTCGAGCATCATCAGCAATAAATTCTGACAAAAGAATATTAAATAATGGTGCAAATGAGTGAACAGTTATTGCATCAATAACCATAAAAATTAATATCACTCTTGGCGAAGACCAGAACAAATAAAATATTGAGGAAAGTATTGAAATAACAAATGAGAACATCATCGTTCTATATGTTCCATAATGTACAACTAATTTTTCAGATAATATTATTATTATTTGAGGACCAAGTGCTATTAAAATAACAAAAAGTGGTCTTTTCCATGATGTTTCAGAAAAAATAGTTTTTGGTATAAGTAAATCTAATGCAATTGAAAGAAAGTTTAAATGAGCAACAGATCTACAATTATGAAGAAATGACGTCAAAGTTATTATTTGAAAATCTTTTGCTTTTAAAATTTGTTTAGACAATTTAATTATTTCCTTTAATGACATAGATTGTGATTCATCATCTTTGATATGTAATTCACAACCATTTTTTCGATAATTTAAAATGCTATTGCTTTCTCCGATACCAGTAAAGTATAAAAAAATAATTGAAAGAAAACCAACAACAATTGTAACATTTTGAAAATTTGAAAAATTAGTTAAGTTATTTGAAACTTTATCTGCTAAACCAATAACATTAACACTAATCAAAATTGCTAATTGAGAATATTTCATACCCTGTACTCTTTTTCTATGATTATTGGATGAATCAGCAAACAATGCTCCCCATGCCACTGACAAACAACTATAATAAGTTAAAAAATTTTATTTTAAATTTTAAAATAACATTAATGTACCTGTAAAATGCATCATAAAAAAAAAGACTAAATATTAAATGACATCCTTGTAATGTTGATGATTTCTCATCTGTAGACCATGGAAACCATAATGATAAAAAACTAATAACAAGGAGTGGTCCAAATATTAAAAATACTCTATTTCTATGGCGCATCCAATTGCTACCAAAATCCTGTAAGTACCCAAATATTGGATCATTTATTGCATTCCATATCATAAAAAATACTTGTCCTATACTAAACCAATATTGTGAAATATGATAAATGTTTAGGAAAACTTTAACATATGAAAACATAAATAGTGATTGCATTAAACTTAACGCTAATTGTCCAAAAAATAATGATCCATTTCTTCCAATACGTATAGCCATAGATAAATACAATTATTTATTACCTGAATCTATTTTATTATTACACAAAAGACTAAAGAATCGTTTATTTTTATTTTACATAAAAAAAAGCAAATTATCTTTCTATTTTCCAACGCATTATATTTTATATTCTTACGAAGATTGTTTCCGTACTTTTTATTCCAATGAAATGAGCTAAATAACGTTATTCTAAGAATGCTACTTTAAATTTTTTTAATTTATATTATTTTATGAATTTATAATTACTTTACCTGCCAATTATTCTTTTTTTTTTTAATACTTTTTTTTATATTAATTAGAAAAAATAATGAAGCTATATATAATTACCAATTTAGCAAGATTTTTAAATAGAATATCTTTAACAAATTCCTTTCACATTTTTCAAAAACTTGATAAAAAAAAAAGAAAAAATTATTTCCAATAATTTTAGAATATTTCAATTAAAAAAAATAATACTTTTATTGGGTAGAAGATCATAGAAAAATGGACAATAATTTTTGATTTATTAATTTTAAACATTTATCAATTACAGTATAATTGTTAAGTATCAAAAATTAAACTTTTAAAAAGAAAAATAATCATTATCATTGGTAAAAAATGAATAATTATCTGTCAGTTGAATGCTTTAATATCAAATTATATCATTGCTTAAAATTCAAAAATATCACAAAAAAAAAATGAATAAATCTATGTTTTAATGATAAGATAAAATTTAACAGATAAAGTCCATCAAATTTTAATTTCAACTGAATTTTAAGATACAATTAAATACATACTAGATAAGTTAAAAAAATTTAAAAACTAAAAGATTTCATAGTTATACTCATAAAAAATTGTTTTTTTTTTAAATTATCAGTATAAAAATATAGGCATGTATTATGGAAGAAACATGTTATTAAAAAAATTTTTTATCATCTTCAGAAAGATGATTTTAATGCGTAACTACTATAAAAATAATTTTTTGTCTAATAACATTCGTCATTCTTTTAAGAACATAAAATATAAATAAAATTTGTCATATCAATAATTTCTATTAATACTAAAAAATTTTATATTTTAAACTTTTATTTATAAATATATTTTTTTTTATTAATTACATAATTTTTTTTTATACTTTCTTTAATTAATTCAATATTTGTTTTTTTTAAGTATATTTTATATTTATATTGACAATGATAACAATTTATATTTTAAAAAATCCCAAATTTTTTTATAATATGTATGTAATATTTTATCTATTTTGCAATAAATCATTCTTAAGAATTTATGAGAATATATATTAATAATAATTTAAATATCGTTTTACTGATCTACTTTTAGTACTAAATTTTATACACGTGTCTTGAAACTATTTTTTTTTTTTAACAAAGATTAATTTTTTTCCTGTTTGTTAATGTAGATATAATAAATATTTTTGAATTATATTTTATTGGGATAAAATTTATATAAATTAGTTCAATTATACGTTTATATATATATTTTTTTAAATATTCTGGTAAATGTACTTAATACAACATTTATGTTGATCATTTAAAAAATTTAATAATTTACATATAAACTTTTTTCTTTTTATAAACTTGATTTTTTGACTATAATATAAAAGTAAACATTACAGTTAGTTTATATTATGAATATAATAATTATATATAAAAATTATTAAAATAATATGTGATTTATTTCTAAAAAGTACTTATATTCTTCTAAGAGGATGTATATAAATAAATAATAGTTTGGAATGAGCTTACCATGATGCAATAATAATGGTTTAATAGATACAATTAGTGTTATATGTACACCAAATTGCGCTATATTGTGTCTTAGTTTTCGAATAATTTATAGAATACAGTCTTAGTTTAAAACTATTGTTATACACAACACGTCTTCCTTTTTTCTGTTTTTTTTTATGATTCATCTTTTAAATTATGTATTTATTTATTTTTTTCTTTCAAGTATTTTATATTTTTAATGTAAAAAGAAAATTTATTATTACTCATATCAATAATATTAATTACTTTAAAATTATATAATGGTCAATATTTAAAATTACTTAGGAAAAGTTGTTTTTGTTAAAATGTTTCATTAGTATTAAGAAAAGATATTATATAATCAATGGCGGTGTTAAAAAAAAAATGACATTCGATATATATATATATATATATTATATATACATATTTTCTATCAAATATTTAGAATTTAATGTAAATTTCTTTATTCAAGTTTTTATTTTCCAACTTTGGCATTTATTATTCTTCTCCATCTATGATGGTTGGATAGATAATAAAAAAAAATTAATTAATTTTATATATCTATATGTATATACTATATATAGATGCCTTTCTCCACAGTTTTTTTTTTTTTGCATTGATAACTACCCAATGGCTTGTTTAAATTTAAAAAAAAAATATATCTTTTACTCTTGTGTAACTAGATATTTTTTGGTATTTTTTAAAAATTCAATTTTATTTTGGTAAATATTATTTAGTTATTTATTTTTTTCTTAACTCGTAATATTTTTTTTATTGATATTTCTTTTATACTTTTATTATTATTTTATAAAATAGATTGATTTATTCTAAGCTTATATATTACTGTTTAGTTTTAATCATTTGTTACTAATAATATTTGTCGATTAACTATGTTTAATATTAAGATTTTTAATGACATTTTTTTAATTAAAATATAATTTTAGTTATTTTTATAACACATAATTATTGTCTTTACTTTTTATTCATAAAAGGAAATGCTGGGTTTGACAAGTGAAAATTTAAAGGTTGTTGGATTGGCATTATTATATATTGTCATATCTCTTCTTTCCTTTAGATTACTCCAATTTGCTGTTCGTTGGTATCTTTTTGGTAAATGTACTTTTAGAACATTTTCTTATTTCACCAATAGAAGAGGTGAAAGTAGGAATAGTGTTTCATTACAAGAAATTCCACCAAATAAAAAATGGAGAATTTCAAATGAAGTTGTCTCCTTATTTCATTCAATTGTTTCAGGCCTTTGGGCTTTATATGCAATTCTTTATTATCCTGATTTGGTTTCTGATTTGATTGGTTATCAACATAAAATCGCAACATATTTGGTAAAAAAAAATTTTTTTTTATAATTATAGTTTTATTATCTTAAAATATTATAGGTATACATGTCATTTGGATATATTGTTCATGATCTTATTGATCTTTTGATAAATGAAAGATCAGTTAGGATAATTGAGTTGTTATTTCATCATGTTATGGTTATATCGGCATTTTTGATTACCTTAATTACAAATAAGTATCTCGGTTTAGTTACATTAGGACTTTTAATGGAATTAAACAGCATTTTTCTTCACACAAGATCGTTAATGAATTTATATGGAATCAAAAAGTCTACTGTTGCTTTTAAATTGATTGCCTTATTAAATATTGTAACATTTATGATATTTCGTAATGGTGTATCTGTTTATTTACTTTACTGGATTATATCAAACATCAAATATATGAATATTTTTATAGGAATTATGTCATTTTTGGTTATTCTTTCATTAAGTATCACTAATTCTGTTCTTTGCTATCGGGTTATGGCTGCAGATGGATTATTGGGAAAAAATAAACAAAGATTAGACATACCAGTTAAGGAGGATGAAGACACAGAAGATGAAGATTCAGTATCCCCAGAAATAATAAACAATGATGTGTTAATTTCAATTGATCGTGAGGGTGCAACACAAACTCTAGTCAATGAATCTACATAATAATAATTATTTTATAATAAATTCTGTTTTGTAAATCATCAGGATGTTTAATGTAAATAAAGTTTTTTTTACATATTTTTTTTTAAATTTTTTTTTTTTTTTTGAATTTCTTCTAAAGTCGGATCCCCCTTAAATAACTTTTTTTTAATGAAATTTTTTTTAACTTTATTTAGTTTTTCTAGCATAAAAAAAAACGGGGAATCAGAAAAAGAAATAATTTTAACGTAGTTTTCAATCAAAAAAAGGAAAGGGAAACCAACTTTAGAATTTAACCGTTTTTTTTTACATATTTTTGCCAATTTGGTATTCTAAAAATGTTAATGAAATTTTTAAAAAGTTTTTTTTAATTTTATAAAATAAGGTTAAATAACTAATTTTACCACAAACAACATGTAGATCAAAAATAAACTGTTATAAAAACTTAAATAGAAGTTAAGGCATATCTGTGCCAAAATTTTCTCTTTTTTTTTTGCTTAAAATTTTAAAATAATACAGAAAAATATTTAAATTTTAATAATATAAATACAGTTGTTAATTAATATTTTTAATAAAATTTAAATTACCAATCGTTGTGGCATTTATTTTTCATGTAGCGATTACTATAGTTCTTAACAGATTCACTATCTTCTTATGGGTATGAAAGACACAATTTACATTAAACCCTTTATTATATTTTAAAATAAAGAATGTTTGCATCACCTAATTAGGAGAACATGCAATGTTTACATCACAAAATATATCTGATAAGAATGTTCCGAAGAATGTTTTTATACTAGAAAGCTATATAAACATTATATTTAAAATTTTTAACTTATATGTATATTTAATTTTCAATGAAATATGTAAAGTTGTCATTAAAAAATAACTAAGTTTCATTACACTAATATTCTAATTAAAAAAAATCCACTCTTCATTTTAACCAATCACCGTCGTTCCCACAATTTTTTGTATTATTTCATTTTGTTAATTCAAAATTTTAACACGTTTTTTTTGGATAAAATTATTTATATTTTTTTTATACCAATTATTTTCTTAAAATTTTTATGTTAAAATCCAATTTTTAAAAATGAATTTTTTTTTTAAATGTTGTCATATTGTTATACAACTTCATTTATTTTATTTTTTAATATTTTAGTCATTATATAATAATATTTTTTGTTTCACAATTTTCTAAAACTTTTTTTTAAATTTCATTATCTGTTAATTAGTTATAATTAACTTTAAATATATGAGATATTTTATTGAATCTATAAAGTATAATGTTATTGAAATTTTTTATTAAATGCAAAAGTCTATAACTTTACATTTAAATAATTGATATTTTTGAGGATATTAATTTTTTAAAAGATATGAAATAATAATAATTTTTATATAATAAAAACTAATATTTTAAAATTTTTGAATGAAATAATCTTTAACATAATATATGTAGAAACTGGAATATTATTTAAATAATGAAAACTTTAAATAGATTATATATATATATTTTTTTTCTATAAATTTGAAAAAAAAAATTAGTTTAATAATTATAAGTAGTTTATTCTTTTCTAAATATGTTGTATGACAATTATAATTCTCTGTTCTTTTAATAATGAGTTATTCTTTCTTTATGTGGGTATCTATTCTTTTTTATATTCAAGGTTATATATGATTAGTGTTTTTTCATGTTTCATCTTTCAATCAATTTATTTATCTATCCTCGTTTAACAAACTTTTTTCGTATATTTTTTTTTAAATTTATATTAAAAAAAATGAAAAAACATTTTATGATAAGAAATAGATTAATTTTATTATGTCTCATTATTCTAATATTTATTTTTATTTGGATAACTATAACATTGTTTTTTTTTATAATAAATGATAATGTATGTTTATAATTTAATAAAATAAATTATTTTTTTTAGTATGAAAATACCATAGAATATAAAATGTTAAAGGAAAACGATGATACTTTTAACGGTCACAAAGTTCAAGTTGTTGTTGGCCATTACATTGGGTCACCAATACCAAAATCAAAAATTAATTATACTTATGAAGAATTAAATTCTAATTCTTACAATCCTCAAAAAGGATATGGTTCAAATGGTTTATCTGTTCATTTAAATAAAAAACAACAATTATTAGGAAAACATTTATTTGAAATTAATCAATTTAATTTAGTTGCAAGTGATCTTATAGCAGCAAATCGATCATTACCGGATCAAAGGAGAAGACAATGTAGAAAAATAAAGTATGATGAAAATAATCTACCCGATACATCTGTTATTATTGTATATCATAATGAAGCTTATAGTACTTTAATAAGAACTATAACAAGTGTAATAAATAGATCACCTTCAAAATTACTAAAAGAAATAATTTTAGTTGATGATTTTAGTTCTAGATTATTTTTAAAAAAAGAGTTAGAAGATTTTGTTATTAAACAACCAATTAAAATTAAAATTTTAAGATCTAAAAAAAGAGTTGGTCTAATAAAAGCACGATTAATGGGAGCTAATGAAGCTACTGCAAAAGTTTTAACATTTCTTGATAGTCATTGTGAATGTACTATTGGTTGGTTGGAACCACTTTTACAAAGAATTAAAGATGATAGAAGAAATGTTCCTTGTCCAGTTATTGATGTAATTAACGATGAAACATTTTCTTATCAAAAAGGAATTGATATATTTCGGGGTGGTTTTAATTGGAATCTCCAATTTCGTTGGTATTCAATATCTTCAAAAGATGCTAAAGAAAGAAAAAATTCAATTGCTCCAATACCAACACCAACAATGGCTGGTGGATTATTTTCTATTGATAGAAACTATTTTTTTGAAATGGGGTCTTACGATATCAATCTTGATATTTGGGGTGGTGAAAATATAGAAATGAGTTTTAGGATATGGCAATGTTTTGGAAGAATTGAAATTATTCTTTGCTCAAGGGTAGGCCATATATTTAGGAAAAATTCTCCTCATGATTTTCCAGAAGGAAAATCTTCAAATGCTGTAATTTTTGAAAATTTGGCAAGAGTAGCTGAAGTTTGGATGGATGATTGGAAACATTTATTTTATAAAACGAATAAATTTGCAAAAAATATTAGTAAAAAAATAGACATATCTGATCGAGTAGAGTTAAGAAAACAATTACGTTGTAGAAATTTTGAATGGTATTTGAAAAATATTTGGCCAGATCATTTTCTACCAATGGTTAATGATCGTTTTGGAAGGGTAATTTTTTTTCTAAAATTAAATAATTTTTTTAGATTATTCATGGTGAAAGTTTAGAATATAGAAAAGAATCTTGTTTACACTGGCATACAGTTTCTAAAGGCTTTAGAAAACCAAAAATGCATAATTGTTCAATGATAAATTTTGATTCTACTGAAGTAAGCTAATTTTATTTGTTATCAAAAAAAATACCATTTAAATATTTTCTTATAATTAAATTTTTATTTATAGATGTGGTTAATAAATCAAAAAGGACAAATTCGAAGTGATGAAAATGTTTGTTTATCAGCATCTCTAGTAACAGGTTCAGATACTATTTATGAATTGCAGATAAAAGAATGTATGGATTATGATATTGAGTATTGGAAGTTTGATACAACTGTAAGTTTATAAAAAAAAAAAATAAATATTTATTTGATTAAGTATAATAATTTTGTTCATTTGAAAAGTAAATTGTGCTTAGATAAACCATCGAAAATTCAATTTAACGCAAATGCAAACGTTATTCAAAGTTCAGATGAATTAATTCCAAAAATAAGTAAATGTAACTATCAAAAAGATCAAGAATGGAGTATAATTGATTATAGGTGGAAAGATTAATTGCAATATATTAGTTTTCCAACAAAAATTATATTTAATAATTGTAATGTTGGGATACATTTAAAGAAATGACAGTATTTAAATGTACTTTTTTTCTCTCAATAGAATTAATGGTGAAAATAATGACAAAGCAAATTTAATTATCAGTGTTTTTTTTAAATATAAAATTACTTTCAAAACAAATTCTACTGATCTCAAAAATTTTAACTTAGTTTTCTAAATAATTTTTAATTTTGACATAACATAAAACTATTAATTATGTTTTTGCAAACAACGTTAAAACTAGTATAATTTATGCTCATGTCAAATGCTGCTGTTTAATTAATTATAACAACTAAACCAATGTTATTGGAAATAAATTTACAGAAAAAAAAAATTTCACTTTAATATTTTAATTCTTGTTAATAATATACTATTGTATCTGATTTTACAAATATTAATTTTAAGTTTAAAAGAACTTCTATAAATTTATTGACTTTTACAAACTTTTTAATGGAAAAAATCAAATATATCTAAAAGATTATAAACTTTATTTAAATAATAAATAAATTTCAAAAAGTTAATTTTCCAACCATGCTGTGTTAAAAAAAGTGTAAAAATGTTAGAAACTTTATTTCATATATAAAAGAGAATTGTATTTTTTTTACGTTGTGTTCTTATCATAATTATATAAATTTAATTAAAAAAGGTTATAAACAATTAGTCTAAATTTACAAAAATAACAAAAATTGACGATCCTGGCAGGATTCGAACCTACAATCTTCTGCTCCGTAGGCAGACGCGTTATCCATTGCGCCACAGGACCACGATTCCAGCGTATTTTTACTTGATCATATAACATTTTTTTCAAAATAGATTGTAGATATTTGGAATCATTTTTAAATGTTTGACACCAATTGATTCAAAATCTAGGTTAAGTTTATGGTCACTGACGTGCTAGAAACTTTTTTTAGATATTTGAATATCATACAGATGCATAATTTTTTCTAATAAAAACGTGACAAAAAAAAAACAACTTTTTTTTGGAATTTAAATATGCTACTATAGTCATTCGATAGCCCTTGAAATGGGATGAATTTTGAATATAATCAACATTATCTTAAAATTGAAACTTTAGGAGTTATAAGGATTCAAAGTTGAGGGGCGAAATTGGGGAATATTTTTTTGTAAATTTCGATTTCTATGATAATATTGCAAATGTATAAAATAAACAGATGATTCTAGAGCAGTTTTTTACGACAAATTCATTAAGCCTATTTACATCCTTATAGGACTTATAAAAATGAAGATATGATAAGAAGAATGTTTAAAAAAAAGTTTTAAGAATCTAGTCATAACTCAAGTTAATGAAGTCACAGATCCATGAAATTTGATGCGCTGTGCTTCTTTTGTAATTTAAGGTGAACCCTACGTTGAAAACTTTTTTTTATTTTCAACCGTTCTTGAAATATAATGCTTGGTACTTTTTCGCGCGTAATCCATTGTCACCATTTTTTTATATCTCGAAAGTGCTTTAAGATATAAAGAAATTTTGAAGGTAGACCCCATTTGAAAACTCATTTGAAAACGATTGCAGAAATCTGATTTCATTTATCTTCATTTTGAAGCGAGATATGACCAAGGGCGGAAATTTTTTTAAAATATTCATTGTTCTCGACTTTTCAGTATCTTAGAAAATACTTATCCTATGAAGATGGGACTACTTTCATTCGACTTCATTTCAAAAGTTAGTCTATATAAATGATTTTCATAGCTGCAACATTATTATATTCAGAGATATAAAAATTGGCTGAAAATTTTTAGATTTCCGACTTTACCTCTAAAAATGTGAACAAAGAAATACAACTTTTTTTGGAATTTTAATATGCTACTATAGTCATTCGATAGCCCTTGAAATGGGATGAATTTTGAATATAATCAACATTATCTTAAAATTGAAACTTCAGGAGTTATAAGGATTCAAAGTTGAGGGGCGAAATTGGGGAATATTTTAATGTAAATTTCGATTTCTATGATAATATTGTAAATTTTTAAAATAAATATTTTATTCTAGATCAATTTTTTACGAGAAATTCATTGCAGCAATTCTTATCTTTATAGGACAATTACAAATCAAGATATGATAAGAAGAATGTTTAAAAAAAAGTTTTAAGAATCTAGTCATAACTCAAGTTGATGAAGTCACAGGTCCATGAAATTTGATGCGCTGAGCTTTTTTCATAATTTAAGGTGTACCCTACGTTGAAAACTTTTTTTTATTCTCAACCGTTCTTGAAATAATGTGCTTGATATTTTTTCGCGCGTAATTCATTGTCATCATTTTTTTATATCTCGAAAGTGGTTAAAGATATAAAAATATTTTGAAGGTAGACCCCATTTGAAAACTCATTTGAAGACGATTGCAGAAATCTGATTGCATTTATCTTCATTTTGAAGCGAGATATGACCAAGGGCGGAAATTTTTCAAAAATATTCATTGTTCCCGACTTTTTAGTATCTTAGCAAATACTTATCCTATGAAGATGAGCCTACTTTCATACGATTTCTTTTCAAAAGTTGGTCTAGAATTATAATTTATAGAGCTATAGCATCATTATTTTCAGAGATTCAGAAATTGGCTGAAAATTTTCTAAATTTACGACTTTACCTCAAAAAATGTGACCAAAAAATGACAACTTTTTTTGGAATTTGAATACACCACTATATTCATTCGATAGCCCTTGAAATGGGATGAATTTTGAATATAATCAACAGTATTAGAAAATTTATAGTTCAGGAGTTATAAGGATTCAAAGATGAGGAGCGAAAGTGGGGAATATTTTTTTCTTAATTTTGATTTCTATGATAATATTGTACATTTTTAAAATAAATACTTTATTCTAGATCACATTTTGACGAGAAATTCATTGCTGCTATTCTTATTTTTATAGGACTTCTAAAAACGAAGATATGATAAGAAATAAGTTTAAAAAAAAGTTTTAAGAATCTAGTCATAACTCAAGTTAATGAAGTCACAGAACCATGAAACTTGATGCGCTGTGCTTCTTTTATAATTTAAGGTATACCCTACGTTGAAAATATTTTTAAATTTTCAACCGTTCTTGAGATATGAAATTTGACACTTTTTCGCGCGTAATCCATTGTCATCATTTTTTTATATCTCAAAAGTGGTTAAAGATATAAAAATATTTTGAAGGTAGACCCCATATGAAAAGTATTTTGAAGACGATTTTAAAAATCTGATTGCATTTATTTTGATTTTGAAGCGAGATATGATCAAAGGCGGAAATTTTTCTAAAATATTCATTGTTTCCGACTTTTTAGTATCTCAAGAAATACTTATCCTATGAAGATGGGACTACTTTCATTCGATTTCTATTTAAAAGTATGTCCAGAATATTAATTTCTAGATGTATAACTATATTATTTTCAGAGATATAAAAATTGTCTGAAAATTTTGTGGATTTCTGATTTTATCTCTAGAATGTGACAAAAAAAACAATTTTTTAGAATTAGAATATGCTTCTCCAGTCATTCAATTCCTTTTAAAAAGGTATAAATTTTTAATATAATTAACAATGGCTGAATTTTAGAGCCACTTATGTATTAGAAATTTTAGTACTTTGTGGTTTTAACCCCGCCATTTACTGATTTTATAAAATTAACATATAAAAATTATTTTTTATTTGCATATTAGAATATTAGAATATTATATGATAATTTTTTAAAATTATTATAAATTATTAAAATAAAATAAAGTTTGATATTTGATTTTTTTAATTAAAGATGAATATAAATTAATGAAAAAAAGGTAATTGATATTTGATTTTAATAAATAATTTTATAAACAATAAAAATTGAATTTTTTTTGGTAAAAAATAAAGAAAAAAAAACTAATTGATTTTTAATTTGTACTAAATAATTTTTTATCTCAAAATTATGAATATTATAAAATGTCGCTAAAAATAGCGTAGGAATATTGTTTTGAAGCGATTTGCAGGGAAACACGAAAAAGCATGTTAGAAGGCAACATGTATGAATTTACATGGAGGAAAAATAATAAAAATAATGAATTTGAGTCCATGTTAAGGGACATTCTTTTTTTTTGTGAATTTTTAAGTGAAAAATAAAGTTTTTTTTTTTTGACTTTTTTTTTCAACTTTTTTTTAAAGTTACAAAAGGGGATTGGATAAGAATCTCATCCCTCAAAATTTTATAAAAAAAGAAAACTTTTGAGGGGAGTTATGGGTATTTGAAAATGGCGGGGTTAAAACCGCAAAGTACCGAAATTTTTTTTTGAAAATTTGAATATTGGATATTGTACAATTTTTTTAAAAATACAATAGTGATTTTATATAAATTTTATTAAAAAATTTGTTATCATTTATTTTAACCTTATTTTAAAATTTTTTTTTATTTATTTGTAATTTTGATTATTTATGTAAAAGATTTTTTCTAAAACGTTTTTTTTTACTTTTTATTTATTATTAAATGTTCCATTAATCATATATTTTATTAAAATTTTTATATACTTTTTTATTTTATTTTTTATTAATCTACTACGTCATTGACTCTAGAAATGATTCCAAAATATTTTTTGCTTTCTTTTGAAATTCATCTGATAATAATTGCATTTTGTAAAAATTTATCAATGTTCCTATGAAAGCAGTTAATTTTTGAGAATGAAATATTTGTTTCCACCAATACTTCTATGAAAAAGCACTATAATTAATTTATTTTCATCATTTTTAATAAACGATTACGCTTTTTATCATAAAAGTTTTCTAAAAAGATTGATGCAAAATCAAAAACAATTTTTTACATAATATTTCTTGTCTTTATATATTTTTATTTAAATTCATAATATGATAGAGAACAAAAAAAAATCTATTCTATAATAAGATAATGTTTATTTTTTATTTGCAGCTAATTTTTGGCAAAATGCTGAAAATAATGGAGATAAACTTTTCCCTTGTAGATTTCTTATACTTATAGTTTTTTTTCCAGCAATGTCAGTTGAACTAAACTTAATATTAGCATTTGCTTTAAGTTCAAATGGAGGTAACAATTGTCTTAAATATTCAGTTGCTTGTGGAGTACAAATATAGTCACGAAGTTTTAAATCATTTCTATGTTCACCTGCTAAACAAACTACTTCCGATGGAACAAGTGGGAATTTTTTAATTTCATTTGGACTTTTGTATATTTCAACATCATCATTACTTTTAAAAGTAAACTTCCGTTTTGTATCCTGATCCACAAAAATAATATCTGCATTTTTAGTATATTCATGATTATTGGAAGAAGTATAAGATTGATCAGAGTCTGAATCATCACCTTCATTCATGTAATTATCCTTTACATATACTCTATATCGTTCATTCTTATATTTTAGTATATACATAGTGTCAGGCATTAGTTTATCAAGTTCCACTTTTTCTAATTGATTCTGAAAAAACAATTTTATGAAGGTTATTTTATTACTTTATAAACTCACATCATCAAGTTTCATCAAAGCATCACGAATCTTTCGATACATATTTAATGATACGTCATTAAAAATACGAATTTCATCGGCACTGTAAATATCGACTACAGCATAAGGCTTTGTAGATTTTAGTTTCCTTTTTAGATAATTATTTGAAGCATTCCTTTCAAGTCGGCTAATGTTTTCAATTGAAGATGTGCCACTATTAGAAACTCCACTATCACAATCACTCATATCCGACGTTTTTTTCTCAATACTTTCATTACTAGATTCCTTATTTTTAGCATCTTGAGAATCATTAAAAGGAATGCCTTTGAACCTTACAGCACGACAATTCTTTGAATTTTCTTTGCTGCTTGTATTTGTTAAATTAGAAAGACTACTATTCGATCGACTCCACTCTTCATTACATAATACAGGGGATTCTTCTTTTTCTTTTTGAATTTTGTCGTCGTAATTGATATTCAACTTAAGAAATTCAGTTACAGGTAAATCAATTTCTTCTCTGGATTTTTGAGAAGTTCCATAGCCGAAACCCCAATCAAACTGTTCACATAACTCATTTACAAGTTCATCACTCATATAGTCTGGTAATAAATCATCTGTAGAATCTTCAGTAACACTTTTTTTAATTTTAAAAGAGCCAAATGCAAAAAGTTTATTACCTTCCATTTCTTCCAATTTTTCTGGAACATTTGGAGAAATTTTCATTGAACACTGAGCTTTTAGTGACTGTCCCAAAGTATTTCCCTTTCCTTTAAATGAAGCATTCATAGATGAAGCAAAAGTGCCCTTCTTTCGTAATGATGGTTCTTTAAATGTACCGAGTGTGTTAGTTACTACATCCATGTTATCGTGATAATTGCTAAGCATCAAATCTTTGTATCTTTCAACCAAATCCAATCCTTCATGTCTTACAGTAAGAAATTTTCTACCTGTACGACGCTCGACTGTTACAAGATTATTCTCTTTAAATAAATTTTTTAAAGTAGAAATTCTACGTAAGGAAATTTCATTTTTACTCATTAAAGAACTTCGATTTTTAAAATTACCCAATTTTACTTTACAATAAAATTTAGGTAAAGAAAAAGTATTAGTGAGTTTCCATAAAATATCAGGTTTATTTTCTACATCCAAAAAAAGTAGACTTGGTTGATCAATACAATAACAAGAAAATTTCCCAAAACCAACACCTGTTATTTCAACACGATAAAACTTTACTGTTACAGAGTCAAAGAAAACAAATGTTTTTCCAACATCATCAGAAACAACCTTATTAACATAAAGTAATTTGTTAAATTCTCCTACTGAATAAGAACTCGTCAAAGCATCAAGAAAGTGACAATATGCTATGCTCAAAGAAACAGATCTTACATAAATAGTCTCTTCATCAGGAATACCAACAACATAACCGTCAGTGTTTGCGTCAGTAATTTCATGGTATCTATTAATTTGACAATCATCCTTGTAGGTTAGATCAAATTTGCTACTCTCACAAAATTTACTCCATTGAGAATTCTCCCCTCCAAAAGCATCCAATCCAATGTAGTCGTATTTAATTGAGGTAATCATTTTGGTACACGAAGAAAAAATAGCATGGACTATTGTTCCAGTAACATTAACTATATTGACGTTTACAAAATCACCAGGATGAATATCAGTTACTCCTAACAATCTATATTTATTAAGATAAAAAGTTGGAAGGCTTTTGGCAATAAAACACAATGGAAATGCAAAATTATTCTCAACCATAGAACGATCTAATTTATAAATACATGATTTATCTACATTGCCATATATTACACCATCATCTATGCATTGAATGATAGAACATCCTTTTTTATCCATGCCAATTAATTTACCTCTTCCAATTAATTCTCCTGTTGGTGTTACACACAATCCAACATTAGAAATAGTATACTAAAAAATGATAATTAATATTAAAACAACAAAAATAAACAACCTACATCATCCAAAAGTTCTTTGTTATCAATATCTTTTAAAAATGACTGACATAATTTATCAAGTTCATTCTTAAGACCAATTGTCTTAATGGGTTTTAACCAAATATTTCCACTTTTTTCATCAACTCTACTTACATAACATTGGATACTTTTTGGAGAACATCCAAAATCTTCATATTCTTTTCCTAGAAGAAGAACATTGTTGAGGAAACCTAAGTGGGATTGTAATGTTAGTAATGTCATTGCAAAATAATTAAATTAGTAGTGTTAATTTATATTCAACAAAAAAAACAATGATTAAAATGATACCAAGATGACCATTACCCATTTTATACAACTTCTTATGTCATCAAATCAAATTCCACCCTAAGGAAAAAGTGTAGAAGAAGACAATTATTAACCACAACATAGACATATTTTTTATACTTTGACTTTGTGTTAACTATATAATATTAATTTCTTAACACATATTACTTTAAAACTTCATAATTTTATATATATAGATAAAATTAAAGACAATAAAATTTCACTTAATATTTATTTAATTTTTAAATAAAGTTTTAATTTTTAATTATTAAAGTTGTTTTGTTTTTTTGAAAAAATTTAAAAAAAAAAAATTTTTAAAGTTGAGGAAAATTTTATCATCTAGAAATTGCTTGTATTAACAAATGCATATATATAGTATTAAGTGATACAAGAATATCTTACAACGCCAATTTAAAATTGGTATCTCGTCTTTTAAATTATAAATAGTTTTTAAAATTTTTATAATAATTATTATATTAATTTCACCTGTTTTTCTATATAAATATTCAATTATATAATTATTTCATAATGAGTAATAAAAGGGGTTTTGAAGATATATCAACGATTAGTGTTGATAAAATAAATGATACCGAGAATGATGAAACACAATTAGATGAAATAGATGCCCTTCTTGAAGCTTGTGAATCTAATAATCTTAATGGTGATACTATTATTGTACCTAAAAAAGTCAAAAAATCTGATACTAATTTTAGTGAATTTAAAGAAAGAAGTATAGATAATGAACTTTTTGAAAATTTAGAAATTCCAAATTCACCACATATTAAAATTATCACATTAGAAAATCAACAAAATTGTACTCATGAAGTTAGTTTACAAATTAATGTATTTAAATTTTATTAAATTTTTTATAGATTGCTATTCCCGATATTTGTGAATATAAACCATTGTCATTACCAACAAGAAAACCGGCTAAAGATTATCCATTTAAACTTGACTCTTTTCAAAGAGAAGCTGTATTATGTATTGAAAATAATCAATCAGTTTTAGTATCTGCTCATACTTCAGCAGGTAAAACTGTTGTAGCTTTGTATGCTATTGCTGTATGTCTTCGTGAAAAACAAAGAGTTATCTATACATCTCCGATCAAAGCACTTTCAAATCAAAAGTATCGTGAACTTCAAGAAGAATTTAGTGATGTTGGTTTGATGACAGGTGATGTAACATTAAATCCTGATGCATCAATACTTGTAATGACCACAGAAATTTTAAGAAGTATGTTATATCGTGGTTCAGAAATTCTTGCTGAAGTTGGATGGGTAATTTTTGATGAAATACATTATATGAGAGATGGTGAGAGGGGTGTTGTATGGGAAGAGACAATCATTTTATTACCTGATAATATACATTATGTATTCTTGTCGGCTACTATTCCAAATGCCAGACAATTTGCTGAATGGGTAGCATACTTACATAAACAACCATGTCATGTAATTTATACTGATTATAGACCAACACCATTACAACATTTTATTTATCCTTGTGGAGGAAATGGATTATTTGAAGTAGTTACAACAACAGGAGAATTTAGAGAAGATAAATTTAATTCAGCAATATCTATTCTTGAAACAGCTGGTGATGCAGCAAAAGAAATTAATGAAAGAGGTAGAAAAGGTGGTGTTAAGGGTGATAGTAATGTATGTAAAATTATTAGAACTATTCTGGATAGAGATATGCTTCCTGTTATTGTTTTTAGTTTTAGTAGAAAAGAATGTGAATCATATGCTACAACATTAAAAGATATGGATTTTAACAATGAAAAAGATAAAAAAGTTGTACAGGAAATTTTTAATAATGCTATTGGATTATTATCAGAAGCAGATAGACAATTACCACAAATTGGACAAGTTTTACCATTTATTTTAAGAGGTATTGGTATACATCATTCAGGTTTACTACCAATTATTAAAGAAACTGTAGAAATTCTTTTTGGTGAGGGTTTAATTCGTGTACTTTTTGCTACTGAAACATTTGCAATGGGTTTAAACATGCCTGCTCGAACAGTTTTATTTACAGCTGCAAGGAAATTTGATGGTAAAGATAATAGATGGATTACCTCAGGAGAGTATATTCAAATGGCTGGTAGAGCAGGAAGAAGGGGGAAAGATGATCGTGGTATGGTAATAGTTATGATTGATCAACAGATAAAAGCTGATAACTTGAAACAAATGATTAAAGGAAAAACAGATAGTATGGATTCAGCTTTTCGTTTAACATATAATATGGTTCTTAATCTTCTTAGAGTTGATGGTATTAATCCAGAATTTATGCTTGAAAAGTCTTTTCATCAATTTCAAAATTATGCAAATATTCCTAATTATTTACAAGATGCTAAAAAAAAACAAGCAATTGTTGAAGAAATTAAAGTTGATCATGAAGAGGATATTCAAAGTTATTTTGAAATTACTGCAAAAATTAAACAACTAGAAAAGGATGTTGCTGAAGAGATACGTAAACCTAAAAATATTGTACCATTTCTTGCTACTGGAAGACTTGTTAAAATGAAAGTTGAAAAAGAAGATTTTGGATGGGGAGTAATTTTAGATTGGAAAAAAACACAAAAATCTGCTGATAGTTTAGATCCTGAAATAATTTATGTTATTACTGTTGGGATGTTTGTTTGTTCTAGAACAGAACATGAAAGAAATGTTAATAATCTTCTTCCACCAACGGATCCTTCTATGTCAGTAATGATTTCTGTTGATACTACACTAGACTGCATTGAATCTATAAGTTCTATAAGATTGAAAATTCCAGAAAATAATAAAGAATCTAATGATTATTTAAAAACAATTGGAAAGTTACTTGTTGTTGCATTAAAAAGATTTAATGGTAAACCAAAATTACTTGATCCAATAAATGAGATGAATATTAAATGTCCACAATTTGCTTCTAATTTAGAAAATTTAAAGGCATATACTCATCTTAGAGATAATCATAAAGTTAAGAAGTTATCTAATTTTGATGAATTATTTAAACAATATCAAATAAAGGCAAAAGCTATTGAAGATGCCAAAGAAGCATTAGATAAATTTAAAAAAGCTAAATCTTTATTACTTGAAGAAGAGTTAAAAAAAAGGATAGAGGTACTTTATCAAATGAAATTTTGTAAAGAAGATGGTGTTTTAACACAAAAAGGACGTGTTGCTTGTGAAATATCGGCTGCTGATGAATTAGTATTAACTGAAATGATTTTTGGAGGTGTTTTTACTGAATTAGATTATAAACAAATTGCTGCCTTATTATCTTGCTTTGTTTTTCAAGAAAATGCTGGTCAAAGTAAATTACAAGAAGAGTTATCAGGGTGCCTTAAAACAATGCAAGAATATGCCAAAAGAATATATTATATTGAAAGAGATGTAGGTATTGAAAAAGATCTCTCTGAGTATATAAAATCTTTTAAACCACAACTTATGGATGTTGTTCATGCTTGGGCTAGTGGTATAACATTTCCCGAATTATTAAAAAAAACAACCGTTTTTGAAGGATCTATAATAAGATGTATGAGAAGATTAGAAGAATTACTAAGACAGATGACTTGTGCAGCAGGTAGTATGGGAGATAAGACATTATCTGATAAATTTGAACAAGCTAGAGCAGCCATAAAAAGGGATATTGTATTTGCAGCATCTTTATATCTTTAATATTTTTTTTTCCTTATTTTGTTGATCTTTTATTTTTACAACGATATGTTTTGTTTTTCATTTAATATGATAAAATTAAATCATTCTTAATTTTAAAAAATAAAGTATTCTTTTTTTATTATATGAATTTTTAATTAGAAATAATTATTTACAACAAGAAAAAAATAAGATACATACAGATTTATACAATAATAAATGTAAGAGATTTATAGGTATGGAGCCCAACCAACATACATTTTAGCAAGATATTTATTATCTTTAGCTATATTGATAAGTTTATTTACTTGACCATTCACACTCATCGGATAATTATTATATCTATCTTTAAAAAAAATTGGTGTTACTATAAATCCAGAAAGTCTACGATCAATATTAATAATAGCATTTTTTGCATCTATTGGTGCATGATCAGTTTTCATTGGTAAACCACCAAAATTTTGTTCATTACGTGATTGTTGAGCTCTTCTTTCAACACCACTCCATTCAAGTAATGGATCATGAATAAATGAATGTAAAAGTGTTAAAAGCATTTCTTTATTGTCTCTCATTGTAGCAAGAGACAATTCACATGATGTTCTAAAGTGACCTTCAACACCACATGGTCCAAAACCATCAATAACATTTCTTGTCAATCTAAATGGTACAATTTCAGGAATTCTTAAATTTTCACCTTTATTAAATAAAATATTATAATCAACATGTATAATTTCACCACTTTTCTGATCAAGAAGAATATTTTCACAGTGTCTATCTCCAAGTCCAAGAATAAAACCAACCATACACATAGTAGCTGAAGATCTTGTATAATTAAGTCTTGCATTATACCATCGTCCTGGATCAACAAATTGTCTTCTATAATATTCTCCTAGTACTTTTGGAAAAACACTAGGTAATTTTTGAATCATAAAATTTACTCTATCCAATGTTGATGGCATTTTTCCCCACTTTACAAAAGTTTCATTATTTAATGAATTAAAGTTTTCTACTTTATAACGAAGTTGTGAGTATAAAGCTAATTTTAATGTAACTAAATTAGGTACCCATTCAATAATTCCACCTTCTTCTTGTAATGGAACTACAGTATATGTACGTATACGTAAATGTCGTCTTCTAGCTTCAGGATTTTGAACAAGTAATGAATTAACACGTTTATTAAATTCCATAGCTCTTAAATCTTTACGAAGTTCATCTGAATCTTTACACAAAATAGGATATTTTTTTCCATCAGTTCCTATTAATGTTAAACGTTTTGGTTTCATTAATGATTGTAATATTGCAAAATCTTCATCTATATCATATATATAAACATCATTAATTGTTTCTGGAGAACATGAAATTTCATCATTATTAACATTTTGTGTTAAAGCAAAACAATTATAAGAAGGTGTTGAAATAGGATCATCAAGTAAAAATGACATAGGAAGAATTATTTTAGGTGGACTTGGTAATTTTTGATAAAGAATTCTAGATCCAGATTTACTAATAAGTTTACTATTTCTAAAAAAATCTTTTAATCTAGGTATTTCTATGCTTTTTATTTTGTCACTTTTAGTATTTTTATTACCAATATCCATTAATGTTCCAGAAAAATAATCATAAGCTCTAACTGTATACCTAAAATCTTGTTTAAATTTTAATTCTGTACAAGCAAATTGAATAATTTCTTTCATCCTTGAAATTCGAATGGTATTAGCATTATTTTTTATTTCCATACGATATATACCCATAATATGCCATAAACATTGATGTGGAAATTTATCAATTAATGTTATAACAAGAGATTTTAATGCATGAAAAACAGTTGCATCAGGATGAGCTAATCTTGAAAAAATTTGTTGAATAGCTTTATAAGAAATAGCACAACTAATTTTATTTTCAAAAGCAGATACTACTACTTCATTTAATAATTTTACACTAGCACATTCAGCCAACTCATGATATTTATGTGTATAATCTAACCAAATAGTTAATAATCGTGGAAGAGCATGATGAACATAATTGTTTCCACTATTTAAAACATTTATATAAGCACAAATAGTTTCTCTAATAGAACGTGTATCAAAACCATATTTACTTTTTGTAGAATAATAATTATCCATAAATACTGCCCATTTATACCAAAGTTTTTCAGCTTGTTGTGGAGGAGGTGTTTGTGAAATTAACTTTCTAAACATTACAAAAATCTCTTCAAAATCACCAACACCAGCAGCAATACGATAATCAATTTCATGTAAACGAGCTTTAAGATATATACTTTTATCTTCATCCAAAAATTGTTCTTCTGAATCCATTCTGTCAGGATCAAAACAATTTGTCTTATTAAGTCCATATAACACGTTAAGTTCACGATAAGTTTTACATATAGAACGATCAAGTACTTTTATAGCATGAGAATGATTGTTTTTTTTAGCAAGATATGCTGCTTCTTCTATGGCCAATTTTACAAGATTTACAGGATAATGTTTTGCTCGTGTCATAAATGACCACAAACTATTTAAATTATTTTCAAAACGAGCAAGTTGTGCAGAATGAAGATATTCATATCCAATAGCCTTACTTGAATCATCATTTGGAAGCATTTTTAAAATTTCACGTCTATTTGCTAATATTGGCTCAAGTGCTCCACCACCTTGAATACATTTATCTGCTCGTTTTTTCCATTTATAAAGCACATTTGTAAATTCTTTATTTTGTTTTGTTATACTTTCATTAGCATCAACAAATAAAAATCTCTTTGAATCACTAATTTCAAAAAGCATATGTAATTTTTGAATGTAACGATATGCTTGTTCATAACTTTCTCTATTTTGTAAAATTACAGCAGATAATTCTACTTCCACCTTATCATAACAATCATTTATAGCTTTATTTAAAAGAACTTCATCATTTTTATGAATTGCATTGAATATTGCAGCACTTGAAGCTTCCCATGATTCAAATTGTATATCCCCACTTTGACCAATAGAATCATCTAATTGATCCCAATATGATAACTTCCATAATGTTACTATTCTTCTTTCTTCAAGTCTTTTTTTATCATCTTCTGTTAGTGTGTAACTTTTTAATATACTAGCTATTTGACTAAAAGCTAAATTTGGTTGATCAATTTTTAGTAAACAATCAATCATAGAAACGGGTGATGATTTTGATTGTCCATATAATGCCAAAGCTTCTGTATAATTTCTAGAAGCTTCTAGTGCTAAAATAGTTTCTTCACTAGTAGGTACAAAATTATCCTCAATACACTCATAACAACCTAGAGTATTATCAAAGTCATCCAATTCCATTGATATTTTAGCAATATTATGATAAAGAGTCTGACTTAATTCACAACTATCTTGATCCATAAAATATTCAGTAAGTTTTAAAGCTCTAAACCAACATTGACAAGCTTCAGCAGCACTTATTACCAATCTTTTATTATTATATTTAAGAATATAAATATCATCGTAGATAAATTTTAAAATTTCACTTTGTAAACCATTTTTCTCAGATTCTTTTTTTTTATAAGCAAATAATGTTAATTCATCAAGTAGAGCAAATATTGATTGAGCAGCAACACGAATCCATCCACTTTCTGTTAAAGAACGTTTAAAAATTTCACAAAATTCTTTTTTACACCCTTCAATAATTTTACCATTTTTTTCAATAAATGCTTGTATTACAACATTTTTTAAAAGATAGAAAAAAAATTCTGGATTGTCAACATGTACAACAAAAGATGCAGCCGAAAGGGCTTTTCCTACAACAACATTTGTTAAATTTTCTGATAAAGTAAAGTAAAATGCTTTTGACCAAGAATGATAATTACCAGTAATTAAATACGATACTACAGGTATCCTATTGTCAACAGAATTTTTTTGAAGTGGATGTAAATATAATCCACAATTTGTAAATGGTTTCAATTCAGTTTTACAGTTTTCACTTAATTTTTCCCATACTTTAGATCCATCTTCAGTCCCATTAATTACTTCTTTTAAAACTTTTTGAATAGCATATGAAATATTATCAGTATCTTTGGCATTAATACAACCTAAAAGAAGTTGACAAAGATTTTCGAGTAATTCAATAAGAAAGTCTTGTGGTGTATCTGCCATAAAATTATCATATTCAATACTTTTTCCATAACTTAATTCATCAGTATTTTTAAAATGGCTTCTCAGTCGACCAGGATCAACAGCACCAATTTTACCTAGAACAAGACATGCCAATTTACGTATATTTTTACTGTTATTACAACGTATTGCATAAAGAATTGCAGGAATCAACTCTTGTGATAATTGATCATCAATTGTAGATCCATCTAATAATGAATCAAGTCTTTTCAATGTTATTTCAACAATTTCAGAACCTTCTTCATATAAAACTTTTGCACAGTTTGTTATTGTGGCTTTTGGTGCACACTGAACATCTAATACTGGTCCATATTCATGCATAAATTCAGAATTAAATTTATTACCATGATCTTTTAAATTGCACATATAAATGATCGAAAAAACTCTATCAAATCGTTCTTTTTCCTCTGCACATAACTTTTCTTTTAAACGTAATTGTAAAAAATTATTTATAATACTTTGCGAAGTTGGAAATTGAAGAAGCATTGCAACAGATGTTATAATCTTTGGCAATAATTCAACTTTTTTTTTAACAGACAATTTTTCCATAAAACAATACCACGGTGGTATTGCTATTTCTCCAAATATCGACAATGATCGCAATAATGTTAAAAGTTTATTCGATACTTTATTAACAAACTCTTCATCTACTATACTAATTAATACTGCAAGTGATTGAAGATCCTTACTTCGATGATAATATCGTTCTTCTTCTAAAATACTCATTCTAAAACCAGCAAATATTCCCATAACATTTTCTTCTATAATTTTAGTTAAACTAAATGCATTATTACGATCATTCCAAAAAAGTGTTGATAAATGTTTTAAACATGTAGCTTTATTTCGTGATAAATTTTGTAAAAATGTTAATTTAAGGGATGATCTATTTTCAAAAATAATTGAAGTTATTTCTTTTCCGGTAAGTTCTTCAATATAACTCAAAGCTAAATCACGTCTATATGAACTCATAAAAAAAAATTCAAACGCCACATTGATAGAACGAGATATAAGTTGAGAAAGACTTTCCTTTAAAACATAACTAGCAAAATGATTCAATAAATATTTGGATGATTTTTTTTGAGATTCATCGACAAACAATAATTTTGCAACAACATACTTAATTGTTTCTCTAACTGTAGCTAATAGTCGATCATTTGAAGACCCTTTTGGATGAATATTAAAAATATCAGCAAGTTGCCGAAAATAACTATTAATCAAATTACCTTTTTCACTATCAGAAAGAATTTCAGGACGATTTGAGGTTGGTGATAAACGATCAAGTATTATCTGTGTTATTAAAGGTATTACTGAATGACTGTATCGTTTTAAGAGAGTTTCTGTTGGAACTCCAGCTTTTTTTGCATTAACAATAATAATTTTTTTAGACATGTCAACAACAGTTCTATCTCCGTGACAACAAAAATCAGCAGCAAGACTGATCATCCTAGAAATACATGAAAGTAAAAATGGTCCTTCATTAATTGTTGTTGAAATAATATTAAGATATGGATAATGATTTTCAGGATTAAGAGAATCTAAAGATGTTCGAAGAATAGAAAGAATTTCTTTTGGTATGTCTCTTGAAACAACTTCTTGTAAGCATACATTCATAGAATTACAATTTTCAGATCTGTAGTATCCAAGCATTTTGAAAAATCCTTTAGCAATTTGAAGAAAGTAGTCTGTTCTAATAGAGGTATGCTTGAATATTGATGTTAATAGTGATGACAATTTTATTCTTATTTCATCATCATTGTTCTCATCTTCAATTATTTTAACAAAATATGTTATAAATTCTTCTGATAACTCAATATCTGTTATATTTTTTGATTTTTCATTTTTTGTACACAACACACATTTAATTTTATTATTTTCAAAAACATTATTTTTATCTAAAGCACAAATTATCTCTGACAGAGATGTAATAAATAATTTTAATTTCGATTTATCTAAATATACTCCAGGATTCATCATTTTTTTCATTATATCAAATGAAATACTGTTAAAAACAGAATTACCACATTGCGATACGAAGATAGGTGCATACTCCAAAGCTATATGTTGTATATCATCTGGAGAATTCATTAATGAATAATGATAAATTGATCTTCTTAGTGCATTTTCTTGTTGTATCTTTACAATGCACGGAATTGATAAAGCTTTGAATTTACTACTATTAATAAATGTATTATTTCCAAGATATAAAAAGTATTTTTCAGGTGGTTCCTTGTCAAATAAACATTTTACATCCAACCAAGGTTGCAACAAAAGTAAAAATAAAGTAGAAGGATCTGACGTGTATAAAGGTAAAAATTCAGCAATATAACGAAATAGTTCTTCAAACGATTCTTCATTTGGGCATTCTTCAACAATATTTGTAATAATATTTTTTATTTGTGTTATATCTGGAACAAACTGACATTTGATAGTATCTGTAGCTTGACATGCCATAATCAACGATAGTATAGCATTCTGATTTTTAATCCTTTTTAAAATAGATTTTGATTGATCACATAATTTTGATAAAAATTCTTCTGTTTCTAAATCATCGTTTGTTGATATATAAAAATTAAAAAGTGCTAGAATAACATTTTTTGGGATATTTTTTCCACTTGTAAAAATACATTCTATCATTTTTTTAACACAACTTTTAAATTCATTTATAAAGTAATCATTAGAATATGTTGGTAGAGTAGAAGCATGAATTAAAAAATTACAAATATCACTAATCATAGAAGTCATTACTACAGATGGATTTGAACATAAACTAACATAAGAAAGTACTTTTATTCCTACTTTTGAAAATAAAGTTAATTCGTGAAGTGTTGGACCATATTTTTGTGGAACTCTACATAACCAAATAGATAAACATTCTCGAACACTAGAAGCATACCCAACAATTTCTTTATACAAAGATGCAAAAGAATTATCTTCAACAAAATCTATAAAATCATCATCTATTGTTCTAAAAACTTTAAAAATATACGAGTAAATATGACCTGATAATGAATAAAGTGGATCAATTAATGGTAAAACTAAGCTTAAAAATCTTAAGCATAACATAGTAGTTGCAACTGGTTCATTTTTTCTTGTCATAATGTCCATCACTGGAATGATTAGTTGATGCAAAACTTCAAAATTAGATGATTTCTGAAAAACAAAATCTGCACTAGCCAAGACTTGTAAAAGAATTCTCTTTAAATAAACTTTTCTTTGATCACATTGTACATTAACCTCAACTTTTGTTAAATCACTATTTATATTTTCATTAGTTTCAAACAATGTCACAACTGATTCATCTTCATGTATTCCATAAAAGATTGTTTTTATTCTACTTAAATATTCATATTCGGTATCTTTATTGTGTAATGAACATACTTGTGGTGCATAATCTTCAATCAACTTAGCTATCAAATGATTTGGTGGTACATAACAATACGTTCGAAAAAGAATTGCACCAATCCATTCAAAAAATTCTTTAAAAAAATGTAATTATATAAATTAAAAACAAAAAAAAATATACCTAGTGGAACAATATCATCAGAAATTGTTACAAGCTCAATTAGATGCCTCAAACCAATATCAATAATACTACTTTCTTTGTGAACAGTATCTACAACATAACTATAGGAAAAAAGTGTTTCCCATGTAACAACCAATTTTTTTATTTCCTCATTTTTTCTAAAAAAAGTAAGTGATTTTTCTAGAGAAATGTTTATTTAACTTACAACCGTATACTTGAATTTTTATTTAAAGATTTTGTTAATATATTGTATTTATTATATACATCTTTCAATAACTGTGAAACTTTTTTGTCATCTGGCGTCTTTGGTACAAATGAAAATATATCCATTTCAACAAGTAACAACAACTTAAAATGTTACGTTTAGTATATTAGATGACAATTTTCAACAATAATTTTTCCCACCAATCACTTACAGTTTTACTCGGAAGATCGTGCTAAGATGTAAAATTTTATTAATGAAAGTTGTATTTAACTTCTATATTATACGGACAAAATGGAACCAATCAAATTTTTTTTCTTTATAGATCAAAATAATGGTAATTAATGAAGATTCTACTAATTATAATTGTTTTAAATAAATTATACTATTATGTTAATAAAAGATAATAATAAAAGAAAAACAAATGAAATAACTTTAAAAACAAAGAAATTGTTGTAAAAATAATAATACAAATAATTGTAAATTACTACATGTATTTATTAATTACAAAAAAAATATTTAGATTACAGTAATTTATAAATTTTGATATTTAATTTGTATTAATATTCAAAAAGTCGAAAAAAAATATTGTATTTTAAATTAAATTCAGAAGAACAAACTCAAATAATAATTTTTTATCTTTACGGCTATTTAAATATCTTTTACCCTGAATATTAATGTGATTCATAAATATCTTTTCAATGAAACAAAGTTTTATATAGATTCAAATTAAAAAAAAATTTTTTCACTTTGTAATTTTTTTATAATACTTTAATTCTAAAAAAAATACTTTTTTTTAAGTTGTTTTTAATTAACTTATTATTCAAAGATTGATTAGAACATTTAAATGCTTTTTAAAAAGTATTTTTAGCAAAGGTGATAAAAGACTTATTACTGTCGTGTGTTTCATCACGAAATATTATTTGTATATTCTAATATTTTGGATGGTTGTCACTTCTCCGTAATTTATAATTGTGATTTCTACCAAATTCTTGATGTGTCATTTCTCCTAGCACTGATATTTTAATTGAAACATGACATCCTCTGATACGGATGCTGTATCCCTTGATGCAATAGAGGTATTAATAACATTTCCTCTTTTTTTTACTTGGTATTGTTTCTAGAAACTACATGTTATAGAATGGGAACATTTAGATTTAAAAAAATTTTATCCAATGGCTTTAGTTACCAGTTGGACAGTTCGAACAGCATTATACCCGATGTCTGTTGTTAAATCTAGACTACAACTTCAGCGACAAAATGAAATATATAAAGGAACATTTGATGCATTTAGAAAGATTGCCAGAAACGAAGGATTTCTAGCATTTTATCGTGGTTTCTGGATAACCTTACCACAATTGTCTGTCTCATTTATGTATTCAAATGTGTATGAGCGGATAAGAGGAGTTCTGTCAAAAGAATTTGGACCACATAGATCTGCTACTATATCTGCTGTTTCAGGAGGTGTTGCTTCATTATTTGGACAATTACTTTTTGTTCCTACTGATTTAATAGCACAGCATATGATGGTTTATAAAAATGCTGAGATGTTTACAGGTGGTGCAAAAAATTTAGATGTCATAAAAGCGTTAAGAAATGATAAACTGGAAGGAAAATTGACTCTTGGATTGAGAATGGTTCTTGCTGTTTACAAAGTAGATGGTTTAAGAGGATTTTATAGGGGTTATATATCGTCAGTAATGCTTTATGCTCCTTCATCAATTGTATTTTGGTCTAGTTATTATCATTATCTTGATTTATTTAAACGTGTACGTGTAGATATTTTTAAAGAAAATTTAAATGATATTAAAAATTTAACTATAGATCAATCTTTATCTGGTTTATTTGGTGGTGTTACTACTGCTATTTTTACCAACTTTTTTGATGTTTTAAGAATTCGTATTCAAGTACATAGGACGACTTATTTAGAAACATTACAACGAATAATAAAATACGAAGGTTTATCTGTTTTCTCAAAAGGTTTAATTCCAAGAATGATAAATAATGGTATTTATTCTTTATTTATAATGTTAGGATATGAAAGTGCCAAAAAATTCTGTGTCCTACCAGAATATGAAGAAAAAGTTGTTTGGTAATTATTACTTCTAGTCGTTATATTTTTAATTTTTTTTGTACTTAAAATGTGCATTATTATGTGGTGTGATAATAAATCTTTCAGTATTTTTATCAACCGTTTTAAAATTTTGTATGGTTTGTTCCAACGATTATCTTGGAAAGATTTTATTTATATATATTGTTATTTAAAATTTTTTAACATTTATTAAATTCTACAGGAATGTCGCGGTTTTCTAGAGTTAAACAATGGCTTCAATTTTCAAGACAGTGGCATATTGTGGATGCTAATCAACAAGATCCTTATAAACTAGGTCAAAAAGTAGCTGATCATTTAATTGGTAAATGGAAACCTTTTTATCATCCTGAAACCGATTGTGGTGATCACGTAGTAGTAATAAATTGTAAAGATATTGCTATGAAAGGGTTTGATTGGAAACATACTACTTATCATTTTGATAATCAGTACCCTAAGGGGCGCAACGATTTTACAGCATTTGAAATTCATGAATATGATCCATGTAGAATAATGTTTCTTGCTACTTACAAAAAATTGGGAAATAATTTAGTAAGGAGAATGGTTATAGAAAGATTACACCTTTTTCCATCAACAGAGATACCTGAATTTTTACAAAAAAATATTTCTAATCAGTTAAGGCAAGTTCAAGAAGTACCAAAACGTTCAATTGATTATACAAATGAAGAAAGAGAAAGTTTTCCACGTCTATTTAAACGTCCAGAAGATTATCTTTTAGATTGGGAAGAACCTATCGAAACAGTTGTAAATGATTCAACATCAGTTTGATGTAATTTTTTAATAAAATGGATTAAATAGTTGTTACTTTAATTTTTTTATAGTTGTAAAGATAAATTATTAAAAATATTTCTTGTAAACTAGAAAAAAAATAAGTTTTTATTTTTTAATTTAATAGTTAATATTTGGTAGCATTTTTAAAATCTTTTTTTTTTTTGAATTATTTTGTTTATTTAGTATTTATTTTGGAAGATAAATTTTAGCGTTAACATGAAACTAATTATGATATTAAAACAGTCTAATTTTAAAATACAAGTTAATTTTGTTATTGTTTTTTTGTTAAAGGTAAGAAAAGTGTAATTAATAATTTCCGTAGAGATTAATAATAACTTTATTTATGTAATTTTAATATTTTCTAATAACTAACTGGGGAAAAATATTTGAAAATAAGTAATATTTTATTATAAATATTAACATGAATTATTAGTAATTTTTAATTTATTATTTCAAGACGAAACATATTTATTTTTAACTTATATTAAGTTAAAGTCTAAATAATCAATCACTTTTTATTTATTTAAAATAATTTTGAATTTTATAAATTATAGAAAATTTTAAATATATTATAAATAAAAAATTAATTAGTTCTCAGAAAGATTAAATTTCTAATGAATAAAATCCTTTTTTAACCAAATACTTTGGCATTATATAATTTACGAATGTAATTGTCAATAGACTTATATATATTGTGTAAAAAAAATATTTATTTATATTTCTATAAAATAATTCATTTAATTTTTTCAAAATAATTTTTAGGTAGATAAAGTTAAACTTGTTTTTATCTTCTAGGTTATATTATGAATAATTTTGATTTCATAACTTAGTAATACATTCATTTTAGATGCATTTTTTTTTGTACAATAATTGCAATTCTATACTACCATCATTTCCACATTTTGTTAATAGACTATTCAAATTTTTATATTATATTGTTATTAAAGATAAATTTTATTTATATTTTTTAAAAATTTTTTTGATATTATTAAAATTATGAAAAAGATATTAATACATTTTTAAGTTTCTTACATTAGTATCGCAATAATAGTCTCATTGAAAATAATAATAATAATAATATTTACAGTATACATATAAATGTATTTTATGTTTATAGTTTCGTTAAAAAAATTTACTATTTTTTCTATGATTATATTATTTTTTTTTACTTTGATAATGATTAAAAATAAATAAATATATAAGTAATTAAATATATTAATATTTATTATAATTGAAATTCATTAATCATATTTTATTTATTAATAATATATAATACTTTTTTTAATATACTGTTATATCTTTGTTTAATTCGGCATATTCTTTTATTGTAATTTTTTTTTTAATATATTCATTTTTTTTTTAAATAAGCCAAATTCTTTGATGATGTAATTTATATTATTGTATTTAATTATATAAATTTATGCCGAAATAGGTTGGTAAATTCTTTTATATTTAATGAGTTATTTATACTAATGATAGCTTTTGATTTAAATAGACAAATTAGGTAATAATACATTTCCATATTTATAATTTTATTTGTATACATATATATATATTTGTGAACTTTGTTGTCTTTTTATGAAAATTATAAAGTAGCTGTCAATAGAGTATATTTATTTAAAAAGATTTATATGACATATTTATAACTAAAGATAAAAAAAAATTATTATTTACGATGGCAATTATTATCGTTAGTTAATGAAAAGTTATCATAAAAGTAAAGAATATTGTAAACTATAAATTTTTGTTTTATAAAGCTAGATTAATTATAATTTATTTCTATATAATTACCTTTAGCTAAATGAGTTTTTACAAACTTTGAAAGAACAATCAAAGAATAAATAACGTATTTAGATAAAGACGATATTGTAGTATTACCAATTTTAATGGTAATTATAAAGAAAGAAATTTAATAATTGGACTACATTGTCAGAAAATATATTTGTCGAAATATGAAAACAATTATATTTTCTTGATGATAGATATATATATGTATTTATTTAGTTTTAAAATAACTATGTGTTATTATATATAATTGTATATTTCTTTACACAATTATATATTGTTTCATCACTTTTTCAAATTATTATTATTTACTGTTAATAATAATATAAAAATATTAAATTAATCATTAATATTTTTTTTTATTATTAAAAATTTTTGTATGTGCTAAGTTTGATTAAGTTACACAAACTTTCTATCAACCAATAACTATTTATTTTACATTTTATCCAGATGTATTTTAATAATTAGCTTACAAATACAGATGATATCATATTTATTAAAAGATGATGACCATACTTTATTTCTAATCCGGATTAATAATAGAATATTAGTCGAGAAAATCGTGATTTATTTAAAATATTATTATAAAGATTCTATTGGAATGTCATGGTAATTAAACAATGTTTTAACATACAAAGTTGTTGACTTTGAAGGTAATCTATGATAAATTATTATTATTATTATTATTATTATTATAAAATGATCTCTCATTTTTTCTTTTAATAAAAAAAAATAACAATTTTTATATATAAAAATGTTATTTTATATTAATACCATTTTAATTAAACTTAAACATATAAAATTTGAAGATTTATTTAAAATTAAAAAAAAAAGAATATGTTGAAATTGAAAAAACCATATTTTATATTATAGTAGTAAAGTGAAAGTAACTACTAAAGATTTGACATTTATCTTAACATTTTATTTATTTAAAAATTTATTGAAAAAACTTTTAATGGTTAAAATTAATATATATATATGTGTCGGCATCATTTATATATTTTGAAACATGATTTTTGATATTTATTTTATGTAGTCTTTATATGGTTGTTAATTATAATTTTTTTTTTCCACTCTTTCGACATATATGTATATATATGTTGAAAAATAAAATCTTTCAATCATTACATTATATATATATATATTTATGTAACCATGTTTCATTGAGTTATAAAAAAAAAATTTTTTTCATTGTTGGATTACTTTTGGATCATTGCGTAATGCTAATTCTTTTTGGTAAATTGTATTAGAGATTAAATGTAAAATTCATCGATCAACTACTTTTTATGAAGATAATTTTATTCTTTTTTTTTTGTTGTAATTTGAATACATCATTTAGTAATATAAGATATCTTCATATAATTAAAAGATGAAATTTATTTTTAATTATAGTATTGAAAAACGGCGGTACATAATTAGAGGAAATCTAATTAAGTGATATGATGGTAAAAATAGACTTTGTAGAAATCTTTTCCTCTTGAGTGTACATATATATATATATATGTGTATTCACACATCAAAATCCAAAAAACTATTGAAGTATATTCAACTAGCCACTTGAAAAGATAGAATATTTTTGTTTTACTTATATTATGAAAGGCAAAAAAGACCGACTTTTGGCACACAGAAAAATAATTAATATTCTATCACGCTTAGTCTTTATAATACTCTTTCTCATTTAAAAGAATAATTCTTTAGAAGACAAAAACTTTCAAACAAACTAAGTTATATTAATAATGTAGTATCAAATTAAATTTAGTAAAGATGTAAGATTAAATTATTACTTCTTCATTGAAATCATACTAATGTAATGTTTTACATCATAGTATATATAAAAATTCTTTTATAAAAGATAAAAGTTTTAAAGATATATTTTTATAAAATAAAATAAAAAAGAATAAAAATGGCTTTTTTTTTTAAAATACATATGTTATTTTATGTTTATTTATAAATAAAAATAATAGAAAATTATTTGATAAAATATTTTTAAAATAGCATCACTTAAAAATGATAACAAAAAATTTACATATAATGTTGATAAAAGAAATCCCTGACCTGTATATTGTTTAAAGAAAAAATAGAAAAATAATAATAAAAAAAAAAGGAATTATATTTTGATTATAGACATTTATGTATATGCTTTGACAAAGAAAACTTAATTTTATTCATCCCTCATTTAGATATCAACTGTATAATTTATTCATGACAAGTGCCTTAAAAGGACACCTGTTGTTGAAAATAGCATGAAGGACATTGATGTTTTGATAATAAAAGAGAACCAAAATTCTTTGTTCAAAATTTTATTTTATATTTTTGATCAAAATTATATACTATTTGTTAAATAATAAGTTTATGATTAAATTTTACTATAAAGTAATTATTAGTCTTTTTTTTTATATTAAATAATATATATATTTATGTAAATATTTTATGGTTTTTTTTTTAAATAAATATAGAATTTATAAAATGAATACGATATATCTTTTTAAAAAAAATTTTTTTATCTTTTAATTTAAAATATTTATTATAATTAAAATATATCTTTAAATTAGTAATTTTAAAAATTAATTACAATTTGTAATTATTTAAAGAAAAATATTTTTAGTAATAAAAGTAGACATTAAATTACTTCGATAATCCATTAATTTATCAATATACATTGTCTATAATCTATTATTTGTTAGTCAGCCAAAAAATTTATTAGCATTGTTTATTTGTGGACTCTTAAATTAAACTTATTCTATTAAATAGTAATATTTTATGAGATGTGATCTTTGATGAAAGATGAGGTTTTTTATATAATCTATATAAACAAGTTAATTTGATTAATTTCTGACAGTAAAATGAGAATATATTTATACAATAGATTATTGCTACTATCAAAATATTTCTTTTAAGATAAAATGATAAAAGGAAAAGGCATAGTTTATTTAATGAGTTTATTGTTTAAAAAGATATTATGTAAGAACATTATTTTTGTTGAGTTGATTGAAAAGATAAAAATGAATCATTTCCTTATCTGGATAGTATTAGAAATAGACTTTTCTTATCTTTTTTCATAAAAAAAAAACCAATAAAGATTGTATTCTTTTTCTTAGATTAAAGATAACCAAAAGTCACAATATATGAAAAAAGATACTTTTGATTAAGAATAAATATGTATAAGTATTTAGTGGTGAAGACTAAAGATTTTTTAATATATTAAACTTGACTTTATTTGGATTTTTAATGGAATATTATAGTAGCTAGATATCATCATTTATATCAAATGAAACAGACACTTTTCTTTAAGATTTATTTTCTTATATTTATTAAGAAAGAATAGATTGTTAAAGACATATCTATCTTTGGTGATAATTAAATTTATTTATTAATGAATTTGCAAACAAATGGAATATAAATTCATCTTTCACTCCACATCTCAACTCATCATTTTCATTCAATCTTTTAAATCTTTGTTCTATACGCTTCATAAAATTTACCTTTTTACTACTATTTCAATTATCTACATTTGTGAAATGATATATATATATAATATATAGAATTCTATTTTAATATCATAACATACGTGAGTGTAAGTAATTATTATGAGGGTAATCATGGTAATGATAATGATTATTGGTTTATATAAAGAATAATTTCAACTTTAAATTGAACATTTTATAATGAAGCCACAATTTTATTTATATTAATGTCATTATTATATTTTTATTTCATGAAACTGAATATATATATGTATATATAAATAAAATTGCTGTAACTTAAAATATTAAATTAGGTTGTTAAAATTATTTTTTAAATTTATGAAAAAAAAAAAATTAATCATTCTAAAAATATTTATATATACACTTTTTTTTTTTATAAAATATTTATTGAAATTTTTTTTTTATTCTTTTCACCCCTCTCTTTTAAAATTTACAGAAAAATATTTGTCAACTGAAGTAATTAACATAAAAATTTTTATTCCAACCATCTGCGTGAAGGTGATCTATCTTATACACATTTATTCACATAAATATTTTGTCATTTAACTTACCCGCGCAAGATTCATACATACAACATCCAAATGTTACCAATAAAAATATATTCAAAAGCACCATAATGTAAAATAGTATATATATATAACCCGCCAAAAGTCATTTTATCCTCATTAATAACTCATAAAGATGTATAACATGTTGCATATCAAAAATTTTATAGCACCGTTTAAAAATGTTGTAAAAATGATTCATTTACCATTCTTCAATATTGAAAAAAGAGGATGCGTTAAAGAACATTAAAAATTTTTACTAACTTTTTATCTTTTTAAACTGAATATGAGCTTATTTTTATAATATTTATATTATCAAAGTTTATTAAAAAAAAATACATATATATATAGTAATAATAATAATACCGGATAAAAAAAGTTTTATAATTTTTATGATTCAATTAATATTTCTTTTTATAATAAATTCCTTTTTATTTAAGTAATTTTAAAATGTTATTGTTTTATAATGATAAAAATATTTATTTCTTCTTTTATTTTAAATAACTTTTAAAGATGTTTATTTGATCATTAATAAAATGTTAAATATGTATTTAAGTAATTTATAAGATAATTATTAAATTTTATTATATATATTTTTTTTTCTATATCATTATATATTTATTGTGTCTCTGTATAATTAAAGAAAGTCTTATGAAAAAGTAAAATATATACTTTGTTTATCTATTTAGTAATATTAAAAAATTATTTTCATCAGTTCTTTTTACATGATACAATATATAAAATAAAGGAAGAGATAGATGGACAATTTTCTATTAGGTCATATTTACTTTTGAATAAAATAACAAGCTTATTCAAACAAAGTTTATCTATTGATAGGTACTTCTATTCATAATATCAAGTATTCTTTAGAAGGAAAAAAGTATATCATTAACTTTTTAATAAGTTTCAGATTATACATGTAATATTGTAAGTGAATATCCCAGCTGTTAACTTTATTTATCTTTTATACAACCATTTATATTCGATTGAAATATTATAGAAATCATTAACTAAATATAATTCATTTTATAAAGATCAATTTTTTTTTTTTATTAAAATAATTTTATAACATTTTTTTGTATTATAAATTACCTCATCATAAAATGGCATCGTTTCATCAAATTATCTACATTACTAAGTAGATCAATTTTATAAATATATAAGTTCTTTTCAATTACCAGTTTCCTTAACATATAAAATTATTCTTATAATTTTTTTTTTATGAATACTAAAAATAATTCTTTTTATCAAAATCCTTACTAAATTTCTATGAAACTATTGTTAACATGAAATTTTTAGACATTTTGACATAATAGCTCTATTGACTTTAACATATAATGATTTTATGACAATTATTAATCTTTATAAAAATGTATTTTCTATATATATATTATTTTTTTTTTATATTTATTATTTAATATATTTTTAATCAATGCTCTTTTATTCAAAAATGAGAGAAATATAAAATTTTATATTTACAAATTATGATACTCTGATTGATTAATAATCATTAAAAATATTAGTAAATTTTAAAAAATATATATATATGATTTATCATTTGTTTATAATCAAAAACATAAAATAATTAGTTTATTATTGTTTTAACTTTGATTACTATTAGGAATAAAATTAATTATTTTTCTTATAATGATTTCTTATTATTTACATTTTATATATTATATTTTTGTTATTATTTATTACTTTTAATATTATAATAAGTTTACTATTTTCTTTAATTTGAAACTTTATTTATTATTTTCTTTATTAATAATATTTTTTTTTTCATTATATTCTTTGTACTATAAAATTATCTTCCTATTAATTTTTATGACTATTATTTTTGATAGTAATTATTTTATAATATTTTTATTATAACAAAGTATAAAATAACTATATTATAACATGATACATATTTAAATAAAAATATATAAAAATTTAAAAGATTTTAAACATTATATATAAAAATATAAATGAATAAAACCTTCTTTATTATTCATAATAATCATTTTAAACTTCTTTAATGTCAAAATGTCATATTTCCTTTTTGTAATGTGCAATTACTATGAAGCCAATTGCCAAATCACTTTAATAGTCTGTTTTTATGATAAATTTACAAAAGTAGTTTATCCACCACTTTTATTAAAACCATGGACAGCTGTTTTATGTATATAAAGGACAGAAATAAAAATAATAAGAAAGTTTCTCATTACGTCCTTGAGAAGCTTCAAAAGTAATTGGATAAAATTGTTTATTAAAAATGGAAAACAATTGTTTTTAGAGAATTAAAATTATTTTATTAAGTAATAAATAGTTAAATTAATAAATAATTATAGAAGAAAAAAAAACAGATTTTTTCTAATTAATTTTTATTAAATTTATTAATAATTATATAATTTACCTAATATTATTTATTAATTTATTAAATATAGATTTAAAAAAAATTTAAAATTGTTATCAGTATTTTATTTTTTTAAATTTAAAATTTATAATTCAAAAAGTATTATGTCATTATTCTCTCTTAATATATATATATATTTATTCCTGTAATAACATAATAATGTTGTTTTGTTAAATAGTAACAGAGATGGCGCAATTTGGTCCATCTATTATTATATAATGTTCATTCAAAAAAAAAAATTTATATCTGTTTAGCCATTATTATTATTATTCTATTTGTTTGTTGAACCTTTTCTATCCTCTTATAAATACTTTCATTTATTAATTCTTTATATAATTTTTTTTTTATTATTTCTGTTTGAAATAGTCTTAGTTCTTACTTTTCTTGATTATAAATCTTTTTCATTTTTTTTTTCTTATATAAAGACATATAATTTTTACAGTACTTTTGTAACTTTATTAGTCATTATAATACTTACAATTGAAATTATTTTTATCTTTATAAAATAAATGATTTTCATGTTAAAAAAAAATTTTATAAAGTAGAAATAAAATTTTTATGATTTAATGTTTTAATTTATAAATACAATCTTTATTTTTAATATATTTGAAAAGTAAGATTCAACCTCTATTTAATTTTATCTTAACTTTTATATATATTCTCAAAATAGTGCCAATGTTATATTTATTTGACAGATGGAAAATACAACATTTCTAATAGTTTTAAAATGTATTATATTATTTATTTATTTTTAAAATCAAAAACGATTTATAGTGTAATTGTATATTGGGAGGAAAAAAAAAAGAGAGATGATTATGGCCAAATCATGTAGAAGATGATACATTTTAAATTATGTTGATAAGAAAATGAGTATAACTACCATCTCAATTAATATATTATCAATAGCAATATATTAATCCTTTACAAAGATTTCTACTAATTTTAGATAATTATTTACACCATGCAATTATTTTATCATTTCTTCTTCGTATTTTATGAAAATAATACAATGTCTCCGTGTATTATTATAATATATTTTCTTTAAATAGCATAATGAGGAAATTGACAAAGGTAAAATACATATATTTTATTTTAATTCAAAAATAGTACAAACATTTTTCCTTTATTACTGTACATATGTAATATTACACAACGTTATTTATTATTATTCTTATACTTAAATATTATTATTATCATATATATATCTGTGAACAATACACATATATATATCGATAAAAATTATTGTAATACTTCTTTAGTTCAAAAAGGAGCTATAAATGATGATAGGATATATATTTATATTTACTTATACTATAACTTAGAAACCCCCCTTCATAACATATTTACCATATCTTTTTTGTTTTTCTTTTATTTAATTATATCTTTACCGGCAATGATCCTTTGAAAGGTGATACTTTAATGTTGAGTACCTTGTTAACACTTTCATTTTCCTTTTCTTAATCATTTTTGTTTACTAGTTATAAATCTAGTATTCTTACAAAACCTTCCACATTCTTCAATTGGACAAAAGAATCTATTGTATTATATTATTATTATCTAAAAGTTTTTATTATACATATATATATCTTTTCTTTAGCTCTTATAAATATCTATATAAATAAATTTTAAAAATTTTACATTCACATTAATATTATCATTTAAAATTTAACTAATTATATAACTGTTATTTTTTTTTAAAATATAAATTCTTTTAACTTATAATTATTTTAAATATTACAAAAAAAAAGTAAATAAATATATTTATCATTTAAAAAGGGCTATCCTCTTATAAAATGTTAATATTTTTTCATGCATAATTATTATATTATTTTCTTTGTTTCTATACTTATAACACATAGACTATAACCTTGTAATTAAAATTAAAATATAAAAACATCTTTATTCTTTTTAACTGAGGCTCATCACAACTTTTTATAGTTTTTTTCTTCTTTTTTATTTTAAAAAGACAAAATAAGTGTCATAAAGATATTATTATATTGGTATAAAATAACCTGTTTGAAGAAAAGACTTTATCATTCCATAATACATTCACCCATTATTTTTTAATCATTTCTGGCATCTACTCGATATTTACTCATTAACAGGAAATATTGATGAGGGGGGGGGTAATATTTTTATTAGTAAATCATTAATATATACATATAAAGAATTGTTAATTGGGAAGACTCTTCATCAACCTTAGCTTAATTCATTGTTGCTTTTTGAAAATAGCTTTTCTTTTATTGGCCTCCTGCTGTCATAAGCATCAATCAATCACCTTTTGTTCAATTTGCGCATGTGCCTAAGCATTATTTATTATAAGAGAGAGAGAGTGAACTCTTCTCTGAATGTTGATTGCCCAATCTTTATATCATATGTGTCTTTTCTTTTTTCTAATAAAACTCCCTCCTCATCTTGAAAATAATAGAAAAGAAAGGCGGGGACCAAAAAAGGCATTTGATTGCCATTAAATTATTTGACGTTATTTTATTAGATCTTAAAAGATAAGTAACAATTTTTTTAAAAATTTACTATTATTTGGTTAGAAAAATTTAAGAACATATAATTTATTATTGTATACAATTTGTCTTTTTTTTTTTATATATATATTTAGTTGTTAGTTTTAATCCTTTTTTATTCAATCTTTTTTATTATTACTACTTACTTTTTAAAGAGAAATATAGTCACCATTTTAAAAGAAGTAAAAAAAAAAAAATCTATTGAAGAAGCTTCAGAGATATTTTGACATAAAGAAGAATGTCTTACTTTTCTTTTTTAATGTGTGACATTTTCTAATACAACAAGTATATATCATAATAACAGATTAAACACAATCTTCACGATTGATTTATATATAAAAACAATGTTTTTAGAAATGGCCTTCCTAACACTTATTTGTACGCATCATGTCTTTTTTTACACTATTTAATATATTTTTCTTCTGTTAATTTATATCAGTATTCCATTACGCTTTATTTGTTTTGTACAAGAAACATAATTATCTTTTATCTTAATCTTTATTTACGTTTAATACTTTTTACAAGAAATTTTTTATATATATATATTTTTTTTAGAATACTGGTTGCTTTTTGCAGCATATTTCTTATATTTTTTTTATCTTAATTTTACTAACACTTTTTACTAACAAATAAATTTCTAAACCTGGTGATTCTACAAATGAATTGTACTCAAGACTCGCCAAATTGGGATAATTCTAAGATGTATATGGAAATAGTAGAATTGGAAAACAGCTGTTTACAAAATAGTGATGGAAATATTAATAATGGAGGTAAGATTATTTTCTATAAAAAAAAGGAAATAAAAATTTCCTTCTTAATAATTTTTTTTTTTCACATCATAACCTTGTTAATAATAAGAGGTTTTACTTTTATAATATTGTGTAAAATTGAAGATATATATATATTTATATCATTAAAATATCAGATATCATCGGATATTTGGTTTTTGATTAGAAAAGCATTACAATAATTTTAGAGTGTAATCGAAAAATATGTTAAAATCTTTTGACGTCTTATAATAACAATAATACTTATTTATTATTAGTATGTGTACATAAATGTATGTGTATAATTTCTTATTATACAAAATTTATCATATTTTTGATGATTGTCATTATGAAGGTGGTAGTAAGGATGAAGTTGATATATTATTATAGATATTATATTAGGGTCTTTTGCAATCGATCTCACAGTTATTTATTAATAAATGTTCGTAAATCATCTTACTTTCTCTTTTATTTGATAGATGATGTCTCACTCACTTTCCTTTTTACATTTGTACTTATATTTTAAAAAAAAGGAAGATAATTTAAATTCATAGAAATAATAAAATTTCCACTTTTTTTTACCTTGAATTTTACTACATTATTTCCCTGTTAATGGAGATGCTGTCAACATTTCCTTTAGTAGTACAAGAGGAGTTTATGTAGTTCAATATTTTACTTTGATAGATTTATTTAACATTTTAGAATTAATTTTTTCTTCCATTTAAATTTTATCCCAACAATGAATTATGTAAAGTATATAAGTATTAAAGTTTAACTAACTTTTTGTAGTTTTTTTTTGAAGTATTTGATTATGACATAAGAAAAGAAAGCGGGATGTGTTATTTATTACAATGTTTAGTAAAATGAGAGGGTATAGGTAAACATGGTTGCATTTTGTTTAGAAAGATTCTTCTCATATATCTACAAAAAATGTATATATGTTATAATATATAGAATATGTATATTATTTGTTTTCAAGATAATTTCAATTTCATTTAATTTCAGGCTATCCTTACCTTATTTCTCAACAACAGCCTAAGACTTGTTCTTCATCTGACAGCGGAGCTTCATCAGGTGACACCGACTTCACCAGTAACACAGGACATCTTTCACAACATGAATTTAACACGTAAGTTTTAAGAATAATCCTTGTCATTTCTTCTTTTCTGAACAATTGTTACATCTATTTTCATTTCACTTGCTATTAATAAAAAAAAAATCTCTCATTTTTCGGTCTCCGGTATCTTATTTTTTTTATTAAATATCTCTATTCAATTCTATTTTCTTCCATTTCAACAAACAAACTGTAGTGACAAAAGAAAAAGCACTCCGGAATTTTATTCTCGATTCTTTTTTATTATACGTATTTGTACAAATAAAATTTTAATGCCGTCTCGGTTGAACTACTTCTTTGAGCACTCGCCTTCTTCTCCTAGCTAAAATCACTCATAGAGGGGGAAAAGAAAACATTTCTTTTATTGCATATTTTTCTTCTTTCATAAGTAGAATAAAATATGTGTCCAAGTGAAAAAAGATACTTAGAAATAGTTGTATATTTAATTTTTTTTTTATTGTCATTAACTAATATATTATTTTTAATGTTATTCGTAAAAATAGATGCTTGTAATTATTGCTTTTTGATACATAAATACTGTCTTCCTTATCAAAAAGAAAGTGCAAACTAATTTTTTTTTGCTTTAAGTTTATTGTCATAAACAGTCCTTTATTTTTTTTTTATCTATAATTCGTGGTTACTAAAGATTTTATAGATATTATATAGTGTACTGTTGTAAAATAAAATTACTTTTTTTGTTAATCTGGAAATAATATTTATTATTGTTAAAAAAAATAAAGGAGAAATCTTTTTTTTTTTACAATGTATATATTATGAAATAGCTATTACCACAACTAAAGGATGTTTTTTTGGGATTTTTTTTTTATATTGGTGTAAATATACAATGTCCAAGAGTGAATCATTAAGAGTTTTTTTTTTTTATAAACCCTAACATTCTATAGGGAAAAAAATATAGTAAAATATTCTATTAACTAGGAATTATAAGATAGATAATAATAATTTACTGGGTAAGCGTTTAATAAATCATATTATTGCATAAGAAACATTTTATGTTTTACATTTTTTTTTGGTTGCTATAAAATTTCTACCAATGGTGGTCTCTTTTTGTCTTTGATTATAAGAGTATACCAGATTTTACTTTTTATAACCTAAATCTTTAGTTTTTTTAAATTATAAAATTTATTGCTTTGCACTTTCAAGGTACACCCTTGAACATTAATATTTTATTTATTTTATTGAGAAATTGAATGTCGTTATTATTTCAATTTTGATCTTCATCTGAATTTAAGGGTTGCCGAAATAGATAAACTTCAATTTATGTCTACATGTGTTTTTCTTTTTCAATGACATAAACTTTATCTTTCTTTATTTTTTCTTCTTCTTAGACATTATCTTAATACATCATTAACGGGGGTGAATTTTATACATTGGTACATCTATATTTTTCCAGATATATATTTTTTTTTATACATAATTCTCTATATATTCAAAATTTATTTCATAATGTTTATTTATCATTAATGTATGATTTTAAAAAGAAGACAAGCAAAAAATTTATCTTATCTAATTCCAGTATAAATCTATTTATCTTTATTTTTTTATCCTTAGTATTCATTTTTTTTAATTAATGTAATACATCATTCATATCATAGCATCTCATGGTTTAAATTTAAAAAAGAAAAAAAAAATTTTTTTTTTATTTTTATCCATCTGTTACCTATTATCATAAAAATTTTTATTCTTTTTGTACTTCTTCCTTACCTTTTCATTAAATAAATGAAAGACCTTTTTTGTTGACGAAACGATTTGTGCTTTCATCACTATATATATACTTTTGTTAGTAGTAAAAAAGACAAAAAAAAAAATGTAGTAAATATATGATAGAAATAATAGTATAAATGGTACTAGTTAGTTTTAAAGAAAATTTAGAAAAAAAAAAAGAAATCATATTTCTACAATGGAATAAATTTAAGTCTAAAATAAAAGGTCTTCTCTGTTATATCTACTATAATCTTAGTTTTTTTTAGTTAAAATAAAAAAAAAAGATGTTGTTGTTTAATTTTTCTTTTTTTTATATAATAAATCAGCTCGTTGACTAAATCAAAAAGGGCATTAATTTTTAATTGACAATTAATTTTGCACTGTCCTTTTTGGTGATATACCTAAATAGATTCAGGCAACTATTAAAGAGATGAATGTTAAATGATAAATTGGTTAATTAATGCAATTCTTTATGAATGCTTATTTTATCTTGGTTGGACCATAGTATAATGATTAAGTCTGCATAGAAAAAAGTCGATATAATAAAGTTCAGTTGAAAAGACGTGTCAAGACGACAATCCTACAAACGCAAATTTATTTGTGCAGATCTATTTTCTTTTATACCATCGAATATATTTTGTCTTCTACACAGTTCATGTATTTAACTTTCATTTTAATTCCTAATAACATTTAATTTTTTCTACTAAAATTATTCAATAGAAAATTTCTTTCTTTAATAGTAGAAATTAATCTTTGCTCTAATTCAAATGGCATTGAAAATATGTGTAAATTTTTATTTTAATATAGCATATTTTGCCTTTTTTTTGAATTATTTTAATATATAAAAACTAAAACCCAAGACTCAATGACTGTAATCCTCTAATGGGTTATCAAAGTTTCATTTTTATGAATAGGAGAGAGAAAAATGCCATATCAAAAAAGAGAGAGAGTCTGTTTCTATATTTGTTTTAGAAAGCCTATATTTAAAAGTATTTTTTTTTCCTTGTTGTTATATACGTTTAATTGTGTTTTGTATGTTTATTTTCTAAACACCTAATATTTTTTTTTTCTATTCGTAATGTAGAATTTTTGACGAAAATGATAAAGTTTGTCTTGTAAATTGTTATGTTTCATTTGTTGTATTCCTCAGTCTATTTACTTTTTCAAGGTTTTTTTTCTTTACAATATATTCAGGTACCGTAGAATGAAGGGAAATATAAAGCATGAATAATAAGTGTTTGATCTGTAACAAAATTTTTATCGATAGTATTCTATTTTATAATAATTTTCTAAATGCATTAAGTGTTATAGAATTTGGGAACAATAGGAATATTTTATTTTTCTACCACATATACATATATTTCTTTTTTTTTCATTATTAATTTTACTTTATTCATTTTCTTCTATCAATTTACTAGTGTTTTTTCAACTTTTATTTGTTTTCAAAACATTTAAATTGGCGCCTCATATAACAACTCTATGAATTTATATTTAATTATATATCCATTCATATAAACTTTATAAATACACTAGTACATATATGATAGAGATATATCGTATTCTTGTGACCTTTTGTGGCTTTTCGACTACCAACCTGTTTTTGATAATACATTAGGTTAAATTATTATTATTATTTTTTTTTTCATAATTTACCTCACCTAAAACTGATTATCTTTTTTATTCATTTGCAATTGTTGTGTTAAATTATAGTAGTATTTTTATCTATTTATAACAGAAGAAAAAAACGAACTATATTTTGAATAAATTGTGATAGATAGAAATGTTTTGCTGCACTTACTATAAAATTAGTTGATGTTTCTTCATTGCCTTCTTGTATATAAAATATATATATATATATATCCAATTACCAGAGTATTATTTTTATGAAAAAGTTTATGTCTTACATCTGATAATTTAAAAAAAAAGAAAAGAAAAACTTTATTTCTTTGCCAATTTTTTCAACTTTTTTTTTTCTTAGATTTTTATATTGTTTTATTTTTTTTTAATAGAAATATTTATTTGATATTACAAAAAAAAAAAAAAAGAAAAATACTGTTTAACGTTTGTTGTTACTTTAATGTTATCTGTAATATTATAGTAATATATATAAGTATGCTATGTGACACGCTGTTGTGAAAAATGATCATATAAGTACCCTCAATACTTCTTATATTCACAAATATATTATATCCTAAAAAAATAAACAGGTTAATTATACGATAAAAAACTTTCAATCTGTTTCTCTTTTTAAAATTACCTTAAATAGCTAGTAACAAAGGCAGCATCTGCCACACTTTAAACGACTTTTAGTATATTATTCTTTTCATTCAAATCAGAATTTTTATATATTATAGTAGATGTAGGATGGATGTGTAGTAATACATGTATAATAACAAAATACGCGCTTCTGATGAACAGTTTGTTTGGGACAGATCAATTTAACCACTTAAAACACGATGCTTTGAGAGATATTTATTAATTGTTATTTCAAATTTTTTTTTTAATTTAAAAATTTGTGATTTCTTCTATAGATGTAACAATTTTTTATTTTATAATGTTAGAATTTTTTAAACTTAATTTATGTGTAAAATTATTTATATGATATTTATTTTCTTTTTATTACAAATTTTTTTTTTAGAGATAGAATGCATGAAGATACCTTAACTTTATCACAATCCATACACAGAAATTACCTTCCAAATTCTAATTCATATTTAACTACCAATGAAGTAGGAAGTAACCAAGGAAGATCCCAACTTCCAGGAGCGTGGTTCTATGAAATGGGACCTCATGATGACGACGTTCTATCACAAGGAAATAATTCTCCTATTAATGAACTTGAGGATTTTAATTTCCAACAACAATTACGTCTTAATATATCTGGAGTTAGAAATATTACAGAGACAGTTAATGTTCCTAGTAGTGAACATGTCGCTGAAATTGTTGGACGTCAGGGATGTAAAATTAAAGCTTTACGTGCAAAGACAAATACTTATATTAAGACTCCAGTTCGTGGAGAAGATCCTATATTTATTGTGACTGGTCGTCCAGAGGATGTTTTTGAAGCTAAAACAGAAATCGAACTTGCTGCTGAACATTTTACTCAAATTAGAGCTTCAAGAAGGCATAGTCAGGGTGGTGCACCAGCACCTGGTCATGTAACTGCATATGTTCGTGTGCCACTTCGTGTTGTTGGTCTCGTTGTTGGACCAAAGGGAGCTACAATTAAAAGAATTCAACAAGATACACATACATATATCATAACACCAAGTCGTGAGAGAGAGCCAGTTTTTGAGGTAAGTAGTTTTTTATATTTAATAATAGTTATTATTTATTATTTTTTACAGGTTACTGGATTACCACAAAATGTTGAGTCAGCTCGCCATGAAATTGAACAACATATTTATGAAAGAACAGGAAATATGCCAATAACTGATACTACTCAACAACTTGGTAGTATGGAACTTCAATCAACATTAGCTGCAGCAGCTATTTCAGCACATCTTGGTTCATTAAATTTAAAAGAGAATAGACCCACTTATGGATCTTTAGCACCAGCTTCCCAAATTCGCCAACAATTAGCTGTCAATTCTGGCTTATTTGACATTAATAATGTGTTTGGAGATTTTCCAAGAAATGGAACAGATATAAATCTTAGCATGCTTGGACTTAATGGAATGAGAAATGGAGGATTAATTTGTAAACAAGGATTTTCAAATGATGGATCATCACTAACTAACAATTCACAACCATTCTATAATCCTATTGATGTTGTTACTGGATCACAAGTAGTAGGTAATAACAGTGGTGGTTCTTTAATATCTCCAATGGTACGCAATAATAGTGTGCAGACATCTTCTATTCCATCAACAGGAAGTTCACCAACTGACAATTCTTTCAATCCATGGAATGGTCCATTTGGAGGAATGAACAATTGTGGTGTAGTAAATAATACTATGACTCAGGAAAGTATTTCTGCCGACGGATCTATCAATTCTGCTGTTTCTTCATTTGGTGGAAGTTTTGGTTGTGGTCAAAATTCATCCGCATCCAGTACTGGTTCAAGAGATGAAGGTTTATCTGAATCTCCAACAAATGGATTTGATGGAGGTAATAAAGATCACTTTGAAATAATGTCTCTTATTTGGAATGATAAATCTCAAGGGATTGTTAATAACTTCCCAACAAATGAAGTTTCATTATCTTCTGCCTAAAATTTAATCACCTCCTATGAAGGTGTGTCATTTAACTTACTCTGCTTCTGATTTTCCTCTCTTCCATTTATGTCTCGAATAAGGAAAGATATTTTATATTATTTTTAAGTTTATGTAAAAAAAAATACAATGAAAATTTTTATTATTTCCATAATAAGTAAGTATAAAAACAAATTTTACTTATTTTGGAACACCTCAAATGTGGCGGGTGAAGCCTTTTAAGAGCTTTTTTTAATTTTTATTTTGTTAATGGAACAAAAGAATATTGCTAAATTTTTATTTCATATTTTTTTGTACTTTTTGACGCTAGCAGTATAAAGAAAGAAAATTATATGTAGCTATTATATTCAATTTTTATATAACAATAATTAAAAATTTTTGAATTGTCAAATATTTTAACTAAAAAAGAAATTTTATTATTATTTTTTTGTATCTTTACTTATCCCTCATTCCATTTAGTCTTAATGCGTGTAATTTTTAAAGATTATCGTAGAATTATTATTTATTTCTTTATTTTGGAAATTATATTTTTTAGATATTGTCATACACTTTGTTCTGTTTTCCTGCCCAATAAAAAAAATGCCTCTGTTTAAATTGTTTTATCTCTTTTGATTATAAATAAAAGTGGTTTCTCGAAATTAATGTGTGTTTTATTTGAATACTTGTTATTTTTATTCCCAATATTTTTTTTAACAATCATAGAGAATTGATAAAAAAAAATTTTTTTTTGTATTTGAAATAATGAATTCTTAATTGAAAATGATACAAAAGAATTTTAAAAAAAATGAATTTGTTTTCTTCAATACCTGATTACCATTAAAAGTTAACATACAGGGTTATAACCAATATATTTATTATATAAACAATATGATTCAAATAATGCTAACAATCTTATATATATAAAGTAGAAACAAGTTTTAAAAAGTTGTTTTCGATATTAAAATATTTATTAAACCTTTCCAACATAGAAAGATACGCTGATAATGATAAGTATAATAATTTTTTCAGAAAATAATTTTTAAGTAAGATATAAAGTTTTAAAGTCAAACTTAAAATTTGCCAAATTTGTTTAATTTTTAAACAACGAAAACTTTTGAATAAAAGATTTATCAATGAAGTAAACAAAATTATTCCTACACATGCTTTAACCTTGAAAATAAATACATTTTTTTGTTTATAAATACAAAGTTAGACTGTAAGATGAAGATTTCAAAAAATTATATGGCAAAGACTAGTTTCATACTTGAAATAAAACAATTTTTTTTTTCTAAAATTTCAAAATGTATAGAATTAACAAAATATTTTATTTACATTGGAAATATTCTTTATAAATTACAATAATTACCTTATACTGAATTCTTGATTTTTTTTTCTCAAAAAAAACAAATATGCTATGATAAATCACAAAACCAATAGTACGTTAAAAATACTTAGAAAATTTTTTATCAAATGCTTATAACAAAAATAAAAATTCTTTCAGAATCTTTTTCTTTAATAGACTAATTATTTAATAATATTTTCTTATAATAGTAAAATCTATCAAAAAATTAAATATCATATAAATTCATTTGATATCTTTTAACTATTATCATTTATATTATTTAAATATTTTAGATCAAATTATAAGATATAAAAATAAAAAATTATTATAAAGATTTTATTGGAGAAAAAAAAATAAGTTAAAATTCATCTTTTTAAGTGTGTCAAAATGTGTGATATTTGTAAAAAATTTTCCAGGAAGCAACAATTAAATTAGGAAGTGACCTTAAATTGTTACCAATAAATAATTCTAGGTAACTTTTTTAAAAAATTAATATGAATTACTATTTTTGTTTCAAATATAAAGCAGACACTTGTTTTAAATGAATAATATTTCTGTTCTAATTAATAATAACATTAACAGGTTAAATTTATCTTTAATATCTGTTCAAACATTGTGTGGCTATTTGCTATCTCTATCTAATACTGAATAAATATCACTAATATTAAGATTTAAAAAAATAATCATATAGTATCATTTAATAATGTCTTATTTCAAATTGTTTTTATTTAATATAAATTAATAATTGTATATTTGTATTTCTCTAGTAAAAAAAAACGAACAAAATCTTTGAAATTTTTTATAATTTATTTTTTGCATTAATAATTTTATTTTAAAAAGAAAATTGTGAAAAGTTTATGTAAAAATGTAAAAAAAAAATTAACATACTAAAATAAAATCTTTTTTTTTTCATCCAAGTACAAAGTTATGTTTCATTATATAATTTTTTTTAATCACTTTTTTTATACTATTTTTCTTTGATCTGTCTCATTTTGTATATTTTTTATCATTTACATTTGTAAATTATATAATATTTAAAAAAAAAATGTATCATTTTCCAGGGTTAAAACTATATATAAAAGATTGTATTTATTTTTTGTCATTTACCTATGTCAAAAAACAGACAATAAATTATTTTATTTTGTAATTACTTTATAACGGTAATTCTTTAGTTAAATTAGAACAGATTAAATAATAATAGTATTGTATATTTATTATGTAAAGTTAAATAGTCGGCATTAACTGCCATTTTAATGTCATTTAAATTATATAGTGTATTGTTAGAATCTTTGATTATTCTTTTACATATCCTTTTTATTGTTCAAATTATTATTTAAATTTGCACGTTTAGATTTATAAGTATATTTTATGAAGTTTGTAGTGTAATATAACTATTAATGTTTTTATCATGTGTTTACTATAAAAATAAAAAATTTTAATAATTATTTTTATATAAATTTTATTTAAAGAAGTCAAAATATTTTTAGTTAATTCAATGATTTTGAAAGTTATTTCAACGACATTGGTATAAAATATTGTTGTTTGGTGTTTTAAAAAATTAATATTATACAATAAATTACAAGTACATTGTTTATTTGTACTGGAAACAAACGTAAGACAGACAAATGTTTCATTTACTTTTAATGAAAGTTAATTATAAATTATGTGCATGACAACTAATTAATTATTAAAATAAAAAATTTTTTATATTCATACTTTTTACAAACTACTAATACTTTTAAATTTCTTTTTATTAATAAATATGAATATATTGATATGTATACAATTCATTTACATATATATTTTTTATCAAATCAAGTAATGTAAACTTTTTCATATTATTTATTTAAAAATAAATTAGAACTAAATAATCAAAAGACTAAAAATAATAAAGATAAGAAAAAGTTGATCAAAACAACGTTTTATGATATAATAATATTACAAATTATGCACAATATTTTAAAAATATATTTTATAGTATCATATATCAGGTGCTTATTAATTTAATACAACTTTATCTATTTAAGAATAATATTGAAATATAAATTTTATAAATAATTTTGAAAAAAAAATCAATTAATATATATCATATGTTATATTATTTGATAACTATATTTTATTTATAAAATCATTAAAAGCATTGTCTAATAAATTAATTTTATCTTTTTTGGATTATCTTTACAATTATGGGTGTGATTTTTAATATGTGATAAATATATATAAAACGTGCAATATCAAATATAATATCTTATACCATCATTCTTAATACTGCCTTCTCTGTTTAAAAAGGCGTGGTTATGATGTTTAAATTTGGTATTTAAAATAGTAGTAAGTAATTATTTGCCAGATCAATTCAGCTTTACTATTTAATTTGTACACTTTAAAGCATTCTTTAACATAAAAATGAACTTTACTAGACTAATTTCTCAAAGAGTTCTTACTACTCTTGAAAAGGCTAAAATTGTTTGTTGGTTTGAAGAAACTAATTCTTTTGCTATTGTCAAAAGACGGTATGATTAATATTAATGTATATCCATAAAAAATTAATCTAATAACTTTTTAGTTATGTTTCTGAATTTGGAATGGAACCACCTAGTGTTGATCTTGTAAAAAATTTACACAAAAGATTTCTTGAAACTGGAAGTGTAACTGATGTTGCATCAAAAGATACCATACCAATGGGAGTTCTTCATAAACCTCATAATTTTGATAGTTCTCCTACTCGTATGTAAAAGGATACCAATATTTTCTTTCATTATCTACAATTTAATGAATTATTGTATATATTATTTTCATGTAATTATAATGTAAAATTTTACATTTGGATAATAAGAATACTTATTATATAAGAACTTTTTTTTCTACTATTTTTTACAATTAATCTTTAAAATAAGATTATTTTAAATTGTTAAAAAAATTTAACTTATAATTTTTTTAAATAAAAAAAGTACAATTTTAATATTTCATTTGTTTTTATACCTTTTTTATTTTAAATATAATAAATGTCAGCTGACTTTTTTTTATTTTTTTTAAAATATTTTTAAAATATATTATTTAATTGTTTATTTTATTTTGACACAAATATTTCTATTTTTATAAAATTATTAAAAAAAAACTTATAAACACATTCTATCAATCATTTAAAAATCATCCTTAAAAATATTTTGTAAACAATTCTATTTTAAAATATTAGATATTCTTTTCCATATTATTATTTGTATAAAAAAATACATTAATGTATCAATTTAAAAGTTTATTAATTAATTAATTAAACATTAGTGTTTTAAACTAAAACTAAACTAATTTTACTTTATGTTATATTCTTAAATACTAATTAAAAGTAAAGTTTAATCAAAAAGTATTTAGTTTTTTTTTAATAATATATTTCTTAAAATAATTAAAGTTTTATCTTTTTAATAGCAAATAATGGTTTAGTGTAAATAATTATTTATTTAAACAACAAACTAATAATTTATTTTTAATTGAGTAAATGTATATATAAAAAGTTTCCTGTAACTTAATAAAAATTATTTTTAGCATAGTAATAATTCAAATAACAGTATAATATTTAAGTTATTTGTTGACTTCATTGAAAGAAAAATAATAAATTATATTTTTAAATCTATAAAATTTATGTATATTTTTATTTCATAAAAATTAAAGAACAATAACTATAGGATAAAATTAGAAATAAATATAAAAATTAGATAATAAATTTATTAATAGAAATAACATAAAAATAAACAACAAGTACAATTTCCCCGATTTAGAATTATAATAATTATTAAATAGGTAATGATAATTTGATTATTCTACTAAATTTTGAATATTTCCTCTTAAGTTCTTAAGTTTTTCTTTCTTTTTAAAAAGTTCTTCTTTTAACTTAGTCTCAGATTCCTTTAATTTAAACTCTTTTTCTTTTAATTGAATTTCCCCATTAAGTACACACTCTGTAAATATCTTATCCATATTTAATTTTTGTTTGTTAAACTCATTCTCTAATTCAGTTATTTTTTTTCCTGCTTCTAAAACAGGATTAAAAGATCCTGTAGAATCTTTAAATTTATTTACGAGCCTATTGTAGCGGTAATTTTCATAATGTACACAATGTGTTTCCTCTACAAAATCTATAAAATGTTTTTTAAAAATTATATCTCTTAAAAAGACAAAATCATTGTGTTCCAAATTTTCAACTTCAACTATACCCCATGGATATTTACGTATTCGCGTTAAATGACCATTCTGATCTTTGATCACACTATTTGAACATACAATACCAAAAGGAACTCTTTTGTATGGTTTTGAGATATCTTGACGTACTTCTTCTTCTACCGGAAATTCATAAATTTTTATTTCATTTTTTTGTATATCATCTAAAATCTAAAAAAAAAAATTAGTTATTGTAAACATTCTTACAGTTGACTTGAAAAGAGACAATTCAGAAGTAGTTAAAGTATCTGATTTTGCAATAACGGGTATAATATTAACTTTGTCATGCAATTTTTTCATAAATTTTATGTCAATTTCAGAAAGAGAGTGTCCAGATGGTGATATAAAATACAAGCATAAATGTACACGTTTATCCTCAATTTTTGTCTTTCTTTCAATTTTAATCTCCTCATCCATATATTCAGAAAATCGAGAATCAACAAAATCTGCAATTGGTTTCCAACAAAAAGAATTATTAATTGAATTTCCAAAACCTGGTGTATCAATTAAAGTAAGTTTCAGTTTTACTTTATTTTCAACAACATAATAAATTCTCTCATTTATTTTTGTTGTTGTTGCTAATGGTCTTCCTTCATATTCGGATAGATTGGTTTGAAGCAACGTATTTATGAACGTTGATTTTCCCAATCCACTTTGCCCAACAACCATCAACGTAAATTGAAAACCGTTTTTAACAGCATGTCGAAAAAGTTGATTTGTGTAACCAGCAATTCCAATATATTCACTTTCATTAACAGGATACTTTGAAGTACTACGACGTAAAATCCTCGCACACATTTTATCAAAAGTAATTCAAATATTGTTGAAATTTCCCAAAATTTTGTGTCACTTTACCACCAATTACGATAATGTGTTCCAGATAAGATATAATCAAACTACTTAAAATGTTATGATAAAAACATATAATTGGAGGAGAGTATATGTGTCAAAATAAGTTAATAAAATTAATCTACTATCAATTGTTAATTAATTATAGTTGATTTCTCCCATTTTTTAATACTTTCTTTGATTTTACTTATAATAGATAAATGTTTATAAAGGTAAATAAAAGAATATCAAGGGTTATTTTTGTGTTTTTCACTTCTCAAAATAATTTTTTGAATGTCTTCTTTTTATTGTTAAAAAATATTTATCTTCTTTTTAATTATTATAATATCAAATTGTTTCTCTTTTTAAATAATTGCAATTATACATTTACAAATCCTTTTTTCAAATACTTTGTTTTCAATTTTACCGAAATCCTTATAAACCTTGGTCCTCAGATTAGAGTACTGGAATCTCTTTTAATTGAGGTTACGCATCAAAAACTTTTTAAACAGAAAAAAAATTTTTAAAAAAAAAAATTTATTTAAAATCAAAAAATCGAAAACAATATCACACCTCATTTCTCATCTATATATATATTATATATTTATGCTCTACTGACAATAGATTCTTTAGCTTCATTCCAGTATTGTGAGACACGGGTGACAAATTTTTCTCTGTCATTGATAAGGAGAACAACAAGATCTGCAATTTTCTCAAAAATAGGTGTAAAGAACTCAACAAGCCATTCAGCAATGCTAAAGATACTATCAATTATAAAACGAAGAGTTTCAATTGCGGCCTTCTTGAATGCCTCAACGTATTTGAATCCATCTTTATTGTACCATTTTTGAATAGAAACAGTCTAAAATATAATAAGAAAAATATGATAACATATAATATGTTAACTTACTCCTTTACTGACAAACTTTTGTGCAAATAAAGCACCGGAGACAGTTTTTGTATGAACAAAATTTGTAGTAGAAACAAGATAGTCCTTAACACCCATGTCATCTAACTTTTTAGCTACAAAGTTAACTTTTGGGAGAACAAATTTGTCATAACTACCAAAAACAGCTCTATTCAAATTTGCACCAAGAGTTGGAACCAGATTTTTTGTTTCAAAGCTTTTCAAAGCATCTCTGCAAAAGAGTTCTGAGCGTGGAAGAAAAACACTTTTTGGTGATTTAGAGTACTGATGACAATTATACCCAAGTAAGACAGAGTAAAACAATCCAAGTAATATTGTCAATTTAATTACACCGGAAACAAAATTGCAAAATAATCCACAAGCTAAACCAAAAAAAATTAAAATTAATGTTACTAAGATAAAATAAGCAAACTTACTCTTCGATAGCATCATCTTAAATTATTATAATATACTTTACAATGTAATCGTAAATGGTCAAAGCGACTCTATACCAAAAAATAATACATATTATGAAAAATATGCTATCGAAGAGAAAATTAAAAAAAGAAAGCACATGGTTTATATACTTACTTCCATTCCTTACTGTGGTATTTTGACTAGTGAGATTCTTTTTCCCTCCATTTACTGACACACCAGTTGACCCACTATTTTCCCCATTTTTACTTGAACCTTTCTTCTTGGATTGTTGTTTTTCTATCTTGCTTTTTTCTTTTGCCTCAATATTTTCATTTATAAGCTGGTTAACCTCTCTCAAAGCTTCTTTGTTTTTCTTTTTACTAGTATTTCTTGCATCTTTATTTTCCGTGTCTTTTTTCTCTTTACGTTTTTGCATGTAAGCAACAATATTTAGAGCAGATGATTCATATTGTTTATTTCCTTGATGTTTCCCGGCAACCATTAAAAGATCCTCATTTAATGGGTTTCCAGAAATATCAAGCCACTTAAGGTTCTGTAATCTTCCGAAAGATAGCGGCAAATCTTTTAATTTGTTGTCGAAAAGGTCAAGCTTTCTTAAATTAACCAAAGCGCCAAAATTTTCTGGAAGAACAGTCAATTGATTTTTACTTAAATCAATTTTGGTTAATTTTACCAAAAGGCAAAAATCATTAGAAAGACACGAAATTAAATTCGATGATAAGTCAATAGTTGACAAAGCTGGTAAAGCTACCAAATCCTTGTACAATGGAGATTGAGTAAGTTTCAATGATGATAAGTCAAGATCTCCATCATCATAACAATCCTTCAATTGCTTATTGCTAAGAACAACCATAGTACTAAAATTAAAATGAAAATTATATAGTAATGGAGATTTTGTATATCATAAAATACGATTACAGAAAGGCACTTCCAACACTGACATAAGGATCGTGACGAGAGTCAAATTTTTAATATTATGAAAATATGCATTTTAGCTAAATAAGAAATATAATGGATAAAACCAATAAAGAAAAATAACAAAATATTAAAAACAATTCAATTTTGAAATGGAGAAATGCGAAAAAATAAATTAAAAAATGAATTTTAAAATAAAGATTTCACAATTCATTATGTTGGGATTTGTCCTTCTTGATCTTTAAACTGGCCTCTTTTTTTGCTTTTTTCTTTTCTTCTAGTTCTTTCTTCATCTTTAAAGATGCTTCTATAATTAAATCTTCTTTGATATTTTTGATATCATATGGATTACGATAGTTAGCTTCTCGGGGAATAATTGTTAATTCTTGTGCAAATAAATGAAACATTTTTAAAGTGCCATCATCATATAGGTAGGAAAAATTTTTTGAAAAATTATAAGCCCAATTTACAGCTGAATTAAATTCTATATCTTTATTGTATTTAATGCCACTTTGTAAAGGGAATCGCAAGGTAATGTCACCAAAAAATGCAATGTTCTCTATGACCCTAGCAAAGTTATCTCGTATTAAAGACTTATCTGATAAAATTTCTTCAATATTGTTAATTTCAATATTGGATAATATTTCTTTGTCCTCTATAAGTACTTTTCTTATTGCAGCAATCAATTGTTTTACGGTGTCTTTTTGTTTTTTATAATCTTTTTGATTTGACAAACTTTGTATACTATTTAATTGTTCACGTCTCTTTATGTGCAACAATTTAGAATCTAAATAAAAAAATTTTTCAAATCAATAAATAAAAAACATACATTGTTTTGACATGTTTTCTGATTCATGCTTGGCAAAACTTTCTTTCGCTGTTTCTTTTTTATCCATTGATTGGTGTATTTTTTCATTATTATTATGATTACTATAATGATCAACTGCTAAGTAGGCAAATTTAAAAAATAGTTGAAAAAGTAGAAAGAAAAATATCTTGTGATAAAATAACATTATAAATATATTAAATTATCACCGTATGTGTTGGTATGCGAAATACAAATGAGCCACATTAATACCATTTACCAATTGATGTTTACTTAACCGGCCTGAGAGAAGGAATTTAAAATATTAAACATATCTTAATTTATTTTTTATTACAAATTTTATAAAACAAATGAAAATTAAAAAACGTTTGAGCGTCGATTGAAACAAAAAAAAATTAAATAGACATAACAATACTCATAAGAAAATCATTTACATTAGTTATCTCCAACATGTACTTCTTTCTCCTTAGTTTCAGATTCTTCAACTTTAGATTTCTTTTCCTCTACTTCAGATTCATTTTGATTTTTACGTTTATTATTTTGACTTTTATTTTCATCTTCACCATTTCTATCCCTACCGTTTCTAGAATAATTACCACGGCCACCATTTTTTTTGTTACGTTTAAAGTTTCCATTGCCTTTCTTGTTAGTGTTAATATGATGATAGTATGATTTCCAATATTCTTTTTCCTCATCTGAAGTCAAAACACTTGCCTCAACATTTCCATTTTCTGCAAACAGAGCCAACTTTCCTTCACCGTCCTTAAGAGCTTTCTCCAAAACTTCTTTTGCTATATTTTCTGTATCACCAGCAAAACGAACCTTTGCTTTACCATCTTCTTCAAGTTGAACAAATGCACAGTCCCCAAATTTTTTAAAATAAGTCTTGATGTCATTCAAATTAACTTTTTCAGGAAGACCAGTTAAAGCTAAAACATTTCCTGATTTAAAGGTTGGAGTATTAACGGCATCTTCAACAGCTTTGTTTTTATTTTCTTTCATAGATTTGGCTTCTTCTTTCTTTTTTTTGTTCTCTTCAGCAATTTCTTTCATGTATTCCTCTCGACTTGTTCTTTTAATTTCATGTTCTCCAAATTTATCATCTCCCTCTAGAGCTTTTTGCATCTCCTCAACAGTCTCATAGATAGTAAAGACAGAACCTTTAAATTCTTTGGTTTGGTGATTAGTATGTTTACTAACATTTTCTACAACACCATATTTTTCACAGTAGTTAATAATTTCATCTAAAGTAGCATCTAAAGGAAAGCCTTTGAAAAATGCAGTGCGGTTTTTACATCCTTGCCAATATAAGATAGAACTTTCTGGAAGAGGGATATTTGGGTTACGTTTAACAGCTTTTTTTTCTTCATCAAAAATAAAATATTTACCATCTTTCAAACCTTCAAAAACATATGGTCTCAATTCTTCACTTTTAACATATTCAGAAACTTTTTTAAATTTTTCAAAAATTGATAAATCAACCCATCCATCAATTCCTGCTTTAGCTTGTTCTTGAAGAAAATTATCCTTTGTGTAATTGTAATTTCCAAAATAATGATCAAATGTTTTTCTGATAAAAGCAGGAATATCTTGAGGAGACAATAATGAAACTGATTGTTCTTGAATCATTGTTTAATATATCTAAACCTAAAAATCAATTAAAAAATTAGTAAAAAAAAAAAGTAAAAATACTAGAAATAAATTTAATTTAAAAAAAAGAATTTAGATTAAGAGAAAAGAAATTTAATGAAAATTAAACAAATGAAATCTTCTTTCCAAAAGATAAAAAATATCGTTTTAAGAGAAATATGTAAACACGCGCTTACTGAAAAAAAGTTTTTACTTTAAAACCTGTAGTCATACATTTAACAGACATAAGTAAATATTTTTTAAAGAGTTCGCTCACAATAAAGTTATCATTTCTATATATACTTATCTCATTTTTATAAGATTATAAAAAAAATATCACATGGGGATTATAAAAAAACTTCCAGATGATGTTGTAAATTTGATTGCTGCAGGTGAAATTATTGCAAAACCTTCAAATGCAATAAAAGAACTTATTGAAAATTCTATGGATGCTAATGCAACGGAAATAAATATTAAAATTTCTGATGGTGGTTTGGGTTTATTACAAATTCAAGTAAGTTATAAATATAAATTTAGCGATAATTTACTTTAGGATAATGGTTGTGGAATACATAAGGATGATTTAAACATTGTTGCCGAAAGATTTACAACGTCTAAATTGCAATCTACTGAGGATTTGAAAAGAATGCAAACATATGGATTTAGGGGAGAAGCTTTAGCAAGTATTTCATGTATATCTGATTTAAATATTACTAGTAGAGTACCAAGTTCAAATATGGCTTATAGTGCTGATTTTGTATTGGGAAAGCTTGATGGGACAATAAAAGTGGCTGCAGGAAAGGTTGGTACAATAGTTACTGCCAGAAATTTATTCAAAAATCTTAAAGTACGAAAGAAGTCTTTTAAAAATTCTACAGAAGAGAGAAATCGTATATCAGACACCATTGCAAGATATGCAATTGAAAATCCTCATATATCTTTTTCATTTAAAAGTGATTTAAATAAAATTTCATTTAGAACCTCTGGCAATAATAGCATTAAGGATTGTGTTTCTAGTTTACTTGGTGGAGATATTGGAAATTGTCTTGTGGAGCGAAGTTTTTCTGATGAAAGACTTCAATTTGAATGTAAATTTGTTTTTACGAAGCCAAAGGCTGCGCATACATCAACATATATAAAGGACAAAGTAGAAAATAAACGAATCTTCCATGTATTTATAAACAAACGTCTAGTCGAATGTAATTCACTACAAAATGCTATTAATAATACATTCAGCTTATGTGACAAAATATGCAATTTTATTTCTGTTTCTTTAAAAATTAACCCTGAAAGAGTTGATGTTAATGTACATCCATCTAAAAAAAATGTTATTTTTTTAAACTCTGAACAGATTATTCAAAAACTTTGTGATTATTTAAAAGATTATTGTTGTAATGAAGCGAGTGCCACAATAGAGTTAAAAGATAATACACAAAATTTATCTCTTGATTTTGATGTTTTAGGATATGAAAAATTAAAAATACACAACACACCAGTATCACAGAGGGTGACGAAAGGTTTACAAAACGACACAATAGAGTGTAATAACAAGGAAATGGAAAATTTGAATTTAACACATAGTTCTATATGTGATAATTCTTCATCAAAAGATAATAATGAAATATCAATAATTTCTTCAACTTCAAAAACTGAAGAGTTAAATTCTTCAACTGAACCAATTGCAAAAAAATCAAAGATAATGAGAGATAGTGATCAACCATTAATTTTAGATTTTGTTAGTGGAGGTGATAAATACAAAAATGCACAGTTAGATGTTGAAACATTTGAATCATCACAAAATGAATTTTCAACAAAAAAAGTGTATGATTATTATAAAGATAGAACAAATACTGTAGACAGAAAAATATCTGAATTTTTCTATAAAGATAATAAAGACGACTTTAGACGTCATTGTATTTCGCAAGATGTAACATTGGTTTCCATTGATAATCCTGCAGGAGTTATTGAATTGAAAGAAAAATACGATTCGTTACAAATATCACTTGTTAGAGAATTTGACCTTAAATCATTAAAATCTTTAATTGATGAAGTATTTAAATCAGTTGATGACGAGTTGAAAGAAATATTTCATTGTTTTACATTTGTTGGATTTCCAAATGATTTAGACTATCTTTTAATTCAACATAATACTTGTCTATTTAGATTAAATTTTGTTGATATTTTTGGTGAAATATTTTATCAACTATTTCTTTTTTCATTTGGAAATTTTAGTATTTATAGATTTGAAGCAGAAAGTGATGATGATTTGCCCTATTTGGATGATTTGTTAAGATGTTACTTTATACTTAACAATGGGGATATTGAAGGTGAATCTGTTATTTCTGATGTTAAAAAAGGAATAGAATTTTTAGTGAAACAAAAAGATATGTTATGGGATTATTTTGGGATATTAATTGAAACGAAGAATTCTAAGCCTTATCTCTCAGCAATTCCATTACTTTTAAAAAATTACGTTCCTCATTATGAGGCATTGCCTAGTCTTATATACAATTTAATTGGTGGTGTTGATTATAATAATGAATCACGCTGTATTCAACAAATATGTTGTATACTATCAAATTTTTATATTCCCAAAACAAAATTTTGTGCAAAAGTCGAAGTTGAAAAAAATATTTATTGTTTAAACAAAACAGTAGAGCAATGGCAGGAGATAGTGAGAGAAATTTTAATACCCTTGATACCAAAATTTCACCCATCGGAAAATTTGAGAAGAAATATGGCTGTTTATAAAGTAACAAATTGTCGTGAATTATATAAGATATTTGAGCGTTGTTAAAAAATAATTTATAGTTTTAGTTTACAACTATTTTATTTAGATTTATATTCTTTGTTTATTTATGTCAACTGAAATAAATATTTTTGAGTAACGACCTTGTATTTTGATACCTCTCAATTTATTGTAAAATTGGGTATAAAAGCTCCTTTTTTTTTAAATTAAATATATTGTTAAAACTAGTTGTTGTATATTAAATTAAATGTAAAATAACTAAATTTTTTAGATTATAATGAAGCCTTTCGCCAGTTTTGTTATTATTCTAGCAATTATTATTGGAAATGCATTTGCATGCAATATTATAATTCATGTTAAATCTAATACTACTAAGAAATTTCAGGCGCAAGTAACACCACCATTAGGAAAAGCAGGAGATAAGTAAGTATAAATTATTGACATCATTAAAATTAATAATTTTAGATGGACATTTACATCATTAAAACAAAGGAATACTTTCCAAGAGAAAGCTGATGTCTGTGGAATTGGTAACTTTAAAATTGATGTTTACGAAAATGGAAAACTCAATAATACAGTTAGTGTCAAATTGAATGGCATTGGACGTGTTGATTACCAAGTTGGAGATGATTTGAAACCAGTTATGGTTGTTCGTCATGGAGCTGCTTGTGATGGAGAATGTGCTCCCATTTCTACCCATTAATTTTAAAGATAAATTGCATATAAAATAATCAAATTTGATTTCTAAATTTTTTTCTACTTAACAAATTATATTTTTTTAAATTCTTTGTAGCTTGAATTTTTATTTAACGATTTTCATTAATTCACCCCAAGGCAATTTATATAAATTAATTGAAAGTATGCATTTATTATTTAGAATAAACAATTTTAATAAAAACTAGTATTAAAAATCTATATCATATAAATACATATATTGATTAAAATTATAAGTATTATTTAGATCCTTTTCATTTTTTGTAGATCATTTTTTCATTGCTCTACCTTTCTTAAATCTAAATCTTAACAAAATAACAACTTTTCTTTCTTCAATTGAATCCATCAAAATTACTATAAAAAATATTTTTGTCTGTACTTTACTATTTCTTATTTCTTCATCAGCAATCTTCTATATCCTTCCTATTCAAAGAAATCTCATGTTCCAACAGGCTGTTAAATGTTTCTTTTTTAATTTATAAAAAATTTTTAAAATAATAAAAATAGTAGATGATTAAATATATTTTTTAATGTTTAAAAATAATTATTTACAGATAAATTTTATCATTTCAAAAATTATATGATAAAATATGACCTTGTACTCAGTTTATAAAATTATAATTTTATTAAAATGTTATAATAAGTCTTTAAAATTTTTTTAATTTTTCTACGTTTTTTTAGAAATGACTTATAATATTTGATGCAAAATATATAATAAGAGAAATTTGTTTGGTTACATATTACAATGAATAATTTTTATATTACATAGATAAACTTTTTTTTTATTTATCTTTTTAATTTAAAAAGCTCCAAATATATTATTTTTGAAAAATTTTTTTTACAAATGGTTCATGGGTTATATTTTAATATGTATCTTCATTTACAAAAAAATTATTAACTCTTTTCTCTTATCAATTAATTTTTCAAAGTTTTTTTTTGTCAAAAGAAATGTTTAAAAATCAAACTTTTTTATGAAATAAATCTTACTAATAATTTGCTTGTCATTATTATTATTTAAATTTCGTTATCTATTATTTTATATAATTTTAAATTTTATTTCACAACTTTTTATTATCTTTTTTTAGAAGATTTTTAAATAAAAATTCTTTTAAAAAATTTTAATATCCTATTATTAAAAGTCTTTGCTACAGTTTTGTGGTATTTTATTTGAAATTCCTTTATTTTCTAAAAGGTTACCTACTTTTTTTTTGAAAATACATTTAATTTTTACCATCTTTTCTTGTTATAATGAATTAATGAAAAATTGTTTTATATCGTTAAAAAATTGAAAAAAAATCACAATAAAAATTAACACATTAAAAATGAACAAAGATATATTTATATTTACTTATTATCATTCATAAAAAAACAAAATCTATATTTAATTATTTTTTTCCAAAAAAAAAGATGGCCCTATTAAAATTAACAATATAATTATTTAGTTATAACGTTTAAACCCTTCACTTTCTGAAATAAATTTCTTTATAATTGGAAATACACTTGTTTCAGCAATCTCTTGAGGTGGTTCTTTTCTTCCAGTCACATAATAAAACAAGTCCCATTCATTTGTATCTCCATTAATTATTTTGTCATACTCTGATAATTGTTTTGGTGAAAGGTTGTGTAATATTTTACTAGCGAAACCTCCAAAAATTATATCATTTTCAAGAATACCTCTCTTCTTACTTTGATAATATAAACGTGCACGCCATTTTTGAATATCCGTTTCTTTGTAAATTATTTTTTCTTTTAAATCAATACTTACAGCATTTCTTAATACAGTTAAATGAATGTTACGTTTAGAAGGGATATGAAAACTTTTTGTAATAGTTTTAATAACATTCAACAAAGTCATTCTATTGATGTAGAAAAAAAAGAGAGATATACTAATTTAAAGGGGTATATCCTTCCAAGAAGGATTTTCAGGGGAATATAATTTATATTATTTTGATTAGTGATCGTTAATTTTTTTTTTTTTTTTAAAAATAGAAATATTTTAATAAGAGAAAAATTATTGAAACTTAAGTGGTTCTTTATATATTTATATTTATTCATAGAATTCAATATTAACGGACAAAAATCATTTAAACAGTTCTCACGTGATTTTTTTTCGTATAATCAAAGAAATTAAAAAAACAAGTTTAAACTTTTGGTACTAAAAAATATTTTCATGCTAATATAATTTCTTTTTTCCCTAATATGCTAACTTTATATATACTTTAAGGACACGTCATTATTTTGATTGTTTGCATAATATATATTTATATAGTTTACAAATTTAACTATTGATTATTAATAACGATAGTGTCGCTTTATCATTCGCTACTTCTTTAATAGATCCACCTCTCGTGATAATATATAAAAGGTGTTTTAACTCGAACAGCTGTTTGACTATTCTTGTGACGCTTAAAAGCTGATTATTATTTAGTTCCATTAAAAATTTTTACAGGAATCTACCATGAGTGATCAATGTGAAGCTTTGTTTAGTTCTGAAGCTATAATGCATAGACTTTCTGCTTTGGTAGGTTAACATTAAATATTAATCAATTAACAATTACTTTAATTATTAAAATATAGCTTCAACAAAATCAAGAATATTGTACTGATACTGATTGTGATGGTGAAACATTGCCAAGAATTGATCAAAATAATTTAGTTATTATTATGGGAATGTGGGTAGCATTCGCCATTTTTATGTATGCTTTACGTCCCTCAAGTTTACGTACCGCCGGAGATCCACAATCTACTAAGAATAACGGAAATGGAAGAAATGAAGATAATGTAAATATATCTTTGTTAAAATAATTTATTTTATTTTAGCATGATAATGACCAACCACCTGCTGTATTATAAAAATAGAATTTATATATTTTTTTTTTTTAAATAATGAAAAGAAATTTTTGTACCGCTTTCGGGAATTTTAACTATGTATTTACGGTTCCTGTATTAAAATATTCATATTTTTAGAAATAAAAAAAGAATTAAATAAAAGAAGATATATTTATTTGTATTTTCTTTCAAATTTCAATTATTGATATTTAAAACAAAAACATATAAGTTGAAATAAATTTTGTATATAACAATAGTGTAATAATAATACATAGTTTTTAATTCAAACTATTTTACTTTTAAAAATGCTTAAGAGCTTTTTTTAGTAAATTAAAAAAATGATATTTTATGCAATTATTGATAAAGAGTAAATGGTGTGGTGGCAATTATATAAAGTAGGCACAATCATTCATCCGTATTGTTTTAATTACTATATTATTAGAGCAATTTTTGATTATAATCTTTTTATTTAATTAAAGTTAGCGTTAATTTATTAAGGAAAGATGTTTGAGTGCCACTAATAATGGTACTGAAAGTACAAGGAAGCTGCTAATAGGTATAAAAAAAAAAATTTTTGGTACATATTTGTGTTACCGAATCTCAGTTTCTTCATTGTTACTGTGATTATCTTCACTTTGATTTAAACTATCATGTATTCTTACAGCATCAGTAAATTTTAAGGGTTTTGGTCCTTTAAAGTCAGAGATCTGTATGGATGATTTACTAGATGTTGACACGTTTGATGATTTATGTGAAGGTTGTTGTGTGGTTACAATTGATTCCATAGCTTCACGTACACTTTGTTCATAAATAGTGTTAGATGTGGTTAATGGTATTGACTCTTCATTATTTGTTTGATCATCATATAAATTACACCTAGAATCAGATGAAGTATTATGTTGCGATTGTTTGGCAATTCCATAAGATGATGATATCATCCCTAAAGATTGAGCAGTTCCAATAGAATCATCTTCTGCAATTGACTTAGTAAATTTAATATGTCCATCCTTACTTGGAGTATCATTTGGTACATAAACAACAGCAGGCGTTTTTTCATAGTCTTCTTCAAGAGAGAAAGGATTTATTTGAGGATAATTATATTTTATATAACTTGGCATTTCACTGGAACACAATGTATTAGTACAATTTTTCCAGCATCCATGTGTAAAAGGATTAAATCCAGAACGAAATTTACCAGTCACTTGTTCATTTGTTGTTCTAGCTCTACAAACTAATACAATATGAAACACTGTTAATAGTACAATAGGAAGAGAAAAAATTCCCGAAACTGCCGCTAGAACAAGAGCACACAAATTTGGACGAGATGATAAGTCATCTTGATTTGTAACAACAAAAATAACACATATTGTTGTGACGAAGATTGCATGTGTTGATAAAGATAGAAGGAAGAAAAAAAATTGTCTATAATTTCTTCTTCCAACACAATTATGAACCCAGGGACAATGATGATCAAATGTATCAATACATCTAGAAAAAAAAAAATTAATAATTGATATTTTATAACTTACTTATTACACATTGAACAATGTGAAGCCCGTGGTGGTCTGTAAAATTTACATGTTGTACACCATTTCATCCTCACTGTAATGCCATTAATTTCAACATTTTTATATAATGGTGATCTGAAGTCGTCATTTAACTGTTCTTCTGAGTAATCGGCTAATATTAAACATAAATAAAGAAATATAAAAAAAAAATATAAACAAACCTTTAGGAATAATACCGGGATCCATTAACATTGCTCTCATAAAATTAACAACAGATATTAAGAAAAAAATAACATCAAATCCAACAACAGCCCAACCATATATACCAATAAATTTAATTAACTCTGGACTTAATAAAATAAAGAATGCTCCAGAACATGATAGTAGTAGCGTCCATGCTAATATACAAGGTGCCCAGTTGTAGAAAGCTTTACATAATTTAGTCATGTTATTTTTAAAATGTTAGCTTTATCTTACTATAATAATAAAAGAATCATTTCTTCACAATAAATATATGGGTCAGGCGTCAGTTCACCAATGAAGAAAAAAAATGTGGGTGCGGTCGTTGAATTTATTAATATAGTTATTAATATATATATATATATATATATATATTTTAGATTTAAAAAAAAATTAAAATTATGTTAATATAAAAGCAATAAGTAGATGATCAAAATATTCATTTACGTTTGTTACTTCTATTTTTAATAGTTAAAAAATATTTTCATATATAATAAATAATGAATAACATCTAATTTTCAAACGACTTTATAATAATTGAAAATTTGAAATCTAAATTTTATTTTATCTTTTATTTATGTTCTTTAAGTTAGAAGTGATAGAATGTTTTATCTTCACGAAGTAGCTTAGAATTGGTAAACAAAAGTCTGTTTGGGAAAACCGTTAATACACATTATTCCAAGATTAATGTTTTAAGATTTTATTTATTATTCAACCATACAATTATATTTATTTTTGAGTGTATATGTATATAATATCAATGTACTAATATTGTATTATCTTTATATTGTTAAACGAATTATATGTTTACTTATTGTTATATTTAAACAATTTTTTAAATGAAAGTGCAATATTTTTATATATATCATAATAAAATTTTATTAAGTTATATTTGAAAAATCATTTTAATAGAAGAAAGATAAGTGGACATTTAGAATTTATATCTTATTTATGATTACCAAAAATATTTTGGTTAATGAAATTGTTAATTTAAAGAACAGTAATATCATTATTTAAATTATAAAAATATTTATTGATAATATAGGATAGTTAACAAAAATTTTTTTATTAAACCAAAATGGTTTATATATAAAAGAAATAGTAGAAATAATTTTGATGGGATTATTTCCTTTTACTACTTAAAATGTCAACTTTTTAAGAATTTTTTTGATAAATGTTAATTATTCAAACTTTAGCTAGTTGTATTTGTAATAGATTTTTGATTTTTCTAAATAACTTTTGTGTTTATATTTAATATATTAATTTTTAAAACTTGAATTATATAAAAAGATATGCTTTAAAAGTGAAAAAGATACTAAAAAATATTAGTAAAACTTTTTAAAATAAAGGTACTTAAAATTAAATGTTTTGAAATTGTATTAAGATTTTATAATAAATCTCAATTCTAAATTTTTTATAAGAACAATAATATTCTAAAGTTTAAAATTAGATTTAAAAAATATATAAAATGACAAAAAAAAACTTTTTAATAATGATAACTACAATGATTAAAATTTATAATAGTTGATGAAAAATATACAAAAGAAAAATACATCTATAGTATATTATTATTTAATATGATTACAAACAAATATTAGTATTTGCTGTACATGGCTTGTTTCCTTGAACAATAAATAATTTGGGTCTTGCTGAACTACAGATACATACTTTAAAGGCATCAATAGATGCTGTAAGTGCTGGGGAAGAAGATAATGGTAATGTTTTATGAGTATTGGCAAGGCGAACTGATGGTGCAAGTATTCTTAAAGAACCATCAGAAGATGTCTTAAGACGTAAAGCTGTGTCAATAGTAATATTTAAATTTTTTGAATCAAATAAAATTCCTTCATTTCCACGTAGATTAATATTATTTCCAACAATACTTAATTCTTCATTAATTGGACTTCTTATCTAAAAGTTAAATAAAAAAATAATATTAATATCTTTAATAAAAACAAACTTTATTTGTAACTATATTTTTTGTACTTATTTTTCTAATTTTTTTATCTATTACAATCAATGGATTTCTTGCACTAAACAAAATTTTTCCATCATCTCTATTTAATACATGAAAATCTTCTGCATTTTCAATTTTACATACACCATTACTCATTGAATAACTAGGACCTTTTTCTCCACTTCTTATAATAATTCTACTTCCTTCAATACGCATATTTTTATCTTTTTCTCCATATACTTTTCCACTTTCAGCTATTACATGACCTAAATTAATTTTTTCTCCAGTAAAATCTACCATTGTTAATTGTTGATTTGTCTCTGGATCTATATAATTATTAAAATGTACTGATCTCATTCCTCGTGCATTCATTTGTAAAACATTTATCAATAATATATTAAGCTATAATATTACTTAAATATAGTACTATTAACAAAACATTTGTTATAAAAATTTTTTTTAATATAAATGTAAATAAAGAAATAAAAATTATGGTAAATGTAAATAAATAATATTATTTAAAACTTACTGCTAACATTCCAACGGCAATTATAAAAAGAATTATCACATAAATAATTAAGAATAATAATTTTTTTTCTCTTAATCCAGTAACAAAAAGTTTTTTAACATCAACTTTTTTTTCTTTTATTGATTGAGTATCTTCATCAAGGGGATCTCTGTATTCAGATAATTCTGAATCTCTTCGTTTTCGAATATAATGAGGAACTGCCATTGAATAAAAAAGAAAATGTTATAATAAAATACTATTTTATCATAAAACTACTTAAAACACTATATAACACTACACATATATTTGCTAAATTATATATATATATATTCCTACTACCAATAAAATAAAGTGATTAGCTAAACTTTTATATTGATTTTCCAGAAAATCATATTTAAAATGGCAGATATGATAAGATATATTATAAAAATATATTTAATTTTGTTAAAATAAAATAAGAAAAAATAAAAAAATGTTAAAAAAAAAATAAATATTAAGATAAAATATTATTTAAAATTTCATCTAAACTTTTATTTTTTTTCCTATCATCAATTTTTAATACATTTTCAAGTCTATGAATTTGAACTTTTCCATTTGTCAATCCAAAAATAAGATAAGGATAATTATCTTCACCAATAAAACATTTGGTTGTAGATATTTTAATATTTTCATCACCAATTGAAGTTGTTAAATCTATAACAGCTATTGGAGATTTACTAATATTAATATTCCAAATTAATAAATTATTATAATTATGAATACTATATATAACACCATTTTCATGTGGTGACCATTCAATTGATGTTACAATAAATTTTGATGATATAGGTGGTGATAAAATTATTTTTATCCCTTTATCATATATGCTACCTATAATTAGATTACCTGTACATAATCCAATAGCAAATATATGTTCACTAAATGGTGATGATTGAATAGATGTTATTTCAAAAGTATTTTCATCCAATAATGTTAATAAACGTGGACCATTACAAAAATTAGTTTTTTTTTTAATTCCTAATGTTGATACAGTTGTATTTAATACATAACCATTTCCTGTTGCAATAAGAATATTTATTCCTTTTCCTGTTACTATATTCTTACTTTGTATATCATTTTTATTGTTTTTTGGTAATATAATTCCCATAAAATTAGCTATAACATGAGTTGGTGAATAAATTATTGATGGAATTGTTTTTAGTGGATATAATACTTCACATTTTTTCATTTGTAATTTTGAGGATGGACGATGAAGACCAAGATTTGTTTCAATTTCAATAGATGGTGTTTCAATTTTATAAACATTCCATAAAGTTAATATTCCATTTTCATTTAATGAAATTAATGAAAATGAAATAGTATCAAATTTAGATGTAAATCCATATACAGAAACTATTGGTGAATTTATTTCAATAAATTCATTATTTAAACTTTCATATGAGGTATCAAAAGATGCCATTCTTACAGGATATATTTGTATATTATTATCAAAATTAAATTTATATTTTTTAAAAAATTTTTCACTTTCATAAAAGTCAAATAATAATATTGTTCCTGATATTGTTCCTGCTACTAATGTTGTATTATTATTAGGTGATGTACATAAAGTTGTCACTTCACCTGTTGTACAAAAAATATTTATAATATTTTTATAATTAGATGTTGAATATTGAATAATAAAACTTTTATTATTAAATTTTGAATCAATTTTACATACTCCCATTTTAACAGCAACAAATAAAAATTTACTTTTTGTATTTGATAATGAAGAAGTTGAGTAATGTAAGGCTGTTACAGAAGCATTTTCAGAATAAAATTGATTGTTTAATTCATTATATCCATATGTAAAATTAAAATCAGATTTATGGTCTAAAATTGATCCTTCTTTTTGTTTCATATTAACCTCATTAACTTCAGTTATTTTATTAACAATTTTCTCCATAGCATCTACCAATTTAATTAATTTTTCATCTCTTAATTTATTTTTATTAAAAGTTTCAAATAACTCTTCATCTAATTGTTCTTTTTTTTTAATTTCATTATCGATTATTTTGTCACCCTCTGTACCCCAATTAATTGTTTGGTCTAATTCTGGAAATTGACACCAAAAATTTACCTTTTCAAATAAACCATCTGTCATAATACCAATATTCTTATTATCATCACCAGTCTGACATCCTACCTGTGATTTTGTTTTTGAACCAAACATTGACATATAAAAGTCATAATCTTTTATTGGTGGTATATGATCAAAAAAAATTGTTACTGCTTCTATATCAATTAAATTTTTAAATTTATTATATCTTGAAAGAGAAGAAGAGATAGATTCTAAATTAATAGTTCGTGCATTGTCAAAATTTATTATTCTTGAAACTGATGAGGATGAAGTATTATATTGATTAGTATTATTAAAATTTTTTGTAACTCTTCGAATATCCCTTGTAATAGGTCTTTCTACTACTACTTCTTTTTTACCCATTGAATTATATACTTTTTGATTATTGAGACGTTGAAATATTTTCGATGAGTTTTTTTGTTCTTCTAATTTTATTTCATCATCTTCAGAATACTCTTCAAAATCATTTTCATATTTATTTTGTAAAGATTCTAAATTAGAAATATTTTTTGTATTTCTACTAGTATCATCATCATCTTCTTCAAAGTCATCCTCATACTCAATTACTTGTCTTAACTTAGATTTTTTTTTTTTCTCACCTTTTTTTTCTACCTTTTTTTGTCTATCTTTTTTTGTATGACCACTTTTTCTAAGATAAAAATTTTAGTTAATTTTTTTTTTCTCATATTTAAACATACCTTTTTTCTTCAATTTTTTTTTCTTTCTCCATAATAATTATTGTAAAGTAACATATCCCAAAAATAAATAAATAATATTATAAAAGTTTATCAATTTTATTGTTTCCTAGCAACATTTTTTTCTCATAACCTCTTTCGTTAAATGTATCACTCCATATTTAAGAAATTAAATTAATGAACCTTAAAACATGAGAAGAAAATCATTAACTTATCTATTATATTATAATAAAGAAAATTATTAAAAAAAAATAACATTACATTTTTGTCCTTCTTATTTATAATATAACCTTAAAAGTATATATTTAAATAAATATATTTAAAAAAAAAATAATATATATTTAAGGTTAAAATATATATCATTAAATATAAGTTAAAGAAATGTATATTTTTTAATATATATAATAATGACCTGAGAAATTTATATTATATTAATTTATTATTAAGAAATAAATTATATGAATAATATTTAAAATGGTAAATGAGGCAAAGATAAGCAATTTAAAGTATATAATAAGTTACAAATGAGAATAAAAAATTATTCAAGATGTCTCAAATTGAAGATGAAACTTTAAAAAATTCTTTTACTACAGAATTTGATAATTATTTAAAATTGACAAATTTAAAATGTGCTGTATGTGACTATCCAGCAAAAGGATACCATTTTGGAGCATTTACTTGTGAAGGATGTAAGGTAAGTTTATTATACTAAATTTTTTTTTAATCAGTTAATCATTTTATAGTCATTTTTTGGAAGGACATGTAAACCTGAATCATTATCATTATTATTAAAAAGTCCCTCAAATGAAGAAAATTTAAAGAAATGTGTTGAAATTATTTCATTGAAATGTAAATATAATTTGAATTGCAATATTAAAGGAAAAAATAGAACTTTATGTAAAGCTTGTAGATATAAAACGTGCCTCAAAGTTGGAATGGCTCCCCAAAGTAAGTAACTTTTTTTTTATTAATAAAAATTTACTCAAATTAATCCATCTATCACAAAATTTTTTTTTTTATATTTTAATTGTTCTTTAGATTAGTTTACCAAAAAGCTTTTTATTTGTTAATAGATTTTCTTATTACAATAATACATTTACAATAAAAATTACAATGAAAAATTAAAATTGAAAAGACTTTTATAAATATTTATTATTTCTTTTGTTATTGAATAACTATAAAAGGGTTTTAATTAAAGTGAATATTACTATTAAAAGTACCCGTCTTATATTGTAATTAACCTTCAAAATTTAAACAATAATATATAAATGTATTTGAGAGTATTTAAAAAAAAAGTTAATATATTTATAAAATTATAGATTCTCGATATGGTAGGAGGTCAAGATATTTTAAAATATCAGCAATACTTGACAGCAATGATCAAATAAATGAGTCATTAAGTGTAAAGCCTAAAAATTCCAATAATTATGTAAGTAACAATAATCAAGAAAAAGAAAATACCATTGATAAGTTAAATATTCATTCAAAACAAAAATTTTCAAGTTTTGACATTATTACAAACTTTGAGAATATGAAAAAAATAAAAGAAAATAGTATATTTGAAAGTAGTAATAAATTTGTATACTTATTCAATCAAAAGAGTAGATTAAATAATTTTTATTGCAATTATCCTTTTACCAATTCACATACAAGTTTTCCTTATATATATCCTTCAATTTTTCAATTTTTAAAATATTTTTATAATGAAAATTTATTTAATTATATATTAAAGTATAATAATTTAAAAAGTAATGAATGTTATAATGAAAATGTTTCAAATAAAAAAGAGAAAAAAAATGAACTATTATTTTCTATTGCTAATATTTTAAATGAATAATATATATATATATATATGTTATTACTTAAGTTATTTTTTTTTGTTTTTTTTATTATTAATTAAATTTTAATTATTATAAAAATTATACTTTTCTTTACAATTTAATTGTATCACAAATTTAATTTAATTACTTTTAAATATATCTAGATATGCAATCATCTTAATCAAGAGTAATCCATTCTTAACCTCAATTTTTTTAAAATAAAAAAAAATTAATTTCTTTTTTATTTTTAAGTAAAAATATTGTTGGTAAAAAAAAAATGTTTTCTTTTGTAGAATAGCATGTTTCATTCATAAAATTTTCCATAGCAACGTTTTTAGTCATTTCACTTATATTGTCGGTATTTTTTATAAAATTACTTATTCAAATGAAATATTTATCATAAAATCTATCAATTATTTTAATGGAACGTTATATTTATAAATACACTTTTATACATCATATAAGCTTTTACATATTATTAATAATTTTACACTATAATATGATTAACGATTAAATTAATCTTTTGTAAATATATATCTTGATTACAAAAATACATTTTACTTATCCCTCAATATTATTTTAACTTCTTTTAACATAAAATATTGTGGATATAGTCATATATATATTATTATTATGAAAATATATACTTACTTTTATGTATTTAACTTTCTAGTAAACTTAAAGTAACATATCAATTATGTTTAGATTGTTGGTTAAAGAATAGTGAAAAAAAAAATAATGCTTCAATTATTTATTAACGATAGTAAATTTCTTATTTTAAAATCTAAAATCTTTTCTATAAATAAAATATATTTTTTTTATAATGAAAATATGTTTATATGTAATATTAAGTTGCCGTAACCAAGTGATATATAAACAATATGAAAAATTAAACATATACTAGTTTAAGTATAGACAAATAAAAGTTTATTATTTGCCTTTTTTAAAATAGGTGACTAACTTTTTATAAATAATATTTATTTATAAATACCAATTAAATGATATTTTATTTTGATATTTTATTTATTATAAATAATCTTTTATAAAAAAAAAGTATAATCAGTTTATGGTAAAAAAAATATATATATAATAGATTAAAATTATTTTACTATCTTCTAATTACCTGTTCATATAAAAAGGGATATATGTTATGTTTATATTAACCTCCATATGCTTGAAAGATTGCCATAGCAGGTGTCTTCTTTATATTGTATATTTTACCGTCTAAACTTTTATACCAAATCTCTAATATATTTCATTTCTATTTAAATTATCATTTTATTTTAAACAAACAAGTAATTCATTATTATTATTATTATTATATATATAGTTACAGAAACATATATATTTATTGCTAAGACGTCTATAACTTAAGAGCTAATGAGCTAGGTAATAGTCAATAATAGGAGGAATAAGATTTTTACTTTGAAGTGGAATCAATTGACAAGTTATGTATTACAATCATCATATTGTTTTGGTCATTAAAAATATTAATAATTTATATAAAAATTCTCCCACCTTATTATTGTATGTAGGTTTCTTTCAAGTTCTCTTTATTATAAAAGTGTGATAAATCTAGATTGAACCATCTCCAAGAAAGAGAAAAAGACATTATTTTATTAAATAAAGTTTTGACAGTTTTGTAATTTATTGAGTTAAGAATTATTATTGTCTGAAGAAATATAGTATTTAAAATATTGAAAAAGAAGGGTGGTGTAAAATTTCAAGAGGTTATATTATCTATTTAACTGCCATCAACATACTAACATGATAATGAAGGACTTTATCAAAATGACAATATTCTTATTCTTAAAAATATTATTATAAATTAAAAACTTTTTTTATTAAAAGAATATTACTTTAATTATTTCTAACCTTCTAAAATTCATTCATGTGTATTCACTTCCGTTACTTTTAAAATAATTTAATCATATAACATTTATTTCACCTTTTAATTTCTCTAGTAATACTATTTAAAATAACATTTTTCTATAAATATTTAAAATTTCCCATATCCTAAATAATTTTTTTTTTACATTAATTAAAAATAAATAATAAAAAAAAAATGTGTTCCATTAGAAGAAAAATTTATTCAACATTTTTTTTTATAATTAATATATAAAAATCTTTTTAATCACAAACATTTTAGGTATATATAAATATAATTTTTTTTATATTAATTTTTCATCATTTCTTTTCTTTTATAAACTAAAAAGACAAATAATTTTTAATTTATTTAATTCAACATTTTTGTTAATGGATTTTCTAATAGTTTGCCTGTTTTTTTTTTTTTTTAATTCTATTTGATTAAGAATTATTAAAACATTTTTTTTTAGTAATAATTATAGTAATGTAGTCATATTTTAATGCGCTTAAGTTTTGTTTTTAAAATATCAATTTATACAATATTTACAAATATATATCTAAAAAAAATAAATGTTTTTTTGTTTTGTTATATAAAAACAGTAAAATATCAAAATCCTGCTATTATTTACTTTAAAAAGAATTTTTCTTTTTAAATGATTATGGTTTGAGAATAACTATGAAACTAGATTTATTTACAACTTACGATAAGATATAAAATTATTTCAATATAAGTGATTACAATAATATTGTGACGAGATCTTCTTATTAAAAATTTACTAAAGAAGAGCTTATTTAAGGTTAGGTGAATTAATTTATATTCCATTATTTATCTCCATCAATCCATCTATTTTTATAGACTTTTAATTGTATGATTGGTGATTTAATTATGCCTTATTTTGATTTTTCTTTAATAGTAATTTTAAAAGTGAAATTTTTATGGAGTATTGGCAAATAATTAAATAAATATTTTATTTTGTTTTTATAGTATAAATTATAAAAAAAAACATAAAGTCGTTTATTTTTATTTGTTATAGTTTTTTTTTTAATAAAGTTACTATTTCTAATTTTAATTACATCGTTTTATTAAGTATTATAATAAAAATAGTTTGAATAACTGATAATTGTTAATACTATTGTGTAATTTTATATTAAAATAAATAAACATGTTCACCCTTTCTAATGATATTTTATAAAAATAAATTATTAATTTTTACAAAATTATTCTTTATATAATGGTAACATAATATATTTTCACAAATTTTATTTTTTTTTTGTGTAAATTAACAACTTTTAGGTTACATTGAAAATACAACTTATTAGTTTTATTTGTATATAAATATAATGTTGAATGCCTATTCATATTATATTTTACTATTATTTTTACTAGTGACATTATTTGGAGTACTCCAAGCTAATGATTCTTTTTGTGGAAATTTAACAATACATACTCAAAAAATTTTTTCACCAAAAACATCACAATTAGTCGAAACAATAGAAACTGATGATTTAAAAGATTGTCTAAACTACTGTTGTAGTCTTGAAAGTATGTTCTTAAAATAAAATATTTTTTAAAAAAAGACAAAAATAATTTTTTTTTTCAGATTGCAATTCAGTAACATTTTCTGGTATTTTACGTTCCTCTATGTCTTTAACAAATGATAATAATAAAAATTGTCAAATGTATTCTTGCCCATTAAATAGCTGCCTTTTAGTAGATGCTCCTGAACAGTCAACTGGTGTTGTTTCAATTATAATTGGTAAAGACATATCAAAGGTTAGTTTGTTTAATTAAAAAATGTTTCTACACGCAGTATGATATCAATAAATTGCGGTATCCTTTGATAATAAAATCTTTATCATACATTTAATAATTAACCTAGTCATTAAAAATGTTATCTAGTTATTTATTTGTTATTCTTTTCTTTGAAAACCGTAGGAAACAATTCTTTTGAAACTTTTAATTTTTGTTTTATATTTATATATAAATACATATATATAACATCATAAAACTTGGGGAATTTTATCTTGCTAATATGATATATATATATATGTATGATTAATTACAAATTTTAAATAAACATGTCAATAACTTTTTAATAATAAATTTACCTACATCTTATTTTTACTACCTGACTCCATATGGTTTTTCTAATACATTTTAAAATATTATATATTAACATACCTTTTTAAAAAAATTTCCAACATCTGTTATTTTTTAGGAGTAACTTAAAACAACTATTACTTTTTTAATTATTATAATAATATAATTAATCAACAGATGTTGTTCTTCTAAATGATATTTTAAAAATATATTATATATTTATTTATTTAAGATAATATCTCAAAATCTTTCATTTAATGAAGAAACAACAACCAAAGAATTTCCTACTCCAGTTACGATAGAAGTAATTCCAGAAACTGTCAAATCAACAACATCAAATTCTATTTCTAGTATATTTATAAATCCAACAAATTCTAGTGAAACATTTGCCCCTGTATGGATAATAGGAATTTCTATAATAATAACAATAGTATGTGTTGGGTCAAACATGATGTTCTTTGTTATATATTTTTGCTTTAGAAGATCAAGAAGATTAAGGCATACAGCAGAGATAACTACAATTAAAACACCAACATTACATGCATTTAATCCAACAATATAATAGTTACAAAAAATTTTTAAATATCCAGAAATAAATATTACGGGAAGTCAAAAAATACATAAAATTTTAGAGTTCATTTTTAAAAATGACAATAAAATTACTTAATTAGAAAATATATTTTTTTTTTTGCAAATAATTTTTTTAAAATAAACCTCATTACGAAAATATAATTTTTAAATAAAAACTTTTGTATATATTATTAATTTATTTTTTTTAATTGATTATATTTAAATATAATATAGAAAAAAAAATAAATTATAAAAAAATAATATAACAAAACATATTTTTTTTATAAATATCCAAATTAATTTGATTTTCTACATGTATACATATATATATCTTAAAATTTTACAATTCAAAAGTTATATACTTTTTTTAATAAAACTTTTATATTATGTTAAATTAATTAAATCAGTTCATCAAAATATCATCGATATTATTTACGATAAAACAATTTAAACTTTTATCTACAATCAATCACAAGATGAAAAAACAACTTTTAACTATTTAAGGTCACTGTTATTTATATAATAAGTTTAGTGACCAATATCTTAATCGTTAATTTTTTTCTATTTGTCATAGGACACTTTTTTTTCCCTTCTACTTTATTACAATTACTAACTACTTACAAATTACTATGCTTGCTGATAATATACATAATTGCTCGTTGGATGATTTTATTAATCTTGAAAAAGTTGGTGAAGGGACATATGGTGTAGTGTACAAATCAAAACATAAAGTTACAGGGACAATTTTTGCTATAAAGAAAGTGAGAATTGGTGATGATAATGAGGGAGTCCCTCAAACTACTCTTAGAGAAATAGCCATGCTTCGTGAAGTTCGACATCCAAATATAGTTTCGTTGGAAGGTGTAGTTTTACAACCTAAAGGAATATCTTTGGTATTTGAATTCCTTCCTATGGATTTAAGAACATTTATGGATCGAATACCGCGAGGAGAAGTTATGGAACCGCAGCTTGTAAAAAGTTATACATATCAAGTTTGTCAAGCTATGTGTTTTTGTCATCAAAGGAGAATTTTACATCGAGATTTAAAACCGAGTAATTTACTAGTTGATAATTTTGGATGTATTAAATTAGCAGATTTTGGATTAGCAAGAACTGTTGGTGTTCCTTTACGTTCATACACTCATGAGGTAAAATTATCACAAATGTTATAAAGTCTATTTTTTTTCTAGATTGTCACACTTTGGTATCGTTCACCTGAACTAATGTTAGGAGCTAGGAGATATTCAACTGCCGTTGACGTGTGGTCAATTGCATGTATATTTGCAGAAATGGCTTCAGGTTTTCCTCTTTTTGAGGGAGACAGTGAAATAGATCAACTATATAGAATATTTCGAATTCTTGGAACACCTAACGAGGATATATGGCCAGGTGTTGTTAGTTTACCAGATTATAAACCATCTTTTCCAAAATGGAAAAGTAACAATATTGAAGCTCGACTTATGAAGTATCTCAATTGTGATGGAATTGAACTGCTGCGTCAAATGCTAATCTACGATCCTGTAAGACGTGCAGATGTCAAATATGTCCTGAAACATAAATATTTTGCTAATCTAGATAAATCAAGACTGCCATATGGAAATTTTAGTGGAGATATTTTAATTGTTAGTTAAGCTGGTAGAAAATTTGTATATATGTATATTATTTATGATGTTTACCATTGACAGATTATATGATATAGTAAATAAATTTATTTTTATCGATATAAATATGTTGATAAGTAGAAATTTCGAAGAAATTTACTTACCTAAAAAATTGATAATGACCTCTAGTTTATATGAAGAAATTATTTTCAAAAGTCAAAAAAGAGTTGAACAAATACAAAACCATGTAAAGTCAATTTTCTAACTCAATTAAGCAAGCCTCAGAGAGGTAATGTATTAAATTTTAGTAAATATTAGAAGAATTCTAAAAATATTATGTTTGGTGAAATTTTTAATAAAATTAAATACCATATTTAAGATAATGTTTTTAAAAAATTTTATAAATTACCTGAAAGTTTACTTTTTATAGCTGATTCTTATAATAAATCCATCACTCATTAAAACTCCCAGAATTTTTTACTTGAGCATTAAATATGACATTATCTATAAATTTTTATGCAAATTAAAATTAAGAAATTTTGATCAAATAAAAATATTAGTATTTTTCTAAATAAAATTACCGTTATCATTATTATTAAACAATTCTTTATTTTCCATTATTCAAATTAGTCCACATGATAGATAACGATGACATGTCAAATTTATATAAAGAAAAGAAAACATTTTGTACATAGCCTTTAGTCATCATTTATTTTTATCGCAAATTGAGAATTTATTCCAATTAATTAGATTAAAAAAAAAGCTTTACCTGTGGGATTAGTAGAAATTTATTCATTGGTAAATTTTTCACATTATTCTTTCCAGTTAATAAAAAATCATTTTCTCCAATGACAAACAAAGTAAAATTCTTTACTCCAAAAAATTCGTTCATATTATCGCGGGTTTTATTATTTAGTATCTAAGAATAATGGGATGTTTTCTAATGCTACTTTATTTTTTTTATCCTCTTTATTATTAATTATATTTTTTACAATTCCCTGTTTTAATTTATTTTATTTCAAAACTTTAAAATTAGAAATTTCTTTTTCTCAAATGATAAATAACTTTTGTTTTGGTAAAAAAAGATGGTCAACTGATAAATGTTTACATCTGAAATTTGTTTTTCATTCTTTAAACCTTGAATATTATAATTAATTATGTAGTTGTCAAATGAAACTTTTAAATATGATTTACTTTATTAGTTAAAACAAATTACCAAATTTATTTTTTACAAAGACAATTTTAAGGCTTTATTTATTGTAAGAAAATGTTATTATAAATTACTTAATTAAAAATTGACATGACGATTGGGATTTATAATGATATATGTATTGTATTTAAGAGCATATCTATTTATAAAAATGGCGCGTATTTTTTATGTTTTCAATGTATAGTTTTTCTTTTTTTTAAATACCAATCGTGTTTCAGTAATATTTATAAATAATCCTAAATTAATTTATCTTTAGATTTTTTCATATGAAGTTGAAATTTGTACATTTTTTTAATTTTAAAACATACAGAGGAAGTGTTACACTCGGTCCTCTCGCCGATTTAAATGGAATTATAGGAGGAAATGGATCTGGTAAGTTACAGGAAAGTAAATTTTGTTATTTTACATCATAGGTAAATCAAATTTAATTGATGGTATTATGTTTGCATTAAACGCTGACAACGAAAAATTGAGAGTTAGTAGAATGGATTTTCTTATTCATGGTAGTAATACAAGGACACCCTTATCAAATAATTGTTCTGTAGAATTAGAGTTTTGGGAATGTGGAACAAAAACTCTTACACTTAAAAAAAAAATATTTTATAACTTTAATAATAAAACCTCATGGCCTGAATATGAGGTAAATGGAGAAATTGTATCATTAGATGATTATAAGTTGGAACTTAGTAAATTACATATTTCAAATGGATTAAATAATATTGTCGTTGGACAAGGAGATATTGGTTTTATTATACAAATGAGTCCTCAACAAATAACAGCATATATTGAAGAAATGGCTGGAAGTGGAGAGGTAGTACAAAGATATAAGTCATTGGAACAAGAACTAGAAGGTTATGACTCTCAAATAAGAGTTTTAAATAAGAGCAAAAAAGGCAGTTTAAATGAAAGGAAAATCTTGGAAATTTTACAAGAAAATGAAGCTAAAAATACTGCTCTTAATGCACAATTAGAAGAAAGCACTAGGAAAAGGGTTAATTTAGAAACTTTTAAACTTCTTTCAGATATATCTTTAAAGAAAAACCAACTAACTCTTTTTGAAAAAGATGTTGATGAAAAAAATAAAAAAATACAAGAAACTGAGGAAAAAATTAAAGAATACGATAATAAAAGACAAGAACTTCTTAATAATAAGAAAGTTAATTACAATAATTTATTGAAACAAAAAAAAGAATTTAATAGAAATATGAATTTATTGTACGAAATGAAAGATAAACACAAAGTAAAAAACAAATTGTTTGAAGAAAATTTAAAAAGACAAGAAAGATATATTACAGAAGAAAAATGTTTAAAAGAACGTATTGCTGTGATTGATGAACAAATTTTAAAACAGCAAAATGAACAAGAAAAAGCTCGAAAGGCCTATAATTCAATAGTTGAAGATGATTTACAAAAAGTTACCATGACTGAAGAATTTAAGAATTTAGATTATAAATATAAATCTCGGAATAACTTTTTAGAATTTTCAATAAAGTACAATGAATCATGTTTAGAACAACTGAATAAAAATAAAGAAGTTAATTGTTCAATGTTAGAAAAAGTATTATATAAAAAGTCTATTCTTGAAAATGGAATAAAAGCTTATGATAGTGAGATTAAAAATCTTGAGGATGGTAAAAAAGAATTAGAAAATAAATTAAATAAAAGTAAAAGCATTCAAGAAGAATTATCACTAAATGTTTGTCATATATCTAATGAAGTAAAAGAAATAGAAAATAAAATTCAATGTATCAAAAAGGATATAACAAAAAAAAACATGTTGAAAAAAATAAGAGACAAAGATTTAAAAGCAAAAGATGTTGTAGAAAAATTGAAGGATAAATTTGGTAATAATATTTTAGGTCGTGTTGAGGATCTTTTAAAGTGTAATGAAACATCAAAAAGTGATCTATTTTACTCTTATATTTTTGAAAAAAGAAATATAATTGTTGTCAAAGACTTTGATTCTGTACTGAATTGTATTGATTTTATCAATGAAAATAACATAGGAAGAACAGATATTTTATCAATAGATTCTCTTCCAATATTAAGAGATGTAATTGGTTCTAGTGCAATTTATACAAGTAATAATTACAGACCATTAAAACCATTGGTAACATCAAATGTTGAAGAAGCAGAACAACTTGTTGATTATGTATGTAACAATATTTTGTTTTGTGATAATATTGATGTAGCAATTTCACTAAGGAAGGATAGTCGTTATGATGAATGCAAGATTGTTGTTAATGATGGAACAATATTTTATAGGAATCGAATTCAATTAAATGCAATGTCACTTAATGTATTAGGCGAAATAGATAATTATAATGAAAAAGTTATTGAACTAAATAAATTGGAGCTTCAATTAGTTTTCAGTAAAGACAGGGAATACGAAGTTAACATGAAGTTAAATGATATTGAATCAAAAATAAAAGATCTTGAAGCGGATATCAAAGTAGAAAGTAATACATTAAATGAAAAATTATCTGAAAAAACAAAGTTGATAAATGAATTTCAATGTTTAGAACTAGAAGAGAGCACAATCATAGGAAACATTTCTGAAAATGATAAAGATTTAAGTATGATACAAGAAAAATTAAGCGATTTAGTTGAATCTAGAAAGTTATTAAAAGATGAAATTTTTCGTAGTTTTTTAGAAAAATATAACGTAAAATCATTGGATTCTCAAGATTATTCGTCGAACGTTCAAGATTTTTTGAAAGTTATTGATGGAATTCAAGAAAAAATTAATTGTTTGCAAGAAGAAAAGAATTCACTTGAAATATCAGCTTCTTCGCAACAATTACTTTTGCTTGAAATTGAACTTGATGGTAATAGGAATGAGATAACAAATTTAGCAGAAGATATAGAAAAATTGTCTCAATTTACAAAAGAACTAAAAGAAAACATAACAAGTAATGAATCACATATTGAAAAGTGTAATTTTGAATTTAAGGAACTAGACAAAGCTATCAAAGAATTGAAGTCATGGCTTGATATTTTAAAAGCTGATTCTACAAAAACTATTGAATCTTTAAAACTTCAAATTTTTGATTTTCAGAAAAAAATTTCTTTAATCATTAAAAAATATGAATATATTAAACTTGATGAGCACTTATCTATTGAATCTTTTGATAAATCATATTTAGCTGATATATATGGAGTTATGTTTGAAGAATCATTGGATAGTTTGTTAAATCACGCGATTGAAATTGAAGAAAGTATTAAAAGTGAAATTAATACTTTGAATTTTTTGGAGACACATAAACTTCAATGCGAATCATTGAAAAAAAAATTTTCGTTTTTAGATTCTGAATTGGAGGGAGTGAAATTCAAAAGAAAAGCGTGTTCAGAATTATTTAGAAATGTAAAAATAGAAAGAAAAAGAAAATTTGAAGAACTATACAATCTACTAAATACAAAAATGGAAGAATTTATGCATAAATTATTTAGAAGTTTTGATTGTTCTTTTTATATGCAATGCAATATGGTTTCAATGGAACCATATCTTGAAGGAACTCATATATATTGCCAACTTCCAGGGAAACAGCTTCGTGAGTTAAGTCAATTAAGTACTGGAGAAAAGAAAATTGTATCATTGTCTATGATATTGGCTTGTCATCAAATAACTTCACCTCCATTTTTAATTTTTGATGAAGTTGATGCTAATATGGATCATGAAAAATTGAAGTATCTTGTAGCAACTTTAAGATCACTTCGAAGTGATGTTCAATTTATTATTGTATCTCATATTGAAGAAGTTTTTAATCAATGTGATGCCGTTTTTGGCGCTGTGGATGTTCAAAATAATAGAGTGCAAGTAACTAATATTTTTGTTATTGACTTAAAAGAATATAACTAACCAATAGAAGTATATAAAGTGATTCATGATTTCAACATCAATTTTTTTTAATTTATTCAAATTTTAGCTAAATATACTTGTAATGAATTTCTATAAGTTAATTTTTGTTTATTTTTAATATGTTAATTTTAAATTATGATTATTTTATAATAAAAATTTATTTTTCTAGATAATTTTAAACAATAATAATTTAAAATAATGTAGAATGTAGAATGTAGAATGATATAAATCATTCATTAAAAAATAAAGAAATTAAATTTAAAATTTAAGAGATCACAGCATAAGAAAACTTTTTGTCGTCAGAATCTTTAATTTGTGTTATTTAACAATTATTTGAATAAAATATAAAAAATTTACATAATTAATATGTCAATATAAAAATTTTTGTTTTAAATGCACAAATAAAAAGTTATTTAAAATTCAAGTAAAATTTCATAAAAATTGTTCATTTTTTACATATTTTTTTCTGATGTCACATCCTATGAAAGACATTAATTCAACTTTTAAAAATAATCAATTAGCTAGTTCCAGACAAACGCCAACAAAAAATACTAAATCTACTAATATTGGCAATGGAAAAAAATTGGTAAATGAAATACCCAAAAAAAATAATAACAATTTATTGAAAAAGATGGAATGTCTTATTAATCGAATGGATGTAAAACAATATGACAAAAAAACTGATAATCGAAAAGATATGGTAAATTCTTCATATACTGCAGTTATACCAATAAATGGAAAAGCATCACAAATGCAAATTTCATTTAAAGACAAATCAAAAAATCAACATTCTTTCCAAGCTTCAGTTAAACCAATTGCTGATTTAGTTACTGAAAATGTAGTAGAAAATAATTTAGAAGAAGAAGATGCAAAATTTAACATTAAATGGAAAGATGAAGCAAATAAGAATATTAAAATTGAAAATTGGGATTTTTTAGATCTTGATACATTTATTGAAAAACATTTTAATTATAAAGATGAAAGTTGTATTTTTTATTGTATAGAAGAAATTCAATGGATTCAGCATATGTTTTCAAAAGAAATTGTATCATTACCTTCGCTGATAGAAGTTGATCCACCTGTTATAATATGTGGAGATATTCATGGACAATATAATGATTTACTTAGGATTTTTAAAAAATTTGGAAAACCACCAACAAAAAAATTTGTATTTTTAGGTGATTATGTTGATAGAGGTGATAATTCATTAGAAGTTATGTTATTACTTTTGGCATTAAAAATGAAATATCCAGAATATATTTATTTATTACGTGGAAATCACGAACTAAAACACATAAATAAAGTTTATGGTTTTCAAGAAGAATTAAAACAACGTATTTTAGATAATAATTTAATGTTTACAATTTATGAAGAATTCAATAGACTTTTTTCATTTTTTCCTTTAGCCGCACTCATTTCTAAAAAAGTTCTTTGTATGCATGGTGGTATCTCTTCAAAAATTAAATCTTTAGATTGTATTAGAGAAATCAAGCGTCCATTAGAAAATGTTCATTCAATTGCATGTGATTTGTTATGGGCAGATCCAGATAAACTTGTAAAATTATATGAACCAAATACTGCTAGAGGTGTTTCATCATTATTTGGTCAAAATGCATTGACACAATTTTGTAAAAAACTTAATATAGATCTTGTTATAAGAGGACATCAAGTGTGCCAAATTGGATATGAGGTACTTTTTGAAGGTCATCTAATAACAGTTTTTAGTGCCAGTGATTATGATGAAGAGCTGAAAAATTTAGCTGGTGTTATATATATTGACAAAAATTCTTATGTATTTCCAATATCACTTAAATGTCCAAAAACAGAAAAGGAAAAAATAGCTTGTAAGAAAAAAAATGATCTTACAGTAGAAAAAAATTAATTAATTAACAAATTATCAATAATTCTCATAACATACATTATACTTTTTTAACAATAATAAAGTTATTCAATTTAATAGAATATTTTTGTGTTATTAAAAAAGATGATTAAAATCTAATGATAATAACAACTAATAGTATAGTAAAAAGGTGTTTGTAAAAGAGAATTAATATTATATTATAAATTTGTTCAAAAACTTTTTAAATGTATGGAAAATATTAACTATTATTTATATAAAAATATCTATAGTAATTAATTTTTTTAATATAATAATAAAAGAATATGTTCTTTTCTTTATTTTTGTTATAATTTATTAGTAATAAAAATATATTATATCTCTTCATAAAATATTATAATAAAAATTTATATTTCTAAAGTAAAAAACTTTAAAATTATTATCTTTCAAATAATCTATTTCAAAATGATTCATTGATGGATCTCTTTTAGAGTCACTGACATACTAAATTAATAAAAAATAAAATAATCAAAGTATTTAAAAATTTTTTGAAAATTTAATTAAATATATAGTAATTTGAGCCGTTGATATTTGAAAAACAGTAAAAAAAAGTTTTGGAAAACTTTTTTCATTATATTAAATTCAAAAAAAAATTGTTTTTTTATCACAATTTTAAAGGTATAGTCGATAATCTAGAATATTTTCAGCCAATTTCTGAATCTTTGAAAAAAATAATGTTATAGCTATAGAAAATATTATTCTAGACCTACTTTCGAATAAAAATCAAATGAAACTAGTCCAATCTTCATAGGATAAGTATTTTCTGAGATACTGAAAAGTCGGGAACAATGAATATTTTAGAAAAATTTCCGCCCTTGGTCATATCTCGCTTCAAAATCAAGATAAATGCAAACAGATTTCTGCAATCGACTTCTAATGAGTTTTCAAATAGGGTCTACCTTCAAAATATTTTTATACCTCTAACCACTTTTAAGATATAAAAATATGGTGACAATGGATTACGCGCGAAAAAGTACCAAGCATAATATTTCAAGAACGGTTGAAAATTTAAAAAAGTTTTCAACGTAGGGTGCACCTTAAATTATAAAAGAAGCCCAGCGCATCAAATTTCATGGACCTATGACCTCATTAACTTGAGTTATCACTAAATTCTTAAAACTTTTTTTTAATCATATTTCTTATCATATCTTCATTTTTATAAGTCCTATGATGATGTGAATAGGCTTAATGAATTTCTCGTAAAAAATTGATCTAGAAAAAAGTATTTATTTTTAAAATTCACAATATTATCATAGAAATCAAAATTTACAAAAAAATATTCCACAATTTCGCCCTTCATCTTTGGATCTTTATAACTCCTGAAGTTTTATTTTTAGTATATTGTTGATTATATTCAAAATTCATCCCGTTTCAAGATCTATCGAATGAGTATAGTAGCATATTCAAATTCCAAGAAAAGTTGTCTTTCTTTGTTAACATTTTTAGAGGTAAAGTCGGAAATTTAGAATATTTTCAGCCAATTTATGAATCTCTAAAAATAATAATGCTATAGCTATGAAAATTAATAATCTAGACTAACTTTTGAAATGAAATCCAATGAAGCTAGTCCCATCTTCATAGGATAATTATTTGCTGAGATACTGAAAAGTCGAGAACAATGAATATTTTAGAAAAATTTCCGCCTTTGGTCATATCTCGCTTCAAAATCAAGATAAATGCAAACGAATTTCTGCAATCGACTTCTAATGAGTTTTCAAATGGGGTCTACCTTCAAAATTTTTTTATATCTTAAAGCACTTTTGAGATATAAAAAAATGATGACAATGGATTACGCGCGAAAAAGTACCAAGCATAGTATTTCAAGAACCGTTAAAAATTTTAAAATGTTTTCAACGTAGGGTACACCTTAAATTATGAAAGAAGCCCAGCGCATCAAATTTCATGGACCTATGACCTCATTAACTTGAGTTATCACTAAATTCTTAAAACTTTTTTTCGAACATATTTCTTATCATATCTTCATTCTACGAAGTCCTATAAAGTTGTAAATAGGCTTAATGAATTTTTCGTAAAAAAGTGATCTAGAATAAAGTATTTATTTTTAAAATTTACTATATTATCATGGAAGTCGAGATTTAAAAAAAATATTCCACAATTTCGCCTCTGAACTTTGAATCCTTATAACTCCTGAAATTTCAATTTTCGAATATTGTTGATTATATTCAAAATTCATCCCATTTCAAGGGCTATCGAATGAATATAGTAGTATATTCAATTTCCAAAAAAAGTTGTCTTTCTTTGTTAACATTTTTAGAGGTAAAATCAGAAATCTAGAAAATTTTCAGCCGATTTTTATATCTCAGAAATAAATATTGTGACAGCTATAGAAATTATAATTATAGAACTACTTTCGAATAGAAATCAAATGAAACTAGTTCCATCTTCATAGGATAAGTATTTTCTGAGATACTGAAAAGTCAGAAACAATGAATATTTTAGAAAAATTTCCGCCCTTGGTCATATCTCGCTTCAAAATGAAGATAAATGCAATCAGATTTCATCAATCGTCTTCTATTGAGTTTTCAAATGGGGTCTACCTTCAAAATTTTTTTATATCTTAAAGCACTTTTGAGATATAAAAAAATGATGACAATGAATTTCGCGCGAAAAAGTGTCAAGTTTCATATCTCAACAACCATTGAAAATAAAAAAAATTTTTCAACGTAGGGTATATCTTAAATTATGAAAAAAGCTCAGCGCATCTGGTTTCATGCTTCTGTGGCTTAATTTACTCGAGTTATCACTAGATTTTTAAAACATTTTTTTCAACATATTTCTTATCATAACTTCATTTTTAGAAGTCCTATAAAGATGTGAATAGGCTTAATGAATTTCTCGTAAAAATGTGATCTAGAATAAAATATTTATTTTTAAAATTTACAATATTATCATAGAAATCGAGATTTACAAAAAAATATTCCACAATTTCGCCCTTCATCTTTGAATCCTTATAACTCCTGAAGTTTCAATTTTCAAATATTGTTGATTATATTCAAAATTCATCCCATTTCATGGGCTATCGAATGACTATAGTGACATATTCAAATTCCAAAAAAAAGTTTTTTTTTAATTTTCATTAAAAATATTTTAAATTACTTATTTTTCTTTATTTATTTGTTGTTTTAGTATAATAATTTTATATCAGAACTTTAATATTATTATTTTCTAAAAAGTTACTAGAATTTTTAATTTCAGTTTCACCTTTTATTATTGAAAGTATAAAAAATATTTAAATTTGTTAAATTTATTTCTATTTTCATAACTATTTTTACAATTTGAATGCACTACTGAAACTCTATTTTAATGTATCTCAAAGAATTAATTTATCTTTGCACAAAAATTGAATATTAATAATTTTTTTTAAAAAAGTTAGTTTTATTCTATTGAAAATATATCACTTTTAAAATTTCATGTAAGAATTCAATTTTTTTAAATGAAAATTTTTGTTGATAATAAACACAATTTGTTAATGAAGCAAGAAATACGTTACTTCTCCATTTCGATAGGACAATTTTTTTCTTTTCACCCTTCTTTATTATCTTCACATTTATCTTAGATGATTAGTAAACTGCCACATTTTGTATTAACTTTAGGAAAATATACTTCTCCATGTTCTTCTATCTTCACATAAATTCTGCAAAGTAACTTTCCAACATTTATCATAAAGTGCTTTAATACTTCTTATTCTTTTATTTTATATTTTTCAAATTATTGAAAAGAACATCATTAAATATCAAGAAATTAATAGTATCTTGTTTACTTTTATGAAGACTTAAATGATTAATTTAAAAAAAAAGTTTTATTTTTATATTAAAAATTATGAAAAAATCTTCTAACAGTATGTTTGTTTTTCTTATCAAATACCTTGTTATGATTTGTTATAAATTTAATTTTTTTTAGAATTTGACCCCCTAATATTTTTTCAATACATTTATTGAGTAAAATTTCTCCTATTTTATATGGAACTTTGTTTATATAAGATTATTACAAAATAATAATAATATTTAATTACCTTTAAAATTGCAACTTTAGTTTCCTTTTTTAAAACCAATACAATATATTAAGTAATACAGAAAGTCTTTAAAAAAATATACTTTAGACATAATTATTTAAAATAATCAATTTTTACAACTAAATAAATGATAAAGATTCAGTTAACTTCGGCTTCTTATATATTCTTATCCTGTAATAACTTTCTTTATTATAATGAAAAAATCTCTCATGATTAAATAAAAATTAAACATTGTTTAAATTCATATCATTTAACATTTGACATAAAAATATTTTTAAACTTTATAATAATATTAAAAAAAAATAAAATATTTATTTGATTAGTCTTTGTTATGACAATTTCAAAAAGACCTATTTTATTTCCGTAAGACATCATTAAATTACTTTCTTTTAGTTTTAATAAAGTCCCTACTGAAATAGAAAAGTATCTTTATTTGTCAAAAAACTTTTGCAATTTTTGTCTTGCAGAACTTCTTAGTGAGCTCCTGGAAGATGAAACATTTGATTCTCCTCTATTATGACTTTTATGATTTAAAATTGGAAGACTTGATGTTGACGAAGCATTTTCTATTGTTATTTGACCTAAAACATGTATCTGTTTTCCTTTTGTTCTTGAAAATGTACATATCTGTTTACCGATAACCTGTGGATAATTATCAATTATTTCTTTCATCTTTTCTGGTTGACCATGTTCTTTATTAAATGAAAAGACGGTTATATTTGGATATGGTAAAAAACCGACAACTAAAGGAATAATAGAAAAAGCTATCTGGCCTAATCCACTATCCTTTATTGTTAATTGCTTATATTTATTAGTTATTTTCCAAATACTTGGATCTGCATCTAAACCAACAATAATTGTTTCAACCACACGTGTTATACTTCTAATTGATAAAACCATTTCACAAGTACTTTGTGCTCTACAAATAACAGATTGTGGTTGTTCTGATAATAATTGTGCACAAATTTCATATTCAATTGCTGGAAGGGCAAAATTAAATTCTGATATTAATTGGTAACCTCTTTCAAATGGAATTTCAATGTATTTACCACTAGAATTATCAAATGTTAATACTTTATATTTAAAAGTTAATTTATATTTTAAAATTGAATTCAAAGCTGTAGTTATTTTTTTTTGATTATTTGTTAAAAGCCAAACAATGGAATAAACAGAATCAATATCTAGATTTTCAATTATATCAATATTTAGTCGATTAATATCAATTTGATCTTCTTTGGTATCAATGTCTTTAGAAAGATGCTGAAATTTAGCATCAATTGGTTGAATAATAAAATCTTTACCATGTTTGCGATAAATTTCCATTTCAAACAAAGCCTTATTGTCCATAATAGATGTTGTTGTTATAATATTAATTAAAGGTTTAAAATCAATTTTCATAGTTTTATCACTACCCATCCATTTAAATAAAATTTTTTTAGTAACTGGTGGATCTTCCCAGTTTGAAAATGAAAGTCTCGCAGTAGGTAAATAAAGTTGTACCTCAACTGATATTGTCTCTGTTGCATTTAATTTTCTAATATTAATTTTAACATTATTTGACCATTCTCCATCAGATCCCAAAAATTCTAAACGATCTTCAGATCCAGATTTAGATTCAATAATAAGTATACTTTCATCCATACTTTTAGATCCAGCATTCAATGTTATATATATTTTTTGTACAACACCAGCCATTAAAAGATAATGAGAAGTTTTTTCAAATTCTTCTCCAAAATTTATAGTTGGTGGATCATTATCAACAATAACAAAAACATTTTTAAATAACGGTTTTAATAATTGACTTTCATTACTACCTTGGTATAATAAATTATTTTTTACTATAAACTTTAAACTTCCTTTTAACATAATTTCAATATATTCAAGCATATATAAACCCGTTTGTGAAAATTTAAGACACGTTGAATATTTATTTGCCACATTTGGAAGTAATATACATTCATTATTATCTATTGATGTGGATTCAAATGATATTAAGTTAGTGTCATTTTTATTTTCCGTTTCATTAGACCCACCTTTATGAAGACACCCAAATCTATTAACTATTTCTTCAGAATTAAATTTACACAAAAACAAAAATCTTTTTTTTGCTAATGAAGCTAAAATTTCTCTATTTACTAGACGAAAATAAATTTTAACTTTAAAATCTAATATTTCTAAGGGTAATTTTGTTGATATAGAAAATCTAAATTCTTCCTCTTTATTAGTTGTACATTTTAGTAAATGATTACTTGCACCATTATAATTTATTTTAAATGGAATTTGATTTTTTAACCAAGATGGAATTTCAACTTTATCAATAATATCATTTAATGGTAACTCAAAAAGTAAATTTTGATACAACTTTCTTCCTTCCTCATTTTGAGCATAATTTAAACCATAATAACAAAATAAATATAACTCTTTCATATAAAATTCTTTATCTGGAAAATGAATTATTTCATCAATAACTTCTCTTAATAATAATTTTGTCATCGCACTATGACATTCTCCAGCAAATAAAATATCTTTCATAGATTCTACTTTTATTTTTAAAGCACCCTCAAAATTATCCATTTCTTTATAAATTTCTGCCAATTTATAGCTAATATAAATTGAATTTCTAAAATATTTTAATTTTTTCATTTCCATTATTGCTTCTATAAATGTACTTTCCATATACAATTGAAAATCTTCACTATTTGTAAGACAATCCTTAAACTTAGATAATAAATTTACTTCATTTCCAAAAAATGGTCCATGTATTGGAAGTTTATCTAACTCTTCTTTTGAAAGTTTAAAATTACGTTTCTTCATTTCATTCCATGAAAATTTCATTGAATCACATTTTATTTTTAATAATAAACAAATATTATTTGATCCAAGATCAGAGTTAAACATTTGTGGTGTCAAAATACTAGCAAATTCAAAACATTCTAATACAATAAGAACAATCCAAATATTGTAAACAAATTTATCAATTTTTAATGATAGTAAATTAATATCTGAGTTAATTTTTTGTATTGTTTCATAGAGACTATTTAGAATTATTGAAGAAATGTCAATTTTTAAGATTGCAAGTCTTTCTAAATTTTCATTAACATCAGAATTGATAGCTCTTTTACTTTTGTTAAAATAGATAGCAAATGAGGTCATAATTTGTTGGGCAAGTATATATTTTCTTAAATACGGTATAATAATTAGTGAATTAAAATTTACAGATTGTTTTGAATCCATTAATGTTGATAACAATTCAAATTTATCAAATACTTCATCACGTCTTCCCCATTCATATGCATTGCCATTCTTTGAGTATGACTCTACAATATCATCTAAAAAAAGTTTTTGATCATCTAATTGTGATAAGACCGTCTCTAACAATCCAATACTCCAATAAAAATGCATTAAAATAAAAAAACCATTTGAATAAGCAAGAAGATTAAAATTAGTATTAGTAAAATGCTGTTTTTCATATAATAAAAAACTTTCTAACATACTGGCATATGTTTCAATACTTATAAGTATAGATGCAGTAATAGTACTTTCTAAAACAGATAATGATGCTCTATCATATACTTCAATTACTCGTGAAAAGTAGGAAGAAAAATCTGATTTTATTCTTTCCATAACCTGTCCTCTATTTTTTTTTTCTCTTGCATTTTTACTATCAAAAACAATAATCCATTGTGACTTTTCAATATTGTTTAAATTAGCAAACCATTCACTTACTTCATGACGTATTTTAGAACGATACTCTTCTGGAGTTGAGCAATTAATAAAAAAAATATGTAAAAATGGTACTTTTTTAAAATGTTTTATTTCTTGATCTGTTGGATCTAGAGCTTTATATTCATTGTATTTTACAAATTTTGTAGTAAATTTAATTTGGAATGGATAAGGATATTGTCTTGAATCTCTAATGAAATAAATTTAACAAATAATCATACAATAAATTTACCTTCTCCAAGAAAGTGAATATATATGTTCATCACCAGTAATTTTATTTCCTATACATTCTTTAGATTCTTCTGCTCCAGCATATGAAAATAATATCTGGTAACTTCTTTGTATATTTAAAAAATGTGGCTCTTCCATATAATGAATTACAACAAAATTTTAATTCTATAAAAAAAAATAAAAAGTAAATAAAAATTACATTTTTAAAGTTATTCAAGTAAAATAAATAATATAAAATAATTTACAATAAAAAAATATATATAATTATACAAAAAAAAAGATAATCAGATAATAATATTACATAAATTATATAAAATATTATATAATTAGTTTTACAACAACATAATACAAGTACAGTTCAAACAACAAAGTATATTAATTTAAATCTTACTTTTATCAGTATAGATAACATTTTATCAGCATTTAAATAAGAAAGAAAAGTTTTTTAAAAAAAAACATATTATTATTGTTAAACTAATATGAAATCGATTTAGACTGTTGATCATCATTAGAGACAGAAAAATTTGTATATATATGCAAAATACAAACACATTGATAGCACAAAATATAGAATTGTGATCAATGTATGATAGTAATAATTATAAATATTTATCTGCTACTTTAAAATAGATGTATATATCCAGACAACAGGAGAAAACCCGCATCAAGATATGTTATAAATAAATATTGAGATTCTTTATTATTTATTGTCATTTTACTATAATAATAAATTATTGATAATGATAACTTAGTAACTAATTTTAATAAAAAAATTTCTTTATATTTATAATAATATATGATAAAACTAGATAAGGACACTACATATGTTTGTAAAAATAAAATATTTAAAACTATTTAATGATAATTATTAAGAATCATACTCTTTTGTCCTGAGAGTGATATTTGGAAAAACGCGTCATAACTGTAAAGTCCAATAAAACATACAATTATTTAAAATATATTAGAAATATATATTTTTTTTAATATTTATTAATATTTTTATAATGATAAAAGCTATTTTAGTATTTAATAATCATGGAAAGCCACGTTTATTAAAATTTTATAGTAATTATGTAAGTTATTAAAAAAAAAATATAAGTTAGTTTAAAAATATTATAGTCTGAAGATGAACAACAACAAATTGTTCGTGAAACTTTTCAAATTGTTTCTAAAAGAGACGAGAATGTATGTAATTTTCTTGAAGGAAGTTTATTAATTGGTGGATCAGATTATAAATTAATATACCGTCACTATGCAACATTATATTTTGTTTTCTGTGTTGATTCTTCTGAAAGTGAATTAGGGATATTAGATTTGATTCAAGTTTTTGTTGAAACACTTGACAGGTGTTTTGAAAATGTATGTGAATTAGATTTAGTTTTTCATGTAGATAAAGTTCATAATATTTTAAGTGAACTTGTAATGGGTGGAATGGTATTAGAAACTAATATGAATGAAATATTGACAAGAGTTCAGGAACAAGAAAAATTTGAAAAGCAAGAAGCAGGAATTTCAGCAGCTCCAGCAAGAGCTGTTTCAGCTATCAAAAATATTAATGTTTCACAACAAATTAAAGATCTCAAACTTCCCGATTTACCATCTCTTTCAAATTTTAAAAATCCATTTTAAAATTTTTTATACTTATCTATTATTTAACATTTTTCAAACAAAGGAAAGATGAAAAACTTATTAAATATTAAAATATTTTTTTATGTAAATTATTTAAAATCCACTACAAATAAAATTAGTCAAAAGTTGAGTAGATGATTATGATTAATATAAATGTTTCTATGATATGACAAATGGGCATAAAACAAAACATTAATATGTTATGTTACTTAGAAAATAAAAATTGAAAGGCAATAGGATTCACAAGAATATATTGTTAAATTTGTTGTCAAACTTTTTTATTTTCTTTAACATTATTTTTGTTTTTATTAATATATATATAAAAAACAACTGAAATTAATTTAAATGTTTAAATAATTATTTATTTATTTATGATAAACTAAAATTTTCATATATTAAAAATATTTCTATAAACAATTTTATAAATATTATTTTATAATAAAATAATAGATCATAAAAAATGTTAGTTTATTTAATTTTAAATGTTTTCCAAAAAAAATTAAATTTACTCGTAATACTAATTATAAATAATCTTAAATTATATTATAAATGTAGTTAAATAATATATTAAAAAATTATAACAAAACAAAATATTAATTTAGTATAAAATTTTTTAAATATACTACCATTGATAAAAAAAATTTTTTTTTTAAATATTAAACTTTTTAATAAAAATATGAGAAATAATTAATTATTCTTGTTTTATTTTGATATTAACATCTTGATGTAAAGTTTTTTTTAGAGGATAAAATTATATTTTCTATAAACTCTTATAAGATTATTTCCGTTAACAACTATTTGTTATGCAATTCACATAAAAATAAAAAAACAATCTTTTGTAAACAAAACACCGGCATATCATCAAATGGAATAATATGTAATAAAGCTTCTTAAAACACTTAAATTTATATCTAATACTTATTATAGCTTCATAATTCACTTTTTATGTTTTTCTAGTATTCTAAAACAAACAAGAATAATAAGGATCTTATCGTTTTATATATATATATCATTTATTATTATAAAATGTGTTAAATTAAACAATACTTTGTTATCTTCATTAAAATAACAATTAAAATATAATTAGATACTACTTCAAGTAAAGTAACATCTTTTCTCTTCTATTATATAACAATTGTACTACTAAATAAAAAGAAGTTAGTAACAGTAATTATTATGAACAAAACATTTATTTAAAATTAATACAAAAAATAACACCTGTAAAAATTTTGTTAAGATTAAAATATATTATTACTGAGATACGGTTGTGCAATTTCTTCTTTTTTTAAAAAAAAAGTAATTTAAATTCATAAAATATACATGAAAGAAATTAAAAATTAAAATTTGATATTTCCATTATTTTCAACAAATTATATTTTTCATTTATTAATTAGACATCATGAATGGTTGTCCAAGACTTTGTGCAGCAGCTGCTGCAGCTTGTAAACCTAAACTATTTTTAAGTTGATTTAATTCATTTGTTAAAGCTGCAATTTGATTTGTCGTAGCAGCAAGTTCATATTTTAATCTATGATTTTCTGCCTGAAGAATACATATTTTTTGTTGTGAACTTTCTTCTTTCAATTTTCGTTGTTCTCTACTACGACGAGCTGATTCATTATTTTTTTTTCTTCTCTCAAAATAAGCTGAATCTTTTTGTTCATCTGGTACTGGTTGAGGTTTTTTTTTTCGTTGTTGTGTTGGAAGTAGTGGTTTTAAAGAATCTGTTGATGGAGGTGATGTTGATGCATAAGAAGATGGTGAACCAGCACTACTGGAAAGTGAAGAATTTGGATTAAAATTAGAATAATTTGTTGAAATTGTTGAAAGTTGTTGTGCAAAAGTTGCTACAATATTAGGATTTGAAAAATGTGATGGATCCAATGCATTTGAATATGAAAGATTATTTTGATTAAAATTATTTATTTCATTTCCTGATTGATATGGTATTGATGTATCTAATGACCACATAGCTTTGAAATTATTTGCAGAAGCTGAAGATGTATAAATATCCGTCATTATCTATAAAAAAATGTATAATTTATTAAATAAAAAATACATAAAAGTTACGATAATTGGAACTTCAAGTATAGATTGAAGAAACAATTAATTAGAATGTCGTGTCCTGTAATAGAAGGAAATGACTTAACCGTAAGGCTTTTTTTTTAAATAGAATCGGCTTAATAAACAAAAAATATGATTGTTCGTAAATGAACTATCTAACAATGTTTCGTAATAGTTTTAAGGACAAAGCTTTATTAGGCGTGTTTCCTTTGACCTATGATCTTAACTTTTCAGGCACAGTATGACAAAGATTGCTGTTGATTTTACCACTGTAAATTTTCTTTCGGAAAAAAAATTTTAGAGAGTGAAGTTTATGTTATTATTTTTTCTTTCATTTCTATAACCTTCCTGCTGTTGGGTGGGAAGAAAGAAAACACGCTTCATCAAGAACAGGCAATCAGTAGGGAAGATAGTCGGTTAAGCACTTTGAAGTTATAAAGTGGGCAGATCAAGATAAAAGATCATTACGTAACAGTGGATTAGCTAACAAGGATATATCGCTAGAATTGTTTTTAAGTAAAAGATGAGGATACAACAGTTCACCTGAATATATAGTAAGGATAAAGTGGTACAGATTGCAATTTTGGATTGTTAATTAAAGAGTAATAAGGGAAAGAAGAGATAAAAAGTTACCGCATTTAAGAAAAAGTGTTTCATAATAATATATCTTTATATTATTAGTATATGTCCTTAAATAATTAAAAAGATATAAATTATATTTGTCAAGTAAACTGTAACAACCATGAAAATGATTATTATCAATTTTTTTTTTTTTTTTTACAATAATAAAACTTATATACATACGTAATTTATAATAAAAATATTACCATTAATCAAATTGTTTTTTTGTTGATGATTGCAAAGGTACAGTAGTCAAAATGTTATCATTTTTAGGATTTGAATGATGACAAGATACCTTAGGGCAAAGAGGATTGAAATATAGGTTATCTTCATCATTGTTAATCTTCATCATATCTTGCATATCGCTTAAAAAATTTGATGATTTTATCTCATTCACATTTATATCAAAATTAGCTTCATTTCCTAATTGATCATCAATTTGACTCTATAAGTAAAAAAGATATAATAATGTACATAAAGTGTTATTTTGCTGAAGGCAACTAAATAGAGCTAATTAGTTGTTTATAAACTTACATAGCGACTTAGTGACAGTTTATGCCATTCCCGAAGGCGCAATTTATTACTTAATCCATCGGTTATAGAAGTATATTGAGGAAGTACATAATGTTTTAAGGGTATTTTATCACCAACATATGTAGGTAATCGACTTCTCATAAATGGTTCATCATTTTCTGAATCGGGATCTTCTATATCATCTAATGTTGATTTACAATCTATTTCTTTATCATTTTGTATTTCACTATTTTTTCCTAAAAAAAAAAATAATTAAATATAAATAAAAAAAAAAGAAAAAAAAAATTTTTTAAAATTAATATTCATACTTTTTTCACGATTTTGTATAACCATTTGAATTATAAATTGTTGATTTTCTTCAATATTTTTTAAATCTTCTTGAATTTTATTTAAATTATTTTTTAAATTTTGATTATCATTTATTAATTCAACAATTTTTCCTGTCATAATTTCAATATTTTCATTATATGTATCATTATCAGTTTCACAATTTTTTTTAACTAAACTATTTTTTTTTCTACATAAATCATCCATACAATCTTCTTCAAAATCATGTATTCTTCTTAATTCATCTTTAGTCATATGTATTTTTATTGCAAAAGGCATCATATTCTTAACTTTTTTATAATCTGTTGATGTTGTTATATTTTTCTTTTTTCTAACCGACCATTTTATTAGTGTATTTATAATAAGATATAAATGTATTAATGGAGTAAAAGGTGGCGGGATTATTGGTGTATCTTGATATTCTAAAACTTGAGAATATCTTTGAAACATCCATACTTGTTGAGACATAGCATTTGTTATTGTAAAAATATTATTAAATATTGCTATTAACATATTTATAAGAAGAATATTTGCTACTAATAAAAATATTGTCATAATTATTGGTGGTATCCAACCTCCTGGTACACAATTTGTTCCCTCATCACCACATGTATCTATTTCACCTGCATAAACTTCACCATATAACATAAAATATGGTTTATAAAAAATATTTCTAACAAGTAACCAATTAAATTTTTCATGTGGATATGTAATAGCTTGTCTTGATAAACCAAATGCCATTAATGTTACAAGAAGCATTACAATTATATAACTCATATTAAGTACCATTTTACCTGCCATTGTAATATATGGACCTATTTTAGGGTGTACTGAAAGAAAATCAAATAATTTCATATGCCAAAAAACAGAATTAACAGATAGTATAATTCTTCCATGAGTATGTATTGTTTCTTTATTTAATCTAAATGAAAAACCTATAAAATATGTCATAATAGCAGTTGATGTTAAAATATGCCAATATGTTGTATTATAAAAAACTCGTATTTTTTCAATAATAGATGAACCTTCTAATGTTAATAATTTTCTTATATGTTCTAGTGTTATTGAAATAACATATACAAATATATACCATTCATATATAGTTGGTTCTATTGGAAATTCAATTAATAAAACAAATGTAAATGTTGTTAAAAAAACACCAAATGATATTGCCCATATCCAAAAAGATGTTATAGGTGCTCTATAAAATAAAAGAAATTTATAAAATAATAATATAATCCAATGTTGAAATTTATCTCCAAGTGATAATTTTTGATTGTCATCTATTTTTTTTTCTAAATTTGAAGAATCAACATAAATATAATCTGTTTGTTGATTAATATTTGAAGAATTTATTTGATCAATTTCTTTGTTATCTTTTTCATTAGAATCTTCTTTTTTTCCCAAAAGTCTTCTCCATCCACATTGTCCTTCTGGAAAAAGAGAATTATATGTTAATGAAACAACACTTCTTCTTTTTTGATTTAAATGTTCTCTACTAGGAAAACTAAAATAATTTTCATCTTCTATTTCATTATCTTCAGAAAATGTTGTTCTTATATTTTTATCAATATTCTTATAATTATTTATTATATGATTATTTTCATTTATTTGTGAATCTTTTTTTTTTATTGATATATTATTAGGTAAATTGTATGCAGAACTTTTAAAATCAAGTAATAAAATAGTTGGTGGAAATAAAACTGCTGCAATAACTTTTATATTTGATTGACTACGAAAACGAAGTCCACCATACCATAATTCAGCTAAAAGAATTTGACAACATGGATGAGCTAAAAACTCTTTATTATTTGCTAAAAATGCTAATGATAAACATGTATGATGACCCCAATTAGGTAATTGGGTTGTTAACATTTTTTTAGTTTGTCTATCATCTTGTTGATAACAATGTTCTAATAATTCTAATGACAATTTTTTAAAATCATTAGCATGTTCACGTAATATTGTACTAACTTCAAGTGCTGTATAATCATCAGAAGCAACTTTAGCCATACCTTTATATAATCTTATAGCTATTAAACTTCTAGCCATTGCTTCTTCACCATATTGCCATAAAAATTTAGCTAATTCATGACGTTTTGTCAAAATAACCCATATCATTAATTCATTTAAAGGAAATGAAAAATCTACTTCTTCTTTTGATTCAGTAGATTCATGTTGTATATAATTATTTCTACCACCAAAATCTGTTTCTTTTAATGTTTCATTTTTTCCATTAAAATAAATTGAATTTGTGGAACAATTACCACTACTTAATATTAATGATCCCACTTTACTATTACTTGATGAAAATAAATTATTTTTATTTTTATTTGAAATACCATTTTTTGATTTATAACGTCTTGTTGTATAATTACTTCTATAAGCATTTCCCATTAATTTTTCAATTATTATACCTATATCAAAAAGTGTTAAATTTTTATATCTTTTTGATTCTGCTTGAGTTCCTATTAAAAATTGTAACAATGAAAGTATTTCTTGTTTATCAAAATTATATAATGTTTCTAATCTTGAAACTGTTAAAAATTTACTTAAATTAACTCCATTTTCAAAAAGAAGTTTAACAAAATCTACTCTTTCAAGGAGAAGAGCATCCATTAATGTTGAATATAAAACATTAGAATTAAATTCTTTATTTTTAGCAAAAATATGACTTCTTGCTATATCTACACGATTCCATGATAATGTTAAATATAATTGATCTATTGGAGATAAATTTTGACCACGTAAAATTGCTGTTAATATAGTATAATCGACATCTTTTACTCCCTCTTCTCCATAACGATAAATTGTTAACTTTAAATATTTATAATGAATATATAGTTACTTACCAAATCCTTTTGATTAACACATTTCATAATAGTATTAAGAATTTGATGAGCTGTATTTGAATCTGCATTAAAAATTTTTTTTATCAAAATTTCTAAATCATTTCTTACTGGTGGTGAAAGTAATCTAAAAAATTATAGCATTAATAATTATATTTTATTTATTTATTTACCCATTTTGTAAAAGATTTTTTTGTGCAAAAGATAATAAATCTGAAATTCGTCCACTTCCATCACAAACAATAACAGGACATGGTGGTTTACTAAAAAAATTATATTTAAATATATATATATAATTTTTACCTTGTAACATATTGAAGAGCTGATTCAAGAGTACAAATACCACCTTCTAGTATTACACATATAATAGGTATCCTTTTTGCTGGATAAAAAAGATTATTTGGTAATGAAAGATAATTTTCAAAACGTTTTCTTAAAACCATATCTGCTCCATACCTTCCAACAGTACCATTATCAACAAGTAAAAAGTATGAATGTCTATCATTTAACATTGTATAATTATTTCTTACACTATATGGTTGATGATCTAATGGTATAACAATATTTTTTCCAATAAATTTTTCTCTATTTGATAATAAACCATATGGTGCAATACCTAATAAAATTATTTTACTTCTCATTCTTGCTGAAATTCCAGCATCATCTAAAGCTCTTGCAACATGTCTTACTACTCCTGAATCAATTCCAGAAGTTATAATCCATGCACCTGTTGTTTGTGCAGCCTTAAGAAGTCCCTCCCTAAAAACTTTTCCTAATTTTTGTTGAACTTCAAAATTTGTCATTCCACCATGTATAGTTATTACTAAATTAGGTGTCTCTAACTTCCATATATTTTCCATCAAATAAAGAATATCTTTTGGATTAGAATCAAAACCAACCCTACAATAATAAGCTTTATGTGCATGATTTCCACCTTGAAATTCTATTGTACCATATGAATCAGTACTTTTACATTCTGTATGTTCTAAAATATTCCATTTTTTATTATTAACTGATTTAGGATATTTTTTATTTATAACAGCTGTTGTAAATCTTGATAAAGCTTTATGTGAATGAAAAGAACTATAATTTCCACAACAACATTTATCTTTTTCATTAGAAGATGGAATAAATTTAATACATTCTCGTATTTTAAATGTTTTTTCTATCCAACAATTTTGAATTTTTTCATCCTATACAAAGTAAAAAAAAAAAATAATTAAATTTAATAATATATTTTAAATAGAAAAAAAAAAAACAATAATTATACTTACTAATTCATTAATCATTGAATCTTTCTCTATAAATTGGTATTTTTTTTTATTTTTATTATTTCTATGATAACTATTGACTGTATCGTCAGGTCCATTACTACAAACACCGAAAGTAGAAGAAAATAAATTGTTATGAGATTCATTTTCACTAGTATTTAATGTAGTAATATGATGAATGGTATCCTCACTCATCTTTTACTAAATTAAAAATATCTATTTTTTTTTGTTAAATTATTAAAAATATTTTCCAAACTTTGATAACAAATGTAAAAGGCAATAACATATATATATATATAATATATATATACGTAATCAACTATAGAAAGTAATATTATCTAAATAATTTGTTATTTCAATCAAAAATATGACGATTTTTTTGAAGAAAGAAAAGAATGTTAATTAAAAACAAACATTGTTTAAAATTTCAATTTTTTCATTTTAAAAAAACTTCTCCACACGATTTTTGTAAACACATTACATGTATATATATATATTTATATATATTTTTTTCCATATTTGATCATGAAAAAAATTTTATAAATATATTTTAATGATCATAATTACAAGATACACTTTTTTTTTTTTATTTTTTTGATTAAAAAAATAAAATAAAATATTAATTATGTAAAGGTAAAAATTATTAACAAAAGTAGATGATAACAGAAGGTAATTAAAAAAAAATAGATTAAAAAAAATAATATTGTAATATTATTTATGATAAATAGTTTTATGATTAATAATATTTTTTTCAATTTATAAATATACAAGTTATACAATTAAAATTTTTTTCCAACATTTGTATGTTAAATTTTATTTTGTAAGAAGTTATATAATATATATATTTAATAAGTTAGATAGAAAAGCGTATTTAAAATAATATAGAATATAACAAATCGTTTTTTAATTATTCATTAATTTTACCTATTTCTATCAAAAAGAAGATGCGCGATTAAAAATTGATAATTTGATTATACTTAATGATAATAAAAGTAAAGAAATTTTTTCAAAAATAGTCTAATTATAGAATTAAAAAAGGTTATTCCCAGACAATTCTTCCTTCTTCAACTTAAACTAAATATTAATGATTGATTATATTTGTAATATTTTGAATATGATACATCTGATAAAAGTAGAAGTTGAAGCTTAACTTGATTCAAAGGTCGATATAAATTATAAAAAATTTTTATCATGTGATTTATGACTTGTGTCTTTTATTGTAAAGATATTTATAATATTTAATTGCCAAATAGGTGTCATATTATTGTACAAATATTATATTTAATAGTATGATTAAAAAATTTTCAAGGAAAAATTTATTTATTAATTAATAAGAAAAGTTTCAAACTATGGATTATTTATATAATTTGTTTGTTAAAAAAATATTTATTATTTGACAAAATACTATATTTAAACTTCTAATTAAAAAAAATATATATATATTTAGAATACTAATTATTCATTACTAAAAAAAATAATATAAAAAATTATATATATATATTAAATATTCATATTATACGTATTTTTTAATATCAAGAAATGGAAATTATCAAAATTACAATATATTTATACTAACTTTACCTTAGTAATAAAAGTAATTTCTATTAAAAATAAAATATTCAATAACAATTTCTATTAATATTTAATTGAAATATAATTATTAAACAGATGCATTATAATAAAAAAAAATAATAATAAAAATTAAATAAACAATAACACTATCTTTTTTCTTTATCACGTCTATCCCATTCCTCTATTTTATTTGTTAAAATTTCAAGTCTGGTGCGAAGATCAAGGTGTCTTTGACGTTTACGAAGAAACTCAGCATCATTTTCATAATGCTCATAATTTGACTGTACTGAACGTAATACTTTTTGATGTTCTTTTGTATTTATAGAAGTTTCTGAAAGAGATTTTTGAAAATTTTCAAATTTTTTAGCTATATCTTTAAGATAATTATGCAATGACAAATATTCATTATATTCTTTTTCATGAAGAAGTATGTATTTTTCATATTCTTCTAATGTTTTTATATCATTAAAATGTGTTGAATAGTCTTCAGAAGGAGCATTTGGTGTTAAAAGATATTCCTTCTTTTTAGGAGATTCTGTAGGAGTTTCATCTATAATTTCACCACTTTCAAGTTGTGGAGAAACAGATATCTTAGTTGAAACTGGTTCTTTAACTTCTTTGTTAGGTTCTTGATTTTTGGAAGATGATGGAGCAGATAATGTATACATACCTGAACGTCTTGTTGGAGCAACTATATTAGTATCTGGTCTTTTTGATAACATTCCCCTAACATTGGCACGCTCCTCAGATGTATACCATTTCCAATTTTTATCTATTTGTCCATATAATTCTCTTTTAAGAGTAATCATTTTTTGAGATTTATCAATAATCTCTTCAACAATCTTAGGAATAGAAGCTAATTTTTCAGCAAATTCATTGTTAGGGCTTACATCTCCCTTACCATAAGAATCAGTTTTAATTTTTTTAACAATCTCATCAATAGATTTAAATTTACCAGTTGCAACAACATGAAGAACTCTTAAATACATAGGTTGATTATTTAATTCTGTCAATGTTTGTCCCGTATAACGAGATGTTAATGTTGGAGAATGTTTTTTATTTGATACTACTGGTTCTTTAGGTGGTCCTCTATCACCCATTGCTTTTGTTGGAATATTTTTCCGTTTATCTTTATTTGTTATATCAAGTTTAACAGCCGTTTTTGTTGTTTCTTGTTCCTTAGCCCTTTGAGCTTTAGCTCTGGCTTGATCAATACTTTTGTTTGTTGCTTGAATCTTAAATAACATAATAATTTAATAAATTAAAATAAAAAATATACCTGAAGTCTACCCTTAAAAAGAGCACAATGTTCAAATTTATTTTCAGATGTGTTTAAAGCTAATCCATGTTCAGTTTCATTTGAATTATGTCTTACAGTATTAACATCTAAAATTTCATTTCTACCATCTTTTGCAATTTCAAAGTAAATTTGATCCGCTTTTACATGAAGAAAAATTGGTAAATTCTTCAGATGAGCTTCAATCATACTTTGTTGACTTTGATCAGTCATTCTTAAAAAAATTGCAGTATCTTGACGACCACCATGTTCTACTTCTATCAAAGGCTCACGCCATATTTGGTAATCATTGGCAATAGATTGCATATACCTATAAAATATATTTTTTTATGATTTAAAAACTTTTTATGGTATAAAAAATTAATCAGGAATTGGTAACCTGTAGAAAGAAAAATTTAATTTATATTTAAAATTGTTTTATGATATTTTTTATTCTAAATAACCTAGTAAAAATTTTTCAGCAACTTATGTAATTAATATTCTTATGTTCTTCTTTTGTAACATGTGTATTATAAAATCTTTGTCCACAATATCCACATGCATGATTACCAGGCTTATCTAAATTAATGAAAACTTTTGGATGTCCAAGAGCTGGATGTCCACCATCACATGAAACAACATTTTCTTCACAAGGTGTTGAAGGAACTTGTGCAATAAGATCCATTGCAATATTTGGATTTACCATTTTTTCAGCAGTGTGAAATCTTTGTAAACGATAATCTGATTGATCCCATGCCTAAAATAATTATTACAAATATTATAAAATTAATTTTATTAATTAATACCTGTCCTGTATGAGTTTTTTCGTCAAAAACAGCATTATTTTTATTAATATCTACAGGTGCCGGAAGACCAACTTTAGGATTCGAACCTTTAAATCTTTGAAAATACTGAAAAAAACTAGGAGTAGTTTTAGTTAAAGTTCGATTCATCTAAAAATATAAGTAATTAAATTATAGAAAAATCAAATTATTTGTTTACCATGTTTCTATAGCCAGCATAAATCAGACATCTAAAGCTATATTTTTCCAATATGTTAAAACATGTGCAAGATATCGTTCTAAGACCTTATTTTTTTATTTATTAAAGTGCATTATCCTTATTTTTTAATAATTAATAAAAAAAATAAATAAATAGTTAAAATTGTATTTAATGTTTCTTTATCCAATCAAAATTAATAAGATTGATAAATTAATTTTTTTAGGTTATTTTTAAATATATGATAAAATGTATTCTAAATTGTGAGACTTTGTACTTTACTATTTAAATTAAATTTTTAATAATTGATAGTTCTATATGCTAATAGTATAATTTATATATTTTTTTAAATATTATTGATGAATCACAAATTTTAAAAAAGTAGTTTTTCTTTAAAATAAAAAAAATATAGTATTTTTAACAAAAATAATATATTTTCTCAGATTATTTCCAGAACATATATAAAGTTATTTTATAAGTAACAAAAATGTATACTTTAAGCATTGCTAAATTATTATAGAAATATTGATTGTTTTTGTATACTCTAAAAAAAAAATTATTTTTAAAATAACAAAACGACTATATTAATATTTAATAAATTGAAAGTTTATAATTTCTTAATAATCGTGTGGATAGCCGATATACCAATAAACTCGGCATTTAACAATTTTAAAGGCCTATTTAACTAAAAACATTGATTTGAACTATATAAAATAAATTTATTTTCTTTTAAATAATGAACAATTTCAATGTGCTTTTATTTTTCTTTTTCTTTTTTATCTATAATGTTTATTGCCAACAAAAACCACATAGTAATGTATTAGAATTAAATGATAAATTTCTTGATGTAAAAAATGGAGGAATGTGGTTTGTAGCGGTAGGATTTTATAATTTATATTTATTTACAAATTAAATATTTTAGTTTTATGCACCATGGTGTGGACATTGTAAACGTTTAATGCCCACTTGGGAACATTTAGCACATGCTGTAGCGGATAAAGAAATTGATGTACGTATTGGTAAGGTAGACTGTACAAGATTTAGTAATGTTGGAAATGCATTAAAAATTCAAGGATATCCAACAATAATTTTCTTTAGAAATGGTGTTGAAATTCCTTATGAAGGTGAAAGAACAAATGAAAAAATGTTAGACTTTGTTATAAAAAGTTCTGGACCAGTAATTAAAGTAATTAATAAACAGTCTGAGTTAACAAACGCTATTAAAAACTGTGACAAAGATCCAGTGTTTTTGTTTGTCGGTGATGAAGATATACTTTTTGAGAAATTTAAAGATATTGCTGAAAAAGAATTTGTTAGTGTTAACTTTTATAAAACAAAAGTAGCAAATGTTTTACCAGGAAATATAAAAATTTTATCAGAACCAACTGTTATTGTATTTAAAGATAAAACACATTACATTTATCCTCATAATGATATTTCACTTAAAGAATGGATACTTCAAGAAAAATGGATATTGATGCCACAAATAAATTATGCTAATTTGCATGCAGTTGGAACTTTATCTAAGAAATTGTTAGTTTTAATAATATCTGATTTTCTAGAAAGATCTAAAAAAGATTCAAAAGTTTCAAAATTTGAAAAAATAGCAAATGAAGCAGCTTTGATGGTAAGAAAAGACACAGAAATGTCATCAATGTTTCAATTTGGATGGGTTGATGGTAATGCGATTCCTACATCTATAGTCATTGGAAATTTTGACATCCCTGGAATTTTAGTTTTTAACTATTCATCTTATGAATACTATATAAGTAATGATGAACCTGCCAAAATGACACCACATTCTATTAAAACATTTTTAAATTCAATAATGGAAGGAGAAATTAAACCACTTGGAGGAAATTCATTAATTACAAATGTCCGTCGTTCAATATTCGAATTATGCAAAAATGTATATGAAATGTTTGCAAACCAACCAATTCTTGCTTCATGCCTTTTTGGTGTTCCACTAGCATTTTTTTCCATTATTACATACTCAATATGTAGTTCTGATTTTTCTGTTGATAGAGATGAAATTTTTTCAGAAAGTGAAACAGAAGAAGAGGAACTTGAGGAAAGTGAAGATCAATGGAATTTGGTTGATAATGATAGTGAACATGAAAAAAATGAATAAAATATAATTTGTTTTAAATTTATTTTTTAATAAAAAGTAATATAACTTAATTTATTCTCTGTGAATCAAAACAAATAAACCCAGTACACCAAGTACTGCATATTTTAGTTGTGGATAGTCATTCATTATGATTGTTATCATACCAATATAAGGGATATAACCATGAGGTTGTCCAACAACATCTGCTTGCTTCAACCAATTTTGTCCTGGAAGATATAGACCACGATCATCTACTTGATTGTTATCACCTTTTGTTAAAAATTTAAGATCATCAACATTGTTTCCGTGAACTTTAATAACTCTATGGACTATAGGAATATCTCGTCCTTCTATTTTAAATACTGTAACATCACCAACCTCTATAGGTTTTTTTCTATCATAATACAATGTTAACAAATCTCCTCTAAAATATGCTGGTTCCATAGAACCGGAAAGAACTACAACAATAGGACTTTCGCTTCCAGTGATAACCATTAGCCCTTTCCAAATCATAAGAGCTGTAGATACTATCATACCAAAATTGAGGACTTGGTATATCAGTTGGCGTCCATCCATACGCCTAACTTCATCAAAAAGAGCAGAAGCGAAAATTTGTTTAAACATCCTAAAAATTGTTATTATTATATTTTTATGTCCAATAATATATTTCTATATCGATAAAAACGATACAATCATAAAAAATATTAAATTGAAAAAAAAGTACTCATTATATACAAAAAAAAAAAACCGAAATAGTAAATAGGAAAAATCTACAAAAAAAATTAAAATAATTATTCGGTTGAAACTAAACCAAGATAATCATCCATTAATGTACCAATTGCAAAAATATCAGAAGCATCTACTCGGGTACCAATAAGTTTAACTCTTATTTCATCATCAATTTTTATCACAATTGTTTCATCATCATTTTTAAAACATGGAATATCATTAATAGTGTCAAATTTGAGATCTTGGGGGATACAATGTTGTGAGATAAAAACAGATAATGGTCCAATTTCACAAAAAATTCCGACTTTATTAATTTGTGTAACAATTGCATCCATTACTTGATTTTTGAATGGGCGAAAAACGATTGCTTTATACTTAACGAAATATGTGACAAATCCACGCCCTTAAATATGTTACAAATAAATAAAATAAAAAACTAACCTGGTTGAATCATGCCATGACCAATTGAGTCAATAGTTGTAACAGCAATAACAAAACCGTGTTTTCCTGTACATGTTCCTTCAACTTCATTAAAAAGTTTCTGTTTTACTGTATCCATCAAGTTTGGACCAAAATATTTAGGATGTAATGAAATCTCATGTTCTAAAGTAAGATGAAAGAACATGGTTTCGTTGTAAATAAAGTGGTAATAATATTTTTTATAATATTTCTAAAAAGTAAATAAATATGAAAACATGAATATTAATACAATCTTAAAATTGACGTAACAAAAAATGATAAAATTTTATAATAACTATTGAAAAACTTTTTTTTAACATTTTTATTTTCATATGCAAAAAAGATAAAATCAAAAACATCTTTGAGATTATCCTATTTTAAGATAAACACGAATTGTTAATAACGCGTGTAATAAAAATAGGGTAACGCTTTACCAAAGTTTTGTTAAAACATCATACCAAGAAATTTTAATTTTAAATATTTATTTTCACATTTCACTAATTATTGTATATTTTTTTTTCTTTTTTTTAAAAATTAAAAAAAAATTTTTTTTTTTTATAGATATGGTTGTGGATAAAAAAAAGCGAAAATATTCTACAACTAATGGGACATCATTGGAAAAAAATGAAGATTCTATCGAAACAAAAATTCCTAAAATATCTTCACCTTTGAATCGTTCTTTTGAAAAGTCTAAGATTATTAAATTAACAAAGCAAAAATCATTAGTTATCATTGAAGGACCTATTGGATGTGGTAAAACTACATTAGTTAAAGAAATATCAAATGATTTAAAAATTAATTATAATGTTTTTCAAATGTCAGACCAACTGGATTCTAAAGCATTATTTGGATTTTACCATTGTACTGATGTCTTAGGAGAATTTATTTGGAGGCCATCAGAATTTACTAAAGCTTTGTCAACAGATACTATTATATTGCTTGAAGATCTTGAATTAGCACCAGTTGATTTAATTTCTGCAATAATGGATTTATGTCGTGAAAGAATGGTTAAATTAGTTTCAGGGGATTTAATTAAATTAAATGATAGTTGTAGAATTGTTGCAAGCATGCGCACAGGAATTTCAATTCCTTATGAAACAAGTTCTCTTTTGTCAAGTATACCTTACAAGGTTGAACTTAATTCTTTTACTAATGAAGAATTACTCAATATTATAAATTCTAAATATCCACGATGTTTAACTATTTCAAAAAGGATTTTAGAACTTTTTATTAAACTTTCTGAAAAATTAAAAGAATTACAACCTCGAGGAAGACAATTAATTTCAAAGTAAGACAATTTATTCTTTTTTATTTTATTAATTATTTTTCAGAGATTTGTTTTGTGCTTGTAAACGTCTTGAAAAAATTAATGGATTATCAGAAAATGTAAAAGTAATGATGGAATTAATAGATGTATGGGTTTTATTTGTGGATAAAAAGGAAATTGTTTTTGAACTTGGAAAATTGATAGCTAGTCATTTAGCTGTTACTGTTGATCAGCTTCATCATGCCTTAAATATAAGGAAACCTTCTGTTGAAGCATCTAAAACCGGTGTTACAATTGGACGAGTATTTCTTTCAAAACATAAAGAACATATTATTAAAATAAAACATTGTTCATATGGTATGACTAAAGATCTTTGTCAATTAATGGAAAGAATTGCAATTTGTATTGATAATAAAGAACCAATACTTTTAACTGGAGAAACTGGAGTTGGAAAAACTTCAGGTATTCAAACAATTGCTATGTATTTAAATGCACATTTGGAAGTTGTTAATTTATCTCAACATTCAGAATCTTCTGATTTAATCGGAGGATATAAACCTGTTTCACCAATGACTTTATTGCTACCTATAAGAGAAACATTTTTGGATTTAATGAAAAATTGTTTTAACATGGAGAAAAACCAAAAATTTATTGGACATTTAGACAAATTATTAGAAAGTAAAAATTTTATTGATAGTCTTAGATTAATTAAAAAGGCTTCTGAAAATGCAATTAGACATGGAAAATCAGCTATTGAATGGGCTAAATTAATTTCAAGAGTTCAAAGGATGGAGTTATCATTAACATCATCTGCATTTCCTTTTGCCTATATAAAAGGAATAGTTTCTGAAGCTGCTCAAAAGGGGCATTGGTTATTAGTTGATGAAATAAATCTTAGTTCTTCTGAATGTTTAGATGCTATTATTCATATTCTTGATCAGACGTCAATATTGCATAAGGACTTTAGGCTTTTTGCATGTATGAATCCAGCAACAGATGAAGGAAAAAGAAATCTACCTATTGGGGTAAGATCAAGATTTACAGAATTTTTTGTTCATGAAACGGAAGAATCAGAACAATTATGTGAAATTGTTAAAAATTATATTCCAACAATTTCATTAGAAAATATGAATAAAATAACGGAATTTTACGCTGAAGTTAGAATTCAATTTCCAAAAATGTTTTCACTTAGAAATTTATGTCGTAGTTTGTCAGTTGCTTCTGAAAACCTATATGGTAACGTATTCTATTCAGTTTATGATGCTATAGTTATGTCTTTTACATCCAATTTATCTTTAAATGAACGTAGTAAAATGGTAAAAATTATTGACCATTATTTTGCTAAAGCAAAAAACGTTGTTCTTAAAACTCCCAAAAATGCTTCTAAAGATTTTGTTAATATTGAAGGTTATTTTGTTAAAAAAGGGTCAATTGATATTGGAGAGGATAATCAATATGTTGTTACTACAACAATAAAGGAAAACCTTCGACAAGTTGGACGTTTAGTTAGCTCAGGTAAATTTCCAGTTCTTCTTGAAGGTGAAACATCTGCTGGAAAAACTTCAATGATAATGTATCTTGCAAAAATAACTGGAAATCGTGTATATAGAATTAATAATCATGAATATACAGATATTCAGGAATACATTGGAAGTTATCTTCCTGATGAAAATGGAAAATTAAATTTTGTTGAAGGTGTTCTACTGAAAGCTGTTAAAAATGGTGATTGGGTTATTCTTGATGAATTAAATCTTGCTCCTTCTGATGTATTGGAAGCATTAAATAGACTTCTTGACGATAATCGTGAATTATTTGTTTCTGAATTTAATAAAGCTTTTAAAGCTCATCCAAATTTCCGATTATTTGCAACTCAAAATCCAGTTGGAAGTTATGCAGGAAGAAAAAGACTTTCACGAGCATTTCTAAATAGATTTGTCGTACTTCGATTTGATCATGCTCCAATGGAAGAACTAGTTGAAATTATTTGTCATAAATGTAAAGTTGCTCCATCTTCTGCTCAAAAGATGGTTGATGTATTAGTGGAATTGAGAAATAGAAGAAGTTTAAGTGGTATATTTTCAGCTAGTGATGGTTTAATGACATTAAGAGATGTATTTAGATGGGCAGGAAGATTAGCTAATAGTGGTGATGAAGGAAAAGATTGGAAACAATGTCTTGCTAATCATGGATATTTTTTGTTAGCAGGACGATGTAGAAATATAAATGATGAAAATGTTATAAAAAGTGTATTAGAAAAGCAATTAAAAGTTAATATTGAACCTGAAAAGTTATTTAGCATTGATTCTATATTTATGCCAAAATTTGTTGTTGATTTGATGTCCAAAAATGAAAATAGCAGTATTATATTGACAGAAGGAATGCGCCGTATGCTTGTACTATCATATCAAGCTTGGAGAGTAAATGAACCTGTGTTACTTGTTGGTGAAACTGGTTGTGGTAAAACAACTTTATCACAATTAATTAGTAATGATCAAATTTTATCAATAAATTGTCATGAAAAAACAGAAACCTCTGACTTTTTAGGAAGAATAAGACCGTTACCATCAGGAGATTTTGAATGGGTTGATGGTGTTGTAGTTCAGGCTATGAAAGAAGGAAAAAGTATCTTAATAGATGAAATTTCACTTGCTGCTGATAGTGTTTTAGAACGTCTAAATCCATTACTTGAGTCAGAAAGAACTCTTCTTTTGAGTGATGCTGGTGAAAGTGAATTAATTATTGCAAAAGATGGTTTTCAAATTGTTGCTACCATGAATCCAGGAGGTGACTATGGAAAAAAGGAACTTTCAAAAGCATTGAGAAACAGATTTACTGAAATATGGTGTAAAGCTTCATTTTCGGAAGAGGAATATCAAAAAATTGTTGAAAGAAGACTTCATCATTTGGTTACTTCGAATAGGCTTAAAAAAAATATTTTAAATAATGTAGCAAAAGTTATTATTAAATTTTTTGCTTTCTTTAGTAAGAAATACGGGTGCATTTTTAGATTTCCATTTTCTATTAGAGATGTTGTTGCTGCTTCAGAAATGTTTGAAGCCTGTTTTAATAAGGGAATCTCAATTGCATTATCAATTTACCATTCATTTTCTTCAATTTTATTTGATTCTTTTGGCATAATGATATCACGGAGTTCAATAGATGAAAATGAAATAAAAAATGATTGTTTAAATGAACTTGAAAGTATCTTAATTACAAATGGTATTTCAACAGATGGATTTAAAAATGTGTATTGTGATGCCATAGCACCAGTACAAATTTCAAATGATGGTTTATCGATACCACCGTTTGAAATATTATTAGGCAAATACCCTCAGAAAGTTATTAAGTCATTTACTTTTGATGCACCAACTTGTAATAAGAATGTCTTAAGACTTGCACGTGCTTTATTGATAAACAAACCAGTTATGCTTGAAGGTTCTCCAGGAGCTGGTAAAAGTAGTACTGTTATGGCTCTTGCCTCAGTTACTGGACATAAGTTAATTCGTCTTAATCTTTCAGATCAGACGGATTTATGTGATCTTTTTGGTTGTGATGTACCAATAACTTTAGAAGATGGGAAAACTTCTTTTGTTTGGCAAGATGGACCAATTTTAAAAGCAATAAAAGAAGGATGTTGGATTTTATTGGATGAAATGAATTTGGCTTCACAAAGCGTTTTAGAAGGATTAAATTCATGTTTTGATCATCGTAAAGAATTGTTTATAGCAGAACTAAATAAAACATTTGATATTGGAGTTTCAAGTTGTAGATTTTTTGCTTGTCAAAATCCTCGTGGCCAAGGTGGTGGTAGAAGATCGCTTCCAAAATCATTTTTAAACAGATTTACTTCAATATACGTTGATGAATTATCACCTAATGACTTTGAAATGGTACTGAAAAAAAGCAATCAAAATTTAAGTGATACTTTAATTAAAAATATGGTTGAAATAAATAAAGAAATTTCTAAAAAAATTAAGAATGGTTGGATTCCTGAAGGTTCACCTTATGAATTTAATTTAAGAGATCTTTTAAGATGGGCTAGTATTACAAGCAATGAGAATGATGTTGATAAAGGATTTGACATTTTATATATTTCTAGAATGAGAAATGCAAATGATAAAAATGTAATGAAAGAAATTTTTTACAGTGTTTTTGGAGTACCTTTTATGCCTCTTATTCCTGCTATTCGTTGTATTGATGATAATATTTCAATTGGTGGAGAATCATTTACAACTGATGACATTAAATATCTCATTAAAAATAAGAAATTTTTACTACCATCACAATTATCAACTTTACAAAAACTTATTGTAAATGTTAATATGAATTGGTTAACACTTTTGGTTGGTGAAAGTTTTATCGGTAAAAGGACACTGATTGAAATATTAGCTGGTTTATATGGAAAAAAATTGAATCATATGAGATTGACAGCTAATACAGATGCTTTGGAACTTCTAGGATCATATGAACATTTGTCTAATGCTGTTGATTTTAATAATCTTAAACAAAATTACATAAATGACATTAAAAAATTAAATGTTGTTGAAAAACTGATTGAAGAAGCTGAAGAAGCAGAAGATATCTTACAATTGCGACACAATCTTCATGTTATTTGTTCATTAGATATTAATGATGAAATAAAAAACAATTTATCAAAATATGATGAAGAATTTGCCAGTTCAAATCTTTGTTTTGAATGGAGAAATTCTGTATTTCTTAACTCATACCTTAATGGCGAATGGATATTAATTGAAAATGTCAATTGTTGTAGTGGTGCTGTGTTGGATCGTCTTAATACTTGTTTAGAAAATGATGGAGAATTAACTCTTCCTGAACATTCTGTTGAAGGTGATGGTGTTATAAAAGCACACAAAAATTTTAGAGTGTTTTTCACAATGAATCCACAATTTGGAAATCTTTCAAGAGCTATGAGAAATCGTTCTGTTGAAATGTTTATTTTAGAAAGTGACGCTTGGTGGAATAATATTAGGGATAAACTCAATTTGATAAATATTGATAATAATAAAATTGAATATGAAGAAAAATTGTCATTTGATAGTAGCTTGCAAAATATGAAGGCGAAAGATATTTTGAATTTTGCTGCATTAAATGGTGATATTTATAATAATAAACAAGATAATTCCATGGATACAACAACACTATCAGAAACATCTACTTTGTGGTTTCCAAAAGTTTGTGACATTAATAAGGAAGATTTACCGAAGTGGATTGCTAATGCTTGGAAATTTGCTTCTAAAGGAGATTATGTTAGTGGATTACTTTGGTGTTTATGTGCTTTTGATGGAAAAGAAATTAATGATTTAAAGGAATTTATTTTTCAGTTATTTAATAGTGTTAATAAGACTACTGTTAATTATCTATTGGATCATTTTCTATCACTTCAAGGATACAATGATCAAAGAATATTTACTTTGTCATCTAGAAACAATCCAAAGTTTGACAGAATTTTAGATGATTTCTCACTTGAATCTTTCTCGATATGGTGTCATAACATTATTCATGATATTGAAATTTCAGAAGATTCATTTTATAATACAAGTGTTAAAGCAAATAAAGGACAAATTGATATTAAAAAAGTCTCTTCTCCAGTTATTCTTCATATTGCTTCATTTGTTGATGAGCTTAAAAAATTTATTATTTCTAAAAATCGTGGAGAAAAAGTCTTTTCTGAGTATATTGAACTTTTAACAAAAATAATCCTTGTAATTAAATTTACATATACTAGTCCATCTGACATTTTTGGGTTATGGCCAACACAAATTACTTGGAACAGTATCAATCATAATTATTTTGTTAATTTAACAAAAAATAGTATGAATTTATTTAGATTTCATTCTCGTATTAATAAATATTGGTCTCAAGAAGATAGAAATCAAGTAACATTCTTTAACAGTGTACGTAAATCTTTTGATTTTTGTTCAACATTTGAGGATGATAATGAATATCTTAAAAATGCTTTATTAGCCTTAAATTATGCAGAAAGTCAATTAAGAATAAAGATTCAAGATCCAACACGTGGTGGTGCTTTGGAACAATCATTAGATATGATAAATGATGTATCATATTTCCGTAAATTAATTAAATCAAGTGACATTGAATGTTCAATATTTCCTGGAGTTTTATTTGCTCAAAGTATTGAGTGGAATAATGAGATTGATGAACGTATTTTCTATTTACTTTTATTTTTAAATTCTTCATCAGCAGTTGGTGATTTTATTTCTGCCAAAAAAAATATAGATCTTGTTGATACACCAATTATAAGTGAATTAGTTTCAAATGTATGGAGAAATTTAAAATTTAATAATTCATTTTGTGAAATAACAATAAAAGATTTTGGTAAAGCAATGAGAAATATAAAAGATTTTTATAATAGTTTATGGTGTTATGGACGAGGATATACTAAAATATCAAAAGAAATAAAAGATGAGTTAATTGAAATACTTCAATTTTATCATATTAGATCAACAAATGAAATGAAGAAAAATTTCTATGATGATTCATTGGATTATATTCAATCTACTAGTAATTCAGATGAATTTTGGAATGGAATTATAAAGTTGGGATTACATTTGTTAAAATCATTTACACCTCCAATCTGTCTTATTGATCCTTTACTTTATGATCAAATTGTTTCAGATGTATGGAAAGCACAAATGGAATTAACAACTAGATTGGTTATTGTATTTAAAAATTATCTTGAAGTTACAGCCAATTTTACAAATACAAATATATTTAAATTTACAGAATTTCCTCTTTTATACAATCTTATTATAACAAATGAAAGAATAACAAAAAATTTAGAAGAAATTAATATAAATGAAAACTTTTATCGTCCAAAGTATGATGTTTTTGAATCAATGAAAAGAGAACTTATTAATTTTACAAGTCTTGTAGAAGAACAATATACAATTGTTTCTGAAAAATTGCTTAATAATACATGGCAAGATTTATCACTTACTAGTTTAAAAATGCTTAAGAATCAAATTGATTCTTTTATTTTGAATGTATCTGGATTTTTTAATATTTGTCAAAATTATTTTAATCTTCCTGATATTGTTATTCCTTATCTTACGGCATTGAATATTTTTACATTATCTACAAATATATTTTCTAGAAGAATAGAATGTTATTTAAATAATTTAGAAATTGGAATTGAATCATTAATTCCAAAAGATATAAACATTCATGATATAATTAAGACACAACATATAAATGATTCATTAAGAAAATGGATGATTTCTTCTTATTCTTTTCTTCCAATTCAATTTCAATATCGTTTTATTTTGAATACAGTAAAAGTACCTCTTACTTTTGATAAAACACCTTTAGATTGGATATTTAAAAAATGGAAAATTTGGCATACTAATAATACTGAAAAAAAAGAAAAATTATTTATTTATAAAAAAAAAGGTATTAATGAGGATGAGGATGAACCAATTGATGAAGATGAAATGGATTTAAAAGATGTTTTTCCTGACTATTCAGATGAAGCATTTGTTGAAGATGTTATAGCTGTCTCTTCAGAAGCTTTAATTAATGAACCATCATTAACAGGTCAACAAATGCATGAATTATTATATGCTTTTATTGATAAAGAAGTTGATTATAAAACACCAGAAGCTGATAATCTTTATCTTCCTGCTTTATATCTAACAAATTATCTAATACCTAGTGGAAGATTAAATATTATAAATGAAGAAAGTACTATAGATGGTCATTTAATTGCTCTTAATAAAATGATACAAAAAATTGAAAAGAAAACAACTTCTGTTAATATTGATGCAAAAAGTTTTAATGTTTACCATGAAAATATACCAAAAGAAGTTTTTGAATCAATTAAATTAGTTAAGGATCTTGAGGTTCGTATATTAGAACTTAAAAGTGAATATGAAGATAATTCTATACTTATTAGTATATTAGAATGTATAGATAGATATTTTAATTGTTCATCTAATTTACCACTTATGCTTCTTGCTGCACGTGTTGAAAGAATACTAAATGAGTGTGAAAATTGGCAGCAAATTGCTGATCGTGCTCATTCAATTATTAATCAAACTGAACCATTAAAGAAACTTTTGCTTGAATGGAAAAAGATGGAAGTCTTATGTTGGAAAGATATTTTAAAAAGAGTTTATTATGAAAATAATCAATTGACATTATTAAAAAGTTTTCCTTTAATTGAAAGTTTTTATGATTGTCTTAATTTGGAAGATGATGAAAATAGTACTAAAAATCTTTTAGCTATGCTTATTGAATGGTTATATAATTCTACATTAACAGATTTTGATGCACGTCTTCAAAGTGCTCTTCTTATGGCTAAATGGATAGAATTTTATTTAAATCATAATGATATTGGTGAAAGAAAAAAATATTATTATAATTTAATTAAAAAATTACGATCTGCACACAAACATTTGGAACAATTTAAAGAATCTATAAATAAAAAATTAAAAGATGTTACATCAAAAATTGAAAATGAATTGAAAGAATTTGTTGATGTTCTCAAATTCACTGATCTTAATTTATGGAGTGTAAAAGAAAGTACCAAAAAAGCTCATGGACAATTATTTAATATTTTAAGGCATTATAAATTTTGTTGTAAACAACCTATTTCTGATGTTTTTGAAATACCAATGGAGCCTAATTATGATGATTTAATTGAAACAGAATTTGAATTACCAAAGAATATCATTTCTGAGGCACTTGTAAAAGAGTCAAAGACAATGAAATTAATGTTAGAAAATTTAATAAATGTAACTGATCGTGATCAAATAACAAATATTATTGGATTTGTCATTCATTGTGATACTTTAATAAAAACTCCAATTGTATATGAAGGTAGTATTGAAGAAAAAGAAAAGCAACAGGGTCGAGCTCAATTTGATCGTCAAAAAATGTTTTCATTACTTATTAAAAAATGTAATGCTATAGGATTAAATAGTAGAAAAGGTATGACAATAATTTCAGAAAAATTAACTATAAATACAGTTATGGAAATAGAATTGAAATATTTAAATGATGTTACGATAATTGAAAAACTTTTACGTCACGGAGCAGCTTCTAGAAATGCTTTGTTGAAACATACTACAAAACCTAATGATCAAATAACACCTTCAATTTTAAATCACATAAAAGGAATTACTGATTATTGTTTATTTTGGTTATATAATGCTTCAATGACTGGTGATAGTATTGGAAAGTTTAAATACGATTTAAAAATAATTGACAAATTTTTAAAACAAAGTAAAGAAAATTATCAATTAAATAGTAAAAATTTCCATCACCAAAACTTTTCAAGAAAATTAAATAATATTACAAAACACCTTCCAAAATTAATTACTATAACCACAAGTTTAGTTGATATAATACATAGTGCTCCTGAAAATAGTATGAATTCTATTTTTAATGATGATATTACAAATACTTTTGATGGATTATATAAAAAACATAGTCAATACAAGCATATTCTTGATTATGCTGAAAAATCTCAAAATATGGCAGATGAATTAAAAATTTTTATTGAAAAAAAAATTGATTATCAATTTGAATACAAAATCTGGAATGTCAATGAAGTAACATTAATTGTTGAAACAGTCACTAAAAAATGTCAGGAAATAGAAAAATATTCTAAAAATCTTTTAACTTGGACCCCAAAATATGTGGATGATATTAATTTTCTTTGTAAAGAAATAGTTAACGAATTAAAAGAGGATGAAATGACTTCAATTTATGAAAAAGAAACATCTGATGAACTTGAAAGTGTTCTTTTATGTTTACAAAAAATGTACAAAATAATTAATGAACAAGTTAATGATCTTAATTTTAAATATAATCATAATCCAATAGATGATGTGAAACGAATTCTTGAAGGTGTCTCTGTTATAAATGTTCCTGTTGAAAGATTTTTGTCATTAGTTGTTAAAATTAGCCAAAATCATATATTTGATTATGAATATTTAAAGAAAGCTGTTGATGCTTGTGACTTTTTAACAAAAGTTTACAATCATTTTGATTCCATCATCAGTCAATTTTTAAAAGATATTTTATTATTTTACATTTATTTTGAAAATTTCTCCTACACATTATTAGAAAAAGGATTTGTTAATTCTATACCAAAATCTGAGGAAGGTGAAACTAAAGATGGTAAAGAAAGTAGTGGTGGAGAGAATGCTGGAATGGGAGAAGGTGAGGGAGAAAACGATGTTTCTGATCAAATTGATAATATGGGACAAATTGAAGGATTAGAGGGTGAAAATGACAAAAAACCAGACAATGTTCCAGAGAAACAAAATGATGATGAAAAACCAATTGAAATGGATGAAGATTTTGCAGCAGATCTTGAAGATTTAGATTTAGAAGAAAATGATGAAAAGGGTGACAACAAAGATGATGATGAGGAAGATGATAAAGAGCCTAATGTAGATTGGAATAAAGGTGATATTGATGAAGAAGATGAAAAACAATTAGATCCTGAAATATGGGACAAAGAAGATAAAGATGATGATATGAATATTGATCAAGGAAACGAAGGAGCTAAAGAGGAGACAGATGAGCTTGGTGCTAAAGATAATGATTCACCGGTAAGTGGTGAAAAGGATGAACCAAAGCTAACAGATGAAAATGAAGAAGGTAAAGATGATGATGATGATGAAGCAAATCAAAATGATGATGACAAAGATAACGAAAACACAGATGATGAAGATCATCTTGAAAATATAAATACTTGTGATGTAGATAATGATACTGATATTGAGGACAACCAATCTGTCGGAGACGACACTGAACAGATAGATGATGCAAGAAATGAAAACCAAGAAGATCCAACAGATACTGGTGAAGTTGAAGAAAATGAAGAAGAAACAACTGCAGAAGAGTTGCCACCAGAGCTTGAAATGGTTAACGATGGTTGTCAAGCAAATGATGATGGTGAGAAAGTTGATGATAGTGAAGCACATAATGTAGGTCAAGACAATTCAAGTAACCCTACTGAAAATATTGAAAATGAATCTAAAGAAGCTGAGGAAAATCAAATTGAGAAAGAAAATACTGAAGGTGCTTCTAATGAGAATAATCAAACAGAAATTGCTGAAAACGTATCAGAAAATGTTGCTTCAAAATCTAAAAATGTTGAAAAGAAAAATGATCCTAAACAGGAAGATTCTGAGATAAATAATTCAGAGAAAGAAGAATCAAATAAAGAATTAGCAGATAACACAGATGAGGTTGATGATAATAAATCTGTAGAAGGTCATTCAGATGATGAAGATGCTAAGACAGATGATGAGGATTATTTACTTGCACATAATAATAAAAATAGTACAAAAGAAAGGCAAATTATTAAAAGTGCTACTATGGAAGAAGCTAAAAATACAAGAGGTATTTATGATGATAGAAAATATAAACAGATTAAGAAAGATGAAGATAATGTTAATATGTCTAAAAATGATGAAAATTCACTCGATGAGGATAAAGAAGAAAATATTGTTTCTGATGATGAAATGGATGTTGATGATACTTATAAGAAATCTATTATTAAATTAGACGTTGAAAATTTAGATTTTGATAATTTAAGTGAAATAAAGAAAAACTTTACTGTAGATAGATTTACTGAAGATGGAAATATTGAAGAAAACAGACATTTTGATAATGAGTGGAGTAACATTACGTCTTCAGTGTCAACTCTTGCATATGAATTAACTGAATACTTACGAATTATAATTGAACCTACTATTGCTTCAAAACTAGAAGGTGATTATCGTTCTGGTAAGCGTCTCAATATGAGAAGACTCATTTCATACATTGCTAGTGGTCATAGAAAAGATAAAATTTGGATGAGACGAACTAAAAAAGCTAAAAGAAATTATCAAGTATTATTAGCTATTGATGATTCTGCTTCAATGAATGAAAATAAGATAAATCAATTAACTTGTCAAAGTACATGCTTAATTGAAAAAGCTCTTTCTCAACTTGAAATAGGTGAAATAGCTGTTTGCAAATTTGGTAATGATGTTCAAATGATTTCGGATTTCTCAACACACGGGGATACATTTGGAAGAAAACTATTACAAGGATTAAAGTTTGATCAAGATAAAACAGACTTATTAAATCTTCTGAATGTTTCATCTCAAGTATTAAGTGATGCAAATGCAGAAAAACCCTCAAATCAAATGATGATTATACTTTCAGATGGTCATGGAGCTTTATCCGGTAAAGTTGATCAATTGAATAATGCTATTAAAAACTTAATTTCACAAAGAGTTACCGTTCTTTTTATTATTTTGGATAATGGAAAGAAGTCAATAATGGATATGAAACAAACACAGTTTTTGCCTAATGGTACTGTTCAATTTACTCCATATATGAGTCTATTTCCATTTCCATTTTATACAGTTTTAAGAGATATCACATCACTTCCGTTAACAGTTTCAGAAGCTATTAAACAGTGGTTTGAATTTACAACAAGATAATTATGTTAAATTTTTGTTTTATTTTTTTTAAATTTATTGTTGTTTTTGTTAAGTTTTTAATATAAAAAAAAATTAAAGTAAAAAAATTTTATAATGTAGTTTCGCCTTTAAAGTATGATAATTGATGTAATGCAAGTTCCGATTGAATTATATATTTATGTAAAACATCTATTCTATTATTAATAGAGTTTAATTGTTTAGCCATATCAGGAAGTTTTTTTAATTGTTCAGTTAACTTATTATAAGTATCTGTGTTTTCAGTTAAAATTTGTTGCATATTTCCTAGTCTGGTAGAACATTGATTTGATGCCCGACAATTATCAATATTAAGTTTTTTAAGTAAAATTAAATATTGTTGATATTTTTCAAGTAAATTAGCACCTTCCTCAGTTTGAACATAATATTCTAAAAAATTATTAGCCATACTAATTTTTTTTAAATAATAATAATTTTAAGGTAATAACTTACATTTCTGTTTCATTAGAAGGATCTGCAGCTGTTAAATTTTGTAATTTAGATGCCAAATCAGTAATTATTGTATTAAAAGACATTTTTAACTCATCCATTTCTAAAAGTAATACATTAATAAATAATCGATTTATTATATACATTAAATGGTAAGCATTATACTACATCAAACAACTCGTCGTTATGTAAGCAATGTATATATTTTCTATTTATATTCACAAATATTAAACATTACTAATAAAATTTTCAAATTTTTTTAAATATAGTTTGATAAATTTTTTGTTAAAAATTATTGAATAAAGGCTTAACTTAACAAAAGGAGTATATAGATGTCCATTTTATAAAATATATATATTTAACCTTAACAAATGTGTTTTGTATCTTTACTTTAAATTAATCTTCAAATATCTTTAAAGAATTATATTGATAAAAAAATTAATCAAATACTATATTTTAAATTTAATAATTTTTTAAAAACAATATTTAAACTTATTCTAATAAATATTTTTAGAAAGAAGTAATTTATACAAATAATTCAAAAATAAAATAAGATATTTCAAATAAATTATTTAAAAGAGATATATCTATAAAAATTAAACAATATTAAATAAATACTACAAATAAAAAAAGATAAAAAAAAATGTTTGATTTTATATATCAGCTTACAAGTTTTACTACTATAAATAAATTCCAATGTTAATTGTTATTTAAATTTATTCCTGATGCTTATTTAAATTTATAAATAAGTTTAATTGTTTTAATAAAATTTAAAAAAATAAACTATATATTTTTTAATATTTATAAATTTCTTTGATTATTATATTATATAGTAATTTTAATTTGAAATTAATATTATAAATATTTTAAACCGTTAAAAATATATCTTATCATCAAAAATTTTGTTAGTTATATAATCATACATAAATATCAGTATTTAGAAAAAAGATATAATATGTGTACAGGTTCAAAAGTAACACTATCATAATAATAGATCAAATAACTATATTGAAACAATTATAAACAAGTAATAATAAATAAAATCCAGATTTTTATAGCACTTTACGTAAAATAAAACTATCTAAAAACATGTATATATTTATGGAAAAAAATTTATATAAAGAGAAAAAAAATTAGTAGAAGACATCATTTCATACGGTCATTTCTGTAAAGATGATAGCTTCTAGTGGACAAACAGTAGCTTCTGGTGCTATTGCTATTAGTATTATAGCACTTATTGCTTGTTTATCTTTTTTCGTCAATATTAGCATGGATGTTAGTGATTTTCATAACAATTCTCTCGAAGAAATAGAATATTTTAAGGAAATTTCTAATGGTGCATGGAATCAAATGATGCTTATTGAAAAAGATATTGAAAGAGAGCATAGAGTATCACATATTAATGCTATTTTCAGACAAAAAAGAGGTGGTTATGCAACTGGTGGAGCTTCAGCTGCAGTTCAATCTGCTGGTGGAGCCGCTCAATCATGTCCACCAGGACCACCTGGTCCAGATGGAATTCCAGGAACTGATGGAGAACCAGGTTTAGCAGGAGAAGATGGAAAATCAGGAGAATCAGGAATGAGTAGTTCATCATACAAAACAGAAGATGCATGCCCTCCATGCCCTGCTGGACCACCAGGACCACCAGGACAAGACGGTCCAGCTGGGCCAAATGGACCAGACGGTGCACCAGGAAATGACGGAGGACCAGGAAATCCAGGACAAGATGGTCCTCCAGGTCCACCAGGTCCTCCAGGACCACCAGGAAACCCAGGAACAGATGGTCAACCAGGAGCACCTGGAAATCCAGGAACAAAAACAACTTCAATTCCAGGACCACCAGGTCCACCAGGACCACCAGGATCAGATGGACAACCAGGAGGTGATGGACAAGCTGGAGGCGCAGGTCAACCAGGTCCAGCAGGACCTCCAGGACCACCAGGAGGACCAGGAAATCCAGGAACTGATGGAGCACCAGGTCAACCTGGTATGGCAGGACAACCTGGAGGTGATGCAGGTAAGCACTTATTACTTTTTCAAAAAAAAAAGTTTTAAAAATATCTTAACAACAAATATTATTAAGTATTTAGAGTTCAAATTATATTAATAAGGAAAAAATTTAATTCTTCTTATTTTATCATTTAATAATTTTTCTTTAGAATACTGTCCATGTCCTCCAAGAACTGGTGCTGCTTCAGCAGGAGGTTATGGTGGTTCAGGAGCAGGCGGAGCTGGAGCTGGAGGCGCAATTGCTTCAGCTGCATCAGGCGGATCTGGTGGAAGTTATGGTGGAGCAGGAGGTGCAGGAGGTGCATCAGCTTCAGCTGCATCAGGTGGATCTGGTGGAGGATATGCTGCTAAAAGTGCAGCCCCAGTAGCTTCTAATGGAGGAGGATATGGTGGAGCAGGAGGTGCATCAGCTTCAGCTGCATCAGGCGGATCTGGTGGAGGATATGCTGCTAAAAGTGCAGCCCCAGCAGCTTCTAATGGAGGAGGTTATGGTGGAGCAGGAGGTGCATCAGCTTCAGCTGCATCAGGTGGATCTGGTGGAGGATATGCTGCTAAAAGTGCAGCTCCAGTAGCTTCAAATGGAGGAGGATATGGTGGAGCAGGAGGTGCATCAGCTTCAGCTGCATCAGGTGGATCTGGTGGAGGATATGCTTCTAAAAGTGCAGCCCCAGCAGCTTCAAATGGTGGATATTCTGGTTAATTAGTTAGAAATTGTTGTAACTACACTTTTGTAAAATAAATTACATTTTTTAACCTTTATAATTGTCTAATTATTTCATTAATGTTATCTCTAAAACATTATTGAAATTGTTAAATAATATATTCAATTCATTCTTTTTTTAAATTATTATACTCTTAAATCTTAAGAGCGTTCCTGAATCATTTAAAACATGCACTCTAAACTTTTTTCTATCTTTCTGCTAATTCATAATGTTGCTAGCTTTATTTAAAAAGTTTTTAACTTTTTTAAAATTTTCCATTCAGATTAAAATTTCATGAATATTTGTTTTCATAACCTATTTTTCTTTTAAAAATACATATAATTAGTTTAGATAAAAATTTTATATATAATTTTTTAAAAATAAAATTTCTTATCATTGTATTAATTTCATAGATGTTTAAAAGTACTATTTATGGTTTTTTTTTGCAATTCTACTAATAAAAATATATTTTTTTTATTGAGAAAAGATACTTATAATTAATTTTTTTTTTTGTTAAAAAAATAACGTTTTAAAAATAGACAAAAAATTTAGTTCAAAAATTTTATGACTCATTACAAACATAGTCAAAGGAAATTCCGAATAAATAAAAAAAATTGAATTGAAAATTGCAAAAATAATGTTACTACTAAAATTGAATAGTACTATATTTTTAAACAAAAACCAAACAAATACTTAGCATATTTTTTCAAAACTTAAACGCCAAAATACTATTCAGGAGGTTTCTTAAGATCAACTTTTTTTGATGATGGTTCTTCATCATCTTCATCCTCATCTGATCTTGATCTCTTTCTTAATATATTATTTGAAAAATAATCTTCGTCAATGCTATCTATAGAATCTTCCTCGTCCTCATCTTCTCCTTCACTAATGGCCTCATTAACTTCATCCTCCATTGCTTTGAGATCAATATCGCCAATTTCGTCATTATAAGAAAAAATACCATCTAAAAATTGAATTAATTTACTTTAACATTTATTACCTTTAGTATTATCATCAATATCTGGTTCAGCATTTGGGTCTTTAGCAATTAAAAAATTTTTTTCATCCACTTTTTCCCAATTCTCAACACTTTTATAAACCCATAAAGCTGAAACAACAAAAATTCCCATTTTCTCGGCCTTTTTCACCTTTGATGTACCCCATCGTGAAGCAATAACGTGAGTTGTGAATTTTGTTATATCATCATCAACAATTGCACCATACTGTGAGCATAACATAAAAAAAGGATGTGTCTCAGCATTCATACCTAAAGGAACGATTCCACTAAACACAACTCGACATCCATCTAAAACTTGATTTTTTTTCTCAGCAATCAGCGATTTAAGATCAGTTATTTCTTGACGTTCATCATAAACATGATAAAATGTTTTATGAATATCTTCAAGTACTTTTTCAATAGATTGTAATTGTACATCATTGTCTGATTCTACAGCTTTAACTGGTCTACTTTTCTCAAAACGTTTTCTTTCATCCAAACTATCCAAACAATTTGGTGGTGCATTTATATCGCCAGTATCTTCAAAAAATTTGTATGGTGAAACTTGTAAAAGATTATTTGCATATTGCCATACATCAGCTCTATCATCTATAATAGCAATTAATTGTTCTCCACATGGAAATAATGATTTCATGTTACTAGTTTTGTGATTACTACTAAAAATTTCATCTCTACTTAAAATCCTATGGCCGAATAATTTTTTTTGAGGATCAAGTATATATGCAATTTTATGAGCATAATTTCTCTGACCATAACTTACAATATGAAGTTCATAAAGTTTACTAATATTTTCTAAAAATTGTTTTGCATAAGGGCGAAGTTTTGTATAATATCTTACGCCATAAAGATCATAATAAATAACTTCTTTATTGGCAGGATTGTTTGGATCAACTTCATAAGGTTGATTAGTTGTGTGAATAATAGTTTGATCAAGATCAACCAATAAAATAAGTTTTCTTTTTTTTAAAGTATCATCTTTATCTTTTCTACCTATTTCTTGAGCAAGTCTATCAGAAACAAGTAATTGAGGTACATGATGAACCATTGGAACAGATGCTGTTTGAAAATTTGAAGTTAAAAAGTTGTTTGGATTATTTTCACGAATTCTACAAAAGAAAAAAGTGTAAAAACAAGGTAAATACTTACTTTTTTAAATCAGCACCACAAAGACCACACATATCTTTACAAACAACTTCATGTGTACAATTACCCATTATAACAAAATTGAATATCAATTTACTGTTAAAAATTAACTACACTTAATATAAAACAATGGTTAAAAAATCATTTCTCTTGTAACGCAAATTAATTTGGAAAAATGATAATTTTGAGTAAAGAAACAAATATTGTGATAAATAAAAAACATCCATTAAAATTACTTATTTGTTATTTCATATAAATAGTAAAAATGATCTAAAAAAATATTTTTTTTCAAGTTTATTAGAATTCAATTGAAGATGTTTTCAAAGAAATATTTCATTCTTTTCAAATATATTTTTTTGTAGATTATCTTATTTTATTTTGTAGTGTCTAAGAAATACAGGACGGTTCAAGAGGATCTTCCTATTGAATCAAAATTATATATGTTAGTACATATAAAAAAGTATTTATTATTATTAATTTTTTATGTGGTCATTTTGTTTAAATTATTTATTCAAATTTAGTCTAGTTGTTTTTATAGTAGATATTTAAAAATATATTTTTATTTATTTTTAATTATTATTTTTTAGATTTTTTGGAAAAGTTATCATTTTGTGACTTTTATTTTAGATTCATGATGAGATATATTCTACATTTATTTACTTAATGAAGAGAATTTTGTAGAGAATATATCACGAAAAAAATCTTCATACATAACTTTGTATATCTTCTGTTGCAATATCTTATTTCGATTCAATAACGACATTAAGTGAATTATTTAAAATTATAAATATATAACTATGTTCTAATTTTATTCTTAGTTTTTTTATATGATATTCGTTTTTTAATAAGATTAATAGTTTCTTTTTTACTATTTCTGAATTTTCTAATTTAACGCAGAAACAAAAAAACACTCCTTTTCAATTATCTCAAAATATTTTGATACAAACCAAAAAATTTTTTTTAAATTTAAATTGATTGATAAAATGTTAAAGGATAAATTTTGCAATGCTATGGAAAAAAATTGCTCACTTTGTTATCATAAAACATTTAATATTATGTTTGAGTAATCTTTTTTATATTTAATATACAAAACACTGTGCATCATTATAATACAAAAGCAACAATTTATAAGATAAAATTTTTTAATTAAAAAATATGACTACTCATAAAAAGTGAAGATAAATAATACTTTCTTGTTTTTACCAAAATAATCTAAGAAAATCAAAAATAAACCTTTTTTTTCCTTTGTATAGATACTTATTTTAAACTAGTAATGTCTCTCTGTAACAATAAATTTAAAAATTTTTGTCTATTAAATAAATACTTTCAAAACTTTTTGCTTAACCTTAAATAAGGATTTCTGATTAAGGCATATTTTTTAATACATATTTTATTCTAGATAAATAATTATGACATACATGAGAAATTGAAAAAAATTTAATTATAAAATTTTAAGAATTGTCAATTTAATTGTTCTACCTAATATGACAGACGAATTTTTTTTTAAATAAATTGTGTTTTTATTGTATTACGTAATATATCTTCTTTAATAAATTTTTTTTTTCCATTTTAATAACTTTTTTTATAATTTATATATTGTCAAACGGAAATAATAATATATAAAGAGAATTTTTACTTTTAAGTCTATTATGACAATCAAAGAAAAAAATGGATATTGTAAACCGAAAATTGAAAAAAAAAAAATTTAATTAGAAAAACCACCATTCTCTATAACGGAAAACTAATCTCATCTGTGTAAACGCGAAAGCAACAACCAATGTATTTAGGAAACAAATAATAGTTACAAAAATTTTACAACATGAATTTTATTTTGAAAGTTTAACAAAGTTCCTTACAATCCGTACATTACATAAAAAATTTTTTAAAAATCATTTTAACTACATTCTCTTAAAAGTTTTTAACAAAATCTTCTATCACATATTGTGCCTGATAAACTTCATAGAAGTTAATCTCATGTTAGCAAATCTCCCATGAAAACTAATTGGTATTGTTTACTTACTTTTGAAAAACTTTGTTTTGTCCTAAAACGAAAGTGTTTCGAAAACTATTTCGCTCCCGCCAATATGCACTATTTTATTATAAATGCATGGTTTTTTAAAGGGATTTTAGAATGAGTAAACTTTTGTAGTTTGCTCTTACAATATAGTTCGATGATTCATTTGAAAAGTACAATATATAATGAATTTAAAATATTCACTTTTTATCTTCAAAATTAATTTAATAAAAAAATTTTAGAATATATTAAATGTTTTTATTTTTTAAATATTTTCTAATTATAAGTATTTATATATCAAAAGTACAAAGACTTATCGATTTTATGTGTGAATAAATATATATTTTAAATTCTTTTATGTTACATTATACTTATAATAAAAAAACAGTGTTTTTTTTATCTTTTTGTTTCCACAATATTTGTACTTTCAAAACACTAAGAATAATTTGTAGTGAACAAAACAGAAACATAATTTCCATTTAAAGTTTTTCGAGAACATTCCATAACTCTTTTTATTTTAAATATAGAAACATTGTGGTATAAAATAATCGGCAGCCACTTGCAATATTTAAGAGTGTCATTTTTTTTGTTTCGTCTTTTAAACTTTTAATTCATTTGGTTTTTTTTTATTCTAGTTATTTGTAAATTTTGTCATTATTCAGATTTCGTTCCGTTAATATATGAAATTCTACATAAAATATTCATATTATTAATCTGTATTTTTAGTCATCATTTTTCTTTATTTATTTAACTGTACATTATCACAATGTCAGATTATGATGAAATGGATCTCGATGATGTAAGTATATAAATTATGAAATATCAATTCTATTTTATTGTAGGCTGTACCATCGACTTCTAAACTAACACTAAAAGAACGTAATGGTCCATCAAAGGACGATTTAAAAGTTTTTACTAATATTGATGAAAGCAGAACTAATGGGAAACAAACAATTGAACAGATGTATCAGAAGAAATCTCAGTTAGAACATATTCTTTTACGTCCCGATACATATATAGGTTCTGTGGAATATACCGATAAAGGAGTTGCTTGGGTTTATGATATGGACGAGGATAAATTAGTTCAACGTGAGATCAGTTATGTACCTGGGCTGTATAAAATTTTTGATGAAATTCTGGTTAATGCAGCTGATAACAAACAAAGAGACAAAAAAATGAATCTTATAAAAGTTGATATTGACAAGTAGGTTTATAATATTGGGTAATATTCTATATTTCTACAGAAAGAATAATACAATTTCTGTTTTCAACAATGGTAAGGGTATCCCTGTAGCTCATCATAAAGTTGAAAAGATGTACGTACCAGAATTAATTTTTGGTACTCTTTTAACTTCGTCTAATTACAACGATGATGAGAAGAAAACAACTGGTGGAAGAAATGGTTATGGTGCTAAGCTTTGTAATATATTTTCCACAGAATTTACACTTGAAACTTCTAGTAAAGAATATAAGAAAAAATTTAAACAAACATGGATTAACAATATGACTAAGGATAAAGAAGCGGAGATTTCAAAAGCAACTGAAGATGATTATACTAAGGTTACATTTAAGCCTGATTTGAAAAAGTTTAAAATGAAAGAATTGGATGACGATATCGTTGGACTAATGGCACGTCGTGCCTATGATATTGCTGGTACTACACCAGGTGTACGTGTATACCTTAACGGAAAGTGTATTCCAATAAAATCATTTAAAGAATACGCTGAAAAATACGTTGAAAGTGCCATTGGTAATGAGGAAGAGAAACCTAAAATTATTTATGAAAAAATCAATGACAGGTGGGAAGTCGCTTTGACTGTATCTGAAAAAGGATTTCAATCAGTTTCTTTTGTCAATAGTATTGCTACTTCAAAAGGTGGAAGACATGTGGATTATATTGCTGATCAAATTACTACTAATCTCGTTGACACAGTAAAGAAGAAAGCTGGAGGTGCAAAATCTGGTGTCAACGTTAAACCTTTTCAAATTAAAAATCATATGTGGATTTTCGTTAATTGTTTAATTGAGAATCCAACTTTCGATTCTCAAACTAAGGAAAATATGACACTTCAGGCTAAAAGCTTTGGAAGTAAAGCTGAGATGACCGAAAAGTTTTATAAGGAAGTTCTAAAGTGTGGTGTTGTTGAGGCAGTTCTTTCCTGGGTTAGGTTTAAACAGCAAGAACAAGCAGATAAAAAATGTTCAACAAAAAAATCTACTAAAGTTAAAGGTATTCCAAAACTTGAAGATGCTAATGAAGCTGGAACTAAAAATTCTTCGAAATGTACTCTTATTCTTACTGAGGGAGATTCAGCCAAAACGCTTGCAGTTTCTGGTCTTGGTGTTGTAGGACGTGATTTTTATGGAGTATTTCCACTACGTGGTAAAATGTTAAATGTACGTGATTGCCCAATGAAACAGATTAATGATAATCAAGAAATTGGACATATGATTAAAATTTTGGGTCTGCAATATCGTTTAAAGTATGAAACTGAAGAAGAAAGAAAAACATTGAGATACGGTCGTGTAATGATAATGGCTGATCAGGATCAGGATGGTTCTCATATTAAAGGTTTACTTATTAATTGGATTCATTGTAATTGGCCGGCATTAATGAAAAATAATTTTGTAGAAGAATTTATTACTCCAATTGTTAAAGCATCTAAAGGTAGTACTTCTATTAGTTTTTTTTCTTTACCTGAATACATGGAATGGAGAAATAATACAGATAATTGGAAATCATATAAAATAAAGTACTACAAAGGTTTGGGTACTTCAACTTCTAAAGAAGCCAAGGAATATTTTAGTGATATGGATCGTCATAGAATTCCCTTTACATATTCTGGCCCTGAATGTGAACGAGCTGTTGAAATGGCATTTAGTAAAAAGAAGATTGAAGCAAGAAAAACTTGGCTTTCAAATTGGATGAGAGAAAAAAAAGATCGTCGTGAAAATGGTGGTATTGAAGAATATCTTTATAATAAAGATACTAGAAGTGTGTCATTTGTCGAATTCATCAACAAAGAGTTGATTCTTTTTTCAAATATGGATAACGAAAGATCTATTCCATGTCTTGTTGATGGTTTAAAACCAGGTCAACGTAAAGTTTTGTTTACATGTTTCAGACGTGCTGACAAGAAAGAAGTTAAAGTTGCTCAATTAGCAGGAGCTGTAGGAGAGATGTCCGCTTACCATCATGGTGAGCAATCTTTGATGATGACAATTATTAATTTGGCTCAGGACTATGTTGGATCAAATAACATTAATTTATTGTTACCTATTGGTCAATTTGGTACTAGACTTCAAGGAGGAAAAGATTCTGCATCGCCTCGTTATATCTTTACACAATTAAGTCCTGTAACCAAAACGATATTTATTCCAGAAGATGAAAATGTTCTTAGATTCCTGTTTGAAGAAAATCAGAAAATTGAACCAGAATGGTATTGTCCCATTATTCCAATGGTTTTGGTTAATGGTGCTGAAGGAATAGGTACTGCTTGGAGTACCAAAATACCTAATTACAATCCACGTGATGTTACTGAAAATATTCGTCGACTTATTAGAGGAGAACAAATGAAAAAAATGATTCCATGGTACAAACATTTTGAGGGTACAATTATGCAAGTTGATGAACAGAAATATATTTCAAGTGGACGAGTTGGAACATTAGATGATGAAACTTTAGAAATAACGGAACTTCCAATTAAAATGTGGACACAAAATTATAAGGAAAGTGTATTAGAAGATCTTTCTAATTCTACTGATAAATCTCCAGCTCTCATTCAAGACTATAGAGAATATCACACTGATCAAACGGTAAAGTTTATTGTTAAAATGACAGAACAAAATATGAAGAAATGTTTATCTCAAGGAGTTCATGATATTCTAAAACTTCAAACTCCTATTAACACTTCTTCGATGGTTCTCTTTGATGCTGAAGGTTGCCTTCGCAAGTTTGAATCTCCAGAACAAATTTGTCAGGAGTTTTTTGAAGTCAGGAAGAAAAAATATATTGAAAGAAAAGAATTTTTGGTAGGAATGCTTGAGGCTCAATCAAAAAGATTATCCAATCAAGCACGTTTTATTGTATGTAAAATAAAAGGAGAAATTGTTATGGAAAACAGGAAGAAGAAGAATATTGTAGATCAATTAATTAAAGAAAAATTTGATCCTGATCCTGTTAAAGCCTGGAAAGATTATTGTAAAAAGAGAGAATTAGAAATGTGTGGTGAAGTTGAGATTGAAGAAGAAGAAGCAAACGAAGAAGATAGTGAAGAGGCTGGTGGAACATCTACTGAAGCTGGATTGAAAAAGCGTTTAGCTGATTATGACTATTTGGTAAATATGGCTCTTATCAAATTATCTGAGGAAGAAAAGGATCGTCTTCTTGAGGAAGCTGGTAATAAACTTAAGGAATTAGAAACTCTTAAAAAGAAATCGTGGGCTGATCTATGGGAACACGATCTCGAAATTTTCGAAGAAGCATTGAAAAAACAGGAAGAAAAGGAATTACAAGATATTGAAGGTTCCATTAAGACAGCACAGTCAAAATTGGCTAAAGGCGGTAATTCAGCAAAAAACAAGAAAAATAAGGTAAATGTCGATGCCGCTTCTTTCAAACCAAATCCAAATGCTGAAATTGTAAACGTTGAGTTTGAAGCTTTAAAAAATAAATATGAAAAGAAACCTAAGAAAGTAAAATCTCAACCCCTTCCAAAAGTTAAAGGTGATGAAATTGCTAATGCATTAGAAGATAATGATTTGAAAGTACCAAAAGTGAAGAAAACTAAAGAACCGAAAGTAACCAAAAAGGCAAGTGAAAATAAAAATAAAAAAGAAAGTGGTGGTGAGAGTGACAAATTAGATGACGAAAATGCAATGGAAGTTTCTCCAGTTGCACAGAAAAGAACAAAGAGGAATGTTAAAAAGGCTCCAATAATTATAATTGATTCTGAATCTGACATCGAGTTTGCTAGTCCTCCACCACCAGAAAGTTCTCAAAAAGGTAGTAAAAGGAAATCAGCTACTCCACAAAAAGCAAAGAAAAGTAAAAAAGCAAAAGTTCTTGATAGCTCCGATGAGAGTGATGAATAGGTACTGGTCTTTTTGAAATTGTCATATCAAAGGCTACCAAATAAATATTTTAATTTTTTTTGCTTTTTATTTTTTTAATATTATTATAAAGTTTAAAAATATTTTTATGTCAAAAGTTAAATGATATGAATTTAAAAAATGTTTAATTTTTATTTAATCATGAGAGATTTTTTCATTATAATAAAGAAAGTTATCACAGGATAAGAATATATAAGAAGCCGAAGCTAACTAAATCTTTATCATTTATTTAGTTGTAAAAATTGATTATTTTAAATAATTATGTCTAAAGTATATTTTTTTAAAGATTTTTTGTATTACTTTATATATTGTATTATTTTTAAAAAAGGAAACTAAAGTTGTAATTTTAAAGGTAATTAAATATTATTATTATTTTGTAATAATCTTATATAAACAAAGTTCCATATAAAATAATAGAAATTTTACTCAATAAATGTATTGAAATAATATTAGGGGGACAAATTCTAAAAAAAATTAAATTTATAACAAATCATAACAAGGTATTTGATAAGAAAAACAAACATATTGCTAGAAGATTTTTTCATCATTTTCAATATAAAAATAAAACTTTTTTTTTTTAAATTAATCGTTTAAGTCTTCATAAAGGTAAACAAGATACTATTAATTTCTTAATATTTAATGATGTTCTTTTCAATAATTTGGAAAATATAAAATAAAAGAATAAGAAGTATTAAAGCACTTTATGATAAATGTTGGAAAGTTACTTTGCAGAATTTATGTGAAGATAGAAGAACATGGAGAAGTATATTTTCCTAAAATTAATACAAAATGTGACAGTTTACTATTCATCTAAGATAAATGTGAAGATAATAAAGAAGGGTAAAGAGAAAAAAAGGGTCCTATCGAAATGGATAAGTACGATGAATTATATAATTCTTTTGCCAATTACTAGCAGTACTTTTTTTGTAAGTTTTTTTTTTTAATTTTTTTGATCATTTTTTATTGATTAATTTTTGTTATTCCTTTTTTGAGTATATTATTTAATTTAATATTAGGATGTTTTATGATGAAAAATTTTGAATGGACCTTTTCAGTAGAAATTATTTATTTTTCTTAAATGAATTTTTGATAAATATTTTGTATTTTTGTTCGAAATCGAGAATTTTTTTACCTTAACAGTTAATATATAATGAATAAAGTTTTATAAAATAAAAACCACTATATAAATTATTTTAGGTTAAAGTTAGATTTTATACTAAATTTCATATTTAATTTTTGTATTTAACTTTAATGTGAAATAAGAATAATAAATTTTATCAAATAATATTTTATTTTTTCAGTAGATTTTAAATAAATTATTGATAATAAATATTTACATCATCATAAAAGATAAAAGAAGAATAAAGTAATTTAATAATTAATAATAATTAATGTAATTTTCAATTTGTACTAAAAATGATTCATATTTGTAAAAAAAAAATAAAACATTTTTTTTTAAATATTCACTCATATTCTTCTTCATCTTCTTCTTTTGACCTAAACTTGCTTGTTATCCATGCAACTTTATTAACAACTTCTTCTTGAGCTAAATTAAAACACATAGCAAGTAAAGCCATACCAAATAACAAATATACACTAGTTATAACTAACTTTTTTTGAGCATCTTTATCATTTCCAACTGATGCTCCTGGAAAAAGATCACCAAAACCTATTGTAGTAAGACTTATGTATGCAAAATAAAAGGCATCCAAAAAAGTCCATCCCTCCCAAAGACAGAATAAAATTGCACCAGCTATAAGATATGCTAACATTGTTAACAATACTAAAAATAAAGGAACAGATATTCTTTGCAATTGAGCTTCTACACTTTCTTTAACTTCTAATTGATCAAGGTGAGCTCTGGCTACTAACATTTCACGAACATCTGATGCATTTGCTACACCAAAACCTAATGAATCAAGAGATGTATCATCTCGTACCATGCCACGTATAGTGCCATTGTCTATAATTATTTAAAAAAATATCAATATAATAAATAATATTATTTAAACATACATTGTCGCATTGTTTGAGCTCTGGCTAATTTAGCCACAAGAGAATTTGCTTTTCGTATTTTAGCAGCTTGTCTTTTCTTATGCCATAATATTACATTATATTTAAATCGAATGCTTCGTGCATATAAAAACCTGAAGATCTTTGCCATCACATCACCAATATTTGTTAAAAATAAAAGCATTAATGGAATACCAATAATTGCAAAAAGAATAGTTAATGTTTTACCAAAATATGTTTTTGCTGAAGTATTTCCATAACCAATTGTAGTAATAACAGTTAAAGAGTAAAGGAAAGCACCTGTAAAAGTCCATTGAGCAGATACACCATATTCTTTACCATCATATCCTTTTCTTATAGCCCACATTGTTCTTTTTTGAAATTTTTTAACTTGTGAAAATACTACACGTTGCCATTGACTTTTATTTAGTTTATTTACTCTAAATGTTGCATTCCATGTTATATCTACAGCACGTTGCCTTGCAATTTGAATTTCTGATTGAACAAATTGTTCATGAGGTCCTTCAACTGCACGAAAAACAACTGCTCCTAATAATGCGTACCCTATAACCTAAATTTTTAAAATAATAAAAAATTCTTTTTTTTTTTTAATAATAAAACATACTAATGCACATAAGCCAACATGAGAAAAGAAAAAGGCAATTATTCGTTTGACAAGATTTACAACTCTAGTAACTTTGGATCTTCTATGTCTTCGACCCATATTACATAAATTATTAAACTAATGTATCCAACTATTTGTAGGTAATTTTCTTTTGTAAATATAAACATATGAAAGACAATTTTGTCATAAGTAATTTTTTTTTATATAAAAAACAATTTTTTTTCTTGTCATTAACCAAAAAAAAAAACAATTTAGGTTGGCAGTAAAAAGAAAGGTTTATTGGTTGATTTTGGCAACTTTTTTTTTTTAGAAGATATGACTATTAATATAATATATGTTAAAATATTGTTAATATAGATTTATTTATTCCTGAGAAATTAGCTAAAATAAATAAAAATAATTAATTAAAAATATAAATGGCATAATATATTATATAATAAATAGAAAAAAAATAATTACATTAAAAAAATTTATATTTTTTTTTAAATTAGTTAAATATAATATATATATATTTTTTAATATTTAATTGTTTTAAATAATATTAAATTTTTTTTTCCTAACATCTAAAAATGATTTTAAAACTTTATTGAACAGTATAATAAAATAAAGCACAAACATAAATTTTAAATACATAAATATTTATATATGTATTTATTTTATTACTTAACATTTTTACTTAGTTAAGCTCAAATCTTGTTACTTTACCATATTTTTTGAATATATTGTTGTAACTTAAGATAGACTCGCGCATATCAAAGATGCGATATATATCTATTTATATCAGTGAAAGCGATTAGTCAAAAAGATTTTTGACTTGCCTTTTTTTCAATTCTACCATATTTAATATGTCTTTCAAATAATTTATATACACCATCTTTATCAACATTGTATTATTTATAAAATTGTATAGCATGGATGTAAATTCAATAGTTTTTATGATTGACTACATCAGTACAAAATAAAATGGCACTATTTTATTTAGTTTCTTCATATATTTTATATAGTTACTGATATGCTTAAAAGAAAGGCATTGTCATAGATAGTATAGTAGATGATATTTTTGTTAAATACTCATTTCTTAATGTTCTAACATAAAAATAAATCTTAAAATTATCAAAGAGACAATTGAAAAAGAATAAGAATAAATAAATAAATTTAAAACAGTAATACTTTAAATGAAGAAGAAGTAATTTTTTTTTTAGATAAAATAAAAATATTACAAATTAATAAATTTTAACTTTAAAGTAAAATTTATATAAATGTTTTATAATAACAATTGATTTTTTATTATATTTAAATGTTTTTCTTATCAGTTTCTTAGCTATTTAATAAAAAAAATTTTTTTTTTATTTTTTATAAAACTTTAAAATACTATAATATAAAATTCAGAATAAAAAAATTAATTTCATTACATAGAAATTAAACTTTAACATATAAAAAATATATTTATAATATCATATAATATGATCAAGTAAAAAAAAGTGTTTAAATTTTGAGGCATATTATGAATGTTAGCATACATTAATATTTAAAAATATATAATATAAAACCAAACTTTTTTATCGAAAAAAAATTGTATATATATATGTATATTAATATTTTTCTTTTGGCATTAAAAAATTGTAGCGATCTTTAAAATGATAAAATTATTTTAGAATAAAAATGATTATATTCATAAAAAATATTATGTTATAGATCATTACTTTTATATACATTTAATACTTTACAATCATAAAATTATATATTCGACGATTCCATACTCAATTTCATAAAAATAACAAAAAGAGGCAAAAATTTATTTCTCTCGAGAATGGTTTATTTATTTAAGACATAAATAGATGTTTTGAAAGAATTAAGTAATGCGCAGTTACTTGTAACATAGAAAAATTTTTGTTGAATCTCAAAACAAAAATTTTTAAAATTTTACAAAAAAAAAAATAATAACAAAAATAAAATAATTATAGGAAAAATTTTATTATAGTAGTATTAATTTTTTATTATGATCATTATCAGATAAAAACTAATAAGTACAACATTCTATTTTTTTTTTTTTGTTTTCTCATGAGATATTTAGTAATATATAACTATAAATAATATTATTTCAACTCTTATTTATTTCTGTATATAAAACATAACTATAAATTTTCAATAACATTTAAAAAAAACAGAATATAGTATTGTTATAAAAAATTTTATTTAGTGTGAAGAATAGAAGAAGAGATGAATTGTTAATATTATTCTTGTTATATGATACTTAAAATTATTAAATATATAATCAGTCTCATTTATGTTAAAGAGGATCTTGTTTTAAATTATATTGAATAAATTCTTTTATTTTTAATAATGCTTCAGCAGAAGTATCCATATAATTATGTTTTATATCTAATAATAAATATGGTGGTAATGGATTTTTTGCATTTTTATATATAGCAAAACCATTTGAATGTGGAACCATTTTATCAGCTTTTGATTGAATAATTAAAGTTGGTGTTTCAACATTTGATATAGCTTTAACAGTATTAAAAACATTATCACAAATATCGTCATCTACTTTAATATTTGACTTTAATAATTGATATCTTAAAATAGTACCTAATGATGCTGGTGCTCCAAGTAAAATTAAACCACCTAAATTAGGATATTCTGTTGCAATAATTGCTGATAAAGAACCTCCAATAGAATAACCAAATAATACAATTCTTTCAAGATTATATTTTCTTTTTTTGACAACATATTCAATAACAGCTCTTAAATTTTCTTTTAAAACTTCTTCTGAAGGTTTACCATTGCTAATACCATATCCAGAATAATCATATGTTATAAAATTTACTTCTAAAAATCGAGCTAAATCAGATATATTTGGAAAACCACAAATAGAATCTGATAAATCCATTGCATTAGGATGAGAATATATAAATATATATTTTGGTTGTCTTTTTAATTCTGTATATGCACATGCAATTACCTAAATAAACAATAATATAATTGAAGAAAAAAAAACATACATTTTTTTCTGACGATTTTATAAAAAAAAATTCTATTGGATCTGTTAAAAAAAAACATGGATGATTATAACCAAATAAAAAGTTTCCTCCATCTAGATATTCTTCTGAACCTAAATAAACTTTTCTATCAATAACCATATTTTTTGGATTCATTTTTGAATTTAATTCTTCATAACTTAATCCATAACCTTTTATATAAATTGCTTCACTGTCAATTTGTTGTTGATAACTCATTCCAATCATTTTATTTGTTTGATAAAAAAAATATTCACTTTTTGAAGGCCAAAATGCACATCGTTCAACAAAACTTTTTCCTGTTGATTTTCTAAAAAAAACTTTAAATGCATTTTTAGTATTACTATATACACCATATGATTTTTTTTCAATCTTTTTAACAATTGGATTTCGTATATTTTTACAAGTACATTCAATTGAATATTTTTGATTTTTTATACTTTGTACAGCTTTATAAAAATTTAATTGTCGACCACGCATTTTTAATGGTCTAATTGGTAATGGATTATAAAAAATATCATATTTTTCTTTTTGAGTAAAATCAAAATTATTTATATATTTATCATAATTAATTTCTTCATAATCAAAATTATTACAATATATATATAATTCATTTTCTAATATTACTGTATCTGATTTAATTTCACCATAAATTTGAATATAATTTGTTTTGTTTTCAGTTACAACATTATTACAACTTTCTTTTTCGAATGTTTGACTACTTGGTAAAGAACTTTTTTCTAAACTTTTTGTACAATTTAAAATTATTTGTGTTTTTTTTGTCAAAAAATCTTTTTTCTTTTCATTTTTTTCCACTTTTGTTTTAAGACTAGAAACTTTTCCAACTTTATTAACCTTTTTTTTTCCATTTGAAGTAAAAATTTTTACTTTACTTTTTTTTTTATTCTCTGTAGTTTTATTTAAATTTATAGACATTTCTTGAGTATACTTTGTTGAAAAATTATTTTGTATAGGATTTTTTGTATTATTATTTAAATTTGAACGTAAAGTTATCTTATCCATTGTATATAATAATTAATCAAATTAATATTTTAAAATTTATCTTTATAATATTTTGGAAAATTTTAAATATTATATAAATTTAAATAAATAAAATTTATATAATGAATTATTTTTAAAATATAATTTAATATATTATTGTGTAATGATTCGCAATAATAAACGAAAAGCAGCATTACGAAAACGGGGAGCAAGAAAAACTCGAAATCGTACAGAAGATACATGTAATAATGGTGGTACTGTTGATGATTATGATATAGAAAAAACAAATGACAAAAAAGGAAGTGTTACTGATTTTCAAACACAAGATCAAGGAGCTCCTGAGTTACCACCTAAAGAAAAGAGTACACAAGTAGTAGGTATAAAAACAGAAAGAACAGTATTAAAAGAATTTATTGCTAATGTATCAAAATATACAATACAACAAATATTTAAAGAATATTCTGAACTCAAATCTACTGTATTCGCTGAACATACAAAAACGGCTTTTGATTCAAATATGAATAAAAATAGATATAAAGATATTGTTTGTTGTGGTAAGTTAAAATTGTAAATATTAAAAATTTTAAATTAGTAAAAAAAAATATATTTGTAATTAATTTTTAGATCAAACACGAGTTGTATTGAATGGTGAAATTGATTATATACATGCAAACTATGTTGGTAATAAATTAATTACTGAAAAAATAATTTGTTGCCAAGCTCCTATGGATAGTACTGTAAATGAGTTTTGGAAAATGATAGTACAGGACAAAGTTGTTGTAATAACAAAATTATGCCAAATAATGGAAAATAATAAACCAAGATGTTTTCAGTATTGGCCAATACAAGTAGGCCAATTATTACAATTTGGTAATGTTACTGTAAAACATTTAAATACAGAACAATCAGATCCTTCATATGCACTTATTAAACTGCAAGTTATTGATGAACAAAACAAAATTAATATGGCAGTAGAGATTATAAATTGGAATGACTGGCCTGATCGATTGGTACCTAAAAACTCTACTGCAATTTTAAAATTATTGAGAAGACTTCAAACGTATAAAGGTACAATGATAATACATTGTAGTGCTGGTATTGGAAGAACAGGAACTGTAGCAGCTCTTCATATTATAATGTCAAAAATACTTAACAAACAATCATTCTTAGTATATGATCTTGTAAAAATATTAAGATCTCAGCGACCTCAATCAGTACAAACTGATATACAATACCTTTTTATTTTTAAAGTAATTGCTGACTATTGTGTTTCTAAAAATATTAGAACTCCAGAATTAAACAAATTCATACTAGATTATGAAGCACATTTTAAAACTCTCAATATGCCTCCAGAATAATCTAGAAAACTACAATATTGTTTTAAATTTAATAATACTTGTAGAATAAAGTGATAATAACATTATTTTCAAATATATATATCTGCATGTTTGTAAGAATATCAATAAAATATTAACAAATTGTTGGTTAAAAAAAATATTTTTCTAATTTTTAGATTATACGGAATGAATATTTAATTAACAATGAAAAAAAAACAATCTTTTTTTTAAATTAAGAATATATTTTTTTAAATCAAAAATATTTAAAATTTCTAAATAAATGATAATAACATCAAAAAATATCGCATTTTAATAATATTTATAAAAGTAATCTTTTTACCAATTCCTTGGTAAGATATATCTAAAATTTGTTTTATTTTAAATATTTTACCTTTGTTGTTTTTTTTTTTATCTAGTAATGGGTGATTTATTATCTGATAGACCATTGTTAAGATACTTAATAAAGTTAACAGATGATGAATTATTAAGATATTATAAATCTATTCCAATATGTCTTGTTGTATACAGAATGTTACCTAAGTTATCACAAAATATTGTAACAAAACTTTTATGGCTTCCCTTACACAATTGGAAGAAATCTTTCAAAAATGATCATTTAAGAGTTTTGGTTCCTCATTTAATTTTATTATTTAGACTTAGAATTATAAATGATCCAGAACAAAAGCAGTTATCATTAAATCATGATTTTAAAGAAAATTACATTACTGGTATCATGCTTGAACCAAAAGATATTGTTAATTTGAAGACTGCTGAATTATCTGAAAAGAAAGCAAAAAAAATTGCGGGAAAAGACTTAGGTGAAAAGGCTAATGAACGTTGGGAGTGTATTTTAACTTATTTAGCATTACCTTCTCCTGAAAGTGCAAAAAAAGTTAGTATAGGAACAAAAACTCTTTTTCAAGAAACTGGATTTGTTCGTGATAGAGGAAGTTTAGATACAGAAATTACATCACAAGGTTTTCAATTTCTTTTACTTAATCGTGTTGAACAATTATGGACATATATACTTCAATATTTTGATTTTAAAAAACAAAGTGGTGAAGATAACTTTTATTGTTTTGAATTTTTACTAAAATTAACACTTCTTGTAAATTTTAATAATGAAGGTTCTAAAGATTTAAATAAAGCAGGAACATTTCAAAATGAAAATACTAACAAAGATATCGAAGATGATGAAAAAGATGGTAGTCAATCAGGGACAAAGCATTCTTCGAATACAAATCATAATTTACAACTAAAAGCTTATAATATCGGTGATGATTGGAATGAGGATTTACAAAATTTTTTTGTACATTTACGAGAATTAGGATTGGTATTTTTAAGAAAAAGAAAGGATGGGTTTTTCTTTTTGACACCACTCATGAATAATTTAGCTGTATCAAGTACATCAATAGAAAATATGCAAGAAGCAAATAAAAATGCAGGATTCATTATTGCTGAAAGCAACTATCGTGTTTATGCATATTCTGATAATGATTTACAACTTGCTATATTATCAACGTTTACTGATATGCTTTATCGTTTTGATGATTTAGCTGTTGGAGTACTGACCAGGGATTCTGTCAGAAAAGCTCTTTCTGTTGGGATAACAGCAAAACAGATAATAACATTTCTTCGTTCAAATTCAAAAATTGATTGTATTGAAAAGAATGGACCAATATTTTGTGTCCCTATTACAATATCTGATCAGGTAAACTTAGTAAAAAATATTATTATTATTTACATTATTTTAGATAACTTTATGGGAACAAGAAAGACAAAGAATTGAAACAGAACCGGCAATATTCATGGAACATTTCGACTCTGAAACACAATTTAGAGCTCTTCTTAAATTTACTAAAGAAAATGATTTATTACTTTGGTGTAATGAATCAACAAAGGAAATTATTGCAAAAGAAAGTGACAAAGAAAGGATTGGTCATTTTCTCCGAAATCTTCGAAGATAGCTATTTGTTTATTTATTTATTTTTTATTTTATTTTTTTGGAAAAATTATTTTTAAAATAATTAAAATATTCTAAACAACTTTTACATACAAATTGCATAAAAATAATTACATTATCAATCAAATTTGAAGACACTTTAAATTTTTCTATTCTAAATTAAAACATAATAAAAATAAATAGAAAATTTACTTATGCTTAAAATTTGAATGTAAAATAGGTATTAAAATAAGGAAAAATTAATTTAAAAAATATTAGAATTATGGATACTTGTAAAAGTAATCAGTCAAATAACAAATTACTTATTTTTGATAAAATTCTAAAAAAATGTAAGTTTGTTTTTCTTCATAAATATAAAGTATGTTTTAGTCACTTTATTTTTAAAACGTTTACCATGGAAAATAATCATAGAATTCGCTATTCCTATTATTGTAATCTTTTCATTATCATTTTGCACAAATATATTTATTCCTTCTCTTCGGATTTTCCAAGCTTTATCAGTACGTGATTCAATTCAGTTACTAAAATATAGCGTTCAACCAAATGATACATGTTTTATTAATTATAATGGGTTTACAAAACTCAAAATAAATAATTATTCAATAATAGATTATAAAAAGGATGTTCATGTTATTATACTTGATGGATTACAATCAAATAATAAACTTTTATTAAAAGAATATGCTAAATATGGCAGTGTTTTTTCATCTTATCATACAATAGGTAGTAGTAGAAACAAAAGAATAAATAATTTTTTAAATGGAAAATTAAATAATGATTGTGTAGAAGAGAATGATGAATTTTTATTAACCAACATTTTTAAAAAAAAAGGTTATCAAGTAAAAACATTTATTGATAGTAATCTTACCAATGGTATTTTGTGTACAAACAATAATAATTACATTGATAAAATAATGAACAATTTCAATAAAAAGCCTAATTATGTGTCGAAAGATAAACCATCATTTTCATTAACAATATTATTTGAATCTTTTGTGGGTTCAGAATCAATAAAAATGGAGAAAATTATTGAGAATATTTTAACATATCAAGGTTCTTCTTTTAACAGTTCATATATAATACTAATAAGCAATAATGTAATGTATTATAATCCTTATCTTATGATATCCTTACCATTAGAAAAAAAAACAAATGAATATAATAGCACATTACTATATAATAATGATAAATCATTAACTTCGTATGATTTATATAAAACATTAGTAAGTAACAATGATAATAATACTTCTATGAATATTTTAACAACATTACTTCCAAAAAGAAGTTGTCAAGAAATGAAAGTACCAATCGAAAATTGTAGATGTCAAAGCAATTTTTTTAAATTACCTAAAGAAATGATTAAAGTAAAAAACGTTTTAAACAAACATTTTGTAAAAGATTTAAAAAATTACTTTGAAAGTGAAAAATATAGCAAAAAATGTATAAAAAAATTAAATGAAATGAAAGATTATATTGAAACTTATTATGCTTTTATCACATTAAAAAAAGGAATTCATTTTAAAGTAGTACTTAAATTAAATGAAAAAAGAATGATTATGGCTTTTTATAATGATAATTTCTCTATTGCTTCACAAGGTGTTATAAATATTGGAGAAGATAAAAATTGTTAAAATTAGATATGATTTGGATAATGTAATTAAATGATTACTTACAAATATATTTGTATACACTTGAATACATAAATTTTACGTTTTATTTTTAAATATTTTTTAAATAGATGTTAAAAAATAAAAATTTCATTAGAAATTAACTATGACTAAAACTTTTATTATACTTTTAATTAAAAAAAATATAAATATAAATATAAATAAAAAATTTGGGTGATTCAATGTTGTGTAAATGGATCTTTTACCATATTTAAGAATCTAAAATAAACAAATTCTTTAGTTTTGTTGCATTTCAGTGAGAAAAGCAAACTTTAATAAAAATTTGTTTCCTAATTTAACTGTAAATCTCATAATTTAAATGCATACTTAAAGATCTTTTAAAGATAACTCATAATGTAATCAGATACATTTACGATTTATATAATAGTAGACAATATTTAGAAGAGGGCTTGCAAAAAAAGTAATTTTTTTAAAAATTTGGGCAAATTTTAAATGAAGTTATAATGAATTGAACTCATTTTTTACTTTATGAAAAAGTAGAGCTTTACATGTAAGGCATAATATTAGAGTCACTGACTTATAAGAAATTTTTTTTGAATATTTGAATATTATATATATGTGTAATTTTGTTTAAAATTACAATGTTGATTTAATAAATTTTTTATTTTAAAAAAAACAAATAAATAGTTAAAAATAAATAATTTAAAAAAATTTTTTTAATGTGACAAAAAAAAAAACTTTTTTTGGAAATTGAATATGCTACTATATTCATTCGATAGCTCTTGAAATGGGATGAATTTTGAATATAATCAACAATATACTAAAATTAAAACTTCAGGAGTTATAAGGATTCAAAGTTGAAGGGCGAAATTGGGGAATATTTTTTTTAAATCTCGATTTTGATGATCATATTGTAAATTTTAAAAATAAATACTTTATTCTAGATCACTTTTTTACGAAAAATTCATTAAGCCTATTTACAACTTTATAGGACTTCTTAAAATGAAGATATGATAAGAAATATGTTTGAAAAAAAGTTTTAAGAATTTAGTGATAACTCAAGTTAATGAGGTCATAGGTCCATGAAATTTGATGCGCTGGGCTTCTTTTATAATTTAAGGTGTACCCTACGTTGAAAACTTTTTTAAATTTTCAACCGTTTTTGAAATATTATGTTTGGTATTTTTTCCCGCGTAATCCATTGTCACCATTTTTTTATATCTCGAAAGTGCTTTAAGATATAAAAAAATTTTGAAGGTAGACCCCACTTGAAAACTCATTTGAAGACGATTGCAGGAAGCTGCTTGCATTTATCTTGATTTTGAAGCGAGATATGACCAAGGGCGGAAATTTTTCTAAAATATTCATTGTTCCCGACTTTTCAATATCTCAAGAAATACTTATCCTATGAAGATGGGACTACTTTCATTCGATTTCATTTCAAAAGTTAGTCTAGATTATTAATTTTCATAGCTATAGCATTATTATTTTTAGAGATTCATAAATTGGCTGAAAATATTCTAAATTTCCGACTTTACCTCTAAAAATGTTAACAAAGAAAGACAACTTTTTTTGGAATTTGAATATGCAATCATAGTCATTCGATAGCCCTTGAAATGGGATGAATTTTGAATATAATCAACAATATTCGAAAATTGAAACTTCAGGAGTTATAAGGATTCAAAGATGAAGGGCGAAATTGTGGAATATTTTTTTTAAATCTCGACTTCCATGATAATATTGTAAATTATAAAAATAAATACTTTATTCTAGATTACTTTTTTACGAAAAATTCATTGCTGCTATTCTTATTTTTATAGGACTTCTAAAAATGAAGATATGCTAAGAAATATGTTTAAAAAAAAGTTTTAAGGATCTATTGATAACTCAAGTTAATGAGGTCACAGAACTATGAAACTTGATGCGCTGGGCTTCTTTCATAATTTAAGGTGTACCCTACGTTGAAAAGATTTTTGAATTTTCAACAGTTCTTGAAATACTACGCTTGGTATTTTTTCGCGCGTAATCCATTGTCACCATTTTTTTATATCTCAAAAGTGCTTTAAGATATAAAAAAATTTTAAAGGTAGACCCTATTTGAAAACTCATTAGAAGTAGATTGCAGAAATCTGTTTGCGTTTATCCTCATTTTGAAGCGAGATATGACCAAGGGCGGAAATTTTTCTAAAATATTCATTGTCCCCGACTTTTCAATATCTCAAAAAATACTTACCCTATGAAGATGGGGCTAGTTTCATTTGATTTCTATTCAAAAGTAGGTCTAGAATTATAATTTCTATAGCTATAGCATTATTATTTCCAGAGATTCAAAAACTGGGTGAAAATATTCTAGATTTTCGACTTTACTTCTAAAAATGTTAGCAAAGAAAGACAACTTTTTTTGGAATTTAAATATTTAATATACGTATTATTTTTATTAAAAATATAATTATGATTTTATATTAATCTTAAACTAACACATTTAATAATTAAATAAAAATTATTAAATAATTTAAAAAAATATAACCAGAAGTAAACAGTTCAAAAGTTTTTTCTATCACTTCTATTATGTATACCATTTTACTTAATAGAAAGAATTTTATAAAATCATTTTGTGTTCTGTAACAAAATTTTTCGGTTTCCAATATAAAAACAAACTTGAAATTCAGCGTTATCACTTTGATTACATTGTAAAAAAAATCTTTGTGTTTAAAGGCAAAAGTTTGAAAATTGTTTGAACAACTTACCAACGTCCGATAATCAAACTTTCTTTTACTTTGTACTATTAACTTTATATTTTACCAGGTTTAAGTTATTATTTATACTAAGAAAACTACGATTTAAAAATATTTTCTAAACTACTTTATAATAGATGGCATCTAAACGACCATACGATAAATCTTCCAATGCTGATGAGGAAAATATGGTGTGTTTTACTTTTAAAAAATGAAATAATTTTTTTAGGATTCTCCATTAGGACCTCGTACTTTTGGAATACCTAGGAAACGAATTAACACTGGTAGTAGCCGAGATCGTTTTCCTCTTGCAAATCATAACTTTTTTGGTTCAACGTTTTATAGTGTAAATTCAATCAGTTTTACGGAGAGTAATCCTGAAGAATCAATTACAAGTGAAATTTTATCATTAGATGATGATATATCTCCACCTTCATATGGCAAATTAAATAATTCTTCTGTTACCACTTTGGATAAAGATGTCTCGGATGTCGTTGAAAATTTGATACAGAATGTTTCAACTTTAAATAGTTGTAGTAATTCTACAAATTCAGAATTCAAATTACTTTCCTTTCCTCGTAATTATGGGGAATCAAATTTTTTCCTTTTTGACAATAAGGAGGTTAATCAGGTTTCTCAGTTATCTTTTGATGAAAAAGAAGAGAAAGTATATGATTTGTTTGAAAAAGTTGGCAAAACAAATTTAGAACTACAAAACGACAACAAAAAAGATGATGGAAAAATTGACGAACATTCTGACAAATCCAACTTACTTTTCTACCAATTTGAAGAAAAAAAGGATAGTCAAGATAATAGTAATTTGTTGTTAGAAGTTGCTAAAAATGAACGGGATCAGGCAACTTATAAATTCCATGAAAAAGAGAAACTTTTTATGAAAGAAAAGGAAAATTATGAGATTAAAATTTCAATGCTAAATAATTATATTGAAGAGCTTAAGAAGAATCTTTTAGAAAGTAACAATCAAGTTGAAAATTTAAAAAAGATAAATATGGAATATGAAAATGTCTATGAAGAGTTAAACAAAAAAACCACCGATTTTGGAAAAGCATTGAATCATTTAGAAACTTTAAATGCATGTGTAATAATGCATCAAGAAAGTTTTTCTGAAAAGGTACAATACATTAAAGCTATTTCACATAATTTTGATGAGTGTCAAAAAAAGCTTTCCTCTATTAAGAATAACATTTCTGAAAAAGAAAAAATTGTTAGAATATCGGGAGAAAGTATTATTAATTTAGATCATGGGAAAGAAAACTTATTATTTAATGAAGATTGTCTTACAAATGATGACAAAGAAATTCTTAAACATGATCAAGAATTCAATAAGTTGAATATCCAACTTTGTAAAGAAATTTCATCACTAAAATCTCAACTACAAATAATAAGTAAAAAAATTAGTGATAGTGAAATTAAGCAAAAAAAACTATTTAACGAGTCAGAAGAGTGTATCGTCAATAGAACAACTAGTTTAGTTGAACCTTCTCAATATTTTTTAAATGACTCAGTTAAAACAACTATTTCTGAAGTTATTGGTGAATTGGAAGAAGACTATTATTGTAATTCACAGGCATTAGAAGAAGTTGAAGGAAAAATAAAAAATAGCAGTTATTTCTCGGACAAATAAATTATTAAACAATATTGTATATTTTAACTTATTTTATTTTATATACCTATTTTTATTATTAATATTATTTTAATAAAATCTAATTAAGTTATTTACGTTTTATGTTGATTGATTTGATGAAAAGATGGAAGTTATTATCAATTCCATATGTCATAATTCTATCCATGGTGAAATAATTGAAGCTTTAAGTTATCAGAAAAAGTTGATGTTATAAATAAGAAGAATAATAGTATAACAGAAGATGTTGTTTAATTTAAAAGACAACATATGTGTATTCTTTAAAAAAACTCTGAAAAGAAAATTTTCAAGAAAAAATAAAAAAATAAACAGTATTTTAAATGAAATCAAGACCCAGTATGAAAGTCTTACTGAAATTTTTTTACACGTTTTATCAAAACAGAGAATATGATAGTTTAATAAAGATTATTTCTTCAATTCATAAGGTAATTGGCAAATTAAATGAAGTAGTAGATTTTAACTCTGATGAATCTGATGTAAAAAAAAATTAAAAAAATTAAAAATAAAAATAATAAGTTTTCAAAGAGTTGTGAAACATTACGCATAGAATGTGATGTAATAAAAATTTGATTAACAATGACTACTACTAGAAAGAAGAAGCTTACAAGAAAATTAGTTTTGTTTTAGGTTAAAAATTTGGACTATGAAATTAGATTAGGATTAATTTCACCTGAGGGTAGTTCACATCAATATCTTCACTCTTGTTATCCATATGAATATTTTTATAAATTAAAAAAAAATGACTTATAATTAATTAATATATTTTTGGTATGGTTTTGTCATTTTTTTTTGTAAACAATAAATAATTTTTATTTTTTTTAATTATATAATAAATTAAAAATTTTTAAAATTAATTAAATGATACCTGTTATTTATTTTAAAAAATTCAAATTAATTTGTTATGTATAAACATTAATACTTTTCTTATATGTTATGATTATAAAATTTTATATATTATTTTATTTTATATTAAAAATTTTTACAATGTTTATCATAAATAATAAAATTAATAGAACTATAGATTCTTATACCTCAAGAAATATTTTTAATCTATAAATTTTAATGTTTATTTTTTTTTCTCATTTTAGATATAAGAGTATATTTATTAAATTTCTAATTCTTTTGAAAAGCAATAAATTTATTCTTCTTTCAAATATTAGTTTTTTGATGTTCTTATTATAAAATTATTTATCAGAATAATTTTATTTTAATATATACAACATTTATATTCTAGCTTAATAAAATTAAGCGATATTTCTAATAACACATTAATTTTTAAATATTTAATCTTCAGTTTATTTCTATTTAAAGGTGTTTACATTATTATAGAATGTTTTTATTTTAAAATATATTCATAATATTTGTGCATTGTAAAATATTTTAAATAACAAAATATCTTTAATTATAAAAGTAGTATTTTTTATTAAACATAATGTTTTCAATGACATTATAATGCCCTTGTATAATAAAAAAAAATATTTAAGTAACCTTTTTTATATGTTGTGTTTTTAAAGTTTATACGAAATTACGTGTAATAATTTAATTTTTTTTTTAAAATATTTATTTTCTTCATAAACATACATAAAAAAAAAATTTAAGTGTTTAGTTAATGTTACTCTTTATACATTTTAACTCTCATACATATTTTGAAAATTAAATATTCTTCAACCACTTCTACTTTTAACATTTTCCTCTGAATTTTAATGATTGTTATGAAAGATTTTTTAAGTTATTTTTGTCATTTTATTGTGTAAAATAAAAAATTTTTCTATTAGTTTTTTCATTTTATTATTACAATTTAATTGATTATCTTAAATGATTAGGAAAAAAAATATTTAAAAGATTTTTTCGGGAAAAAAAAGTTTTATAAAATTTTATTTTATAAAATATCATTAAGTGATACAAATTAGATTGCAAATATTTTGTAATTTTATTATTTATTAATACTAAAGTTTTACTAATAATGTATAATTTTAAAGCATATATTATTATATGTTTTGTATTAAATTATAAAAAAAAAATATTTGGATATTTATTAATTATATATTTTAAACAACCTGTTGAATATTTATATTTATTTCTACTTTTTTTTTTTTTTAATTTGAACTATTAGAAGCTATATTTAATTTGTTTGTTTTTATATAATAACACAAAACAAGTATCTATATAAGTATTTAACAAAATTGAATTGCAAATATATATAAAAAAATATATAGTTTTATCTTACATTATTGGCAAAATTGTTTAAAATTTATATTATTTTAGTGATAGCTTAACATTATATAATGTTTAAAAATATTTTAACATGAAAATATATAAAAATAGTTAAAAACATTGATAGTTTAGTTTGTGAGTCTTTGTTTAGTGATCAACAATTTTTTAGTTATTATACTTTATCATATGTTGTTGAATGATTGAATAAATATATTGATAGTTATTTGCCTAATGCGCTTGGTATTATCAAAAATTTTTATTTAATTTAAAATTTACACTGTCTTTTTATTTTACATTCTTAATTTTAATATTCTTTATAACATTTAATTTTCTTAGTACTTTTAATATTACAGGTCAAAATTTGTATGATTTTTATTATTGTATATTGATAATAATAAATACATTTGTTATTAATATATTAAGAAATCCTATTGTTACGAAATATTGATATTCTTAAATAATTTCACCTTTAATTATTGATACAATATTATCTTTAAAATGTATTATATTATTTTAATTATTGACGTCATAATAAATATTTTTATAAAAATATGTAATATTTCAAAAATGTATTAATAAAAAATTTGGACATTTTTTTTCTTTAATTATATATTATTTCTTTAAAACTTTGTTTTTATATTATTTATGAAGTAATTTAATATTAAAAATTTACTTTACTAATGAAATTGTATTCATTATATCATCTATCTATATGTTATTTTAAATTATAATATTTATGTATTTAATTTTTATTACACTTTGAAAATTTAGTAATACTTACATAAAATTTACTTTAAAAAAGTTCTTGAGACATTGTTTAATAAATATTCCAGTTCTTATTTAAGTAAATATAAAAATAAAAATTTTGATATTATAAATTATGTACTAATACATAAAAAAATATTACAGATTTTAATACATTGATAAGAAAGAATTATATTTATATAATTGTTTAAATTATTTTTATCTCTAATGTTATATTAAATATTATTTACATTTTATTTTTTTTTTGTTACTTTAAATTTTATTAATGAATAAATAAAAAAAAATTTTTTTTTTTTATAAATATATATATATAGGCTTATAAAGTTTAAATATAAAGAATAAATATTTTAGTAATATCAAATTATATTTTCTCGGTCATGTAACTATTATAAAGAAACAAGAAGAAAATTACCACTGTTATGAGCACTTTTTATATTTTTTATATGAATAAAATTACGTTACATCTCATGGTTACATAATTACATTCTTTATTTCATGATCAGAAACTTTTTATATTTTTATTTATTTTATAATAAAATAATACATTTAAATATACAACTTTATGAAATATTTTCTTCGGTAGAATAACTATTTTTAATACATTATTTTTATATCATTTATTCATCTCCTATAAAAATATATAAAAATTTTTTTTTTTTTTATCATTAATGTAATATTTCTTTAATTTTCTTTAGTCAAATAACAGCATTTTTATTTTTATTATATATCTTTTTTGTTTATTTCTATTCTTTAAATATTTATTTTATTAAAGATTTAGCTGAACTTACTAACATAAAGGTACATTAAGTTTTAAAGTGAGACAATATTTTATTTATTCCTGACACACATGTGTTTCATTAATGCTTTTGATAAATGTATAAGATAAGATACTTTATCAAATATGTCAATATTGCTGTTATTCAATCCCTTTTAAAGGGTAATTTTTAACTAATTTATCTAGAAATATTTTATTTTAATTTATATTTAGATAACGTCAAAAATAATATTATAATATTACATAAAAAAAAAAAATTTATAAATAATAATTTAATTTTCATTATAAAAATTTAATTAAATAAAAAATAATAATATATTAACATGGTTATACAATTATATAATATTCTATATTATCATTGAAGAATATATTTCCAAATATTAATGATTTAAAATTATTTTTTTCACTATAAGATATACTTAAAATCTTAGGTAATATTTTTATTTTAGTATATATTAATTTTTCATGAAAAATTAATACTTATGTTTTATAGACTCTCTATTATTATCATGTCTTTTATTATAACATTTTCTTTCTACAATCACTCTTCAATATTCTTTAAACTTTCAATAAAATGACAATATATGAAAACATACATTTTATTCTATTTTAATATTTGTAATGCGCATTGTTATGGTATACAAGCGTATTTGATAATTTTACTATAACACCTTGAAATGAGTTATATATTTTCTATGTTATTCTGATATCATAAACTCTTAAGAAGGTTTATGTTTAGAATAAATATAATATTTTCTATTTTTAATAAATGAATTTAAAATGACATATTATTTATTATACATTTTAATCATTTTTTTTTTTTATTAATTTATAATATTGTTGTTTGATCAACAAATATTTTTAAAGTTAAAAATAGTTTTTGCTTTTATGTAATTAATTGTTACATTGATTATAAATTTTTATTATTTTATATCACTGGAATTTAAATATCCTTCCTGTCTATATAAATTACCAATGAACAATTTTTAATTTTTAGAAAAATTTTGATAGTATAATAAATTAAACGTGCAGAAAAGTATATATTAACAATTATTATCATATTTACAAATGACTAAATCAGCAATACCCGTTTCAAAAGATATTTGTGCACATGTTATTGACAGTATCAATGTATGTTTTTTTTTTTAAATTTTATATATATTATTTTTTATAATTTATAGGCTAAATATGACTCTTTTGAATCATGTAAAAAAGGGAAAATATGTACAAATGATAAACGATGTTGTGGGCCTTTGCTAAATAATAGAAATAAAAATAATTCTAATATAATTGTCTACAGGAATAGTTCATCTTCATCTGAATCAAAAACTTCTACAATATCATTAAGAGAAGAAACAAATAATAATAAAGGTGTGTTAAAAAATATAATTTTCTATATATATATATAAAATTAATCATATATCCACATATCCATGTATTATATTTCTTAGAATACTTTAATTTAAAGTAAATAATGAAACAATTATTTTTTAATTTTTAAAATTTTTTGCATTAAAAATATTAAATATTAAAAAATCAAAAAAAAATACAAATATAATATATAAATCAATTTAAAAAAAAACCAAATAATTAACATTTATTTAATTTTCTATTCAAAATATTTATATCAAAGTTTATTTTTAAAATTATATATTTTTTTTTCATTTTAAATGACTACATTCTAAATTCAATTTCACTAAACGAAAATATTTTTCATCACTTTTATACATAATATTATATAAATTTAATTTCTTTAATATTTAAAAATATGATAACTTTTGTATACCATAAAATATTATGACATTTTTATGTTTATGACAGGGAAAAAAAATATTGTTTTAAAAATTATTAGTAATAACATTATATAAATTATTTAAAATATTTATTTAATTTCTTTTTAATACTCATTATATAGAGAATTTTTCAATGTTAAAATAATTTTATTTTTAATCATAACATATGATTAAATAAATGATTAATGATTTTTTGTTATAATTTTGTTATATACTAATGTTTGTTAACGTTTAGAGAATAAAAGAAACTGTATTAGTAATTCAAGAAACAGGAATTCTTTTATAATTTTAATTATGTAAAATGATTAGCATAACATATTTTATAACATTCTTTTTTCTGCTTCTTTTTTTATTTTCAATAAATTAACTATTGATTGGTAATTACAAATTATTAAATATTAATATATTTATTTAATTACTTTTTTTAAGTTAACTAAAGATCATGTGAATATAATTATAAATTTTTTTTTTCTGTAATTATTATTTACTATTATTATTATTAATACATTTTTTTTTTATATTTAATTTCTACATATTTCTTTAATCCTGTTTCAGATAAAAATATTATAATAATTGATTTTCTTTTATAAACAATTATTTTTGTATTTCTATTCTCTATTGCATCACTTCTTCTTATGTTGAGGTAGTATAAAATATTCCAAATGTTTTTTACTCATAAGCGAAAAAGAAATTTATTTAAATAAAAAGAAATTTTAAAAATTATACATTATCTTTGTCTCAATAACTGCAATTTTTATTTTACTGCATATTTGACAGTGTATATGTTGAATCTACTATATTCAATATTAATTATTTTTTTCACTATCTATAGCTACATACTTTTTGAAGAGTATATATTGTGACAAAACATTATTAAAAAAAAAAACGTTTATTGTTATAAAGTGTTTAAATTTCATCATAACATTAATTTTTTTTTTTTAATAAATAAAAAAATTATTGGTATATTGAACAATTATAATTATATATTTTTAACTAAATGTATATTCTTTAAAAATATAATTTTTAAATTTTATATCTATCTGGTTTTATTTAAATCATATTATATTTATTTTTATACCTCTATTAAATTTTAGTTTCCATTTCCTATTAAAGTGGGACCAATGTTATGACTATTAAATTTCATATATCTTTTTTCATTATACATATTTTAAAAAAAAAAATTTTAAAAAAAGAAATCTTATAAAAATATTGTTAAAAATTTTTAACATTTATTATTTAATTTTTTATTTATTATTAAAATAATATTTTTTTTTAAAAAACTTTTTCTTATTAATTTTTATGTTATACTTTCATAAGAAACAATTATCAAATATTTCTTTAAAATATTTATTACAATTATTGTAATATATATTTATATCAAATCATACGTTTATATATGATTTCAGTGACATAAAATTATAATATTGTATATCGTCACAAGAAATAATATTTAATGAATCAAATTTTAGATTGATGGTGGTAATAAAAAAATTCCCCCCGTTATGGTATTTTAATTATAAATATAATAACGTTTTTTTTTTTTCTTACTAAATTAATTTTATTAAACAATATATGAAAAGACATTGATGTATATTAATTATAATATGCTTCATATATATATATACATATTATATGTATACTAAAATATTAATTTATATAAACTTTAAATTTCTAGTATTTCTTACTTGTTTATTTTACAAAATTTTATCGTTAACCTTTCTTGAATGTTTGTTTCTTCGGCCCAAGCAGGTAAAAATAACGATTAAATGTAAGATTAAGTATTGAAGAAAGTGTTAAAAATGTTAGCGCAATCAAATCTAGTAATTTTTCTTTACATCCAGCTAGTTATTCTAATTGAACAGTAACTTTATATTTGCTATCATTATCTTTTCCTCCTCATATATCAAACTTTTTTTTTCCTATGTTACGCAAACTTTATTATCATTATTTTTTATAATATAATATAGTTTCAATATTTATGTTTATATTAATCATACAAACATTTTATTTAAATCTGTTCCTATAAAACTACTAGATTAATTTTTTGTACTTATATTCCGGCTTCGAAAATCAACTAACCACATGTTTTATATATATATATATATATTATTTTCTATACATAATTTAGACAATCTATTATAATCACTCTATATTATAGGTATTTTTAATATTAACTCATGCATATAAATTGTTTTTACTTCCTCCTGAATTTATCAATTTGTTTATGTTAAATGTTAAAATATATAACTACTTAGTAGTATACAAGTCATATTAATAAGGATATTGTACATTTTATTTTTCATTATTTTTAATTAATTTATAATATGAGTATTTTTCATTCAATTAAATCTTATTTTTAACAAAAAAATAATTATCATTTTTATTTTTGTCTTAAATTTTATATATCTAACAATATTATTAGTAGTAATAATGACTTATTACTAAAAAGTTTAATGTTAATTTATTTTTATACGAAATATTTTTCGTTGATATATATACATTTGACATCCTTTTTATTTCTTGTACTTCAAAACGATATCATTATTAAGTATTATTATATAAAAATTATAAAATCATTCTTTTTAACATTCACTCAAAATTAAAAAGTTAAAATTTTTATACGCTTGAGCTATCTTTTATAATATATTACAACAAATTGAAAATATCTCTTTGTCTCCAATAAATAAATATATATATATATATATATATATATCTACATTTTTATGTTATTTTTAGCCAATACTTACAATCGAATGACTGATTAACATTATCACACAGCTGCTGTTAATATAATATTTGAAAGTTATATATAATAAAGAATATCTCAATATTACATATTTTGTTTGAATTTTTATAAACTAGGTTGATCTTTATTATTTATGTTAATAATCAAGAGTTTTAATTTATAATTTAGCTTATTTTATATTTAATATTAATTCTTAAAAATTGATTTTTTTTTCTTTACCTTTTTTTTTATTTAAATTATCATATTTTTTTATGATAAAAAAAATTAAAATAATATTCCACTTTATAGTTATTTTTTATAGTATATAAAATATATTTTGTATATTCTTTTTTCTATGGATAATATATACTATACTAATAAAGATTTTTATGTTTCTGATAATGGATCAAAAAATACTATGATAATGTCGACTTCTTCACAAAGATCTCCTTTATCGTTGAGAAGGAATCTTCAAAGTCCTTTACCACGCCCAAGCCATTCTCTCACATACTATGGGAGTAAAATGGATGGATATAATAATCAAAATAATGGATTATCTCACATATCACAGTCACGTACAGTAGTTCCATTAGTAAGTTCAGGTTTACCAAATGATTATTATGATCAATATGGCTATGCTATAAGCTCAGTTAATAGATCTCCAAATCTATCAGGAGTAGATAGGCGTCATATTTATCATAATCAACCTAAAAAACCTGGTTCTTTCCCTTTACATTTACCAATAACACCGACATATAATATTGAAACTGGGAATTATAACAATAGTAAACAATATAGAAATAAAGATAGAAGTTCTATTTATCATGATTTAAATAATTCTGTTTACACTAATGAATCACCAAAAATGGTAAAAAAATCTAATCCATTGTTTTCAAAACCTCCGCCAAATTATATTAATTCTAATGAAACACCAACAATGATACGGTCTCCAAAAATTAATCAAAAATCAACATCTTATGATATACCATATTATCCTCAGTATGAGGAATTTATCTCAGAAAGAGATAAAAAAATAGATATTGATAAAAAATTGGACTCTTCATATTTAGTTACACGTAATAATAATAATGCTATGAGTATTATAAACAATTACCAAAGCCAAGAGAGAGGGCGGTTACCAAAAAATATTGATAATAAAATTATATTAAATAAAAATCATGGTAAGATAATAATTACCAATATTAACATGGATATGTGGAATTGAATTAATTTTTTTTTTAATAATAATAATATAATAATTGATTTTTATTATTATTATATTTATTTTAATAATTTTTATTTTATTTTAGATAAAGCTCAGGAGCCATTAACTATAAATAATACTAGTATTATAACTAGCTCACCAGATAATAAACATAATTCTAAAGGAAATGATATGAAAGTGAGAAAAAAGGCAAAAGTTCCAAAATTTATTAGTACATTTTGTTGCTGTTTAAGACCACCAAATAATTTAAGATCCCATGAATACTGTGCCAAAAAAAATAATGGTCTAAATAGTAATATTAATACTGAAAACTTTAAAAATAATAAAAGTAACGGGTATTCATCAAACAATAATATAATTACAAATATTAAAAATAATGATAATATTATAAAAATTGAAAATGGCAAAATATCTACAGGTTTGTTTAATCATATAAATTTAAATATTATATGTTGATCGTGAGTAAATTTATTTAATATATTTTTTTAAAATAACAAAATTTAATATAATGAATAAATTTATTATTCTTGTAATAAATTAGTTATTAATATATTAAAATTTAATAGTAATTTTAAAATAATATATTATTAAAATATATTTTAATATTATAACTATAAAAATTATATATTTTATTATAACTATATACTAATGTTAGAAATACCATATTCATTTTTAACAAACAATTTTTTTATTATTATTTTTTATACATTACCTAAACCTTTGGTTAATTATTTTATTGCTATATCTTATGATTGTCATAATTTAAATATAAATGAAAAATTTAAAAATTACACTACTAATATTTCATCTTTAGTTGGAAATTCTGGTGATTCTTTAAGTAATATAATTACTCAAGTATCAAAAGATGGAATGTCACAGGGAATATCACATAGAGAAGGTTTAAGAGAAATTGGTAATAATACAAGTATTTTTACAGAAAAAAATGAAATAATTAAAAATATACAAATAAATAATGAAGATGTATTATTATCACCTATATTACCTAAAGATGTAGGTAAAAAATGTCTAGTTATTGATCTTGATGAAACTTTAGTACATTCATCATTTTTGGTATGTTTTTATATTAATTTAAATATTTATAAATATATTAATTATATTATAGCCAGTTCAAAATGCTGATTTTATTATTCCAGTTGAAATTGAAGGTGTTCAACATAAAGTTTATGTCTTGAAACGACCATATGTTGATGAATTTTTAGATGCAGTAGGTAAAAAATACGAATGTATTTTGTTTACAGCTAGTCTTGCTAAATATGCTGACCCCGTATCCGATTTGTTGGATCCAAAAGGAAATTTGCGATCTCGTCTTTTTCGTGAGTCTTGTGTTCTTTATAATGGAAATTATGTCAAAGATCTCTCAAAACTTGGACGACCATTAGATCAAATTATTATAATTGATAATTCTCCTGCTTCTTATGCTTTTCATCCAGAGAATGCTATTGCTGTAAAATCATGGTTTGATGACAAAGAAGATAAAGTGTTATTGGATTGTTTAACATTTCTAGACAAAATGGCTGATGCACCAACTGTTTATTCATTTAGGGATAGGGATTCATCAAGTATTGAAAATAATTATAATAACTTTGGAATAAAATCTAAAGAAGTTATTGCTTCATTTGATGGATAAAAATTTTTATTTTACCGGTGAATTTTAAGTAATAACATTTATGAAAAAATATATTACAAGAATATTTGTAAAACAAAAAACAAAAAAAAAAATCTTATTGCTTATAAAATTGAAAAAAGAAGGTAATATTAAAATGAATCAATCCATAAACGGGCTTATATTATTAATATTTCTTTCATAGTTTTATATTTTGTTACTTAAATAATTTTATAGATATCGGGATAATGGTGTATATTATCAAATTAAATTTGTGTATAACCCTGTGCCTAACAAAATTTGTATATATATCGATATATAATCTTGAAAACTCTCTCAATTACATTTAGAAATATAAATAGAAAATATCAAATTTTAATGACAAATATTTTTTTAATTAATTTACGTGCCTTATTAAATAATAAAATTATATATACCATATTTTTATTGTTATAAAACATTACAATAAATTAAATAATAAAAAGTAAATATATATTTGTTAATCATTTGTTATATAAAATATTTTATCTTTTTAATATATTTATTATAAAAGTTATAAAAAAAAAATTAAAGATTTTAATCTTATATATTTAAAATTATTTTTTTAACAAAAAATATTTTATTCAAAAATTAATGAATAAAATACATCAATTTTTTTTTTAATAAAATTTAAGTATTGAATATTTATTAATAAATACAAAAAAGTTTATTTGAAAAAAAAAATTGTTTTTTAATTTTAGATATTATTAATATAATGTATAAAATTATTTAAAATTTCTATAATGTTTCACAATCATTAATCATATTTTTTATATTATTTTTTAAACAAAAAAAAACTTCTTCTTTTAATATCAGAAATTTATTTGTCATTTCAATTGAATTTTCTATCATACAAGAAAGAGTAGTTTTGTAATAGTTTATTGTTTGATTTAAGTCACCTGAAATATCTAAATATTTATAGTCTATGTCTTCAGACAATGTATTTTTATATATACTTTTATAAATTTTTATTAATTGTTCTGTGAAACTTCGTGATTTAATATCAATTGTTTGTTGTAAATCTGATATTTTGTCACATTTTTCGTTATATATTCTTTTGATTAATTTTATTTCTTCCTCCAAAATATCAATTCGATTACTGATAATTGCTGTGTTTGTAAATAATTGTCTTGCTTCTTCTTTACTTATTTTTTGATTATTAATTTTGTCTTTAGTAATTATCCATTCTTCATTTATTTTAATAATTTCATTATTTTTATTTTCAATCCATGATATTTTTTTATTTAACTCTTCTCGAATATTAGTAATATATTTATCATTTGATATTAAATTATTATTTAAATTTTCAATATCTTTATTCATTAAATCTAATTTATAAGATTGTGTCTCAAGTTCTCTATATACATTCTCATGTTCTTTTTTTTTTCTTTGTAAAAATTTAACCTTTTGTTTTAAATTTTCTAAATTATTATTATCAGTTAAATATATATCATTACAATTTTTTGTATAACATTTTAATGAATCTTCATAATGTTCTAGTTTACAATCATCTGATAAACCCATATTTTGAATTGTCTTATTTAAAATATCAAGCATTGGAAGATCATTTAAATAGTTTAAAAAATTATTTTCATCATAATTTTCAACTTTAAATATATTATAGTGAAATTCTATAATTTTTATTAATTTTACAAATCCATCAACAATATATTTCCAATTATTTGTAATATTTTTAAAGATTGTCTCTTGTAATGATTCTAAATCAAAAAGATTTAAAAAAAAATTTAAATCATCCTGAAGATTGGTACATTGGTAGTCTTTGTCTATATGATATACAATTATTTGAAGATATTCAAGGAAGTTTGTCTCAGTAGCATAATTAAATTGTTTTTTTTCAAATAAAGGATCAATAAAAAAAATATTTTGATTTAGTATAAAATTTTTAAGATTTCTAGAATTTTCTTCAATTTCTTTTTGTAAAAGTGAAGTTTTTGGACGTGTTGAAATGTATTGAAAATTATAACCTATTGATGATCTATATATAATATAAAAAAATAATTTTTTTTTTAAATCAAATGATATACTTACTGTCTTCCAAAAGATGACAAATCGGTACCTGAAATTCTACCAAATGAAACTTTTTCAGTTAATAAAGGCCAACCAGATATGGATAATTTATTTTCCAAGTTTTCATTTAATGATTGTTTATTATTTATTGATAATCTTTCTGTAAATTGATTATCAGAATCCATTTGAAAATATAACTTTATAAATATATAATTTTTAAATTATTTTTGTAATGAAATTTTTCTTATATATATTTACAATATTAAAATATACATTTATATTATTTAAATTTATTTATTTATAAAAATATAATATTCAATATATTGAATGACAAGTATTTTAATAATTTATAAATAAAATATTTATTTTAGAAGACAACAATAATTATTATCTCCACAGGAACGATATCCATTTGGACATATACAAAATTTATCATCATTTTCTGATTTAGCACATTTTGTAATTAATTCTTGAGTAGAACATTCTCTTTTACATTTTTTTTTACATTCATGCTTACAATTTTCTTTTGAATTATAATTAATTAAATTATCACATTTTGATGATAAATTACAATTATTATAGCATGTTTCATCACATCGTTGAGAATGTTTTTTTACATTATTAGAATTTTTAGTATATTTATTATTTATTTTGCATGTATTAAAACAGGCATTTTCACATTGATGATGTGGTATATTTCTTTTAGAACAATACTCTGTACAAGTTTTTGTACAATTACAAAATTCTGGACAATAATTTGAACATACTTCTAATGTATTATTTACCTGACAATTTTGATAACATTTTATAAGACAAGTAGATGAAGGTGAAGATAATTTTATATTTTTTTCTTTTTTTATTTCTGTATTTAATTTTGACATTCCAATTTTTCGACTATTAAAATATTTGTGTAAATTAATTACTATACTATTTTTATCTGTACATATATTTTGACATGGTATAGTACATGAATATGATGGTTGAGATTCTTGATTACAACGATTTTTACATGATTTTTCACATTCACAAATATTTTGACATGCTGATATACATTCTGGAAAATTTTCACCACATTTTTCTATACATTGTAATGAACAATCTTGTTGATTATTATTATTAACATCAAAAAATAAATTTGGTAATGATGTTGTGGTAATAAATGATGGATAAATTGGATAATTATCATGAGTTGTATAAATATCAGGATATAATGTTGTTTCATACTCAGATTCATGATATATTATTGGTGTAACAGTTGTTGTATGTATTGGAGTATATGTTGTGGAGTGTATTGGTATTTCAGGTTGTTGGCAAGATGTTTCACATGTATTTTTACAAATATCATAACAAATATTTTGTTTATGTATTGGTGTTGTTTTACATGTTTCAATACAAATTTTATTACAATTAACTGTACATATGTCATAATTTGATGTTGTTGTTATATCATAAAATGGAGAAATAGTTGTATGAAATATATTTGTTGTATATTGTGAATCAAAAAGTGGTATTCGTTGTTCTTCTAATTTTTTTATTCTTTCCATACAATTACAAAGTATTTCTGTTAAACAATAACAACTCATTTCAGTTGATGGTAAAATAAATTTTGTATTAGGTTTACATGTACATGATGGTACTTCTTCTAAAGGACATTCACATAAAGAAGTATCTCTAATAGTTTTATTTTTAATATCAATGGCATAGATTATATTAATAAAAAATATAACAGTTAATAAAATATTTATATAAAGATACATTTTATTTAATGTTAACTTAACTAAATAAGTAAATGAAAAAAATGTTATTATATACCTTTATGATTCTTTTGTATTTATTATTTTAGTTTTAATTGTATAAATAATATTTATTAAGGCATATTAACAATATAAATCAAGAATTTTTAATATTATTTTTACAATGATCAATTAAAATTGCTTTGCACGATCATGTAATATACAATAACTTTTTTATGTCCAAAATTACTCATAAATAAAGAAGTTCAATATATGATATATTCTAATTCCTGAATACAACTAGATTTAAAAACATTAATTTTATAAAAATATTACTATTTCTATTATTAAAAATATATAACAACAAATTAATATTTGTATATGGTTAAGAAAACATTTTCAGATAAATAAATTTCGTGAAAGGTTAAGTATGTTTTGTAAAATATTATTTTTATTAATAAAAATAATACTTTTTAAAATATATAACTGTCTAAACATGTTTCAAATATATATGATTATAAATTATGAAAAATTATAAATCTTGAAATTAAAAATTTATTTACTATTTTCTCGAATACAAAGATAAATATAGAGTATATTAATGTAAATAGATAAGTTAAATAGATAAATAAAGAATTTGATGTACAAAATGGTAAAATATATCTATTTTATTATTTTATCAAGAAAATTTTAACATTTTTAATTTGATTAGCTGTTATATTATTGAATTATATTAAATTAATTTAATATTTTATAGATTATATTGTATTAAAAATATTGATTTATTTAGTATTATAATGCGGTAAAAAAGAAATAAATTTTATCACTCCTTACCACTTGATTTAGTACAATAGAAATTTGAAGATAAAAGAGTGAAAAGTAATCATCTATTTATATCTTTCTATTTAATCTTTAAAAGTCCTTTATATTATGATAATGGCTCTTCATTTACTTATTTTATAGTATCTTCTTATAGAAAGAATTTAAGAAGTTTTGTGATTTAAAAAATATATTATTATTATTTTAAGATAATTATCAAAATGTACTAAATTTCTTAAGGTGTTTATCATTTATTTATTTATTTTTTATATCAAACACTTAATAATTATAAAAATAAAAAAAAAATTTAACATTAATTTTAAGATATTTCTTTTAAGAATTTTTATCATAATAAAAATAATATTTGTTCGACACTTCAAATATAAGTTTCGAGATCTATCTAATTATAATGGTATGATGGGTAGGAAATAATCCAAAACTTTTATAATTAAATTCGTGCAATTATTAGTTAACATAAACATTGTATAAGTAAATAAATAATTGTTTAAAAACTATTTTAAAAATTTATGCATGAAATATTTTTTCTATATCTTGAATATTCATGAATATTTTATAATATATAACAATTAAAATCTATCATTAATATATATTTATATTCATTTAAGAAAACGATTTTATATTTTCATGAAATTTTTTTTTTTTTTGTTATTACTCAAATCAATATATGTCTAATAAAAAAATTCATATTAGTATCATATTTTTGTTTAAATCATCTTAATAAAATATCAACTAACCAAAATTTTTACTTTCACCTTTCATTAACTAAATCGCGCTATTGTTTATACCAATCTTTTAAAACTTTTACTTATCAAAATTTTATTCTTTAGTTAAAATATCTATTGTTAAACATGTATTATAGATAAATTTCAGATCAATTTCACCTATAATATTATTTATAAGCATTAAACTTAAATATATAATTACATTTTTTAATATTTATATAAAATATTATTTCTATTAATATGAAAATTTTAACAAATTTTTATTAATATTTATTCTAAATTTATTTCTTATATTTTTATATAGATACTTTGATATTTAAAAATCTACTTAAAGAACACTTGTGTTATACAATAATATCCTATATATAACACTTAAATTTAAATCTTAAAATAATGGTACTAGCTAATATTATGCTTTAATATTAATCAACCGTATAAGTATATTAATAATATTTAAACAAGTTAAATAAGAATAAAAATAATGTTATTGTTTTATATTTATTATAAAATTATATTTCTCATATCCTTAAACATTTTTAATTTTTAAGTACTCAAATATTTATTATTAATATATAATATTTTATTATATAATATAAAATAAAACTTTTTTAATTTATTTAGGTTAAATTCTCTTAAAGATTTTCTTTTATTCATAATTATTACAACTATATGACTTCAAAAATTATACAATTAAAAAAAAATTATTTTAATCATTTGGCTATTGCCACTTTAAATTATTTATAATTGTAACTAATTAAAATTTATTATAAAAAAATTTTTTTATTTTTTTTCAATTTTAAATGGTGTTAGATTCATCAATTCTTGGTCCAATAAAAATCATTCCAGCTCAAGCATATAAAAAAGCTCAACAGCAATATTTTCAACATGCATATATAAATAAAACTGTAAGTTGATATTATATATATTATACATAAAAAAAAAAAACAAAAATACCTAAATTATTTTGATGCGCCATATCTTTAAAGCTTCATTACTCTCGATTGACAAAATGATATAAATTACAAGTATTTTAAATAAAAATACTAGTCTAAACACTTCAACATCTTGTAATATCTTTGTCGAAATTACTAAAATTTCTATTTAACATAAAATATATATAAAAATATATAGCATTTAGCTTTGACAAATCTTTTGTTGTTTCAAAAATTTTCTTCTTTATTGGGATGAGTTATTTATGATTTTAATAAATAGAAAATAAATGTACTTGAATAATTTTCTTTTCAACATAGCACTTTTGTTAAAATTACTTATTTTAGTAATAATTGTTAAAACTTGATTTTGTTCTTACTATACTATTTTCTATCTCTCTTCCCAAAAAATAATTATCTTTTTATTATATTTAATAAAAATTTAATTATTTAAAATGTTTTTTTTTTTTTTGACAAAAATTTAAAAATTTTTTTTTGAATAAAATTTGTTAAATTACATAAAAAATTTTTTTTTAATAATTATAGTTTAAAAAAAAAGTAACTATATATTTTAAAATATATATTACATAACTTTAAACTTGAACATCTATTTTATAAAATATATACTATCAAATACTTTTAACATAGATGATTTATTTTAACTATTATATACATTATTCATTTAAAAATTCCAAATGATGTACTAAACTATATCTTTTTCATTTACACAAACTAATTACTTTTCAACAAGAATTAGGAAATTTTGAAGAATGAATAATGGTATTATAATTTATGTTAAAACAAACAAGCTACAAAAGTTAGATTATTATAAGACAAATACAACTTCTTATTATTTAGAAATAATTATCTTATTTGTCCATCCCTTTACACAATTAAATTCCACTCCTTATACCTCTTATTATGTTAAACATTTCAAGAATTATCCCTAACAAATAATCTTTAAGATATACACTTTTAAGTATTACCCAAATTTATATTATACATATTTATACTTTAACCTTTTATAATTAAAAGTAATATAAATTCTTTTTATAAACATATATTATATATTTATTAATAGTATTTTTATGTATTTATATATAAATATTTTTTTTTTTTTATAGGATAAATTTGAAAAAAATTTTAAAAAAAAATCTAACGAAGAGTTTGATAATAATAATACTATTCAAGATAAAGAAATTACTAGAAAATTTTCTGAATATAAAAATAAAAACAATACTGATATTCCTATAAATATTAAATACTATATGAGTAATATATATGAAAATGGTTATAATTCACAATATCAACAACAAAAAATTCCTCAAAATAGGGGAATGTATGGTCAAAATGGATATTTAGAAAATCAATATGGTCCAGCTTATTATAATCAGGCATATTCATATGATTATGGTGGTGGATATTCTTATAATCCTGATGTTACATTACCTACAACCTATAGACAATATCCTCAACCATCTCCAACAACTGGTGGTGGTAATATAGAAAATGGAACATTATTACATCCCTATAGACGATCACGGTTTGTTTTCAAAAAAAAAATTTTTTTTTAAATAACTTTCTTTAATTTTATTAGAACGGCTCCAGTACGAACGTTACCAAGACCAACATCAGTTCATAATGCTTCTTATAATCCATATCCAAGTGTTCAAAAAAATAATCATACTCAAGTTCGTGGACACTCAGCTGATCCACCATTATTAACAAATTATAGGTATGTATCAAATTATGTTCCAACATACAATACTAGTCAAAGTAAACCAAAAAAAAGACTTTCTAATACAATATTAAATAATTCATATAATCAAAGAATTAGAACAACATCTGGTATAAAATATTCACAGGTAGGTAAAAAAAAAATTTTTATAATAATTATTAAATAACTAAATTATTCTATTAACAGTTTATAAATATATTTTAATGCGATAAGGAGTAAAGTTTAATCAAAATACTTCTAATCCTTAAATAAAATAACTAGTTATAAATGTTAAAATTAATAATATTTAAAGACAAATATTCTTTTCAAAATTTTTTAAAATCAATTTTGACCGTTATATATTAGCAACTTGAATAAAAATCATGTTTTATATAGTGAATCAACTTATTTACATAGTAATGTAAATAATATTGAAACATTTATTTATTATATCAATTTTTATTTTACATAATATATTAAATCTTCCTTCCTTCTTTTAAAAAAAATCTTGTCTTTATATTAATTATTATATATATATAATAACTTTTATATATCATACATATTATAGGAACCTATAGAATATTTTCAAGCAAAACCACCAAGTACAAATATTTTTAACTATAATAATACTGGACCAGTTTCACCAAGCGCTACATCAGCTGCACCATATAATCCAATATCACCTAACAACCCAACATTACGTCGTGTTACTCCATATTATACTAATTATCAAACTGCTCATACAACTACAATGTATCCTGGAAGTTATGGAGGTCAACAAATTTATCAACCTCATCAACAATATCCTCAATCTATTTATGGAGGTGGAATTTATGATCGTAAGAGAGACCCGAAGGCTGTCAGTAAGAAATATCCCTTATTTGCTAGAATTACTATAAAAATTTTTGAACTTATATTAGGTGCTGCTATATTAGGTCTTGTTATTGGTCCATCTACAGGTTATTCATTTCATGATTTTGTTATAATGACAAGAACTGAATGGCAAGGTGCCGTTGTTGGAATTGTTTCAGTTTTTGCAATATGTACTTTGTGCCTATTATTAACAATATGTTTAGCTAATAAGCAGTATTTTTGGCGACAATTTGTATGTTTTAATTTATTTATATTTTAATTTATTTTTTTTTTAAATTTAGGATGTAGCAATAAGTGGATTTGCAATATTATTATATTTAGTTACATCTTTTCTTGAAGCTTATTTTGCAGCCTGTTACCCACCTTATGGAAAACAAATTGATATAGTGTGCCATAGAGCAGAGTGGATAATTGCTGATGTAAGTTTAAAAAATTTCATTATTATAATTATAAAATTTTAAGATTCTTTGTTTCATCAATCTTGTTATTTATATAATAGATTTTGTTCTGGCAATAAGAACAGGTGTTAATATTTTGTAATTATAAATTTTAACATTATAATCATTTTGAAAAAAATAAATAATTAGAAATATGTTAAAATATAATCTAAGAAATGTCAAACTATGATGTATATGTGAAGCTGATAACCTTTAATCAAATTATAAAAATTAATTTTTTGTTATGTCAAGATATTTTTTTTTCATAGATTTTAATAGAATATAGATATTTGTAATTATATGAAATTTTTATTCAAACCTATATACTTAAAAAAAAATCAATTTGATTTGTTATAAATAATAAGTACTTATAAAGTCGACTTTTTTTTTATAAAATTGAAATAAAAATATAGATGGTAATTATTTAATTATTAAGATTATATGATTCACAAACTATATAATATTATTTTTAACTTATTATAGTAACAAAATAAATTTATTATTTTTCATTTTAATTAACACTTTGATTTTATTCTAATAATTAAAATATATTTTATTTATAAAGATTTTCATTAACCTATATATTAAAATTATTTTTAAAAACATTTATTTTAAATGTAAAAATTATACATTAAATTGAAAATATATATGATATAATTTAAATTTCAAAAGAATTTAAAAGTATTTCAAAGTTATTTTAACTAAACATTTTAATAAAACACTAGTTTCCCATATTAAATATGTAATAGGTAAATAAAACTTACAAGAATGCAATTTGAGAAAAATTTCTTTTATAATATTATAAGTTAAATATTGTTAAAATCTATTAAAAAAAAGTTATTAAAAGGCTAGTGATTAAATTACATGTTTATTGTTAAATATTTTTTTTTTTGTAATTAGACAATATATTTTTGAATTAAAATGAAGTTTGTTCAATTGTTTAAATTTCTTGTATAACTATTAAATTTAAATTATCTACCAATTTATCATCAATTTCATGATTTGATTTTCCTACTTATTAAAGTTTATCTGTTTCAAATTTTCATATGATTCCTGTTTCTTTTCTACTTGAATAAAAAAATAAAATGTGATGTTTTTTCAAATTTTTTTTTTCAATATAAGAACAAAAGTATATTCATACGATATTCATTGAAAAAATAATGAAATTATAGTATAATCATAGTTATGTTAAAAAGAAAGTTTTAGAAGTTGTATTAATATAAAATTAAAAGCAAGAAAGAGAAGAATTTTCTAAAAAAAAATTATCTTTTTACGATATAACAAAATGTTTTAAAATAAGTTATATAAGATTAATGTTTTGTAGAAAAATCAATAAATATAGTCTCCTTTATAAAGAATATTTCCATCTTAAGATATAGTAAAAAATATTTTAAAATATGTTTCAAGTATGTGTTTATAACTCAAATCAAAATGTCTGTAGAAGCATGAAATTTTGTGTGCCAGACTTCTTTCAAAGTTTTAAGTATAGTTCACGTTGAAAAAAAAAGTTGTTCTTAATTATTCTTGAGATACAATTTCTAATGATTTTTTAAACTAATTCTTTTGTCATTTTTATTATACCTCAAAGATGAATAAAAATTAAACAATGTTTTGAAAATAGATTCTATATAGAAACTGATTGAAAATTGATTGAAAAACATTTCTTATTTTTATCTTTATTTTTAAGTATAATACAACCAAAGATAAAACATTTTTCTAAAATATTTATTATCATTACATTAAAATATCTCAGCTGAAATTTACCAATAAACAATGTCAACCAATATATATAAGAAATTTAAAATAGAGCAAAATAAAAACTTTTTTGTAATATATATAAAGAAAGAAAAAAACAATAATTTTTAATCCTATTTAAAATATTTTGGTGAAAACAAAAAATTATTATCAATTTTTACCATTTTTGAATAATAATTTTATTTTTGACTTTAAAAAAATTATCATATGAAGATTAAAGTGTTGATGAAAACTTTTATATACAATCAACAATTTATTTAAAAAATATAATTTTCTAAAGTTTCAGATTTAAAATAAAATTAATGTTCTCATAAAAATTATTTACAGTAGTTTTTAAAAAATAGTTATGCAAATTTGTAAGAAATTCATTTTCACATAATTTAGACTATTTTTTTTAATAAAATTAATTAGTTTTAAATTTTATTAATATATTTTATATGTAAATTATACAACTTACTTTTATAAAATCATAATTTACAAGCTTACTGTAAATTTTAATAGTAAAATAATTTGTTTCCAGATTTTTTAATATCTCAACTCAAATAAACCACACAACAATGAAAATAATATTAATCAATTTGTTTAAGAAAAATAGATGGTAATAGAAAAGTTTGTAGCTATATATTATATTTTTGTTTCAATAATTGTAATTTTTAATTACTCAAACTCTATAAAATGTATACTAACATTTTGACATAAATTATTCAAAAAAGTTAATTAAACTATTTGATAAAAAAAGTTAAATAAAAATTATTTTAAAGTTACATGTTCTTATTATATTTTTATTTTGAAAAGTAAATGTATAAAATGGCTACAAAACAAAACTACTGATGAATTATGATAACATTTAATTTTGAGAAAAAAAATCATCTTCCTTTGATTTGAAAGGATCAATTAGAGTATTTTTCTTAAATTTAAATAAATCAAAGTATTTTATGTAAAAAATAATTGAAATTTAGTAAGAAAAATTTAGATAATTTCTTGTATGATTTCTAAAAATATTTAACTAAATTTTCAAAGATTTTATACTACTATACAAATGAAACAACAATTTTGATAAAGTCATCTACAAATATTGTTAATTTTTAAATATTTTGTCTCTATTTGATGACTAATCTGTTTTTAAATCAAAAAAAAAAATAATTGTGTTATAAAATGTAGATAATAAAAATTTTCAATATACTATTTAACATTTCAATAAAAGTATATAAAAACTGACAAGTATTAAAAATTAAAATTTTAATATTATCAAATGTCGTTGTCTGCAACCATGGTACTATTAAATGGAGTTATGTTTCATTTCAAAAATTCAGCCACTGGCGGCAAAACAGGTTTTGTATAAAGTTAAAAAAATATAAAAAAAACATATTTTATAATGAATATATATTTTGATAAGATTTTTCAAGTATCTTTCTTAAAAATCATCTTCAAGAACGTAAACTTTTGAGGCGTTTGCCTTTCCTCCAACTACTGTAGTACGTGATTTAGCACGAAGAAGATGTAATGAAGATTCAGCTTGATCCGCACGTCCTTCAGCATCTTCAAGTTCACGTTGGTATCTACGAACACGTTGAAGATTTTGCATTGTTATTGATTCCTAAAAAAAATTTTTAAATCTAAAAAGATAAAATATTAAAACATACTGCTTCTCCAAGTTGTCTCTTTTGGATATTAAGTTTTTCAAGAAGTCTGTCTGCAGTATCTTGTGCCATAACAAAGTTTTTGTGTTCTTCATCAACTTGCATTTGAACCTCTTTAATTCTTCTGTCTTTCTTTCTAAGAGCATTTTGAGTTTCTTTATGTCTTCTAGTTTCTTCATCTAAAGCAGTTTCCAAATCTCTAATTCTAGTTTCTAATTTAGCAATAACTCTCTTTCCTCCTAATAAAGCAGCAGCTTCAGCTTCTTGAATTTGTACTTGGAGTTGTTTAACTTGTTCTTCTAATGATTTTCTTAAAGCATCAATCTTCATAGAATGTTCTTGTTCCTCATGGAGTTGTTCAAGGGCACGTGCTGCATCAGCAAGAGCTCTAGAGCAACGCTCATCAGCGGCATGAAGTTCTTTAGTAGCTTCATCAAGATCAGCTTGTGCAGTGGAAAGTTCAGTTTCAAGTTTATTTTTAATAGCAGTAAGATTATTATTGATAGATTGAAGGTCATTGATACGTCCATTAGCTTCTTCAAGATCATTTTCAGCTTGCTTGCGAGCACGGATAGCATTATCCAAAGCGTTCTTAACTTCTTCAAGTTCTGCAGAAAGAGTAGAAATTTTACGTTGAGCAAGAGCATAGGCATCCAATGTTTGTTGGAGTTGTCTTTGAGAATCTTCCAAATTAGCTTGGAGAACTTTAAGTTGTTCTGATTGTTTTTTAATTGTTTTTTGAGCTTCAATATTAGCACGATTAAGATTATCAACAGTCATTTCAAGTTCAGCAATTTCAGCTTGGTATTTCTTCTTGAGTCTTGAAATTTCTGCCTTCATTCTAGCTTCAGCATCAGCAAGGGCAGCGGCAAGTCTATCAATCTCAAATTGAAGATTCTTACGAAGAGATTCCATTTCTTCTTCTTTTTCTTGAAGTCTTCTTTCCATTTCAATTCTAAGTTGTTGAAGTTCAGCTTGAAGACGTTGAGCACGGGATTCAGCATCACGTCTAGCAGCATCTGATTCTTTAAGAGCTGTTTGAAGTTCACGAATTTCTCCAGCAAGTCTAGCGTTTTCAAGATCAAGTTCGTGAAGTTTTCTGTTAGCATCGGCAAGAGCTTCCTTAGCTTCATGAAGATCATCATGAAGTTTTTTGTTTTCACGAGCAAGGGCTTCTTTTTGTTCGACGGCTTTTTCGTAAAGGTGTTTCATTTTTTGAAGTTCAGCTTGGCATGCACGAAGTTCACGTTGAGCTGCTTCAAGTTCAGCACTAAGTTCATCAATACGTATCTTAAGTTCGTTAACAGTTCTTTCAAGTTGTTCTTTAGCACGTTCCAAAATAGCAATAGTATTTTGTGCCTTTTCTAAATCGACAATCAAAACTTCAACTTCAGATTGGAGTCTACTCTTGGCCTTTTCTAATTGAGAAATCTTTTGAAGCATAAGTTCAATTTGTTCTTCATATTCAGCTTGTTTTTGAAGCATCTTTTTACGGAGATCTTCAACTTCTTCATGATGAAGAGCAACTTCAGCATCAAATTTGCTTTTCCATTGTGTGATTTCAGTATTGGCAAGAGAAAGTTTGTGTTCAGCTTCAGTTCTGGCACTTGATTCTTCATCAAGAGCTGTACGTACAGCATCAAGTTCAAGTTGTACTTGATGAAGTTGAGCTTGCATTTGTGAACGTTCACGTTCAGCATCTTCAAGACGACGTCTAGCTTCTTCAAGTTGTTGAGCAAGTTGGTATTTAACATGTTGAAGATTATCAAGTTGAACTTTTTGATCATGAACTTCCTTTAATAAATCATTATTTTCAGCTTGAAGCCTTTGACGTTGATTAGCAAGATCATTAACATGTTTATTCAAATCTTCAACTTTGTTGCTAAGATCGTTAGCTTGTGCTTCAAAACGTTCGGCAGCTTTTTCAGCAATATGCTAAAAATATTATTTTAATTATATATATGTAAATATATTATTTAATTAATTGTATATAAAATTATTTATGTTTAAAAATAAAATTATCTTTTATATCTTAAAATTTTATCAATTTATTTCTTTGTAAAAATAATTAAGTAACTTTTAAAAATTAACAGCTGCCAATAAAAAGTGATCATTGTTGAGTTAAAAGAATTTCTTTCAAGTAAACTTACTTAAAATCTCATCTTTCTATTTAATCTAGATAGATCCTATTTATCATTTTCTCAACAACTAAATACAAATAGATATACAACTTTTTGATTATTTTCTTAAATATTATAAACTTATTTTGAAATACTAAAGCTCTAGGTAATGGCAGATAAAGTAAAAACATTTGTAGATATTGTGCCGTCTTAAATATCGTGGGCTGCAATATAATAGAGAAAACAATTTTATAATAAGATTTAATGGGAATGTAAAATTTAACTGACAAAGTTAATTTATTATCAATTTAGTTAGTTTGTGTAAATATTAAAAGTCTCTCTAATTAATGTTTTAAATAAATATGAAAAAAGTGGTAAATTTATTAAACTCAAATAAAGATAACTTATGATACGGAAATATAACTTATTAAAAAAAATTTTTTTTTCAACAATGAGTCATATAATGAAAAAAAAAAAAGAAAATTTAATATTTATAATCTTTGTAAACGAACATTTTATTTTTTAAAAATTTTTTTTTACTTTTTTACAAATATATATTATATAGTGCGTAGAAAAAGTATCAACGTTCAACATTTATTTAATTTTCAATGCAAGTCGTCATCTTATTGCTCATCAACAACTTGTCAACAATTTTAAGAACAAGGGATATATAAAGATAAAGTAATTTCTTGGAAATAAGATCTGAATTGGTAAAGATAAAATAATATTTAGTTAATGTGACTACTTGTATTATATATTAAATATATTACTTTATAAATAATATTGTGTTTGTTTAATTAATAAAAAGTAATAAAATAATCAAGCTTATAGCATGATAAAAATTTAAAATAAAAACTAGATAAAATTTTGTTTTATATATATATATATCTTTATGAAACGTACCTTATCTTTTTGAACTTGATCAATAGTAGAAGTAAGTTCAATAACTTCATGTTGAAGACGTTGTCTTTCACGATCAATTTTACTATTTTTCTTTTGTAATTGTTCAATTTGATCTTGATAGTCAAGAAGACTGTCTTGGTGTTTCTTACGAAGGCAATTAATAGCATCTTCAGATTCGATTTGTGATTCTTCGAGAAGTTTACGAAGTTTTGATAATTCAGCTTCTCGCTTGCGGTTGGATTCGATTTGTGAGTCGGTTGTTCCTTCAGCATCTTCAAGACGGTCAGTTAAAGCAATAAGTTGGACAGAAAGATCAGCACGTTCTCTCTCAATCTAATAATAATAAGATAGAAATTTTTAATATAAAATATACTATTACTTACTCTATTACGAAGTTCTCTTTCAGATTCAAGATCTTCTTGAAGAAGACGGATCTTGTCCTAAAAAATTATATAAAATTTTATAGATAAAAATATTGAATAATAGTTAAAATAATAAAATAATGTATAAAATAAAGCATACCTCAAGTCTAGTTAAAGATCCGAGATCAGCAACAGAAAGATTTCCAAAAGCAGCAGCACCTCCAGCAAAAGCTGATACAGAAGGTGATTTGTAAATATTGGCATTGGCCATAGAAGGACTTTTATAAAGATTAGAGGACATTCTCTCTCTCGAGTGTCTTAAGCTAATAGAACAAAAATAAGTCTCGAGTAATAACTACAAGTAGTGGTCGACAGGGGTAGGAAGAATCTACTGATAAAGTCGTTAGCGGGTTGGATATATCGCGTTAAAGTAAGATCAAATTAGAAAGGGTGTTTTGTGAATAACGAGAGAGGCGTTAGAGACGTCAAATATAATAGGAATAAATATGAAAAATGAAAAAGATATAAAGGAAGAGAAATGATAAGGAAAATTTTTTCATTGAATAGGTAAATGAGACTATAGGTATAGTATATACAGAGATCCCGATAAACTAAATGTGAGTGCCATGAGGAATAGATAAAGATTTATAGAAAATAATAATGTTGTATGTGTGATCATCACTAATAACTGGAATTAGGATATACTTTCTTTAGAGTAGGCGAAAAAGAGGGACAGGTAATGAAAAGTATCTGGAGGATGGTAAAGAAAATGTTAATGATTAATAAAGTTACCAGTAAAATATTAAAGCCTGCTGGCTTACTACTTATTACAAACATATAATAATATTTTTATCAAATCATCTCTGGATCTCCAGTAAATGGTGAAATTATTTAAACAACATAACATTTAAAATTTTTGATCTTTACAAGAAATAGAAAATATATAAACTTTTGATACTAAGAATATTATAATGCATTATTTCTCAATGGCACAATAAACATTTGCCTGGTACACGAGATATTTATTTATATATCACTTTATCAATTAACATACATACATACATTTTTTTTTATTATTTTTGCCGTGTAATTGATAAGAACATAAAACTTTTTCATTCTTTACTTAAAATTATTACAAAATAATGTTATATTATTTTTTTTTTTAAATTAGAAAAAGTTTGATAAATCGGAGAGAGTGTTAAGTAAATATAGACACACAAATTTTAACAATGAATTTAATCAGATCAATGGCAATTTTCTATTTCTTATATAAAATATAATAGAAAAGATTATTCTTTACTAATAATACATAGTATGTTTGTTTCAAATTATTTTCTATCATTTTCATCTTACAATCAATCTATTACTTTCAAAATTTAAATGTATAGAGATAGAATATGTTTTAAGAAAAATTTTATCATATGTTTTAAAAAAAATTATAATAATTATATTTATTGTCAGTTAAAATCGCCCCCACTATATTGAAGTGTAAGTATTATTTTCAAAGTAATTGTTTCTAGTATAAAAAACTTTTCCCTTTTCTTATAGTAAACTAATAAAACAATAAAAAAGTGTAGATATGAAAAAATTCTTTCTAGCTTTTTTTTATATATATCAATACCAATTAGTAAAATTGTTTATATATTTATTAAAAAAAAAAAATTTTTTTTTTTAAATTACACAAATAAGTAACACATTTATTTTTCATCAACGATGATTTTTAATGTAAATAGACTTAGAAATCTAAAAATTTATTCAATGATTTGGAGTACTTGAAAGATAAAATCTAAAGAAAATTTCAATGATACAACAAGCTTTAATTTAACAATATAATTATTATTTTGAGTACTGTCTTTTGTCATTTATATTGAATATTTTAAACCAGATTGAAAAATTAGTAACACTTTATTAAACAAAATATATAACATATTTTTTTATATGGTTTAATATTTCTATTTTTCAAATTACTTTGTTTATAAAATTTTATTTAATTTAATTTTTGTAAACAAACAAATTATATTAAGAAGAACTATTTATAAAATTAAAAGATTTGTATTAAAAATAAATATATATACACTTTAACTTATTTTTTCTTATTGATTTAAAGAAAGAAACATCAACAACATAGATTTTAGCTATATCTCAAATAGCATTATTTAAAAATAATAATATGAAAAATTTTATAAGAATTTTTAATTAAATTTGTGTTTAAAATAAATTAATCAAAAGTGTAAAGTTTCATTGGATTGATATATTTATATAATAAAATATAGTTTATTTATTTTTTATATAAACAATATTGAATTTGAATATATTATTACTATGAAGAAAAGTAGATGAAAACAATTTTGATAAAATTATTGTTACTAAAATTATGAATACAATAATTTCTGATAGCGGTCAAAAAACTGATATTGAAGATGTTAATGAATTTCTTGAAAATAATAGAAAAAAATTTTTAAAACATCTGGAATATTTCCAATTATTTATATTTTCTATATCAATAATTTTATTTTTACATTCATATTATGAATTGAATAATCTTGAAAATCGTCTACTTTTTACAGCAATGAAAATACAACATTTTAAAAAAATAAAACTACAAGAAACTTGGAATAAAAGAATAAAAAAAGAAATAATTGACAATAGTAATATTGATCCAATAGTTTCAATTGATCCAGATAATCAAAATTATAATTTAACCAAATCTGAAATGTGGCTTCAATCATTGTCAAAAATTCGTGTAAGTTGTAATTGATATAAAATTTAAAAAAAATTTATTTTTATTATTTACGTATGATTAAACTAAAAAAAAATTATTTATATATATATATATTTTTTTTTAAATCATAACGTATGTAAACATACTCTTCATTAGTTTAAACCTCAATAAAAAATTATAAATAAATGTTAAGATAAAAAAAAAAAATAATTTGTTGTAAACATTAAAATTTAAAGATGAATGAATTAATGGATAAATGTTTGGATTTACATGAGTATTGTGTTGATGAAAATGGATCAGAAAGAGGGCCTCCAGGTCCTCCTGGTATACAAGGTAAACCTGGACCACCAGGAAATCCTGGTCCTCCTGGAAAGGAAGGTCTGTTTGGACTTCCAGGACCTCCTGGTCCATCTGGTCCACCAGGCCAAAAAGGTAACAATGCTATTTGTCCAAAATGTACAGTAGCAACAGAATTTGAAATGACTAGTAAAAAAGATCAATGTCCAAAAATTGAAGAAATGAAATGTCCTAATTATAACATTTTTGGAGATAAATTTAAAGATCAAGAAATGCCTTATGTTATTGAGAAGGCTTTACCAATTATTGTTGAACGTGTATGTAAAAGTTTTTATTAATTTTTTTTTATATAATTTTAAAATATTTAGATGATTGAAAATATGACAGAAGTTGAATCATGCATGCGTGTTTGTCTAACAAATATAACAGATGATTGGTTTGTCCAACCAGAAGTTACAGAAACACCATATATTAAAGGAGCAACAGCTCATTGTTATTTAGAAGGAGTTGGTCGTCCAGTTTTTCATGCTCACTCAAATACATTTTATGGTGCGTGGATGAGAGATGCATATCCAAAGACTGGTAAAGATTCTGACAAAAGATGGTTAGCACCACATTTTCAAGGTGATGTATTACATGAATACACATCTGAAAGTGATTTAAGAAGGCAAAATATTGAAGAAAGTCATATATTACCATATGTTTATTCTGGTACAAATCCTACATTTTTTAATGGAAGTTTTTATTATCAAAGAGTTGGATATCCTTCAATTATTAAATATGACATAGCAACAAAACGATATAAAGAATTATTTATGGGTGATCATGTATCATTTCGTAAAAAAAATGTAAGTAATAGTTAATAAATTTCTAATTATTATTTAAGTATCTTTTTAATCTTCATAATAATTATTTTGACTTGGCTGTTGATGAGAATGCTTTATGGGTTATGTTTCATTATGAAGATGAACCATTTTTATCCGTATCTAAAGTTGATATTTCAAATTTAACAATTTATCAAACATGGAATCTTACAATGGTTAATCATACAGATGTTGGAAATGGTTTTGTTGTTTGTGGAGTTTTATATTTAGTTAAAAATACAACTGATATTAAATCAGAAATATTTATTTCTTATGATTTTTATAGAGATAAATATAAAGCTCCAAATATTAAGTGGGTGAATTTGTATCAAAATACAAATATGATATCATATAATCCATTTGATAAAAGAATTTATATTTATGATCATGGTTATTTACTAACTGTACCTGCAAGAATTCATTGGAGAGCAAAAAGAAATACTAATGAGGAGAACACGGATGAGTTATTATATGAAATTGATGACATGAAAGAAAATTTTTACACAAATGTTTAAGAAATTGCTAAATAAAAATTTTATGATTACAACTATACTTAACAATTCACAATTTTAATATGATAAAGAAAGAAATAAAATTCTTATCATTAGATTATTATTATTCTTTCTTCTCATTTTCTCTTCTTATAAACAAATATTACTTTTATCCTTTAAGATTAAAACTATTTTAGATTTGATTATCACTTTAAAATCGGTTATTATTTGATCATTAATAAAAAATGATAAAAGGTGTCAATTATATATTATATATATATTTCTTCATTTTGGTTTGTTCTCAAGACTATACAAACATTACTTTTTTTTTTTATTTTCTTGATTTCTTTATTATTAAACAATAATTATTATTAAATGAAACGTTGTTAATAAAATTTATTATACTTATCAACATAAATTTCTTTATTACAATCATCAAAATAAAATAAAAAATATTTTCTATCAACAACAATTAACTTATAACTTTTAGTTAATTTTATTATAAATCATGATATTTCTACTAAATTCACGAGTTCCTTTTTTTTCAAGTGTATATATATATATTTCTATAAATTGTTTATCATTTTTTATTATTCTTACCTTCTTAGTTAATACCAATTATGGTAATTATAAATTTAATAATTTTAATGAACAATTAATAAAAGAAAATGAATTAATAAATAATCTAGAAGGGGAAAATTATATCAATATAATAGAGAATGATTATTATATAAAAAATATTGATGAAGAAGAAAGATTAAGAAAAGAATTACTTAAAATATTAAAAGAATTTCATAGAAAATATATCTATCAACAAAATAATATTAACAATATTAATAAAATAGATTATAATATTTTAACTAAAGAATGGGCTATTAAAATTCATGGTGGTAGAAAAAATTTGGTTAAAATAATAAAAAATACTCAATTTGAAATTGTCAAAAAAATGAAAGGATTTAATGATATATTTGTACTTAAAGAAAAAAATAATATGGCATATAATATTAATAAAAATTATAATCGATTAAAAAGAAAAATAAATTTGATAAAAGAACTTGAAAAAAATTCTAATATTGAATGGATTGAGATACAAAAAAATTATAAAAGATATAAAAAAGAATTAATTTCAATATTTAATTATACATTAAATAATTCAACAAATGATATTGAAAATAAATTTTATCAAAACAAATCATTTATTCCAATGTTTATTGATCCTTTATGGAAAAATCAGTGGCAAATAGTAAGTTAAATTTATTATTAAATATATTTAAAATTTTATAGCATCAATATGATGAAGAAAGAAAAAATGAATCAATTCAATTATTTTATGATATGCAAATAATAGAAGCATGGGAAATGGGATATTCTGGAAAAGGAATTGTAATATCAATATTAGATGATGGAATTGATTATAATCATGAAGATTTAAGACAAAATTATGAATCACGTGCATCATATGATTTTAATGATGATGATAATGATCCATTACCTAGAATGGATGATTTTAATAAACATGGAACAAAATGTGCTGGAATTATTGCAATGGTTGCTAATAATACAAAATGTGGTGTAGGTGTTGCATTTAATTCAAAAGTAGGAGGAATAAGAATGTTAGATGGTGAAGTTAATGATCGTGTTGAAGCAGAAGCAATAACATATGCAAATCAAATTATAGATATATTTGCAGCATCATGGGGCCCCAATGATGATGGAAGAACTGTTGAAGGACCTGGATATTTAACACAATTAGCATTAAAAAGTGCCGTATATAATGGTAGAGGAAAAAAAGGTTCTATATTAGTTTGGGCTTCTGGTAATGGAGGAATACACTCAGATAATTGTAATTGTGATGGTTATGCAGCAAGTATTTATACAATATCTGTTAGTGGTGTTACACAAAATAACAATTCACCATGGTATGGTGAGGAATGTTCAAGTACTCTTGTTAGTGCATATTCATCTGGATCAAAAACAGAAAATTTAATATCTACAACAGATTTAAATAATAAATGTGCTACTGATCATTCTGGAACATCAGCATCTGTACCAACAGTTGCTGGTATAATAGCATTAACATTAGAAGCAAATAATTCTTTAACATGGAGAGATATTCAACATATTATTGTTTGGACAGCAGAACCATCAGGTTTAATTAAAAGTTCTCCAGAAGGATGGCAAAAAAATGGTGCAGGTCTTTTAATTAATTCTAGATTTGGATTTGGATTAATAAATGCTAAAAGAATGGTAACATTGGCAAATAATTGGACCCATATTCCTGTTATGGTTACATGTTCAATTGTATTTCCAAAATTTGAAAAAAGATGGTTAACATCAAGTAAATCATTAAATATAAAATTTTATGTTGATGGTTGTAAAGGAATGAAAAATGAAGTTAAATATATTGAACAAGTTCAATTATTAGTTGAAGCAAAAAATCGATATAGAGGTAATTTAGCTATTTGGTTAGAAAGTCCAAAAGGAACAAAAACTCAACTTTTACATCCACGACATCTTGATGACTCTACAAATGGTTTTAAAAATTGGCCATTTACTTCTGTTCAAACATGGGGTGAAAATCCAAATGGTGAATGGAAAGTTCACATTGTGGATCTTGAAACAGAAGGTTTTGTTAGTAATTTAACTTTTGTCATTCATGGTACAAAAGAAATGCCCAAATATAGAGAAAATGAAAAACAATATAATTTACCAAATATTGAAAATTATATAAATCAAAAAAATAGTAAAGATAAACTTATAGATAAAGTAGATTTACTAAAATATGGTAAAAGATTTGTTCAATCTATTACAGAAAATGGTGTTGATATTGATGATTTTTCATCCATTGAACAAATTATTGCTCTCCATGAAGAATTAAAGAAATATAAAATTTCAAAAAAAAATCAACAAAAAATTTATATTGAAGGTATTGAAACATAAAAATTTGTGTAATTATTATATTTAAAAATTTGTTGTATAAATATGTGAGATATAAAACTTTATACCATTAATAATGATTTTTTTTATAAATATTAAAACATTAAATACAATAATTATTATATTAATTATTCTATTTAATTTCAAAGTAGAAATTAATGGAAAAAAAGTAATTATTGCATATTTTAAAAATCTTAAAAATGCTAAAACTTTTGCAAAATCACTAAATTTGACTGATAATGATGTTAAAACTTTAAAATTTGATTATTATATTAAAATTAGTAATAAAACATTACAATATAGAGATATTGAAATATTAAAAAATATAACAAAAATTAAGTATAATGGAACAATTGTTTTAGAAAAAATTTTAATACTAAACTCAAGAACAAATACTAACCAATTATTAACAGACTTTAATGATATAGAATATCATAAACAATGGTACATTTTAAATAATAATCTAAATAAAGTAAAAAATAATAGTAAAAAATATTATAATGGAATGCAAATTCCTGATGTTTGGAAAATGGGATATACTGGAAAAAATGTTGTTGTTACAATTATTGATGATGGTGTTGATTACAGACATCCAGATTTAATAGATAATTACTTACCTGAAGTATCAATAAACTTTGTAGAAAATAATTATGACCCAAGACCACCTTTAAATTCAAAAATATCTAATGATCATGGAACTAACTGTGCTGGATTAATAGCAATGAAAGCAAATAATTCAATATGTGGAGTTGGAGTTGCATTTGAAGCAAAATTTGGTGCAATTCGTTTAGTGGGTGGAGAAGTAACTTCATTGGAAGAATCAAAAGCTTTTAGTTATAATGTCAATAAAACAGATATTTTTAGCTCAAGTTGGGGTCCACCTGATGATGGAAAAACTCTTGAAACAGTTCATTCTTTAGTAGAAGAAGCAATTAGTAATGGTGTTATGTATGGTAGAAAAAAAAAAGGATCTATCTTTATATTTGCTTCTGGCAACGGTGGTATAAAAAATGACAGTTGTACTATGGATGGATTAGCTTCACATGTTTTTACATTTCCAGTATCAGCTGTAGGGCCTTCATTTCAACGTCCCAGTTATAGTGAGAAATGTTCTACTGCACTTATATCAACTTTTTCTAACAGTAAATATGAAAGAGATGAAAAAGAAAGTTTACTTTCAACAGGTATATTTAATAAATGTGACTTAAAATCAGTTGGAACCTCTGCTTCAGCACCATTATTTGCTGGCATTGTTGCTTTAGTCCTGGAAGCACGTAATAATCTAACATGGAGAGATTTAAAATATATTACTATTTTAACAGCAAATCCAATACCAATGATTTTAGAATCTAATAACAATTGGATAATAAATGGAGCGGGATTTCTTCATAATCCATATTTTGGATTTGGTTTAGCTAATGCTAAAGATATGGTTACTGAAGGAATATTATGGGAACATGTACCAGGATTAAATGAATGTCAAATTAAATTTCAAAATTTTGAACCTCAAAAATGGGAAAAAAACACACTCCTTCAAGGTTCTTTTTATTTTAGTGCGTGTAGTGATACTGGAAATAAAATTATTGTTGCTGAATATATTCAACTTAAAATAACAACACAAAATGTAAAACGAGGAAGTATTCAATTGTGGTTAAACAGTCCTAGTAATACACAACTTCAATTAATTTATGAAAGAAATCTTGATAATAGTACACATATTAATAATTATGCATTCAATTCTGTTGCAATTTTCGGTGAAAATCCAGAAGGAATATGGAATATTGAAATAGCAGATAGTTCTGGAGAAGGAGTTTTAAAGGACATTACTTTTAGTGTTTTTGGTACGACTAAAAAATCTAAATATTTAGAAACAAAAAAAAAATATGGTTTATCAGATATTCATAAATATTTAAAACAAGATAAACGAAATTTTGAATTTAAAAATTACTAGTAATTTTTAATATAAAAAAATAATAAAATTTACATTTCTTCTATGTAAGTTAATCTTTTATTCATACTTTTTACAATAAACAAATTATGATATTACCAAGTAGAATATGATCTTAAAATAATTCTAATTGCATGTTTTTTTAATAAACTTCAACTCAACTTTAACATCTTCCTCACCATATCGTTTTTTTTTTATTTTATAATTAAATTCATTTGATTATGTTATAACATTCTACTTTTTTCTAATAAACTATTAATTCAACAATTCTCTAGCACTTTATTTATTTGTTAAAATCAAATAAACTTTATTATTTGTCAAAAACTAACAAAAAACTAAACTTTAATTTTTTTTTAAATTTTGTTTTTCATAATCACGCAATTGTTTCTCTAACAAAAAATGTAAAATACATATTAATAAGAAAAGAAAACAACAGAACATTCTATTTTGTTTTAAAAACAAACAACTTTGATTTTTTTACCATGTATAATAAGCAACATAATTTTAGGAAAGGAAAAAAAAGGCGGAAAATATTTTTCATGAATATTTTCGTGTTAAGAATTAATATTTTCTATTATTTTTTTTTACTTTGAATGTCGGTTACTAGTTTCTACCATACTGGAAATTTATCTGTTCAGATTCAAAATGATAATTTTTTCACTACACTATATAAATTGGTGATTTCATTCATCATTTTTGTTTTAACACTTTTTCTTACTTCATTTACAATGGTATTGGTTCACGAAAAGGTACCAGGTTGGTATTTTTTTTCTTGTTTTATTGTTTATTTTTAGATATGGATAAATATCCATCTCTTCCAGATATTGTTTTGGATAACATTCCATATGTTCCAAAAGCTTTTATAGCAGCAGAATGGTGTATTCTTATTTTATTTATTATTTTATTGGTACTAGTAATTATTCATAACCATCGTATGATAATTATGAGAAGATTTTTAGTAATTGCTTCAATAGTTTACTTTTTACGTTGTATAACAATGTATGTAACTTCATTATCTGTTCCAGGACTTCATATTAATTGTAGATCAATGGTTTGTACTTTACAAATTTCTTAATCATTTTTTATAGTTACTTCCTTCTTTTGGTGAAAAAATAAAAGAAGCAATTAATATTTTTATTCACATGGGATCTTCAATTGGTGGTATAGTTACGTGTGGTGATTATATGTTTAGTGGACATACAACAGCTTTAACACTACTAAATTTTACCATAATTGAATATACAAGCAACAGTTTCTGCTTACTTCATATAATCACTTATATTTTAAATTTTACTGGTATATTTTGTATTTTACTTGCTCATGAACATTATAGTATTGATGTAATTATTGCTTTTTATATAACGTCGAGAATATTTCTTCATTATCATTTATATGCTTATAATGTTACATTATCAACACAAACTGCCTCAAATTTTTGCATTCTCTACTATATTTCTAAATTTTTTGAAACTAATGGTCATGGTAAAGTAAAAAATACGGTAGAATTTCCACTTAGATGGGGAACGATATCGTTTTGGGTAAAAAAAATGAAGAAATACAAAGATAATCATGAAAAAAATATATATTGTATTGAAGATGTTTCAAAATTTATTCCAGAAAAATATGAATCTCCAAAACCGTGTATAGTTTAACTTTATTCTCACAAAAAAAAACTAAGATTTTTTTAACTATTTATAATTTTATTATAAATTTAACTAACTATAATAAATTATTAAATCTATTTCTTAAGGGTCTAACAAAATTTATCAATATGTCTCGCCAAAATTTTCCTTTTTCTGAAATAATGTAAAGATAAAAACCACTTAGAACACTTGTTGGTATAGCAAGTTTTAATTGAACATTTATAAATTTATCATCTGCTTTTGCATTAAATATGTCATCATCTGAATTGTCAAAATATTCCTTTTCAATAATTTTATATTTTTTTTCTTTAATATAATCTTTAAGATCTTCATTAACTTCTAAATCTGTTTGTTCAAGAATTTTATCTACCATTTTTTCTAATGTAATATTTACTGTTGGAATCCTTGAATAATACTCTCCATTTGACAAAAGAACAATTGTTGGAGATGGTTCAACAACACGCATTTGAAATATTTTAGAATTTTCTGATGTTTTTACAGCAATTACTAATAGTTTTGAAAAGTAATGAGGAATACTTTTAAAAATTGGTAGTGATTTTTCAGTAAATATACATTGTTCACGGTAAAATATCACAAGAGAACACCAAGCTATACCGTTTTCATTTTCTTTCTTTTTTAAATTTTCAAATGCAGATATATTCATTGCACGTACATGATTATTATGGATATCATTATCTAAAACATAAATTAATTTATTGATATAATTAAACTTACAATTTATACAATTTGCTTTATCTGTTAAAACATCTATTGGTAAAAATGACAAACATCTTTTATCTTCAATTATGGGACAAATTCTTGAAAATAAATATGTAAACCATTGTTTGTTAGTAAAATTTGGACATTTATTTCCATTAATACCATTTAAAATAGCAATGATAAATACTATATACTTGAATTTCATTTTTTAAAAAAAAAGTGAGTGCAATTAAAATATTAAAGAAAAATCACTATCACAATACTGTGAATACGTACAACTCCAAAGTAATATTTATTGCTTTTTCCATATAAGAAAAATACTAAAAAGAAGTAAACAAAATAACAATTTTTTGATAATTAATTTGTTGTTTTTTTAAAAGTAATTTTATTTAAAGTCATTTATAATATTGTCATTTCTATGTTATTTGGTAAAATATTTCTATATGACATTTTTCTATTATTTATTTTTTGAGTAAAATAACATATTTTATGTAAAAATAAAAAATGATGTTGTAAAATTTTATTATAAGAAAAAAAAAAACATTAATAAAATTTTTAAATATATACAGTTAAGATTAGGAATTAAAAATAGAAACATTATTTACTTTTGCAAAAAACTTCATTGCTATATAATGAGCCAAATCAATTTCATGTATAATATTTATGCTTGTGGGAATCACTGGTCTAACAATACCTTTAAATTTTATATATGATTCATAAGTTCCAATTGGTGTTAAAACCCATTCTGTTACATTTTTTATACTTTTATATGAATTTTCATTTTTTCTATGATGAATTTTTTTTAAACCAGAAATTCTTTTTATTTTTTCAAATATTGTTAAAGCACAAATTGATACTTCTTTTGGTAAATATACAGTCATAGGTGGAAAACTTTGATATTTACATACTTTTTTTATAATTTGAGGTAATGCATCAAAAGTATGAGAAAAAGCTAAATTATTAATAGTTTCTACAGCAGCATTGTAAATAGAAATCCATTCAAAATTTAGTAAAGCATATTCACATCCCATTTCCATATCCCATCCAAATATATGATTTAAATTTTTAAATTGATATGAACTTAAAAAAGAAAGAATGTCAAGACAAAATCTTCCTGAACCACCGTGAATAGAATTTATATCAATTGGAGTCATCAATTCTTCATTTGTTAATTCTGATATTTTATCTATAAAATTATATGATTCAATTGAATTAATATTGTAGTAACCACATAATAATTGAATAAACAAAACAATCAACAAATGTTTATTTACTTTAGGTATAATATTCCATTCTTTTGCCCATTCTAAAAGAAAATATAATAATTTATCCAAATTAATATATCGTTTGACATATCTATAACATTCTTTTAATTGTTGATTATTTTTTAATTCATGACAAAATTTTTCAAAACTATCTTTTTTTGTATCTGATAAAATATATTCATTAATATGATTGGTAAGTAAAGAATCAAAATATTTTGAAGTAATAAATTGTTTATTTTCCATTCTAACTAAATTCAATGAACCAACTTTTTTTAAAACATCCCAAAATATCCAAGGAAATGAATATATATTAAATGCACCACATTTAACCATATCATATGATACATGATAAGCAGCAATAACAAACTTTTTTAAAGTTTCTGGATAAATTGCCAAAGGTTGTTCTAAAACTATTTCTATACGTTCATTAGACTCTTCTTTAGGAAGATCATTAAAAAATTTATCTATATCACCAAAATTTTTAAGTATTTCAATTTTAAAATTATAAAGAATTAATTTTAATTTTCTTCTTATTACTAAATCTGTATTGAAATAAGACATATCATCATCATCATTATCTGTAATTTTATTTCGAACATTTAATCTGAAACCACTAAATAATTCAGCTTCATTGTCTATTCCATATGTATCTTGAAGACTTGTGATTGCAGCAGCATATCTATAGTAAAATTTTGTTGCTAATGTATATTGTTCATTCCAATTAGTTATGTCAAATAAAGGATTTTTTTTTTGTATATCATTTTCAAAATTACTAGAAGATGTAGATAAAAGAGTTTCTAAATTGTGTAAACGTCTAAACAATTCTCCTATCAAACGACTAGATTCATAGGAAGGTTTTTTCAAAGCACGATATTCAAAAATATCTGCCACAACTTTTGGTGTTTCTGGTGGTACATTTCCTTCCCATCTTGTAGTTAATTGTTCTGGAAATTCTCCAGTTTTTGCAAAGTCAAGAGCTTTGTTGTGTTTAATAGCAATTTTAACACAAACTTCAGAATCAAGTCCAAAAAAATCAGACTGCATTAAATGAGATGATGCTAATGTTCCAATACTTTCAGTTTTTAAAAAATCTTTGATAAATTCTTTCATTCTTATATCTAACTCATTTTCATCTTTAACACCTACTTTAACATCTTTAACAGATTTACCAGCATCAAAATCAAAAGCAGGCATATTGTAGTCAATAAATAAACTTTCATCAAAAAATACTGAATATTCATCACCATCTAAATCACTTCCTGCCATTTCATCCGAATGAGGACGTGGTCCATCACGTGGAAAAATAACTACATCAACCATATCATGAAGTTCAGGAACATCAACTGCTTCAAAAATTCTTACATCACCAGATACAACAGTAGGATTTTTAGTTATCATAACTTTACCTTTATGAATTATTTTTTTTGTATTAATATCATTCATATTTGTCATAACATTCATATTCTCATGATATTGAACAAATACTTGTCCATATTCAAGTATACCTGTTTCATCAATTATTCCAAACATTGTTCTTCCCATATTACATGGTATTTGGATTTTAAGTTTTTTTAAAACTTTTTGAACTTGAAATAAAGCATATGAATTAATCATACTTTTAAAAAATGGTTCTACTTGAAATGAAACTACTTTTGGATTATTTAATTGATTGACACCAAAACATTTTATTGGCATAGAAGATAAAATTTCAAATGCTCCTCTTTCAGTAAGTAAGCATTTTCTAATTGATGAAACATGAACATCAAACAATTCATGAACTCTGTTACATATTCTTTTATTACATTTGTAAGACTGTCTTTTTGAAACTTGATCCATAACGTTTAACAATGGTCTATTTAAGGAAAGTAATGATGGTTGTGAAGATTTAACAATTTCAAGATGTCGATCTTCTGAGTTACCTTTAAATTTTAATTGTGAAAATCTAAAAACACTATCTACTGCGAATTCATGTTTAAGTATTGAATTATTTTTCCTTGCAAAACCTATAAGATTAATCTTATTTTTTTCAGCTAATTTATTTGATTTATCTAAATGTGGACAGACAGAAAGAACTCCTTTGTAACCTCTAAAACGAAATTGATAGCATGAGGAAACAAGATTAAAAATATTTAAACTTTTAAAAATGTTTTCTGCCATATTATATGAAATCATTCCACATCCATCTGAATAACATCCAACTTTTTCATTGCTACCTATCCAACGAGGAGTTTCATAGTCAGGATCTCTTAACATTCTATTTTCTTGAACAATAGCCTTTTCTGCTATTAAAGCCTGAGTAAAACATTGCCCTATACGTGCAATCATTTTTGGAACAACTTCCTGTTTAATAAACCCAAAGTTCTTCCTTAATTCAATTATTTCATCTGTTGTCCCCCTATAAAAATAACATCCTCCATCACGCATTTGAGAGTTTGATGATCCAAGAAAATTGTATAACTGACCTCCAACATTTAATCCATTATCAAGACAATCATTTAAAACTTGTTCTATAATATATTCATTCCTAACTTCTTTTATTGGTCGTTTATTATCATCTCTAAATAAAATTCTTAATGTCTTTTTTCCATTTGGATCAAATTGACGTAACATTCTATTATGCATCATTAATTCTGGTGGTCTATAAATTTTTCTTGTAGGTGTGATAACAATTTTTCTAACATATACATAATGTTCCTTTTTTTCATGTTCTTTTATAGCATCTGTTATTTCAACATTTTTAGATTCATTATTATAAACCCATTCAAATATATTTAAAATATCTCCTACAACAATTGATTCATCTAATTTATTAATAAATGACTCCAATGAAAGTAAAGTAACTTTTCTATTCTCCTGATAAAATTTTAAAATCATATCTAAAAAATCATCTCTTCTTTTAGAAGAAGTTAATAGTTGGTCTTTGATATTAAATCCACGTGAAAAAACAGCATCAATTAAATAAGACAATGAAAAATCACTTTGATTATCAATTTTTTTTTTGCATTCTTTATTTTGAAATGGTTTTTCAACATAAAAATTTCTATCAAAAGTTAACAATCTCCAATTAGTAAACTCCACCTCTTTTGATGTTAAAGATTTAAATCTTTCAATTAAATTCATTAAATCATTACTTGATAATCTTAATTGAATATAAAAAATTGATGATTCATGTATAGCTTCTTTAACATATGATGAATTTTCATCAATAAATGATCTTGTTTGTTTATACTCCCAGAATTTTCTTTCTTTTTCACCAATTTTTGCAACAACATATTGATAATAATAAACTGAAACAGGATTCATTGTCCAAAAATAAAGACTTGCAATGTACATACCACTTTCTTTTTTATCTTCTCTTATATCATTAATTGACATTTTAATAATTTTATTATAATATAAGACAATCTTAGCTACACTTTGTTTTCTTTGTTCAATTGTACAATCTTGATTACACATAGGTATGGCAAAATATATTTCCATATATTGTCTATCATGATAAAAATCAGCAAATATAGGTGATATATTTCCACAGTTATTTTCATATAATCTACGAAACTCTATATTATCATTAATATATTCTTTTGACCATAATTCTGTTACATTATAATGATCAATAAAAGTACCAGGATAATAATAATTACCCCATCCTATTTTATATATATGTACAGCTTTATTCATTAATCTTAAAAATAAAATATAATAAAAAAATAATGATAATAACTCACTCATAATTTTCATGACTTTTTGAAAATCTTCCAATTGTTACAAAAAAATAAACAGACATTGGTTTTAGTGTTTCTGTAAGTAAATTTAATATACTAATAAATTCTGGAGATATTATTTGAAATGGACATGATAACAAAACAGACATTTGTTGTCCAAGTAAAAGATCTTGCTTAATAACATAATCACTTAATTTACCAATTTGAAATTTCTCTTTTCCCTGTTCAAATAAAATAAAATCAAGTGTCAATTGAATGTCTTCAGATTTAGATTTACTACCAAGTAAAACTTTTAGTTCAATTTTTGTTTCAAATTTTTCATTCATCAAAAAAACTAAAAATAATATAAAATCTTTTTATAATTTATATAAATTAAAAATAAAATATATAAATATAATTTATTAATAAATGATTTGTATATTTTAACAAAAATTGTTAAATATTTCCCCCTGTGATATAAAAAAAAAATAAAAAGTAATTGATGGACAATTTTTTTTTTCGATAATAAAAATCTTTCTTTGTAAAATAAAAAGTAATTGATAGAAACTTTTTTTTCAATAATAAAAATCTTTCTTTGTAAAATAAATCTATATAACAAATAAAGTTGAGTAAGAAGAAGTGTACTTTTTTTTGTACCCATGGGTAAAAAATTAAAGTATATTTTTTTTCTCTTTAAGAAATGGTTTTCAGAAATATAACCATGGTTAAAATATATATGAATGAAAAGTTTAAATTTTAAAGTTTTTTGATTATTGTGAATATGATCAGAATATGATCAGAATTTTGAATGATACTATAGTATTTAACATAAAAGAATAGAAACATTTATTATCATAATATTTATTCATTTTTATCAATGTAGAAATTAAACTTAATGGTTTTTCATTTAGTAAAAAAAATCTTTTGTTTATCGTTTACATATACATTTTTAACATATAAATTGCTCAAAAAAAAATTATTGTTTTACCAATCAAACTACAATGATTTTATTTTATATTTTTTTTTGTACTCTCTTCTGATAATATGTTTACTTTTTTAATATTTATAAATTCAAACTAAATATCATAAATCTGATAATGGAGTTCAAAATTTTATCAATAGTAATCTGTTAAAATTGTAAATTTTTAATACCACTAATTTTTGTTTATCCCTTGAAATTAAAAAATAATAATAACATAATTCTACAGTCAAATTTATCAATCAAAAAAAAAATTTTTTTTCACAAGAATATTAAATTAATCAACTTAATCTTTAACATAAATGTATTTATAACTTTAATCAGTCATTATTTTTCTTTTAACAATAGAATGATGTGATTAATATTGTGCTGTAACTTAATCTATAATTTTATTTAGAAAAATATATTTTATTATTTTTAATGCAGATAAATGAAACACTAATTTTTGGTTCAATGGCAAAAATAAAATTATCCTATGAAGATCAATTTTCATCTCATAATTTTTTAATAATATTTTCTTATAGATGACAAAAATTTTAATGTTAAGAAATGCTGTGGGTTATAAACGTAAGCTTTTTTTTTATTATAGATAAAAAATATCAAAGAAATCATAAAAAATAAGAAGAAAAAAATGAAACACTTTAATAAATTTAAACATATAAAATAAGTTAGTCCCTTATATACCATATATTAAATCTTTTGTTACTATGTCTTCTTTATTTTTTGGTTGGAATCATTACTCTATTTGAGGTAAAAATATTATTTAATTTTTAATAAATGTAAACACAATATTTTTTTATCAGTATGAAAAATATGAGTTCTATTTTTATAAAAATATATTTGTTAAATATAAAAATTTTTATCTAAAAGATAATTTTTTTTAATTTTTTCCCTTTTTTCTTTTTTAATTTTTCATATTGCCAAAGAGTATTAATTTAAATTGTTATATTTTAAATAACACCAATCAGTTTAAAAAGGTATTTAAAAATATTACAAATTTTGTTTTAAAACACTTTATGGGATATATATATTATGTGATTTAAAAAAAATTATTTGACGTCAATAGTATTCGGAAAAAGTTTATTCATCAAATTTGACATTTTAAAATAAACAATGAATTTAATATTATGTAAGCACAATTTTTTTATTAATACATACCTGATAACAATAATAATAAATGTAAAAATTAAAGTAATTTATAGAAAGTATGATTAAATGCCTAAATTAATAAGTTTAATGGCAATGTTATTTTGCCAATTTAAGACACTTTATTTTATAAATCAAAGCAAAATATAGATGTAATTAATAAATATATGAATGATTTTTTTTAATGGCTTTCAAATTATAAGATTTTAATTACATAAATTTAACAAATTCGGGTGCCAGGTAATAATTGTATATCTTAAATTGTAATAATGTCCTTGCTACCCGTAAAAATTAAAAGTTTAGGAAGACATCTACATATATATATATATTGCTAAAGGGGTTTTTGATAAACATTGAGTAAATAAAAAAAAAATAAGGTAGATTACTGTTGACAATTATAAGTTAAAATATACATATGATTTTGTTATAAAATAGTAAATTAAATTGTGTTAACAAAATTAAAATTACATGATGATATATATCATAAATTTGATAACCGGATAAGGTAAAAAAATTATGACAAAGATGCAGTTGATTCAATTTCTGTTAATTTTCCAAATTTAAATAGATTATTTTTTTTATTTTCCAATTTTTCTCTATAAATATTATTTTCTGAAGATACAATAGTTTTATTTTTTACTGCATTAAAAGTAACTGAACGTCTACGAAACCCTGGATTATACATAGCAATATATGAAGAACCTCCTGATAAATCTGTTGGTGATGTTGAGTCAGATGAGGATGAATTAAGTATAGAACGAAAAGGTGCACCAGGACAAGATAAAATTGATGAAGTAGAACCACGTTTATCTCTTGAATTTTTTAAAGAATTTCTTCTTGTTTGTGGGTAAGCAAAAGCTAATGGTATAGGAGAAGAAGATGGTGTAGAAGAATTAGAAATAATTTTTGGTGACATCGAAACTTTTTGAACACTTAATGATAATTTTGTAATTTGTTGCATAACACGTTCTGCAATAAGTTGTGAATTATCTTCTTCACCTGATGATTCTTCATTATCACTTAAACAATGTATTTGATTAGCAATTTGCTTAAGATCATCTTTAATTTCTAAAAGGCTATCAGAATTATCTTGTGACTCTTTTAATGTTTTCTTTGTTTGTGATATTACATCAATATACATACCCAATGAAACCATTTTAAGTACTGGCATTTCAAATCTTTCTGATATAACAAGTAAACGTGTAATTAAATCCAAATCATTTGTTGTATTTAATAAACTATCACAAGCATAACGTTCAAATTCTTTCAAAAATGGTATAAATCTAACATATTTACAATTATCCAAAAATTCACCATAATCTTCAAAATATGATAAATGTGGAAGAATTTTTAATTTAAAATAAGTATGTGCCATAGCACTATTTATTAAATTAACGTCAATATTTTTATCAGCATACAAATTTTTCCAGACATTTTCAAATTCAATACAACCTTTTTTAAAAAGCTCTTTATGAATTGCTAATGCATCTATTGTCAAATACGACACAGGAGAATCTTCAGTTGATGGTAATAAACTTTGATCATAAACATTTTCAACAACTTTAGTACAAATATTTTCAAGTTCTTTATCATCATAACTAAGTTTTGGTAGATATCCCTGATAAATAAAATACTCTGAACTAATTTCCATTTGAACAGAAATATGTACATAATTACCAACATTTGCATTAATATATTCTGAAAAATCTCTCTGAAAAATTTTCATATCAGCAGTCCAACCAGAACCTATTATATATTCAGTTTCTTTTATATGAAATTTTGGAAATATTTTTTCATTATTTGGTTTTTTTATACAAATACTACAAAAAAAAAAAAATTTAATAATCAAATATTATTAATAACTTACTTTGCTGAAACTAATTTTATATTCTTTTTTGGACCAGATTTATAATAAAGAAATACATTAACTTTTTTATCACTGAATCCATCAATTGTATTTGACTCATAAGACCCATAATCACTATTATCTGCACAAAAGTCTACCTCTTCCAGAATTTTTAAACACCATTGAAATTGAATAGCATTATGAGAAATACAAAAAGGTTTTGAAACATTTAAAATTACTGATTCAGTTGGAGATAATTTTCTATAATTTTTTTTAAAATAAAATATAAATATTATAAAAAAAAAAAAATTTACCTTCTAGCAATAAGAACTGACCAGGTATGTTCAAAACACAAAGTATTATTTGGTGATAAATTAATTGAATTATTATTAATATTAGTATTATTTTCTTCACAAGTATTAACATTATTTTTTGTCTCAATTTTAGGACAAGAAGTTTGTAAGGCAAACATGATAAAATATTTTTTGTTTAACTATTCACCGGATATATATTATAAAAGCTGAAAATAAATATATAATTATATCAACAAAAAAAAAGTAAAAAAAAAATAAAAAAAAAGCATAATGAGGCATATGAAAGGTAAACACGATAATATTGTAATAAATAATTTTTATGAGAATGATTAAATTGAATCTTACATTCATGGTAAATTTTAATGTAAAATAAAATTTACAGTATATAGTATTTGAGATCAAACATTTTTTTTTAAATTAATTTTTTATTTATATTTTTTTCCATTTATAAATATTCATAACTTGCTTATACATTATCTTAATTGTTTTGACATACATTAAAATTAGTTAATTTAATATAAAATATATTAAAATTATCTGATATAGTTAATTTTATAAATTTTTACATTATATTTATATTTACCATTTTTATTTTATACAGAAAAAAAAGTTATAAGATTTAAAATTTAAAGATACATTTTTATATTCCTTTATAACTTAGCCAAAATCTAAATTTAGAATTGATCATTGAACTATCGATTAATCATTTTTAAAATGTACATTGAAAAGATATATATTATCTCTTCATGAAAAAATAAAAAAAAAATGTAAATAAATAAAGCCAATATCAGAAGCTTAAAAATGGATTAATTTATATTATTTGATATTATAAAAATTTATAAATAATTTATATATATTTATATATAATACTTTGAAGACAACTTTTAACGGTTAAAAATCAAACATGCCAAAATGACACCGCCTTTTTTTTATTTTAATTGTTTCATATTGTTTATGTATAATATGATTGAAAATGATATAAATTAAAGTAAATAAATATATCCATATGAGATTCTCAATTGTTCGGGTATTATTTGTTAGCGTGAAAAACACAAAACAATAAAAAAAAACATATATATGTATAACATAGATGATGATAAAAAAAAATCAACACAATCAGTGATTTTGTTGAGAAAGAATGATTAGTAATAGTAACAAAAGCTTGATATAATAAAAATAGTCAATTTTCAATGGTACTAAAAAAACAAAGATTAAGACTTTCTAATGGAAAGAATAAATTGTAATTTAAAAAAAAAATAATAATAATATTGTTATAAAATAACCTAATAGAAACATATTTATAAAATAAGACAAAATAATATATTATTAATTTTATATATATTTTCATAGTTATCTTAAAACCAAAATATAAACACTGATATAAAGATAGTATGAAGTAGAAATTAAGATAAAAATTGTATATTTTTTCATTATCACTAAATTAATATGGTGATAAAAAATGAAAACAACATTGATAATTCTATTCGGCCTTATCAAAGTAATTAATGATTGGCCAGATTGTTTTGTGGTATAGATTTAAAATTCATGAAAGTAAACAAAGTAAGCTTAAATATAAAAATTATCTTTAAAAAAAAAAAAGAAAGTGTGTACTTTGGATTCATGTTTCTTATCAACATTATTTTGTTTATACAAATTTGTAATTTTAATCAAAAAATAACAATTTTTACTAAATAATCTTTTTGCCAAAAATGTGTTGATTGACAAATTATTTTCTATATAATAAAATATATATATATATATATATATATTTAATGTTTAAAATAATTGTTGATAAAATAACATTAAATTTGTATAGACAATGGTATACCTTTTTTATAAATAGTAAAAATAAAATTGAATAGAATTAAATAATAGATGCCTGAGACAAAATAATTTATGTATCATTCAAAATTAGGAACAAAAGACTGGCAACTGTTTAGTTAAGAAAAGATTATTAAACATAAAATTATATTGTTGTTTTATTGTTAACAAAAATAAAAGAAGATATTTTATTGTCGTTATCAAAGTACTTTAATATATGATGCAAAAATTATTATAATTGAATAAGATAAGTCTACTAATATATATATATATATAAATGTTTATCTCATTCTAAAAATTCTTCCTTTTTAATAAGCATTAGATAAAAATTAGAAAGAAAAAAAAATTTTTTTTTTCTCTTCTATGAACATTATAGCTATAAAAGAGGAAAATAGCATGAATGTATAAGTTACCTCTTTTTCAGCTAAAATTGTATTTTAATTTTAATGTCTTAAATAATCCTGTAAACATTTTAATACCATAATAAAACATAGATTGATGAAATAAACATTTGTTGTTTGTTGTGATAATGTCAAAAAATTTAAAATAAGTAATTGATATAAAGATAATAATAAATATTGCATTATTTATATTGTTAAGAAAGTTTTCTACAGAATATCAAACACCACAAATGATAATTTGGTTTTTGATATAGATTTTTTAAGTTAAAAATAAAATAATATTGCTTATTTAATACATAAAAAATAAAGTAAAAATATAATATTTTCTTTGGAATCCAAATTTTTTTTAAACATTTAAAAAAATTAATAAAAGTTAATAATAAAAACACACTTATTTTTCAAAGTATTATATTTTAGAGAAATATTATATAATAAAATAAATTTTATATTATTAAAAAAAAAAGACTATAACATTTATTTAATAAAAGATTTATTAAAATGAAGAAAAAAAAATTATAATTTTTGTTATTGTATAAATTTATTTTATATAAACAGAAATGTGTGTTAATTTATACATAAAATAAATTATCTCTTAAACAATAATTAATCATTTATCTTCAAATGAATCTTTTTAAAAGTGAAAACCTAATAGTGAAAATTTTATTGAAACTTTTAGTTAAATATTTTTAAAATAAAATTTATAATTTTATGTAATTATCATCAAAAATTTTACCAAATGTTCCTTTCTTTTTTTTTCAAGTATTTTATCAATAATCAATTTTAATAAATATTATGTTAATTTTTTTAAATATAAAAAATTAATTAATAATATTTGTATAAATTAAATATATAAATATATATATATAATATAATAATTTTTGAGAAAGTATGCTTTATATATATATATATTTTTTTTAAATATTATAAGAATTTTTAAAGTGGACCGATAAAGTGGAAATAATATTTAAAATATTAACATTATTATTTTAAGAAAAAATGCATACAAATGTTTGAATTGAAAACTTTTTATTTATTAATTTTTTATAAATAATGATCAAACAAAATGGAAATATGTTTTTAATAAAGATAAAAATAAGCATAGAGAAATTCTTTAAATCAACAATTGATGTAATAATATTAGGTATTATCTAAATTCAGAGAATATATAATATGATGTTGTTGTATAACCTTTACGTAGTTGGACAACAATGTCAATAAAATATAATAAAAAATTTTATTGAATAAAATTTATCATAGATAAGAATATAAAAGTAATAAGTTAAGAAAATGGTTAAAAAGACGGTTTATATTTTTAGATATCAATTAAATAAAAAATTTTTAATTATACATAAAATATTTCAGGATAATAATGTTTAAAAAAAAAATAATAAAAATATGTCTATATATATATTTTAAAGTCATAAAAAATGATTTATATAATTACATTTTGAGAGGGTTTTAGAAAAATAAAAAAGATGTTCTTTGTACTAAATATATTTAAATTTTACTTTAAAAGTATTGTTCTTTATATTTTTCTATATTTTATTGACAAAAAAAAAGAAAAAAAAGAAGACATTCCACTACATTAATTGTAGTATTAGTTATATTTAATGTTTGATCATCAACTATATCCGTGCCAATAGTAAAAATGAAATAAAATAAAGTAAAGCTGTCTTTTGATATTATTCTCTAATGAAAAAGGGTTTGTTATTGAAAGTGCAATAAAGAAATGATATTTATATGGTTGAATTTTAAAAAATAAAATGATGAATATGATAATTTGACAACATTTTACTTTATAAAATATTTATCTAAATAAAAAAAAACACCTACATATTTTTGTTTTTACTTATAATACTTAATAGACATAATATATTATAAAAATTTAATTTATAATAATATTATTAAATATTTTTCTACATGATTAAATTATCTTATTAATAAAAAAGCAATATATTAAAAAATTTATATAATTAAAAAATAATTATTTTCTGTTATATAAATCAAACTAAATAAATATTTAATATGGAGAAAAAAAAAATTTGTATAATTTTTATTTTATAAACTAACGATTAAAAATAAACTATATATTAAAAATTAGATGTAACGTAATAGTATATAGCAAATATTTTATATAGTAAAAAAAATACCAAATTATTATTTTGAGAAAATTCTCAATATAACTAAAAAGTGTATTAATTTAAAGATTATTATAAATAAACATGTATATAAAATTTGATCTTTTCTTGATCATTTAAGTTGTTTTTATAATAATATAAGTGTATCTATACTTTTATAATTCTAGTGTAAATTTTATTTAAATACTAAGTCATGGAAATATGAATGTTAAAATATATTGTTCTATGTAACAAAATATGAAAGCATAAATAGATAATTAAATTATTTTATCAATGCCCTTTAAATATTCTAAATCATATGATATAAATGTACATATATTCTTGAAGTTTAAAAAAGATATATATATATATAAAATTAATTTGTGATTGAAAATTATCTAATGATAGTTTGTCATTATTATCTTTGTTAAAAGAAAATTTAAAAACAAAGCATGTCAATTATTTTATATAATTTAAAGTATAGAATATGTAGAAATTTATAAAATATATTGAAGATTTTAAAAAAAAAAAACTAACAAAAGTATTTCATATTATTATTAAAAGTAAATGCCGTCTAGTATGCTACAATAAGTTAATATTAATTAAAAATTTAGTTTAAAAAAGAACATTGTTTAAAGTTAACAACATTTCTTCATTAATGAATGATTAGACAAACTTTAAAAAAAGGTTTATAAATAATAATAAAAAGTAATAATGTTGTAATAATATCTAATTTTTAGAACAGATTTTATCATATTATTAATAATATAGAAATATTTTATTAATATCCTTAAAAAATAATTGACAAAAACAATTAAAAATATTATATCATTAAATGTATTTTATTTTTGAGAATATAAAACAAATTATTAATTTAAAATAATAACATAATAATTATAATTTTTAGTGTTATTATTACAATTTTTATTGTTAAAATTCATAATAGGTAATGATAATATAAAAGAAGGAAGAAAAAAAAAAAGAAGTAAGTAAATTAAAAATAATGATTGTATTTTAATGACATCAATTTTCAAAGTTATACTCTATAATCATATATATCCTTGAAAAATTGAATATCTACTATATTTTAAATAAAGAAAATGCTAAGCATCAAATCGCCTTCGTCATCATCTTAACAAATAAAACTGTATTTTTTTTTAATATGTGGGTTAACAATCAAAAAATAGTTTATTTGAGTGCAATCTTGAAATTAGGTACCAATAAGAACTCGCCATGTTGTCTCGATGTCGTTAAAGAATTAGTAAAACATTCAGAAATGTAAAATTAAAGTATCTCCTATAATTTAAATTGTTATACAACAAATGGATAAAATATTGAGTAGTTTGTATGAATATAAAATGAGGTATATGCCTCAAAAATAAATGTTTCTTTGTGTAAATTTTTAATTACAAAAATTAATTTCTTTTTAAAGTGGTAAATTAAATATTTTTCAAGAGATTCTTTAAAAATAAATATATATATATACATATATATATTCATTAAATAATACTTACTAGTAATTTTAAAAATCTACCAAAGGTAAAAATAAAAAATATTTAATGTAGTAAAAGTATAAAATAATAATGAGAAATAGACAGGTTGGCGTCATATATATATATATATATATATGTGTACACGAATTTATTATATAAACTCATCTTTCAATTATATAATGCCATTTATACAACAGAATATATATATATATATATGTTTTTATAATTAAATATATTGTATAAATTTCTAGATAGTCAAAAATATTATATATTTATTAAATATTCTTTAAAATATTTAATTTTAAAGAAAACTATAAAAACATAACAATAATATATATATATATATTTATACATTATATATATATATAAATATACAGTATATATATATTTATATTAATAATAATTTAGGACTGATAAAAGTTAGTGTAAATGTTATGATAACATGTACCAATTAAATAACATACCTTTTTAATTTATAATACATTATAGTATATAATTATTTTTATTTAATTGTAACAAATTAATCCGGATTTTATAAAGGACCATTCTATTTTATTATAGCTTCCGTTTCAAATTATTGTTACTTAATTAATAAAATATAAAATTGATGAGATCAAATTTGACTAATGCGTCATCATGATCTTTTAATAATTAGATGTTAAATAAATAAAATTGCATTGCCTAATTAATATTATACAAACATGGATAATAATAAGTGTTAGAGTTTGAAATATTTTTATTAAAAAATCTAGATTTTATGCTTAATAATTGATAAAAATTTTTAGTATAGTTTTACGCACATTTTTCAAACTTTAATAGAAAAACAAGAATTAGTTATATATTTTCTAATTTGTAATATTTTAAAAAAGCGTATCTAAGCAATGATTATCTTGAAGCTTAAATTAATGCTAGTCATCTTTAACCATTGGCCATTATTTGTAATTAAGAGATATATACTTTTAAACTATTACATTATAACCTAAGATTATTAAAAAAAAAGAACTTATCTTAAGTAATATTATCATTTAATGTTTCAAATGTTATATTAAGAAAAATTTTTATACTGTTATTTTAACTTAACCTTAAACTTTTATAAACTAAAATTTATATATTAAAAATATCTATTATTTTTGAAGGTAAAAACAAATATTTAAAATGACTGATATAATATATGAATAATAATATTTATATTGCATAATATATTACTTAAAATTTAATCTAAAATAATTAATAACTTTGATATAATTAGTTTTTCTTGATATTGTAAAAAAAAACAGTAAAGTTTTTATTTAAATCAAATTATTTATTAAAAAAAAAATATTATTTTTCTATATTTTTTTTTAATCGTTTACAATATTTTACACAAATAATTGTTAAAATTGTAATTTAAAGTAGAAGCAATTATTTTGTAAAAATTTTATAGTTATATATAATAGAGAAATAATCTACAATTCAAGATTATTATTTAAGTAAGTATCAAACATACACAATCATAGACAGTCAAGAGAATAAAAATATGTTTTCAATTTTTTTTTTTATGTTTACTTCCCACACCGGAAATTTATTTGATCTTTTTTTTTTTAAATGATTGATCGTATTAACAAATATATACTTGAAAGAAAGTTTATTATAATTTTATATTATAAAAAATTTTAATTAGCAAAATGATATGATTTTCCTTTTTAATATAAATAAAAATGATTTATAACTTTTATGACAAATATTGCCTTTTTGATCATTGAAATATACATAATTATTTTTAAAATAATACATATATAGAATATTTAGATAGTATCTATGTTATTAATAATAATAAGAAGAAGTATTATTTAGGAAGAATAAAAAAAAAACATCTATAAAAAAAAAACTTATTAACAAAAGTTTGTTTAAAAAGTACATATAATATTTTTTAATTTTAATAATAATTATAAGTGTATTAATGAGATATCTAATAGGAACACATAAATGATAAGGAAAAAAAAATTTGATATTATAACAGAAATAATAAAGTAATTCGTTAATCTATGAGTTGGCGTATTATTCATATTTAAAATTTTACCCATCAAAACAAATTTTGAATTGATATTTCAATTTCTTTATTTTACTTTTAATGTTTCATTATAATATATCATCTCACCTGTCCAAATATAAATTGCAATTCTATTGTTATAGGAAGTAAAATGAATTATAATGATAAATTAGTCTATAATAAAAAGTAATAAATAAATTCAATATTTTTAAAACATTAACAATATTGTATTAATGATAATAAATGATTATAAATTCTTTTTGTTTGTTATATATTTATATTTAATTGTTGAAACAAAAAAAAAATAATGTTTTACAAATATATGAAACATTTTATATAAAAATAAATTAAAAACAAGAAATAATAAAAAAAGTGATAAAAAATAATATTAAATAAATAATTAATTTTTCTATCTAATTTAAATGTCACATTTAAAAGAATTTTAAAAAATTTTTATTGTAGTTTGGAAGCATTAATATTAAAAAAAGATACCAACAATACAAAATGGAATATGCTTTGATTGGAATAACTAACAAATGTATATATATTTTTTTAAAACCATTTTTTGACCATTATTATATATATTTAATTAATACATTTTAAAAATAATAACAAAACAAGATTTTATAAAATTAATTTAAAAAACATTTTAAATAATTAAATAAAAAAAAAATTATTAAATGCATTTTTTTTATAAACAATAAAAATGTTAGAATTATAATAAACATATATAAAATTACTTTTAAATATTACTATTATTTTATTATATTTAAAAATTTTTACAGTTTAAAGTATATTATAAAAATTTACAAACTTTATTAAAAGCTCTCTAATATTAAATAATATTTTAAGATTTATTATGTAATAATAATTTTACTAAAATAAAAGTAATAACAACAATTATCATTAGTTTTATATTTAAATTTTTCAATGAAAAGTAAAATTAATTTTTCTAAGTATGTTTGTACTCAGAAAAATAATGGCTATTGTTAAATATATGTATAAATAAAAGAAATTGACATTATAAAGTATAATTTATATTTGAAACAATAAATAATTTCTTTTATATAAAATAATTTTTACTCAGGATTAACTAGTTTTTTTTTTTGAGTAAGTGTAATTGTAAGACATTATAAGTAAAAGTGATATAAAACGTGTGGTCAAGTTGTATATATTATAATGCTTAATTGACTGGTCATTGATAAAAACGAAATTATGATTATATCAAATGACATGAAGAATAGAAATTAATTTAAAATAATAATTGTTTAGTATAATAAATATAAAAACAAAAGATGTTAGAAAAATTTAATATGATTAAAAATTTTTTTTCATTAAAAATATTTTAACGTAAATTAAAATTATTTAAAAAAATAAAATAATTATTTAATTTAACTTTTTGTCTTGAAGAAGTTTTTAGATAAAATATGTATTAAAAAATAGGTATTCATTTATAGTAATATTTTTATTTGTATGACTAATATTTTTTTTTTGTCAAATTAAAAAAATAGATAGGCAGATTAAATAAACTACTTTGACATTAATTTTTAATCATTATTAACAGTAAATTTATTAGATATAATTTTAAAACCTAAAAAGTTGTTATTATATAAATACGTATATACAGTAAGTAATAATTTATCATTCTTAATAATTTTTTCCACCCATTTGTTCATGATTAATAGATAAATTAAGAAGGGCTTTGAAGTATTTTACCTCAAGACCGGTTCTAATTTCTAAAATACATATATCTTTATTCATTAGCATTTTAATATAGGAAGTTTCTGTTTATTTTAAATATATTATATATCAAAATCAATTATTTGTATGTGAAGGTTTCACAAAATTTACTTTCTATCATAAAAGAACTGAAACAAGAGTTTAGTTTATTTTGTTTTATTGGATAAATAAAATCTTATAATAATAGAAGAAATGGATAATAATAATAAACTTCATAAACTATTTGTTTAATATTGTGTTTACTTTTTGATAAAAGATTATGATATGAAATATTAAATGATTAAACAATATTATGTTGTGTTTTTAACAATACCAATTGCAAAAATGTCTACAAATAAGCTATATGTTTAAATATTTCATTTCCAGATTTAATAGTAGGTTGTTTGCTAAGTTTTTATAAACTTTAATATTTTACTTCAATGCAAATAATTGTATTGTAGTTTAATTTTTCAACTAATTATAATTGTTTACTAATTCATAATTTAAAAAAAAAAAAATTACTAAATTACGTCAGCATTTGTCTGAGATTATAATAAAGTTTTTTTTTAATATATACAAAAGATTAAAAAGTTAAATAATGATACTATAATGAAAAACGTTTTAAACAATTAAATGTCGAAAACAGTTGTATATTAAAAATAAATATATATATGCATAATATTTATGCTTTTATGTTTTAAAATACTTATTTTAAAAGTTTTTACATAATTAAAACTTTTAATATATTGTAAAATATAATATTTTACTTTGTAATAAATATATCGTATTATAATATTTTTCAAATATATATAGTTGAATTTTAAGATTACTATGTAAGATAAAGGTTTTATATTCTTGATTTTTTAAAAAAATAAACGTCATAAAATTTAAAAATCCTTAAATACTTTGTTATTTAAATATAATGGATATTCAATTTTACTAGAGATTTTGAATTATTCAATAAATATATTGAATATAAAAAAACATTTTTTTTTAATCTTCAAAACTAATATTTTAGTCAAAAATAAAATTTTGATATCAATAACTTTTTTTATATCAAAAATAAAAAATAAATATTTAGTAACAATTAATGTTTTAAATTTTTCAAAAATGTATTTTTAGAATAAAAAAAGTGATAATAAAAAAGTAACATATAAATAACTATTTTGAAAGGTCAATTGAAATTAAAAATGTAAACAATTAAATTATACATGTTAATTATATGTATCTTAAATGTATTAGGTTATTTAAAATGTAGCATAAGTTAAATTCTTCCATTACTTAATAGTGTTTTAAAATAAATCATTCTCATTTTGTTTATTTCATAACTGGATTTAAAAGAAATTATCTCTCTTCCTTGAAATTTTCGTTATCTTACTATTATATTACAATTTGTTATATAAGAACAAAAGTAAGTTGAGAGATATTTTATCATGTAATGATGTATAATATTACAAAAAGTGCTATTAAAATATTATATTATTTAAATCTAATAATTGTTACATAATTACACTTTTAAATACTAATTACATTAAAAGGGAACAATGTTAAAAATTTAATTAGGTTACCAGGTGTGGTTAGCACTTTTATTCAGGGCATTAGTTTATCTTTATTTAAATGATTTAAGTGTTATTCTATTACTATATCTTTTAATTGTATGAAAATTATTTTTATATTATGAAGAATTATATTATATTTACAAAAATATTAATTATATTTATTTTAAATATTAAATTAAGTACTCAACTACCTTCTGATTCAGTAGCCGGCAAAGATACATCTCAAATCACTTTAAATTCAATAACACTTGATGATGATAAAGTAAAACAATTGTTACCTAGTCAATATGCTTTAGAAGAAATTGGAGTAACATTTTTAGATGCTTTAATTAAAAAAGGACAAATGGAAATGGCTAAAAATGCATTTCAAACACAATTAGATGTTTTAAAAAAAGTTAAACCAGATCAGGTATGTTCTCTTGAATATCTTGAATAGCTATATCTAATTCGTTAAAAGTTGTTTGTTTACCAAAACTGAAACGAATACAACGTTTAGCTTGCCATTCACTTTTACCACAAGCCATCATTATACATGAATCAGTGTTATCTGAATGACATGCTGCACCTACGCTAGCTACAAATTTAGTACATAATTTTAATAATTCTGTTGATGGTACTTTTAAAGTTTCAAAACATACATTCGATGTATTAGGAATTCTGTCGTATGAAGAAAAATTTATACTTATATTATTTTTAAAAATGTTACACATTTTATTTTCAAAATATTTCTGCAATTTTAATAGATGCTCATGAGTATAATCGATTGTTTCAATTACTTCTAAACATCCTTTACCAAAACCAACAATCATTGGAATATTTTCTGTTCCTGATCGTAGTCCCATTTCCTGACCACCACCTAAAAACATTGGTTTAAGTATCATCTTTGATAATGGACAAATAACTAGTGCTCCTATTTTAGGTCCATAAAATTTATGACCAACAATAGTCATACAATCAACACCGAGTTCTTTTATATTAATCTTGCATTTTCCAATTATTTGTGCAGCATCGGTATGAATTACTATTTGATTTCCATATATTTTTTCTTTCTTTCTTACAATTTTAACAACTTCATTAATTGGTTGAATAACACCAGTTTCATTATTTGCTAACATAATCGTAACTAATGCTGTTTTTTCATCAATTTTATTTTCTAAATCCACAATGTCAATTATGCCTTCCTTCATTTTTACCCATCTTACTTCAATAAAATTTTTATTTTCAAAGTATTCTAAAGGTAATTTAATACTAGGATGTTCAATGATACTTGCAACAATATTTATCTTTTCATTACATATACTATTCCATATAATCCACATATTTGCTTCTGTTCCACTAGATGTAAAATAAACTTTATCTATTGTTGTACCAATCATATTAGCAACATTGTTACGGCTTTTTTTAATAACTTCTTTTGGTGTTATACCATAAAAATGACTACTACTTGCATTTCCCCATATTTCTAGAGATTCTATAATTGAAGTTTTGACACCATCTGACAAAGGAGTTGTAGCATTATAGTCTAAATATATTGGTTTGTCCAAATATATTTTTGATAATGACATTTTGTAGAAATTTAAAAATAAAAATAAAATTTGAATATATGTCCTATAACGATTTCTATTAGAGTGTAATAAATTCAAAAAAATGAATACAATTTTATAAAATTTTTAAAAGGATTTCTTTTTTTTTTGTATATTTTTAAAAATCATTTATATTTAAATAATCCAAAAAATGATTAATTGGATGAAAATTCCAAATGCTGTACGTAGGATAATTAAATCAACAAAAGGTGATCAAAAATTAAATGAAAATGATATATTAAATGAAAATACCTCTTTGGGTGTCTCTAAAAATTCTCCAACAGATAGTAGTTTTTCTTCTGATTCCAATAGTTTAAGTTCTTTAAATACTTATGAGACTGATGATTCATATGTAGAAGAAAGTTCTCCTTCTGACATCACTGAAACAAATAGTTCATCATATGATGATGAGGAGATGTTTATTAATGGAAAAGAAATAGCACCAAGGTTATTTATTATTGATAAACTTGGTAAAGGTGGATTTGGTGTGGTTTATAAAGTTTGTCATTTAAACAATAGGAATGAAGAAAAATATTACGCTATGAAAGTATCTTCAAAAAATAATCGCCTATATGATATTGAACATGAAATTTTTGTACTTAATAATTTGAAAGAAAGTCCATATTTTTGTAAGACTTATATTTTTGGAAAATTATTTGGTAGAACAATAATTGTAATGACATTGCTTGGTAATACTTTAAATGAAATTAGAAAAAAACAAAAGTTTTCTTCATTTAATATATACACCACTGCAGCTCTTGGTTTACAATGCCTTGGAGCTATTGAACATCTTCATCAGAAATTTTTCCTTCATAACGATATCAAAGGCCACAATTTTGCAACTGGTGTTGGTGGAAATTTAAAAAATATATATCTTTTTGATTTTGGATTATCTGAAAGTTTGGTAATTATTAATAGAAATAAAGATGAATATGCTTTTAAATCAGAAATTAGAACAAAGAAATTTTCTGGAACTCATATTTATGCATCTCCTTATCATAATCATGGATATACAAGAAGTTTTAGAGATGATTTATTTAGTTTCTTTTACATGTTAGTAGAATTTTATAAAGGTACACTACCATGGCGTAATTTACCATCTTTTTTGTGTGGTTTTTTTCAAATACGTTTTGAAAACAAAATGCTTTCTCATTTACCGTTAGAGTTTTTACATATTTATAAGTATATAAGATCATTACAATTTGATGATATGCCAGATTATGAAATTATAAGAGATTATCTTACTATTATTATTGAAAGATATAAACGATTAGGACATGGTGATCCATTTGATTGCTTTAATATTGAATAAATTTATTATTTTATATAAAAAAAAATTATAAATAAATATTTATATATTTCCGAATGATAAATTAACAATCATTTATTTACATAAGAAATTAGATGGACTTATCACTACAAATTTAAATTTTTATATAATATTTTTTTAATATCTATTTTTATGTCAACTACCAATCTTGATTTACACTATTAAAAATTGTTTTTTTTATATAATGTTTAGTTTATTTATTAATATATTTTTAGTATGAAAAATATAGAAAAATTCCTATTGAACAATTGGCATCTGATGCTGTTTTTGAACAAGCAGAAGCAGCAAAAATGCAACCTAAAACAGGAAATAAATTTATTGATATGTTACATGAGAATGGAATTCCTATTGGAAGTTCATTAAAAGGAATTGAACAGGCGTTAAAAACTCAAAGAGAAATTGAAAATAATGATCCAACAGAACAGATAGCTAAAGCTGTTTTTGAAAAATTTCAAAAACAAATATTACCAGGTCTTGTTGCAAATATGATTGCTGGAAAAAATCCATTTCAAATGCCAGGAGGTGGACCAATGCCTAGAATGATGGCACAATACCCTTCAAATGTTAATCCAAACGATCCACCTTTAGGTTCAGATTTAGCTAAATATTTAAAAGAAAACTTTGAAAAAAGTGTAAAACGACTTCAAACAAATCAATTTTCCATGAATCCTGTTGTTGCTGAGAGATTGGGTAATAATATCGAAATAAGCAAAAAAATACCTTCATCTGTTAATAATTATAATGATGATTATACTGATGATAGTGGAGAAATTGAATCATTTCCAACAAGAAGTAAACTATTAGATGTTGATAAATATGCAGATAAGGAAGATTTTAATGATGTTTTTAAAAGACGTAGAAAACCAAGAGCTACAGATATAGAAGAATCTATAAGTAAATTCATAGCAAATGATCCAAAAGCAGCATTAGTTCTTGGATTAAATGATATGAATTTAGAAAGTGATAGTAGTGTAATGACAAATTTACGAAAATCTCCTATTGAATTATCAACAAATTTACAAAAAGAATTAGTTCCTATGATGACACCAGAAGAAATTAATTATGCATTAACAGATCCAGAAGAATTATTATCTCCAATAAAACCAATAACAAATCCTAATCCTCAGCCTGGTTTTGTAATGCCAAGAAAAGTACCTAAAAGACCAAGAAAAATGTTGCCATTAATTATTGGTGTTACAAATGATGATATTTTAAAAAAAAGTAATAATAATTTTCTTCCTAATAATAATCTTGAAAATTTTTTTAACAAAGAAATGCCTTTTATAGAAAATAGTGAGCCCAAATCACCATTTTCAAGTGAAACAAGAAAAACTCCCTCTAAACTTCAACAATTTAGAAATGAACATAGTCGAGTTTTAGAAAATTTAAAAAATAATCCAGGTTTAGTTGCTTTATTTGAAGGAACTGATCTGGCTGAAAAACTTGATAAACCATCATTTATGTCAAATGAACAAAGAGGTTTTAGTGGTACACGTGGAAATGCAATTACAACATATCCACGTATGTATGCTGCTAAATTATTTGGTGATGAACCAAATATTTATGATAAAAAAACAAAACAAATTGTTGAGGAAAGAGAAATTCCTCCACTTTTTTTTGTACCAAAAGGAAAACATACAAGATTAAGGTGGGTAACAGCAACAGAACAAGAAATTCCCGGAATTGGAAGTAGATTTATTATACCATCACTTGATCCAACTAGGCCAGCAATTAATTCAGTTGTATCAACACAAGGAAAAGAAAGGTGGGTTAAAAAAAAAAAAAAAACTTTTTATAAATTTTTTTGTTTATCTTTTAAATAATTAAAGTATATTTGTATATAATAATTATATATTATTTTAGAAATGAATATGAAACAACTTGGAAAATACCAAATGCTTGGAAATCTGGAGATATTTTTGGAATTTCGATGAATACAAAATCTGAAAAATTAATTGGTGGTGACGGAATAGTAGATTTTCCAGCTATAGGGCGTGACGTTATATTTGGGTAACTAGTGAACTATTCAAAAATATAATTGTTAACATTAAGTATCATCTAAAAATGATTTAATTTTAACAAATATATAGATTAATTGTATTATAATTTATAATTTATTTTGGTGATTTAATATTTTAATAATTTTTTTATGTATGTTATATAATTTTATAATAAAAAATTAATAATGATTTTTATATAAAATATTTCTAATTTCATCTAAATATATATATATATGAAAGTTGTTAATTTTTATTTTTAAATAAATGAATGAATGAATGAATGTGTATTTTGCAATGTTGATTTAAAGGGTTAAACAACTTTACCATGTGTGATATGAAAATGCTTTTATTATTTAGCTAACATTTAACAATCAAACATTTATAATTGAATATTAATTTAAAGTTTTCTTATATAGAAAATAATTTATCAAGTTAATAAAAGTATACTCTATTATTCATTACTTTTTGTTGTAATATTATTTAATCATGTGCTAAACTTTAGCTAATAAATCTGACCTCTTATTATATTTTAAATCAATATTTTTGCTTTTTAAAATTTATATTTTTCATATAATGTGTTAAAAAATAATCTTAATAAAGAGCCACTTTGCAGATAGTAGAGACAGACGACTGGCATCGTTAAGAATATTCTCAATAAACAAAGATATTTTATATATAGTAGCAACTTTTGAGGTTTGGAACAGTGCAACTTTACACTATAGTTTTATTATTTGTTTGCTGGCAATCTTATAATTGATTTAATCTTGAGAAAAAGATTAAATTTATTACTTCCGATATAAAAAATGTCACCATCTGAGTAAGTTTTTTAATAGTTTTTAATATTAATTTTACAATGATGATTGTCATTTTTTGTTTGTTTTATATGTTTCTATTATAAATCACTTAGTACATATATATGTTGTTTAATATTTATTATATAATCAAACATATGACTTTATAATCTTTTACATTAGACATTATCAATGAGCTCTATACTTAGTTATTATAAACTTTTTAAAGTGAATAAAATTTGTTTTATAAAGTATTAAGTAAAACTCTTTACTAAAGTAAAATTACAATTGTATTTTTCTTTTCTTCTTCTAGTATCAACATTTAATTTATTAAAATTATGTCTTTACAATACCAATTATAATTTTAGTAATAAAATAGATAATAAAAGAATAACAATACAAAATTTATTTACTTCCGATCACTTAAAGGAGGTAAATAATTTAAAAATATAACTTAAAAGTATTCAACTTTCATACCATACTATTATACTTGTAATAGTATATAAATATACCAAAAGATTATTGTTTAAATATAAAATAAACATTAAATTGACAAATTTGTAATATTAAAAATTTTTTAATCTATTTTTTAATATGAATACATTTGATTATCCTAATTTTTCTTATAGTTTTTTGGCAAAAGATCAACATCATCCATCAACTACAAATCAAAAAAAAGAAAGTTTAAAATCAGGAATAGATTTATATAATCATGACATGAATGGATTTGATGATGCAGAATTAGAAGATATATTATCCAAAATGTCACCGGAAGAATTAGAAGACCTTAATTGTGATTTTGATCCAGATGTAAGTTAAATTAATTTATTATAATTTTTATTATTATTTTTAATTAATATTATTAAATGGTTTTTTTTTTTAGAATTCACTTCTTCCACCATCTCAACGTTGTCGAGATCAAACAAAAAAAACTCCAACAGGACCCTTTGATCGTAACAAATTATTAAAATTTTTAGAGGAAGAGGCAGCAAAAGAAAAAGATTGGGAAGAGGTGGTGCCTTTTGTTCCAGGAATTAAAAGGGGAAAAGTATTTGAGACTAAAGATGATGAACCGAAAAAAATTTCTACTGGATTAAATATTATTGGAATTTCAGAAGAAAATCAAGCAAAAACAGAAACGGACATTGAGAAAAAGGCAAAAGGAATGGAAATGCCAATTGAAATTGATTTAGATGAAGATGATGACGATGATGAAGAGGAAGATACTGAATTAGCAGAAGCTTTACATAAAGCACCAGAAAGAGATTTAGTAGATTTAGCTGGTATTTTAGGAATGCACAATGTATTAAATCAACCCCAATATTATAATGCTTTAAAAGGAAAAGGGCAAGATGATGGAACAGGAACATCATTTGGTAGTGTAATAAGAGGTTTTGAACCTAGAATTGTTCAAGATGAACCTGAAAATCAAACTAATGTTGAAGAATGTATAAATAAACTTGAAGTTAATGATCCTACAATGAAAGAAGTTAATATCAATAATATGAAAAGTATTTCAAAAGAAAGGTTAAGATGTTTAATTGATAAAGCAATTAAAAGTGACTACCTTACAAAATTATCAATGGCTAATACGGCAATGAGTGATTCTGAAGCACGTGGTCTGATTGACTTATTAGAAACCTCTCCTAGTCTAAAAGTATTAAACATTGAGTCGAACTATATAACACCAGAATTAATGGCGAAATTAATTAGAGCAACCCTAAAAAAACAAATTTTAACAGAATTTCATGCAGAAAATCAAAGAGCATCAATTTTAGGAAATCAAATAGAAATGGATATAATGATGAATATTGAAGAAAATGATTCACTTCTTAGAGTAGGATTGGGTTTCCAAAGTATGGAAGCAAGACATAGAGTTTCAGAAGCTCTTGAAAGGAATTATGAAAGATTGCGATTAATGAGATTAGAAAAAAAATAATAAAAAAATTAATTTAAAAAAAAAATTTTAGATTATCTATAATATTTCTGTTTATTCTTGTAGTGAATTTATTTTAAAATGTAAAGATTATTGTATGTTGTTTTTTTTACATAAAGCTAGAAGAAATTTTTAATTTTTTTTTAAATCTTTAAAACTTTAATGTACGTATATTTTATTATCATTTAGTATATAATCTATTTTTTTTAATAGAACAATTTGATTTCTAACTTCAATAATAAATTAAATACTTTATTTAGTAAGTTATACTTTATCATTTTCAAAATAATTATAATAATAGGATAATTAAGTTATTAATTCTTGTTTTTGAATTTGGAAATTCTAAAATTAATATTTTTCAATATCTTTTTAGAAGTCATTTACCGTTTATATCTTAATATAAAGTATAAACCTGAACTTAAATATTATTAATTTTAAGAAATTTATTAAAAATTTTCTAGAGATGTTTTTGTTTCTAAGAACGCTAATTTAAAAGCATTTTTATTCAACTTAGAATTTGAAAAAATTTTTGTGTTGTAATAATTGTTTTTAACCTTTATCTCGAGAACGAAAAAAACGTGTAAATGATGTAGTATTCAATATGTAGAGAAAAAAATAACCTCGAATGTTTCTACTATTTTATTTATTAAATAAGTTGGTTTCAAATTTATATAAAATCATTAATGTATTTTTTTTTAAATTTCTAATACATAAGTGACTCTAAAATTAGGCTATTGTTAATTATTTTAAAAATTAAACCCATTTCAAAGGATATTGAATGATTATAGTAGCATATTTAAATTACAAAAAAAGTTATTTTTTTGTCATATTTTTAGAGGTAAAATCAGAAATCTAGAAAATTTTCAGCCAATTTTTATATCTCTGAATATAATAATGTTGCAGTTTGAAAATCATTTATGTAGACTAACTTTTGAATAGAAATCGAATGAAAGTAGTCGCATCTTCATAGGATAAGTATTTGCTGAGATACTGGAAAGTCGGGAACAATGAATATTTTAGAAAAATTTCCGCCCTTCATCATATCTCGCTTCATAATGAAGATAAATGAAATCAGATTTCTGCAATCGTCTTCAATTGAGTTTTCAAATGGGGTCTACCTTTAAAATTTTTTTTACATCTTTAAGTACTTGCGAGATATAAAAAAATGGTGACAATGGATTACGCGCGAAAAAGTACTAAGCACAGTATTTCAAGAACAGTTGAAAATTTTAAAACATTTTCAACGTAGAGTATATCTTAAATTATGAAAGAAGCCCAGCGCATCTGGTTTCATGTTTCTGTGACTTCATTAACTTGAGTTATCACTAAAATCTTAAAACTTTTTTTCAAACATATTTCTTATCATAACTTCATTTTTAGAAGTCCTATAAAGATGTGAATAAGCTTAATGAATTTGTCGTAAAAAAATGATCTAAAATAATGTATTTATTTTCAAAATTTACAATATTATCATGGAAGTCGAGATTTAAAAAAAATATTCCACAATTTCGCCCCTCATTTTTAAATCCTTATAACTCTTGAAGTTTTAATTTTATAATATTGTTGATTATATTCAAAATTCATCCCATTTCAAGGGCTATCAAATGACTATAGTGGCGTATTCAAATTCCAAAAAAAGTTGTTCATTTTTGATCGCATTTTTAGAGGTAAAATCAGAAATCTAGAAAATTTTCAGCCAATTTTTATATCTCTGAATATAATAATGTTGCAGCTATGAAAATCATTTATGTAGACTAACTTTTGAAATAAAATCGAACGAAAGTAGTCCCATCTTCATAGGATAAGTATTTCTTGAGATATTGAAAAATCAGGAACAATGAATATTTTAGAAAAATTTCCGCCCTTGGTCATATCTCGCTTAAAAATGAAGATGAATGCAATCAGATTTCTGCAATCGTCTTCAAATGAGTTTTCAAGTGGGGTCTACCTTCAAAATATTTTTATATCTTAAAGCACTTTCGAGATATAAAAAAATGATGACAATGAATTACGCGCGAAAAAGTGTCAAGTTTCATATCTCAACAACCATTGAAAATAAAAAAAATTTTTCAACGTAGGGTATACATTAAATCAAGAAAGAAGCACAGCGCAACAAATTTCATGGACCTGTGACTTCATTAACTTGAGTTATCACTAAATTCTTAAAACTTTTTTTCAAACATATTTCTTATCATAACTTCATTTTTAGAAGTCCTATAAAACTGTAAATAGGCTTAATGAATTTTTCGTAAAAAAGTGATCTAGAAAAAAGTATTTATTTTTATAATTTACAATATTATCATGGAAGTCGAAATTTGCAAAAAAATATTCTCCAATTTCGCCCCTCATCTTTGAATCCTTATAACTCCTGAACTATAAATTTTCTAATATTGTTGATTATATTCAAAATTCATCCCATTTCAAGGGCTATCGAATGAATATAGTAGCATATTCAATTTCCAAAAATAGTTGTCTTTCTTTGTTAACATTTTTAGAGGTAAAGTCGAAAATTTAGAATATTTTCAGCCAATTTATGAATCTCTAAAAATAATAATGCTATAGCTATAAAAATAATTATTCCAGACTAACTTTTGAAATGAAATCGAATGAAAGTAGTCCCATCTTCATAGGATAAGTATTTCTTGAGATATTGAAAAATCAGGAACAATGAATATTTTAGAAAAATTTCCGCCCTTGGTCATATCTCGCTTCAAAATGAAGATAAATGCAATCAGATTTCTGCAATCGTCTTCAAATGAGTTTTCAAATGGGGTCTACCTTCAAAATTTTTTTTATATCTTTAAGCACTTTCGAGATATAAAAAAATGATGACAATGAATTACGCGCGAAAAAATACCAAGCACATTATTTCAAGAACGGTTGAAAATAAAAAAAAGTTTTCAACGTAGGGTACACCTTAATTTACAAAAGAAGCACAGCGCATCAAATTTCATGGACCTATGACTTCATTAACTTGAGTTATCACTAAATTCTTAAAATTTTTTTTCAAACATATTTCTTATCATAACTTCATTTTTAGAAGTCCTATAAAGTTGTAAATAGGCTTAATGAATTTGTCGTAGAAAAATGATCTAGAATAAAGTATTTATTTTTAAAATTTACAATTTTATCATGAAAGTCGAGATTTAAAAAAAATATTCCACAATTTCGCCCTTCATCTTTAAATCCTTATAACTCCTGAACTATTAATTTTCTAATATTGTTGATTATATTCAAAATTCATCCCATTTCAAGGGCTATCGAATGAAAATAATGGTTTATTCAAATTCCAAAAAAAGTTGTTTTTTTTTATTTTTATCAAAAAAATTTTTTTAGTTACTTATTTTTCTTTACTTATTTGTTGTTTTAGTATAAAAATTTTTTATTAAATCAACGTTGTAATTTTAAAAAAAATTATACTTATGTAATATTCAAATATTCAAAAAAAATTTTTTTTTTCATAGTTTATATTATCTGCCAATATATAACCACATATAAAATGATTGATATGATTAGAAAAAGAATTAATTTCAAATTTTTTTATTTTTAAACAATTTTATTACTTTAATTTAAAAATTTTATTATATATTAGTTGATTTAAAATAAACACTATTTTTTAGTATTCAAGAATATAAAATTATTATAAAAAAAGCACAATGTTAATCACTCTTTATTTTATTATACTTTTAAAAATAAAAATTGCCCAAGAGAAAATTGGTATCAATTTAAATAAAGTAGAATTTCTTTTTTAAAACATTTTCTTCGATGTATAGTGTAAAAATGATAAATTAAAATAATTATTCTATTTTATTGATAAGTATTTTTTTTTAAAAAGTTATGGCTCTTTAGAAATTTGGGAAATTTTCAACCTTACTTCAAAAGCTTCTACGTTGTTTAAAAATTATTATTTACAGACCATTAACATTAAAAATGTTTTCTCCAACTTTTCTTACCCTTAGATTAAATTTCATTTCAAAATCACGTGAAACAACAATTTTGAAGTAGATGCTAATGTTGTTTTCTTTTGCAATTTATGCTGCAATATATCTATTAAAAAATTATTTTTTGGAAAAATGATTACACTCATTGTTATCAACGAATTTTTTATGTTAGAAAATGTTATCAAATATTAAAATATCAAAAAAAATTTTTCAAAACTTATTTCTCCTATATATATAAAATATACCATTACACAAAGATTATTGATGGCATTCATAGTCTAGGTTCTCTGGGTAATGTACTTGTAGAGTGGATCATAGGAGTTAATTCAGAGGTTGTATGCAATGTTTTGGTACCATATTCTAAGGCATAACGAGTACATTTTAATAGTGAAAGTTGTAAAGTTGACTGAAGCATAAGAGCACCAATACCCTATAATTTTATAATGAATAAAAATAACATAATCATAAAAAAAAACTTACACTCAAAAAAACCCATTTATGTTCTTTTTCCCACATTTGTTGAATACAATCTCTTACCCCTAAATATTTAGCAGAAATAGAAATAGCAGAAGCTCCTGTGTCCATATTATCAATTAATGTTCTTGTACCTTGAATATATAAACGATGAAGAACGGTTTCAAATGGATATAATAATGCATCAGCTACAATAATTGAGGTAAGTGATGCAATTGTCTTTGGCAAAAATCGATGAAACAAAGTTCTTTCTGAAGGTTTTTTACGCATTACATAATTTGTTACTGTTTGGTGTATAAAATTATATGATTTTAAGGTAATCATATAGTGAGCCGTATAATATAATGTACCAGGAATTGATAAATAAAAAATAGAAAATTTTCTTGAATTGTCTCTTGGTCCTAATATATCATACTTTAATCTATCTATTCCATTAGTTAATACTTCAGTAAATCTATAGTCTCCTGGTGACAATCCTGCTCTAGAACGAACTGTTTCAATAAATGCAGATATATGAAAAGGCATGACCAATGCAAACGATATTGCCTTCATTCCAATATGTCTCCAATATCTTTTTGTTGTATCATTTGAAAGAATTTTATGTGGTAAATTGAATACATCAGAGACTACAATCTCAACTAAATAGGATATTCCACAAACAAATATATTACCAATGGATCCTTTCCATAAAGACATAAGTCCCTGAAAAATAAAATAATACTACACTATATTAAAAAAAAGAAGTACTACATCATTTGAGATTGATCTACATATCACAGGGATTAGTGTAAACGGTTGGAGATGTAAAGATTTTGCAAATTGATGTACTTGGCACTGCCTTCTTATAACATTACAAGGATGACAAATTAAAAAACGCAATCCACCTTCAAGACTTCCCAATATGTTACTGTAAAAAGTTTCTTCAGAAGTTTCCAATGGTGCCATGGTTGGTAGTGTGTTTTCATTAGGTATATCTTCTAACGGTTCATTTTTTTTATCTTTATTTAAAATAACAGGCTTTTTATAATGTCCTATTGAATTGTAATGAAATTTTATACTATCATCAGAATCGTTACTATCATCGTCATCGTCATAATCATAGTTTGGTATTCTTTCAAAAGCCTTAGTATCAGGTCGTGTTCGATAACGCCATTTTGGAGCATTATCTCCAGACATAGTTTAGATTAGGTAATTTTAAATAGATATTACCTTTTTCCTGTACCTATAGATAATAAAATAAAAACTCATAGTTATTAAAATATTAATTAAAAAAAATATACATTTAATAAAAATAAAAAGTAATCCAAAAAAACAACTGATAAAACATATGTAATTATTATCTTCTAAACATAAAATTTTAAAATTTATCTGTTTCTTGTAAAGAAACCTTACTTAAAAAAATTCTTTTAGAATTTTCGAAATTTTAATTATATCAAATGAAAATTCAAAATAAATTTTTATTTTAACAACAAATATTAGTTTTTTTGTGCAAAAATAATAATCAATGTGTTTTAGAAAGAAAAAAACTATATTATTCCAATGTTTTAATATACTAGTTTGAAAACACTCTTTTTACTCAACATTATTACTAATATTTATTTTTTTCAAGCGATATGAGTGATGATGATGATGACTATATTGACAACGAGTATGAACTTGTAAGTTTCAATAGAATTTGTTAATTACTTGTTTAATACTATTTTAGCAATATAGTGATAGTGATAATGTATCCGAACCTGATGTAAATCTTGAAAATCAGTATTATTCTGCAAAAGCACACAAAAGTGAAGGAAATGTAATGGAAGCATTAACAGGAATGCAAAAAGTTCTTGAATTGGAAGAAAGCAAAGGTGAATGGGGATTTAAAGCATTAAAACAAATGATAAAAATGACGTTTAGGATGGAAGAGTATAATATGATGTTGGATTATTATAAATCTATGCTTGCATATACTAAAAATTCTGTAACAAAAAATTACTCAGAAAAAAGTATAAGTAATATTCTTGAACTTATTTCTACAGCTAAACAAAAAGATATGTTAAAAAAATTTTATCAAGTTACATTATCTGCATTAGAAAGTAGTAAAAATGAAAGATGCTGGTTCAAAACTAAACTAAAACTTGGAAGATTATATCTTGAAGCAAAGGATTATAGTGAATTAGAAAAAATTTTAACAGAGTTAAGGACATATTGTAATAACGATACAAGTGATAATGATCAGAAAAAAGCAACTCAATTACTTGAAGTTTATGCATTGGAAATTGAGCTACATACTGCATTAAAGAATACACGTGCACTTCAAACAATTTATAATGAGGCTACTAGAGTTGAAGGAGCAATTTCACATCCCTTGATTATGGGTGTTATATATGAATGTGGAGGTAAAATGCACTTGTTTAATAAAGACTATGATGCAGCTCATTCCGATTTTTTTGCTGCTTTTAAGTGCTTTGATGAAACAGGAAGTCATCGAAGGTTGTCTTGTTTAAAGTACTATGTTCTTGCTTCAATGTTAATTAGATCTAAAATTAATCCATTTGAATCACAGGAAACGAAAGCTTTTAAAAATGAAACTGAAGTTGTAGCTATGACTAATTTAGTTACCGCATATCAGAATTATGACTTAGAAAAATTTCAAGAAACATTAATTATTTATAAAAATTCATTTGACAAAGATGATTTCATTAAGGAGTACGTTGAAGAATTGGAAAGAAATATACGTTGTTATGAAATAAAAAAATTAGTCAGACATGAAACAAATGTTAAATTATATACGTTAGCAGAAAAATTAAAAACAACTGTTGAAGAAGTTGAGTGTATTTTGAAAACATTAATTGTATATGGTGAATTAAAAAATTATCGAATATCTGAATTATCTGAGTCTCTTATAAAATTACCAGAAATAAAGAAACATTCATTTCAAAGAATATACAATACTTTTAGTGGAAATCCAAATGAATCTATGTTTAGTATGTTTCAAATGTTTATCAACAGGCATCCTAGTAATCAAGAAAATTTATAGATATCTGTGCATTAATTTTTTCTTAAATTAAAATTATACTGTGTTATAGTAATTTAATTTTTTCAAAGCGATTGTTTCGCTTAAATATTTTATAATATTACATAATATTTACTATTGTTTTTTTAATAGTATTTTAGAATGGTAAGCAAAAAGAAAACAACAATTATTGATAATTCAAAGAAAAAACAAGATCAACTTTTGAAAGATTTAAAAAAGTTAGAGGAGCAATTATATAAGTATGAAACTGAATTATTAGCAAAAGAATTAAACTGTGATCCAAAAGATATTCCTGATAATTTTCGAATTTATTCTGGTTCTTCAGCTACCTGTCCATTACGAAAATAAATATAATATTTTTATAAAAATTTTTTTATTATAACGTTTTATCGTTTTATATATTTTGTAAATATATTTTTATTAGTTATATAATTATATTTATAGATATGAAAGATCAAGAAACAATAAAAAGTATTCATAGTGCAGAGGGTAATGAACTTCTTCAAATGATAAAAAGGAGAAGAGAATGTATTGAAAATTTGGTTAATTTAGAGAATGAAATTACTAAACTTGAAAGTAAATATTTTGAAGAATCACATGATTATGGAAATATGATTAATGGTTTTCATAAAATGACATCGACATCTACCTCTAGAGGTGTTAATATAAGATATGATAAAAGAAAAAAAAATGTTCAAACATTAGATAGAATTATATCATTAAGTTCACTTACATCGCCATTGTCAATTAAAACTTCTGTAGCTATACCAAAAAATTTGATGGAACAGGGATCAAGTAACTCGAATAATCCAATTCTTCTAGCAGATGGTGATAATGATTCTATACGATCAATGCCAATAAAGTAATATTTTTTGATCTCTTTTTATGGTTGAAATTTTTAATTCATTTAATTTAATTTTTTTTTATTTACTTTATTTTTAACAAAATTATTTAACTACCAATTAATTTTTTTTTTATTCTTATCTGGTAACATACCAAAAATATTTTAATTTTTTACATTATTTATTAAAGTATTTTAGATAAACTTATGCAACGAGAATTTAATTATGTTCTTTCAAATGATCTTGATATTCCTTTATCAATAAATATTTTATCACTTGAATGTGCAAAGGAAAGAAGTTCATATATGAGAATGTATCCTAACATTCTTAATGAAATTACTGGACAAATGTTTTTAAAAGTTTCATTATTTTCAAATGGACGATTAGTAGGAACAACAATGCCAACAAAATATGTAACAAATACAAAAGAATCTACATCAGGAAAAAGTGAAAGTTTATCTTCAGGAAAAATACAAACATGGAATGAATGGATGAAATTTCCAATTAAATATTCTCAACTAACACGAGATGCATTTGTTCATTTCTCTGTATGGGATATTTCTAGTTCAGATTGTAAAGAAATATTTATTGGAGAAACTATTATGACGTTGTTTTCTAAAAGAGGAACATTTAGAAGTGATATAATTGATTTAAGATTAGATCCTGCAAAAAAAGGTGAAACAAAGGATAATCCTTGGAAAATGTCACCAAAAAATGCTTTCAAATTAGCTAAATATCCACATGGTGATGAAAAAATGAATGAATTGATGAAAAAATCTAAAATGCATCTAAATGGATTAATGAAACGTGTACATTTCTTAGATAAAATATCATTAAATGAAATTGAACAAATTAAGGCTGACAAAAAAAGAAAATGTAATTGGTTATATTTAAGTATTAAACTTCCAACATTTACATATGATACAAATCCATTTACATTAGTATTTTACCAAGAAGAACCAATATTATCTCATCCATTTATGCCTTTTGTTAGTGCTTATGTTGATCCAGAACAAGATTTAGAAAATTTATATGAATCACGTCATCATGAAATGACTAGAAATTGTCAAGGTGATGATAGGAATTTAAAACCAAGTGCCCAAATGAAACATTACTTAGAGAGAATAATTAAAAAACCTAGTTGTGTACCAATAACTTCTGAAGAAAGAGATTTAATTTGGAAATTTAGATATTGGTTAATGAAATTTCCATCTGCTTTAACAAAATTTGTAAGATGTATTAATTGGGAAATTGAAAATGAAGTTAAACATGCAATAAAATTTATTAATGAATGGGCATTATGTGATGCTGCTGATGCCTTAGAATTATTAAGTGATCAATTTATTCATCCTTTTGTAAGAAGTTATGCTGTTGCAAGATTGCAAGAAGCAGATGATTCTATAATTTTATTATTTTTACCACAACTTGTTCAAAGTATACGATATGAAGTTAATGTTTTTTTAATTTTAACTTCAAAAGATTTAAATATTGAGCAGACTTTTGAAGATCATGGACTTGCTTCTTTTTTAGTTGATAAATGTACTAAAAATAGAGAAATAGCTATTTTATTATATTGGTATTTAAAGGTAGAAATTGAGGCAAATGAACGTGTTGATAAAGCTGTTTCTGATTTATTTAAAGATGTTTTAGATAAAATGTTATTAGCTTTAGATGAATTAGGTTCTACAGGAAGGGAAATAAAAATGACTATAGAACATCAACTTAAGCTTGTTAATGGACTTGAAAATTTAGGTAAAAATATTGCAGATGAAAATGGTAGATTAGATTATAAACGTGATTTATGTATTCAAAGACTTAGTGAAGATGAAACATTTACAAAATTACATAGTTTAAGTTTACCACTCGACCCCAAAGTTACAGTATATGGAATTATTCCTGAGGATACAAAACTTTTTAGTTCAAAACAAATGCCAATGAAATTAACATTTGCTACAAATTCTCATTATTTACATGAGATTAATAGTGCTAATGATAATTATACATTATTATATAAAAGAGGTGATGACTTACGACAAGATCAATTAGTTGTTCAAATGATAAAAGTTATGGACATGCTTTTGAAAAAAGAAAAACTTGATTTGTGCCTTACACCTTACTCAGTATTAGCAACAAGTCCAACAGAAGGATTTGTTCAATTTATCAAAGCATATCCATTTCGTGAAGTAAATAATCAAGGTGGTATTAGGGCAATGCTTAAAAAATATAGACCAGCTAAAACACCAGAAGATATTGAAATTGAAGCTTTAAATAATTATACAAAAAGTTTAGCTGGATATTCTATTATATGTTACATTTTAGGTATAGGTGATCGTCATATGGATAATCTTCTTTTATGTGAAAATGGTAAAATGTTTCATGTTGATTTTGGATATATTTTAGGACGTGATCCAAAACCTTTTCCACCACCAATGAAATTAAATTCAGATATTATGAATGCTTTAGGTGTTGAAAATAGTGATCGAAGGAAGATGTTCGTTACTTATTGTTATTCTGCATTTTGTATATTACGCAGAAATGCTAATTTAATTTTGAATCTTTTTCAATTAATGTTAGATGCCGGAATCCCAGATATTGCTGTTGAAAAGGATAAAGCTGTTGAAAAAGTTCTACATAGATTTCATTTAGATTTAGAAGATGATGAAGAAAAAATATATTCAAAAATAAATTCGCTTATAAATGAATCTACTAGTGATAGATTTGCAGCTATTATGGATGTTGCTCATGATTTTAAACAAAATTACCTTAATTAAAATATTTATAAATTTTACTTTTTCAAATAGTATTTTACTACTAAATATATTTTATTTTAATCTTTTATTTCACCAATAATATTTTTTTTTAGTAATATTTTTTTATTTTTTTAACTAATGTTTTGTAAATCATTTCCCGAAAGTGTTATAAAAGAAGGAAACGAATATTGTAATTATGAAATATCAACTTTATGGAATGGAGAGAAGATAACAACGAATCCTGTTTTAATAAATTTTAAATATAAAGGTGTTGAGAGAAATGGACTTCTTGAAAAAAATTATCTATACATTACATTTGAAGCTCCTTTCTATAATGATACTTTTCCAGATACTTTTGCTGGATATACACCTGGTTTATGGAATTATGAAGTTGTTGAATTTTTCTTTTCTAATAACCAAGGACAATATATTGAAATAGAATTAGGTCCTCATGGACATTGGTTAATATATGCTTTTGATGACTATCAAAAAATGAGGAATAATTGTGAGGATGTTGAATTAGACATACAAAATTCTATTTTACCAGATGATACATGGAAATGTGTAGTTGGTGTTCCAATAGGATTACTACCAAATAATGTATCTAAATTTAATGTTTATCATATTTATGGAGAAGAACCTCATAGAACTTATGAAGCTTTATTTCCTTCTACAGATAAAGATCAACAAAAACCTGATTTTCATAGATTAGAATTTTTTAAGAAATTTAATACAAAAAATATATTTCCATCAAATTTTTCTGAACTTCAAAAGGATGACATTGAGAATGCTTATATTTGGAATCTTTAATAACTTATTAATATTTTATTATAAAAAATCGAATGTATAAAAGTTTATTAAATTATGTATTGTTGTGAAGACTGAGACCCTTGTGTACATTCATCACTATTAAACAAGCAACGACTACTAGCGCTACCCTCACTTTCTTCACTTCCCTCAACAAGTGATTTCATTGCTTCAGAGGCGAGATTTCTAAATTTTTCTTTATTCTCAATTTTTTCTTGAAGTGTAAATTTTCGAACAAAAATATTCCTCATTATATTATTATTAAAATGAGAAAATATGTTTCCTCCTCCTTTACGTTTTAATATATCACTTTCTTCTTGTTCTGTAAAATAATCTGGGTTATTGTCAAAATTTGTCATTTCTTGTGTTTTACTAAGTATAACTGGAGATGATTTTCTTTTTTTAGATCCACTACGATTATTACGTTCTTTTCTTGAACGACGTTTTTTGATTAATCTTCCTGAATTATCTTTAACTAAAGAATATCCAGAATCATTGGGTAAATAATTATTTAAAAAATTTATCATTGGTAGAGCTGTTCCACCAAGAAAAGTTATTGTAAATAAAATAAGAAAAAGTGTGTTAGTTAATATGACACGTTTTGTTTCATTTGATTCTAAATCCATATGTAAAGCTAAAGCAAAAGCAACAGCACCACGCATTGAACTAAACCACATAATAATTTGATTTCTTAATGATATCTTTTGCCTTCTAAATTTATTTAACAAATAAGTTAAAGGAAATATATTACAAGCTCTTGAAACAAAAAGAAGAATTAATGACCAAAAAATGAACATTGGTCGAAATTCTAAATGAAATGTAAATAAAGCCATTCCAAGATACACAAAAGTACATGTTTCAGAAACAAATGCAATTGTACGAAATGTTTGTTGCAATGTAAGTTCAGATATTGGTGAAATATTATAATGGGTATATTGACTCATTGTAATTGATGAGAATAAAATTGAAATAATACCCGAAAGTGACAAGGCTTCTGCCAAACCATAAGGCAGATATGAAAATATTAGTAAAAGTGCAAATTCTAAGGAAGGTGTTCGACGAAGATCTACATGTTTAAAAAGCTACAAAAATAAATAATAAAAAAATAATATAAACTTACTAATGCTGATAATAATCCAATTAAAAATCCAAGAAAAGCAGATACAAGAAACATATAAAAAAATCTTGTTATAGCATACCATATGATACCAAAAACAGAATAATTTGCAAATTCTGTTCCAGTCATTTCTAATGTTGTTGAAGTAAGAGCAATAGAAACAGCATCATTTAACATACTTTCACCAAATACTAACATATATAATTGAACATCTACTTTTAAAGCTTGAAATATTGCCAACGTTGCTACGGGATCGACAGCCGAAATCATAGAACTAAATGCGAATGCTTCTACAGCTGTTAAATTATATGATAAATAAATTTTCCCAAGAAACCATAAAGAAATTCCCATTATAATGGCTGAAATTGCAGTACCAAATATGGCATAAGTTAATATAGGTAAGATATTAGCAAAAAAATTTCCTTTATGTAAGTTATATCCAGATTCAAAAATAATTGGAGGTAAAAGTACCAAGAAAAAAAAATTAGGATTGAAAGATTCAACCTCTGACCAATCATATTTTGAAAAACTTAAACATAAGCCAATAAAAGCTCCCAATAAAACAACACATAATGATTCTGGAATAAACCGGCATTCAGTAATAATTAAAATATGAACAAGTAATGTTGCAGCAGCAATAATAGATAATATAAAAAATATTGATAATGAGTCTCTTCTTTCCATAGCTTCATTATTGATAACTTCTGACTTAACAACTGAATCTGATTTTGTCAAATTAGACATTGTAATATTTCCATTTTTAACATTCTCTTCAACATTAACAATAGCATCCAATACATTTTTCTTTGAATCATCATCTTTTTTAATAATTTTCTCTTGGGCAATGGAATTTTTTATAGCTAATATTATAATACCTAATATTACTATCCACTTAAAACATATTAAACATTTTGTACATTTACTCATATCTTATAAATATTATATATATATAGTTTCATGTCTTATTTTAATATATATATATATATATTTTTTTTTTAAAAAAACAATAATAATTCACTGTAATATACAGTATATTTAGATAGTTTTATGTATAAAATAAATATATATATTTTTTTTAAAAAAAAATATAGAAATCAAATAAAATAAATTTCTAAAAAAAAATTGTTGTGGTATCTTGTTTACATTTGGAAAATGATGTATTGGTGTTCTCATAACGAACCAAACATTTATAGAAAATTTATTATTCTTAGAAATATATTCTATTTAAATTCAAAATGATTTATTTACAAAAATTATATTATTTAAAAAAAAATTATTTATTTTTTTTTGGATCAGAATAAAAAACTATTATTCACATTTTATAAAATAATATTATTTTCAATAAATGATAATTTTTATTTTAAATATTATAAGTATAATATATTTATAAAGTATCTTGAAATATGAGGAAAATAAATAAAATTTGAAGAAAGTTATTTGTATTTAATAATATGTTATTTTATACAAATAGAATGGCAATATTACAACTAATATAATTAATACGTGCATATTTTAAAAACAAATTCTTACTAAACGCCATAACCATTATAAACCTGTTTCAATCAGGTCCTCTTATATATTATCCAATATAATAAGTAATTTTATATATATTTTATATATTTATTTATAAATTTTTGTATCACCCTACGTGGAGGATCGACATTTCATATTTAAAGGGTGTATCATTTTGATAAAAAAGTTTGTTGGAGCAGTGCCCCTTACTTTTTAAACATTACGTGGCCATTAATTTAAAAAATTATTTTAGATATATAATAAATTGAATTTATGTATTCGAAATAGGTTAAAATAATGTTAGCACATGATATTTTTAAAAAGGATAAAGATAGGAAGTTGACTAATTCGAAGTAAGTTTTTTTTTTTTATTAAATTATTATACAAAAATTTTTCTTGTACTTCTAGATCATCCTCATATTTTGGTTTACTAATATTGGCAAAAATTTTTAAATGTATTGGAATATTTTTTATTGATATTCTTGAACGATCAATTCATTGTATTAGTTTATTATGGCTTATAAAAATTATGGCATCTGTAATATTAATACCAATACAAAAACCATTATCTTCTGGTAAATCATTATCAAAGTTAAGAGGTTCAATTCATGCAAGAATTGGACAACTTTCTTTGATAAATTGTTTAGTAGAAGTTTTTTGGTTTTATGGAATAACATTTTGTGGACCACTTAGATCAATTTTAGTATTTGAACATTCATCAACTGTTATTCTTGTAGCCTTAACATCATTTATTAAAGGTACTGAAACAACTTCAAAAACAAGAGGAGTTTTTTGTTTAATTATTGGATTTGTTGCTTTGTTTTTTATGGATCCAGATACAACAATTGAGACTAATCATATTGAATCCCATGGACATCATAGTGGATTAAATTATTTTTTCTATAAATTTTTATCTATGTTTGGTTTTGCAGATCACAAAGGGGGGATTTTTTTGTTAATGATAGCATCATTATTTAAAATTTATCATGATTCATCATTTAGATTATTAGCAGTTGAAATTGGAGGTCCAAAAAGATTATATGCAATTAATACTCTTATGACAGGACTATTTTTATCACCATTAGCAATTTTAGCATTTATATCTTCATCAACTATTGTTGATGGATACTTTTCATTTTTTGCTCTTCTTATATTAGCAACACTTTTTACATTTATATTAGATTTTTATATTGAAAGTTTATGTTTTCAACATGTTGCAGATCCTGTAATCGCATCTGCTCGATGGTCACCAATAACAATGTTCTCATGTTCATTAATATTAGCTTATGTATGGTATCAACCTTTTGAAAGTTTTATAGGAATGCATATGATATCTGGTGGGGTTGTGCTAACAGTATTTTTATTTTGTTGTGCATCTTATTTATTAACTAATCAACATACTCAAAAATCTCATGGTGGTTATTTTATTGGTTTATCTCCTTCTGGGGTGCCGTTGTTTACGACGGGTGAGGCATTTCTTCAAAAAACATCACGATCAGCCTGGTTATTTATACAAGATACATTAAAAGATATTCTTTCAAATGCAGACTCTAGAAGAATTTTTTATTTCTTATGTATTAATTTGGCATTTTGTGGAGTAGAATTTATATATGGTTATTTAACTAATTCATTAGGACTAATTTCGGATGCTTTTCACATGTTATTTGATTGTTCTGCATTAATTATGGGTTTGGTAGCATCTGTTTTATCGAGATGGCCAGCTTCTAAAGGTTATCCATATGGATATGGAAGAATTGAAATTCTTTCTGGTTTTATTAACGCAATGTTTTTAGTAGTTATTGCTATTTCTATATTTTTTGAAGCAATAGGAAGGATTATGGATCCACCTGAAATAAAAACTGATAAACTTCTTTTTGTTGCAGTTGCTGGATTATTTGTTAATTTATTTGGAATGTATGCTTTTCATGGTGATCATGGTCATTCTCATGGTGGTGGTGGTTCACACGGTCATTCACATGGTGGTAATGCCAATATGAAAGGTGTATTTTTACATGTATTAGCAGATACTTTAGGTTCAGTTTTTGTTATTATTTCAACGATTTTAATACAAATGTTTGGATGGACTTTTGTTGATCCATTATGTTCATTGGTATTATCAATACTTATACTTGGATCAGTTTATCCATTATTAAAAGATGCTACTGTTACATTAATGCAAGGAGTAAGTGATGAAGAAGTTTTTGAATATGAAGCATGTCTTGAAAAAATTCTTTCTATTGAAGGAGTTTTGTCATTTTCACGTGTAAACTTTTGGCAATTGAAAAGTGGAAATAATGTTATAAGTATTCATGTTCAAGTTAAAGATGAAGTTAATGAACAAGCTGTACGATTTGCAATTGAGAAAATTTTTAATGATGAAGGAATTAAAGAATGTTCAATTCAAATTGAAAAAAGTTCATTTGTTAAAAGGATTCAAACAACATGTCCTAATTACGAATTAGTTCCACCTACTAAAAAGGGACAATTTTTAAGAACTGTAGATTCTGTTGAAGATCACTGCCATAGTCATGATTCTGAACATGGACATTCTCATGATTCAGGACATGGTCATTCTCATAATTCTGGAAATAAACATTCTAATGATTCAGGACATGGTCATTCTCATAATTCTGGAAATAAACATTCTCATGATTCAGGACATGGACATTCACATGATTCTGGAAATGATCACTCTCATAATTCTGGAAAAAAACATTCTCATGATTCAGGACATGGGCATTCTCATGATTCTGGACATGGGCATTCTCATAATTTTGAGAATGGAAATTTCCATGATTCCAAACATGGTCATGGCTATTAATTTATTTTGTCAGATAAATAATTTGGGTACTATTCAGTTTTGGTAGAACCACTTTTTTTTAGATAAAAATATGTAAATAAATTGTTGTTTAATTATTTTCACGTTTTCAATGTCAATTTTTTAATTATTTATTCAAATTTTGGCTCATAGTATTTACAATGAATTTTTAATATTTCTAAATAAATTTTAATTTATTTTAAATGTGTATTTTTTTTGAATTATTTAAAAAGTTGGTGACATCTAATTTATATTAAATTTAAAAAAAATATTAAAATTGATAAAGTACTTTAAGTTTAACTAATTAAGTTCCAATCATTTTTTATCTATTTATTTTTCGTTAACTTAAAGTGATAAATTTTTTTATCACTACATTTTTTATAAAATGTAAGAGGTATTTGACACTCCCCTGGTTTATTAAGTAAACTGACGAGCAACAATTACCTCAAGGCTAATATTGCAATACGACGATTCTGGTACATCTTACCTAGAAGATGATCAGCAGTACGCATTGCTTAAGATGCAAATAGTATGATGATGTATTGAGAATCGAACTCTCTCTTACATATTTATAAATTATCAATAAAGCTATTTTGCCTTGCATTCAAAAAACATATGTCAGCTGTATATGATAGTATCGAAATTCTCTTCAACCTTGGCGGGAATCAGCTGCAGCTGACAAATTCAAAAAGTTTCTGTAAATGTTAGATGCACATGATAATTATTTTTTGCGTTCAGTAAATATTTGTCAAAAAAATGCGACTTCCATGATATAAATGAGAATATTAAAATTAAAACAAGTATTCTAAATCAAATTTTTTTGAGAAGTTGATTGGACTTGGTCTAGTTTTTATAGAACACATCAATTTCAAAATATGGCTAAAAATGTGTTTTGGAAACGTTTCAAGAATGAAACTTATAATTTAAGTAAATGAGTATCTATAACCAGAAAATTTAAATGCGGTAAACTTTCAAACACTTTTAAGTTATAATCCATGTTGAAAACTATTTATAAATTTCAACCATTGTTGAGGCATAGTTTCTAATATTTTTGTACGCCGAATTTAATGTTATCCATTTTTATTTCTCGAAAACAGTTAAAGATATAAAAATATTTTGAACACATACCTCTTATAAAAAATAATTAGTAGCGAATCCAAAAATTAGTTTGCTTTTATCTTTATTTTGAAGCGAGATATAACCAAAGGTAGAAATTTATTCTAAAAATTTATTGTTACCGACTTTTCATATCTTGGCTAAAACTTATTATATTACTATGAAACTAGTTTCATTCGATTCTTCTTAAAAAGTAACTCTAGAATAAATTATTTTTATAAAAACTAACTTTACTATTTTCATAGATACACAATTGGCCCAAATATATTTTTATTAAAAAAGTGACAAGAAGTAAATTTAATAAAAAATAATTAACATTTAACAACAATAATACTATGATATAAATTAAAATTTAATTATAAATAACAACAAACAATGTCTTATTTGTCAATAGCATTTACTTCATGTGGTTCAAAATCATATGATACAAAATCAATCTTTTTCAATGTATATAAATATTTTAATAAAACTTTTTTACATTGATCTATACGTTCAAGTAAAAGTGACAAATCTTCTCCGTCTTTTAAAACATTTTCAATAATATGTTTCTCTATTAGCAAATCTTGATAACGTTCCCCACAATTATGTTTAATAATACCTTTTCCAAAAATTTTTGCTGCTTTTTTATATTTTTTATGAGCAGAGTCAAATGCGATTTTTGGATATTGTGGTGAATTTATGTAGAATCGATTTTTTTCTATTTCTGAATATAAAATATTATCTTTCAGATTTGTTCCTTCTCCATTTTCAATATTTGTTATTCTCATGTTAATATATATAAGATAAGTGTCTTTTACTGTTGCATCAAAAAATCTCCATGGTAGTAATAACTTTATTGATTTTTTAAATTTCTTTGTTGTTTTCATTTCTTCTTTAACATATTCTCTCATTGCATTAATCACAAATGAAATTGATTCTACAGTGGTATCAGAAATTTCTTTAGTTAAGTTAACAAGTATTGGTTTTAAAATATCATCAAAATTTTCATCACTTGTTAGAAGTTTTTTCATTTTTACGAGAGATGAATTTTCAATTGTGTTATAAATATAAGCCATTGCGTAAAATGGATAATCTGTTTTCATTTTTTCAAGAGTCCACAAATGTTGAACTGATACCCACGATTTATTCGTTTCTAAAGCAACCCTGGCAATATTATGATTATATTTCTTTAACAAACTAATAATTTCATCCTTTTCTTTTCTTGTAAATAAACATATATACTTTGTATTATTTAAAAGATTCAAAGGAGAGTATAACTTCTTAAGCCTACAAATAACCATATTAGATAATCTGTTATTTAAGCCTTTACAAATTTTAGGTATCATAGCTGTTTCTTCTATAAAATCTCTTTCTTCTTTTCTAGATGTTTTTGATTTACGATTTAATGCACACGTACCAAGATACCAAAATAACTCTTCTTCTTTAGTATCATGATTTTTACAAAATTTTTTCCAATTTTTTATAATAATTTCATCTTCCTCCTCTGTAAATGGTCCATATATAATATTAATATTATATTGTAAAATTCTAGCTTTATAAGTATCAGTAATATTACGTCTATGCCAATGATAAAAAGGATATCCTTTTCTCATAATACCATCGTCATCAGGTAAAAACTTCAACTTTTTTTTTCTTTCATTTTCTTTTTGTGGTAGATAATGTCCTATACGTATTTTCTTTGCATGTTTAACAAAAGTATCACAAGTTTCTTCAATATTCTTATCTGGTAAAATAACATTATTTTCTCCATCCAACATCTTTATATGAGTAATTGGTTTTGATATATTCTCAACAACTAAATTAACTTTTTTAACTTTTTTTGGTGGAGCATCATAATCATCCTCTGACTCACAAGTATCTTCATACCTCTCCTTTGTTGGTATTGCCGGTGATGCTTCAAAAAATGCTTTAGTTTTAACATTTTCTTTTGAAAATATTTCACTAGTAAATTTTAAATCTTTTTTAATTAAATCGAAAGCCTTTAACATCCGTTCTGGATGCTTACGTAATATAATTTGGAATCCATCTTGTTTTACATCAGGAGTTTCAATAACTTTGGAAAAATTTTTTTCTCTTATTGACTTTTCTTTAATTTTACTTTCATCATCCGAAGAATCTGACAATGAAAAAATTTCTTTTACCTTTTCCTTTTTTTCTTTCTTCCTTTTTTTTTCTTTTTTATCCTTCGAAGTTGTTACATACTCTTCCATACTAAAATAAAAAAATATACAAAAATGTATGGCAATAGAAAATGACTGTTGAAAAATAAACAGGAATTTAAAAGAGCAATCACTTTTCCATGTAATTCGCTGTAGGATAAGTTTTGAAATATTAGAATTGAAATGTTAATTTCTGGTAAATTACAAAATTTTAGCAAATAAAGTATTGTTTATCTTAATTTTGGTTTACCTTTTTTTTTGATTAGACAAATAACACAAATTGGATTGAAAAAATTTGTTGGAAAGTAGTAGATTTTTCGAATACTATCAAATATTATACTTTTTAAAAAAAATATGTTTAGAAATTTATTAAATTAAAATTCCAATATTAATTTATTTATTTAAGAAAGTTAATTGTTAAAAAAGCATAAAATAAAATATCATTTTTTTTAGTTTGTCATTGTTTTTTTTCATTAAATTGTGGTCATCTAATATTCTTTTATTATATTTTTAAAAGTTTATTTTCTTATCATAAAAATAATATTATCATTCTTTAAATCGTTCTAAATATTCAATATTGTGGTAAACGTTTCTTTGTGACATTTTTTTTAACTAAATTTAGTAAAAAATATTGGTCGAATTTGTCAAATGGTATCAGGCTTTTTGTAATTTTGTTACTATAATTAGAAAATCTTTACTATGCTTTAGAAAAATTCTTATTGCTACGTCAATTGATCAAATGTTGTAAAATGTGTTATAAATTAACTTTTTTTTTTAAATTTTCATAGTGGCAAGATTGTTAATTGAAATTTAAGAAATGTAATTACTATAAATAAATCACAGTAAAAATTTTTTTGTAGTTTGTATCAACCAATATTTTGTTATTTTTACTCTTTTATTTTATCAGAGCATAATTTTTTCATGATAAAGGAAGATTGTTGATTTTGTTATTATATTTAATTTTAATGATAGGTTCATTATATATATGTCTGTTTTTTATCTACTTATACACTTTGTTAATATTAGATCTGAATAATTTGTTATAATGATGTAGATTCAAAGTGTTGTAATATAAAGTTACAACATTTTTTTTATGAATTGTTGTTAATTGATGTATGTGAAAAACATGTTTTAAAAAATGATTACCATTTACTTAAAATTTATTTTTCAAAAATTATTATTTTTAAATAAATCTGAGAAAGATAAATTTTTTATATATTAATAGTGAAGCAAATAAGACGAACTTTTTTATTCATGCATAAAGTTTGATCTTACATAAAATATTAATTCACCACACTTTTTTTCTTAATTATAAATTTTTTTCTTTATAAAAAATTAATTTGATTTTTGATTTATTGTATTTGTTCATAAGAAATTTATTAGCAAAAAATTATTGAAAGTGTTGTTATTGATAACATTTGTTTACATAATTATTTAGTTGTTTATTGTATTGTTGTTTTCTCAATGTATTAATTGTTTGAATTACATGCAAGCAATTATCATACTGACATTGAATTCATGTAGCAATATTTATTAGCTGATAAACTATTTTAAATCAATACTGTCGTTAACAAATTGTTTTGTTTATTTATAGTTAGTAGTTTTAGATTGTCTGAAAGAAATAATGCTACCAAAAGTTACATTTTATTATGATATTATTTCTCCTTATTCATGGATTGGTTTCGAAGTAAGCTTTTTAAATTTTTTTCTTAATTTTTTTTTTCAAGACACTTCTTCGATATCAACAAAAGCAATATTTTAATTTAAAATTAAAACCTGTCTTTCTTGGTGGAATATTTAAAGAAACATCAAATAAGTCACCACTTATGGTTCCTGCAAAAAGTGAATATGTTATGAAAGAACTAGGTTTGACATCAGATTATTATGGTATGAAGATTGTTCCACCTAAAGATTTTATAAAAACTGCTTTTACTCAAGGATCTTTAAATGCATTACGTTTTTTAGTTGCACTTGAAAATGAAAATGAAAAACATCTTATTCCAGCTTCAAGAGAATTGTGGAATAGATTGTGGTCAAGACAAGAAAGTGCCTATACAGAAAATGATTTTATAGAAGTAGGAACCAATATTGGTTTAAATAAAGAAACTATTGATAATGTTTTAAAGAATACCTCTTCTTTAACTGTCAAAGAAAAGATTAAAACTAGCACTATGGAAGCTGTTGCTGAAGGTGCATTTGGTGTACCATGGATTGTTGTAGAAAAGGCAGATGGTGTTAAACGTAGTTTCTTTGGTAGTGATAAAATGCCATTAATATGTTTTTTTATTGACAAACCATTTCTAGGGCCTTTAGTACAAAATGAATGTAAAAACAAACTTTAATATATTTTTTTTAACTATAAAAATAAATTAATGAAAAACTAATTACGAATATTTAATTAACCATTTTGTTGGTTGTTCACAATTAAGATCATTGTCTGGGCATAATCTATTAAAAGTTGTCTCAGGTAAAAAACCCATAATCTCACGATCTTCATGTATTCTGAATGAAAATGTTGAAACATAAGAACCAATAAAAGCCCGTGCATGTGAACAAATATATTGGTCAATTATTGATATCCCACCATCAGATAAATCTTTATCTTCAAAACGAAATATTTCTAAATTATTATTAAATTCATTTTTAAGTTTTTGCCATTCGATATCATTACAATCACTTGATACAAATACTTTATTTAAACTATACTTTTTTGCAAATAATTCCACTTGATTAGCTGTTCCTTTTATTGATGGTATATCTTTACTATGAGATCTAACAAAATCACCCCTTCTCCAATGTACACATACATAATTACCACCAATAGCATCTCCATGTTGTTTTTTTACCAATCTCCAATCATCATCCATAACAGTTTTATCATTAATATCTGTAGAGTTAAACATTTCACTTCTAAATAAGTCTCCATATTTAATTAGATAATGTGCATATCTCATAGATCTTCTAGCTCTCCAATAGTAAACATCTGAAAAAATATCATGAAGAATTACTTCTGCTCTATCAATAAATATTATTCGATTATTTATATATGAATGTATTATGGCATTTGATAATGTATTTGATTGCCCTTGTATTGATAAACATTGAAAGTTTTTAGCTATAACATTATCTTCATAACCAAAAAACCAACCATACCATCTATTATTTGCATATTTATAATATTTATTTTCAATACAATCCCTTTCATCATATTTAATTTCAAAATGACTTCCCCACCCTTCTTTATATCCTTGTAAATATAAAATTAAATCGATTTTTATATATCCTCCCTCTTCTTTTAAAAAATCATTAAAATCAATAACTGGAATAAATTTTTGTAATGATTTAATATCAAATAAATTTTTCCATGGAATTTGTGATTCTCCTTTTTTCCAATGATATAATCGACCAAATGGTGGTAATACTAATATATAATTATGACCATTTTCACGTAAAATTCTAATTGTATTGGCAATTCGTAAATATACATCTCTTCTAAGATTAAATCCTTCACCATAATTAACATCATATATTATGTATTTTTTTTCAGAAAGTGAAAATTTAGTTTTATCTAATTTTGAAATGGTAATGTCTCCTACATTTGGTTGTATTAAAAAAAATGATATTAAAATCAATAACACTATATTATACATCATACTGCAATATATAACAAATAATTATAATACATTTTTGAAAAAAAAAATATTATTTACTAAAATAATCACATTATACAAATAATACAAACATTTAACATTAAAAAAAAAATAAAAAAATTTTTTTTGTAAATTCTTTAGTATCTCATCAGTAGATAAATTATATATATATATAAACAAAATATATAAGTATGTTAAAGACAATATATTTATGAAATGCTGTTCATCGAAGCGCGACTAGGAGTTTTACGAGATAATAATTTTGATTTAAAGATCAATGAACTTAAAAAATTTTTTGACTCATTTCCTGAAGGAATTTCTAAATGTGCAGAATACTGAATATTATTGTTATTGTTATAACATTTTACCGTACTACTATTTGAACGTATATAATAAGAATCTAAAAATAAATAAAAATTAAATATAAATAAATATATTATTTTGTAACTTACGTTGTAAAATATATTTTTGTGTTATTTCATCAATATTATCAACTTCATTAATCATCAAATTTCCCTTAATAAGATAATCATTCCAAAATAATGTATCTTCACGAGTATAAGTCGCTAAATAAATTTCAAAGCTTTTGTTACTTAAGAACAATAAATGTTTTTTAGAAGTTTTTAATTTAATATCTAATGATATTTTAAAATATCTTGGTTGAATTAAAATAGAAGCTTTTTCTGATTTTTGACTTGAATAAATTAATAAATACCTAACACCATTTATTGAGGCTAAAACAGCCCAACCTTTAGTAAATTTATATCGAGTAGAATTTCTCCAACGGCTGTTACCTAAAAAGCTAGATACATCATTTCCAGATTGACTTTTTTGAATACAATTATTTTCAAAATTGTTATAATGTAAATATTTTATCCAACCTTCAATAAGGATACCAGATAAATTAACATATGGTATCTCAGTTATCTCAATTATATCTTCTAATGATGGTTTTTTATCATAATTAGAATTTAAATATTGATTTGGTAATCGTTTTGGTGTATTTATATTTCCACTGTCATCTGGTTCTGCCAATGGAGCTAACATATTTAAAGCTGGTTTTGTTTTATGTATTGTTGAAACCAATGAATAATGAGAAGAAACTGATGATGATGGAGATGTTGTTTTTATAACATTATAGGTAGACGAAGTACTTTGTCTACTACTAGATAACTCTTCCGATATATCTGTAAAAGTAGTTGAAGCCGGTGTAAAACATTTACCACGATTATTTATTCCAAAAGGTGAAAGAGGAACTTTGTTGTAATATAATGGGGATATAGGGCAAATATTTGAACGGGGTGTAGCTGAATTAGATGGAGATGAATCAAAATAAAAATTACTGTTTACTTTTGGTGATTCTAAACTTCCTAAACTATGATTTTTAGTTTTATCCTCTTGTTTATGATGTAATTTTGTTATTTCATTTATTGGAGCAGACCAATCTAAATCCGATACACATGGAATTTTATCAATATTTAAATCTAAAATATTATCATTTTGAACTAACTCAATTTCTGCATAATTTAAATTTGCAGTTATATTTTCTCCTTCAATTAATTCTTCATTAATATTATTAAAATCAACATCTTCATCTGTTAAACGATTATTAATAAATGATTTTACATGTTCATTTGGTTGTTGTCTCATTCGTTTTGTTCTTCTTATTATAATATTTGGTATATCTGATGAAGTAGCATCTACAGAATTGTCTTGTTCTAAAATAATAGTATCATTTGAAAATTGCCTAAATACTGTACGTTTTCTACGAGATTTTAAATACGAACTAACAAATGAATTTCTTCGCATTAATTCATTGTCTATTTCTATTTCAAATGGTACATCTTCATATTCTGTTCCGTCTGGTTTATCACCACTAATAGAATTCCTTCTTCTAATTTTTTTAGAATCCTCTTCTTCAAGTGATATATGTGCAATAGAGGCAAATTGAATTGTTGAACCAGCATATCTCTGGTTATGATTCCTCCAAGCAGATTTAGCAATATTTAAACTAGACGTTCTATTTAACTTCAACCATTGCATAGAAGAATCCTCTGGTACAGGAGATATTGGTCTATTATTTGAAAAAATATTATTAAAATCAGTTAGTGTTTTAAGTTTATTTTCTTTTGATAACCTTTGTTTTGGTTTATTAGGTCTAATAAACATTTTTGCTGCAATAGGGTTACGTGGCCTTTTATTAACTAGTAATACTATTTGTTTTCCAATATTATGATCTGTATCATTATAATTAGACTCTGAAAACACTAACATTTTAGCAATCTTTTGTAATTCCCACCCAATTACAGTAATACCATTTATTTGCAAAATTTCATCTCCTGCATCTAATTTTTCACATCGATCAGCAGGTGAATCTGTCCTTATTTCACTAATTACATGAACACCTCTAAAAGAAGATTGAATATTAATACCCAATTCAGTTGGTTCATTTATTTTTATAACGGCTCTTTCTGTAAAACTTGTACAAACAAAAATAGGATCATTTCTGGTTCTAATTAAATCAATTAAATATTCTCTCATTTTTTTAGCTTTTGTATAAATAGAATTTGTTTTTAAAATATTTCTTGATCGTAAACTATCAACTTTAGCTAAATCAATACAATCATTTAAAATTTTTTCTCTTATTTGTATATACATATCTAATCTATCAAATGGACTCCTATCAAGCCAAAAAACAATTTTTTTAACTTCATCCACAACATAAACTAAATTTGAATAAGTGTTATTAAGAAATGTATATACATTTAATCTTAAATTATCTTTTGAAAAATTTTTTATTTGTTCTGGAGTTGTTTGAACTTTCTGCACACATCCTATTAACATATCAAGTTTTGAAACACACATCATCATAAGTCTTTGTAAACTATCTTTTTCTATATCACGACAGAAATATAATAAACTATTAATCGCTTGCATAATAATTCTCCGTATGCCAAAACTATAAATACCAATATTTTCAAGATATTCTTCATCGATTACATCTAAATTTTTTCCTGTAATATTTGCTTTTTTAATTTTTGGTAAGTATGCAATAATTCCATCATCAACACCTAAAATAAAAAAAAACGTAAAAAAAAAATACAATATAAAAATAACTAACCTTTTAACCACTCAGCAAATTGGTCGCAATTCCATGATGAAACTATATATTGCAATGAATTTAAAGCATCATAATTTTCATTGTAAGTAAAATACTGCAGTCTTCTTTTGTCCAAATGCTTTACTAACATATTAGAAACAATAGCTTTAATAGAAGTTAATAGAGGAAATTAATAATAATATATTTTCATTTTTTTTTTAATAAAAAATTTTATTGAGAAATTTATAGCATATGCTTTTTTCTCGTTAATAAATAATATAAAATATGTCTATTTTCAGTTTAAAAATTATTCCTCTGCTAATACACTGTCATTCGATAAAGTAATTTTAACATGAAGGAGTGGTCAGCTTCAACATTCATTTAAGCGCACAATAGATATGTTTGTGTATCTAATAACTGAAACATGGTGAGGTATGAAGATTGCGCGACAAGAGTACCTACGAAGTAATTCTGCTCCAAGAAAAATTTTGTTTTAAAATTTGCTTACTTTACTATATACATATTAATATTGTTTTTGAAACTAAATAAAAAAAAATAAAAACCATTATCATTTCCAGTATATTATAATAATGACATCCAAAATTGATCCAGCTAAATTCTTACAAGAAACATGTAAAAATGCTGAGGTAAATATATTTATAAATCCTTTTAATTTTGTTGGCAATTTTTATTTTTTTCTTATTCTAGGATGATGATGTATTTTCAGACACAAGAACAAAAACAATAGCAGATAGACAAAATGATTATCAAAAAAGATGGATGAATCGTGTTTTATCCCCAGAAAGGGTAGACCCAATGAGTATGTTTTTATTATTACTTACCATTTTTACTAAATCTTTCATAATTTATTTCTTCAGTTGACCAAACACCTGATGTTAGGGATCGTAATTTTGCACAAGTCATGCAAGAACAGCGTCTTCGTGCTGAGCAACAAGCCATCGAAAAAGAAATGATTGAAAAGGCTAAAAGTGGTACGCTAAAACCATTATCTCCTTCAGGGCCTGTACAAAAAAAAGCAAAACTTGATGATGAAAAATCTGTTGATACTTTAGGTGGTGGGTCAGTAAGATCAAATAACTTGGGTGCTCCTAAACAAAGAATCGTCATTCCAAAACTTTCGGCAACAGATTCTACTCCTAATGTGAGTAGATGGGATGAAACTCCTGCACCAGGACAACCATTAGATGCAACACCAGTGAATAATCAACATTGGGATGCTACTCCTGCTCCATCATCTACTAGAAGAAATAGATGGGATGAAACACCAAAGACAGAAAGCGAATTTGCATCTTCTGGATGGGGAGCAGATACTCCAATTAATTTAAATACTGATGAATTTGAACCAAAGAATGAATCCACAAGGTCTTCTAGACAACGAAGTCGTTGGGATCAAACACCATCAATGGAAAGTATGGGTTCTGAAACTCCTATGCTAAAAACGGAGAATTTAGAAACACCATCTGGACAACTTGCCAGTAGTATGATGACTCCTGGTGGGGCTACTCCAGCTGGAGTTGCAGCTATGGGTATGCAAACACCAGCTCCAGGTTTAATTCCCATGACACCAAGTCAAATTGCCATGGCACGTTATGAACAAGATATTGAAAACAGAAATAGACCTTTGTCAGATGAAGAATTATCTGCACTATTTCCTAGTGGATATAAAATTGTTCCTCCACCTCCTGGATATGTTCCATTACGAACTCCATCAAGAAAATTATTTGCTACTCCAACACCAATTCATGGAACAGGTACCGGCTTTTTTATACCTGAAACACCTGGAAGAGGTGGTGGTAGTGGGGAAGTTGGTGTTGCTGGTATTGTAGATACTCAACCAAAAGATAAAGAATTACCACCATTGAAACCTAGTGATTTACAACATTTTGAAAAATTATGTCTTGATTTAGATGAAAATGTAATGACAAAAGAAGAAAAAAACGAAATTGAAATAATGACATATTTGTTAAAAATTAAAAATGGGACACCACAACAAAGAAAAAGTGCTTTACGTAAAATAACAGAAAATGCTCGTAGACTTGGAGCTGGTCCTTTGTTTAATCAAATTCTTCCTTTATTAATGTCTCCAAGTTTAGAAGATCAAGAAAGGCATTTTTTAGTTAAAGTAATTGATAGAATTTTATACAAATTGGATGATCTTGTTAGACCTTATGTTCATAAAATTCTTGTAGTTATTGAACCTCTTCTTATTGATGAAGATTATTATGCTAGAGTAGAAGGACGAGAAATTATTTCAAATTTAAGTAAAGCAGCTGGTCTTGCTACAATGATATCAACTATGAGACCTGATATTGATAATCCTGATGAATATGTTAGAAATACAACAGCTCGTGCATTTGCTGTTGTTGGATCAGCTCTAGGAATTCCATCATTGATACTATTTTTAAAAGCTGTATGTAAGTCAAAAAAAAGTTGGCATGCTAGACACACAGGTATAAAAATTGTTCAACAATTAGCTATACTTATGGGATGTGCTATTGTTCCACACTTAAAATCTTTGGTTGAAATAGTTGAAAGTGGTTTGAAAGATGAGCAACAGAAAGTACGAACAATTACTGCATTGTGTTTAGCTGCTTTAGCTGAAGCTGCAACACCTTATGGTATTGATGCTTTTGATTCTGTTTTTAAACCTCTTTGGCATGGTATTAGAACTCATAGAGGTAAGAATTTGGCAGCATTTTTAAAAGCTATTGGACATTTGATTCCATTAATGGATGCTACATATGCTAGTTATTATACAAAAGAAGTTATGATTATACTTAAACGTGAATTTAATTCTCCTGACGATGAAATGAAAAAGATTGTTTTAAAAGTATTAAAACAATGTTGTGGAACAGAAGGTGTTGAAGCTAATTACATTCGTGAAGATATTTTAGATCCGTTTTTTAAATCGTTTTGGACACCTCGTATGGCTATGGATCGTAGAAATTATGCTCAAGTTGTTGATACAACAGTTGAAATTGCTATGAAAGTTGGTTCAGCTGAAATTATTGCCAGGATCGTAGATGATTTAAAAGATGAAAACGAACAGTATAGGAAGATGGTCATTGAAACAATAGAGTGTATTATTACACTTATGGGTTCTAATGATATTGACCAAAGATTGGAAGAATTATTAATTGATGGTATTATGTACGCGTTTACTGAACAAACACAAGAAGATGCTGTTTTACTCAATGGTTTTGGTACAGTTGTTAGATCATTAGGTCTTCGATCTAAAGCTTATTTACAACAAATTGGTGGTACCATTTTATTTAGATTAAATAATAAAACTGCTAAAGTTAGGCAACAAAGTGCTGATTTGATTTCTCAAATATCTTCTGTACTTAAAGTATGTGATGAAATTGAAATGTTAAAACATTTAGGTTTGGTTCTTTTTGAATATTTAGGAGAGGAGTATCCTGAAGTATTAGGTTCCATTATTGGAGCATTAAATGCTATTGTTGATGCTGTTGGTATGACTCAAATGACACCTCCAATTAAAGATCTACTACCCCGATTGACACCTATTTTAAAAAATCGACATGAAAAAGTATTAGAAAATTGTGTTTGTCTTGTTGGTAAAATTGCAGATAGAGGAAGTGAGTTTGTATCTGCAAGAGAATGGATGAGAATCTGTTTTGAATTATTAGATTTACTAAAAGCGCATAAAAAATCAATTAGAAGAGCTGCTATTAACACTTTTGGATATATTGCAAAAGCTATTGGTCCACATGATGTATTAGCAACTCTTCTAAATAATCTTAAAGTACAGGAGAGACAACTTCGTGTATGTACTACTGTGGCTATTGCTATTGTTGCAGAAAGTTGCGCTCCATTCACTGTTTTACCTGCAATTATGAATGAATATCGTGTTCCAGACATGAATGTTCAAAATGGTGTTCTTAAAGCTTTGTCTTTCATGTTTGAATATATTGGTGAAATGGCAAAAGATTATGTTTATGCTGTAACTCCTCTTCTTGTTGATGCATTAATGGAAAGAGACATTGTTCATCGACAAATTGCTATTGATGCAACTGCACATCTAACTTTAGGAGTTTACAGTTTTGGTTGTGAGGATGCATTAATTCATTTATTAAATCATGTTTGGCCAAATCTTTTAGAAAGTTCACCTCATGTTATTCAACGTTATATTTTTGCTTGTGATGCTATGAGAGTTTCAGTTGGTCCTATAAAAGTAATGCAATATTGTTTACAAGGACTATGGCATCCAGCAAGAAAAGTTCGTGAACCTATTTGGAAAGTTTTCAATAATCTTATTTTGGGATCTCAAGATGCGTTAGTTGCTGGTTATCCTAGAATTGAAAATACTGATAGAAATAATTATGTACGTGAAGAATTGGATTATGTTATTTAACAACTTTTTTTTTTTATAAATATGTATATCATTTTTTTTTAATTTAAATATTTCTGTATTTTATTAATGTCATAAAGTAATCTTTCTTAAAAAAATTTTTTAATAAAGTGTTTTAAAACTTAAGACAAGTATTAGAATGGTGATAAAACATAACGATATCGTTATATATATACTAAACGAATATTAACAAAGTACAACTTTCATATAATTTTATTAATTTATAAATTTTTAAAGTAAAAAAATAATCTAGAAATGTGTAATTTAATCTGTTTTGGTGTCAATTTTTACATATTATATATCTATTGATTTAATTTTTTAAGTGGAAAAATTTAATAATATGAAGAGGTATATTCAACGATGTGTGAAATAAATAGATTTGTTTATATTTTTATAAAAATACTTAGTTATATAAAATTCAAAACAAACTAATAAAATTTAGTAGATTGTTGAAAAGTATTATATATCAGAAACATTTTTATCATTATAAATTCTCTATTTCATTTATTAATAATGTTTTTATTTTTAAAATAAAAAATTATTTTTCCTGGTATTGAATGTAAAAACATTTTCAAAAAAATTCTTTATATTTTATAATAAACTAAATTTTTACATAAAATAATTTTATCAAAAAAAACATTTCTCTTTGTATTTTGTTGATGAAATAGTTGAATATAAAAATATTATTTTATTCATAAATATAAATCTTGTTAAAAAAAAATATTATTTAATAATGCTTACAAATTACAATAATATATATATATATATATATATATACATATGTACAAAATAAAATAGTTTTTCAATTTGTTTAGAAAATAATGTTTATAATTGTTATCTAAATAATATGTGATATGGTAAATTTTTTTAATTCTACAAAAATAAAATAATAGTAATTTGGCGTGCCACTGAATCATGTAAATACTTTACTCTTATCACGAACAAGAAATGGTGATATATGTATAAAACACATAATAACCTAAGACTTTCTATTTTAGTTTCAATATTTATTAATGTTGATATTTATTATTTATTTTTAATTTTTATTATTAACATTTTTATTTAATTGATATATCTAATCAAAATATAATGACGTCTTTAAGTGATAAAATGACATTTGAAAAGAATTATTCAAAGAAAGTAGAAACAATAACAACAACACTTATAATGAAAAATCATGAGTATGGTACAATTGATGATGATTATATTGAACTTCCAAATAATTTAATTCCAGGATTGAAAAATGACGATTTATTACATGTTAAAAGTTTATCTTCAGATAATTATATAATATTACCTTTTACACCTTCAGGACCAAATGAAAAAGAAGTGAGATTATATACAAAAGGTATTGAAAATTATAAAGATTTATGTAATAATCGTATTTTTCATTCACCTTATCTTGTTATGATAAGAAGAGCTACAAAAAAAGAAGTAAAATTAGATAGTATAGAGTTAACTTTTAATGATTGTTATGTAAGTAGAACTGATATGTGGCGTCTTAAGCAATGTCTTATTGATCAATGTGTTAATTTGAATCAGTATTTTGATTTTATGAATATGTCACTTAGAACAGCATTTTTGTGGAGAAAAGGAGAAACTAAAACTAGTGGTTTTATTTCAAAAGATACAAAAATTGTATTTAGATCATTGTGTACTCAAGTTTTAATGTATATTCAAATTAGTGATGAAATGTGGCATATGGATCATCAAGGTGATTTATATTTTGAAAAATGTGTTAAAGGTTTCATTCCTGATTTATTTAAAAGATGGCAAGAAGAAAAATGTGGTCATCATGTTAGTATAATTGCTGTAACTCGTTATCATTATAAAGAAGAATATTTAACAAAAGAAATTAGACAAAAATTAAATATTAGATATGATTATTTAAGTAGACCATACCAAGATTTTTATTATTTACTTGTCCAAAATGAATGTTATAATGATTGGATGACAGTTATGCCAAAATTAAAAGCAGCATTATATGATTTTCGAATTTCTATTGTAAATTATCATAAAGTAAATTTACCAAAATGTAAAATAAGTGAAAGCTTTGATGTGTCATCTGCATCAGATGGTTGTTTTTTAGAAGTATTAAATTTATCAATGAATAATTTTTTTCTTTATCATTCAGATAGAAAATTTGAAACAACTGGACAACAGGTAATTTTTGTCACTCCTGGATGTGGTGTTTTTTATGTTGATAAACAATTAGTTCGATTTACAAAACAAAGAATTATTGATGCTGGTATTTCATTAGATATTGTTTGCCTAGGAGAACAACCATTACATGCAGTACCACTTTTTGTCTTTCGTGAACAAGGAAAAGAAAGTGAAGAATATTTTATTCCTCATTGGATGAATTATTCTTACTATAGAAGAGAAAGATCATCATTGATTGTAAATAGTTTTAAACCACGAATTACATTTCCTGAAGATTTATTTCAAAAAACAAAACCTGGATTATTTATGGATGTTAATGATGATGAAATTGAAGATATGTATGAATATGATAATCAAAAAGAAAAAAGACTTTTTTCCTGTTATAAAAATGAATCAAAAAATAATAATTTGAGAAGATTACAAGAAGAAATTAACGTCGATGACAAGGTATCAAAAGTTTTAAATGATTGTAAAAATGTAGAAATAACTGTACCTGAAGAAGTAGCAGAAGTAATAGGAGTTACTTACGATGATTTATTATATCATGAATTAGCTGAAGAGGCTATGGAAGATGAAAATTATAGTGAAGATGGTGATGTTGTATCTGGTGCTGTTTTTTCAATGGATGAAGATCAAAATGAATTATTAGCTAAAAAAAGAAAAAAAAGTTTTGAAAACAAAAGAATTAGAACATTTAGTAATCGAAAAAATAAGGTCAATTCAGAATTTATACCTGGAAGTTATGATTGTCAAAGAACATTATATCGAGAAAAAATTAATATTCAATCACCTCAGGGAAAATCACTAGAAACTACTTATGATGTAAACAAAAAACGCAAGAAAATTACAAATTCTAGATTTTCGGCATACAACAAATTTTTAATAAATCCATTTCGGCTTGAGGCATCAATTGTACAGATATCTGCTAATAGACGACGATGGATTCATGTCTTTCCTGTTGATAAACGTGGTAGAGCTATGTTATCTCATCATTATATTTGTGGTATTAATGTTTTGTCAAAGGGTGAAGAAACAGAACTTGAAAAAATGGATTTAAATTCAGGTAGTGATGGTAAAAAGAATGTTTGGGCTTGGGGAAGTACAGGAGAAGAAAAATGGGATCCAGATATGGAAATTGGTTGTGATTGGAAAAGTCTAGTTAGACCTGGATTATTACCTTTAACAACAGATTTTTTTCCTGATGGTCAAAGTTTGACTGCTTATAGTAGTTCATGTCATGTTGTTCCAGTAGATAGAAAATTAATGATGAATTGGATTGAAGATTCATTTTTAGATAGTCTTAAAAATATTGATGGTAATAAAGAAACAAAATTACAAAATCACCTTGATAATTTATTATTTGAACAATTAATTTACCAACGTTTACAAAGAGGATTTCAAATTGTTTTATTACCAAATTGTATGATTGATAGTGCATTAACAACAGCAGGTTTTTTAACAGAATCAGAAGAAGATCCAATAAAACAATGTGCAATGTCTTTTAGTAAATTTTATCATGTACTACGTTTATATAAACAAAAAATTGTGGTAGAAAAACTTATACCAACATCAATGTGTTGTCCAAAAACACCATCTTTTAGTGAAGAAAGTAGGGTAAAAACAAAATATGGAATATTATCAAGTATTTCTAAAAATACATTGTCTAAGGGTAAAGAAGAATTAATTATTACAAATCAATCAGATACAGATTGTTCAAAAGAAATATATAAATATCTTTTTCAAGTTCCTGATATGAATAGTTATATTGCAAGTACAACAACTTTTAAACATCATAATCTTGATATTATAGAATGGAAAATACTTGATTCAAATTTACAATCTCGTTTTTGTCCAAGATTGTATTTTGATGATGATAAAATTGATTTAAAAGCTTGGAGTGCAAGATTTGTTTTATTACCTAGTAGTAAAGCATACATGAAAAGTGTTAGGGAACAACAAAGGGGTGATGTTTTTAAAAAAAATATGATAATTGATAAACAATTTGATGAACATTTATTTGATTTTTCAATGTTTATGCAATTTATTAATCCTCTTTCAAGACCTAGTATAGTATTTAAAAATTTAGAAAAACATCCAAAAATTAAAAAAGATAATTTTAATGGTGTTAAAAAATCTTTTTTAGATTTAAAACAATTAAAATATAAAGATTTAATTCTTGATGGAATGTTTATTCTTCTTGAATTTATGATATTTCTTAAAAGAAGTGTTATTGGATTGGAGGAATGGGTTTTAGTGGATAAATATTTAGATAAATTAATTCAGGAAAATTTAATTAAAATTGCAGTACCAGATCCAAAAAATGATCAAAGAAAATTTCGGGGATTTATATATTATTATTTTCCTGATATTTTACCTAAAGAAACTTTAGAATATTTTAGAGAAATTTGTCCTAAATCTTATTTAGCAGAATGTGAAGTAATATTAGAAACAGAAAAAATTATTAATCGTGAAAGTACGATGAAGAATCGTGATAATTATAGAATAGAAATTTGTCCATCTAAAACATTTAAAACCACATATGGTTTTCTAGGATATAAAGAATGTGCATTAGGTGTATATGATAAAGTATTTTATATTGGTAAAGGATATGAATTACAACTTCGTTGGATGATAAGTACAGCAAGTAATATTATTGCAATAGTTAAAAAATGGGTTCATAAAGCAGATCATTATGGATTACATATTGTACCAATTCCTGAAGATTTATTTGCATTAGCTACAAATGTAGCTTCTTCTCCATTACGTGCACCAATACCAATACGTTTTGAATATCCTGGTTTATCAATAGAAAATAAAAAAATTGTTGCAAATAAAATTTTAGAATTATTTGGATTTCTTCCATTTAAATATAGTGAATCAAATAAAACTATTCAATATGTTCATATTACAGGAGGAATGTTTTGTATGTATCAAGAATATCAAGAAACTTTTCAATGGTCATGGAATCATATGTTTAGTGATCGTTCTCAAACATTTAAAGCGGAGTATGTTTTATTTTTATTTAATATAAAAAAAACATTTTTTTTTATTTTTTTTTAGGTGTACAGAAAAATTTCAAGACATTATGTTAAGTGATTTTAAAAATTTTTTTTACTCCAAAGACGATAAAAGATTATCATATTTAATAGAATCATTATAAATTAATTATTAAGTTTATTAAATAAAATATTTATTTAAAAAATTAATGTATAAAAAAATCAATTATTAAAATATAAACTAATAATATAATATCAAATGTCTAAAAACAAGATACTGTATATGTTTTGATAAATACAAGAACAAAGCTTATGAGAAATTTAACAACTTGTAGTTATCGTAACCAGTGAAAAATGGTAAGTTTTGTAAAAAAAAAAATATTAGTCATAACCCGTGGTCGAAGAAATTATAAGTTGGAAGATAAGTTGTAAGGCCAACGAAACATACGGGAGATCATATACTTGATGGATAATTATTTGATTCACCGTTGTTTTTTTAGGACATATTACTTTTTCAGTGGCATTTTATAATTACTATAATCAGGCCCAAAATCTGGAATTTGTTGATCTTTGTACCCTTTCAACCAATATGTTGTTTGAAGTCCTTTACCTTTCATTTCTACTTCACCACGTAATTCTAAATTAAAATCAGGATCTTTTGATAAAATATCATATGTTTGTGACGAAACATGTATTTTTAATGGCATTCCATTAGATTCCATCCTAGAGGATGTATTTACAGTGTCTCCAAACAGGCAATATCTTGGCATTTTTGATCCAACAACACCAGCAACAACACTTCCTGAATGCATACCAATTCGTAATTTTAATTGTTCTTTTGGTCTATGACGAATAACAAATGTTTTTACCTTATGTAATAATGCTAATGACATTTGAGCTATTTGTGAAGCATGATCATCTCTTCGTTCAGGAAGACCAGATACAACCATATATGCATCTCCAATTGTCTCAACTTTATAAACTTTAAAATTATCCACAACTCCATCAAATGCTAGATAAAGATCATTTAGTAATGTTACAACTTGCATTGGTGTTGATACAGATGATAATGAAGTAAAACCAACAATATCAGAAAAATAAATTGTAACACAATCATATGATTCTGCTTGTACAGAATTTCCTGCTATTAATTGTACTGCAACTGATGGAGGTAAAAGTTGATGTAACAATTCTTCGACTTTTTTCTTTTCAGCAAGGTATTCTTGTGTCCTTTCTTCGACTAATGATTCCAAATTATTTGCATATTGTTCCATACGTTTTAATAAATTATCAACAAGATTAGTTGTTTCATTATCTTTATTAAGTGATCCTGCAATTTTACGTATTTCTGAAAATTCAGGCCTATCTATTGGATTTTCACTCCAACATCTTTGCATTAATGCTGTCAATTGTTCCATATTTTCTGGTTTTGAAGGTCCACCTTCATCATTTGGAACCTCGTCTAATAATATTGGTCTATAAACTTCTTTTCCTGCAGCAGGACCTTTAAATATTTGTTCATATATAAATTTGGGATCTGGTGATTCTTCTCCTCTATAAAATGGTCCACATCTATATACAACTTCATGAGCAATTAAACCAAATGAATAAACATCTCCTTTTTGTGTACCACCTCTAGGAGGATTTGGTAATCTTAAAAGTTCTGGAGCAGTATACATAAATTTCTTCCAATATTCATGTGAATCATCTTTTTCTTGACTTATTTCTTCATAAGCTCTTAATTCATTTAATCCATAATCAGTAATTTTTAATACAAAACGTGAATCAACAACACAATTACTTGGTTTTAATCTTCCATGTGATCTAATTTCAGAATGATGTAAAAAATTCATTCCTTTAACTAAATCATGAAGTAAAGAAAATTTCATCATTGTATCTAATTTTATTTTTTCATCTTCTAAAATATCTTCTAATGATCCACGTTGACAATATTCTGTTACTATGCAATAATTTGGAGCATCTACACAAGCACCCATAACACGAATAATATGATCATGTGAATATTCACGTATTCTTTTAAATTCCATTAAAGTATCTCTTGATAATTCTAATTTTGGATATTTAACAGGATCTATTTTAAGCATCTTTACTGCAGCAGTCTGTCCTTTATAATAAGCATATCTTATAAATATTTTAGAATTATTTGCCATATGAATTGTTTCAACAGAACCACCACTTTTAATAGAACCATTTGAATATTGAATTGATAATTTACGATTTTTAAAACTAAAACCACCATTTCCATATTCTAAATCTTCTGAATGTGTTGCAAGTTTTTTATTATTTGTTTCAACTGGTGATGAAGCATTATTTTCATCATAATTCTAAAACAATAATTATTATAATTAAATAATATTAAAAAAAAAATACTTACCCCATTATGTAAATCTAATACTTTATCACTTGTTGGAGAACTTTTTTTTCTTGTAAACAAAGACAATTTTCTATCAAAAATCATTGCAGATATTTTTCTAGTTGCTCCAGAAGAACTACTTCTCTAAAAACAAAAGAAATGATTAAATACCAATAGTTATATATTATAATTTTAAATAAAAATTTAAAGCTATGGACAAAGTAATATTTGGTGCAAATATACTCAAAACATGTATTTCAATACAACAAATTGGTGATATTAATTTATAACAAGAAAAAAGCAGTCATAAATTTTAACTTTGTTATATAAATTTAATTGTTGGAACACAAAAAAAAAAATTTTTTTTATTTTATATAATTAAGCAAACCCACATATGTTTTTAATTTTTATCTACTCAAAATAATATAATTATACTTTTGCTAAAAGTAGATATCTACATTTAAAAACAAATGAGAAGATCACATTATTAAAAATTTCAAAACACAAAATGATTAAAAATCAAACATTTAAAGTAAAATAATGAGGACAAAATACATAAATGTAATAAAAACTTAAAAAAAAATGTAATAAAAACATCTACACCTACCAATCTTTGTCTCATATTCATATATTCCGGATCTTCATCGGTAAACTTAAAGAAATAATGTTAAAATAAATAAATATATTAAAGTGTACATATATATTATATAGTGTATATGTATTATGTATTATTTTTTTTTTTAAAGATTATTTTTAATTAATTATACATATATAAATTATATATATACATATATATACATATATATGTATAGCATACATACATATATATATTAATTTAATAAGTATATTTTTAAATTTTCATTCCATAACAAGTCAAACAAGATAAATGTAAATAATTGAATAATCAAAATATAATTAAAAATTACCTTATCACTATTTACTGAACCATTACTATTAATTCTTAGTAAAGCATCATGTTGATCTGCATTTGGATCATTATATAAAGCTGCCTTATGCGACTTATGTTTTTTCTTAAATTGTTTTTTTTCATGAGATTCAGAATTTTTTGATTTTAACTCTTCCCATCGTATTTTCCATGACATAGCAGCAATTTCTTTTTCAAGACGATATCTTCTATAGAAAAATATAAATGCTGCAGCTAGGAAGATAATCACTACAATAGCAGCAACCAAAAGATGTGGATAATATTTTTCTCCATTATTACATAGAGAATTGTCCCAACCACAAACAGGTGAATCTTTTGGTGGTGATCCACCAACCCAATGAAAATCTGAAACTTTTTTAAGTTCATTTTTATTTCCAGAATAATATGCTACTTCTACAAATTTACGTTCTTTTGGATCTAAATCTAATAATGAATAATCAGAATACCTATCACCATTTTTATCAATGCTAACATTTCCCGTTATTCCTTTAAATGTTATTCCCCACATTTTATTTGTAATATGTTTACCACTTCTAGCATCTTTTCCCTCAGATATTGTTTTATTTAAAGCAATTGCATAAAGAAGAACAGCATCATAAAAAGCACTAATGAAATTATTCATTTCATATTCTTTACCCGTTATATTTTTATAGTTATAAACTTCTTCGGCTCTTTTTTTAACTTTCTTCTCAAAATCATCATACTCTGCCATTGCAGACCGTCGTAATGATATTGTCTTTAATGCCTTGTATGCTTGTTCTGCTATCTCATTATTTTTAGGATTTGTATCATTACTTCTTAACCATGGTTGCTCAGCATGTGAACTAAAAAAAAAATAATAAATATGAGGCGAATAGCATAAACTTTTAAAAAATATAATAATAATAAAATTTTTTTTTTTTTATTTATTTCTCTTACCCTGTAGAAACGTCAATATTTATAAATACATATTCTCCAGATTGTGTCATTCCTAAATCATATGCAGCTAACATTATATCACGAACAGTGTCTGGACTGGCACAAAGAATAATAACTAAAATTAAAAAATTATTAAAATATCATTTATAAATTTTTTTTTATAATAAATTAATTTTTATATATTTTTTTTAACAAAAATTTTTTTTATTTTTATTTTTTTTGTTTTAATAATATTATTTTATTCCAAACCTTTTGAAATAAAAGAAGCAGCTTTAAGATTTTTAATATGTTGATGAAAAAGAAATTTTTTATTAGTAGTATACTCATTAAAAGTTCTACTAGAATGGTCTTCTCCAAATTTATCAGATCTTATATTATTTTTCATTGCTTTTAATGTAAAATAACATTCACTTTTTCCAATACCTAATGTTTGATTTTCTTGTTCATGAAAATAAAAAAATAATTTTTTAGCTTGTATTGGGATAACTTGATCAAATACAGAACCTAACCTTGCATTAGACTCAGTTAATCGTGTTAATAAAGGAAATTGTTCTCTATTACTAAATATGTCAACTTTAGCTGAGGTGGAAAAAACAGGAACTCCTAAATTCCAAAAAACAGAAAATCTTGCTATAGGTGCTAAACCATATACATATGGTAATCCCATAATAGCATCTACTTTATTGGCACAATATCTATCTATAACACGTTGAGGACCTATAGCATCACTATTTTCAGTGTCAACATAAGTCAATCTAAAAAAATTTACTGGCAATAATTTTTTTTCATAATAAATATCCTCTAATACTACATCAAAAACAGGTTTTGATTTAAGCATATCTAAACCATATGGATTTGTTTTTTTATTTGTTCCATCTTTAGGTAAAGCAATAACAATATCAATAGGTAAAGAATTAGAATATGATTTATCTATTGAATTAACTATTCCATAAGTTTCTATTATAGTTACAAATATTATAAATAAAATTGAAAATAACATATTGATAGAAAAATAAATATGAAATTTGATTCTTATGACTGCATGTATTTTTAATATTATTATATTTTATTATATTGTAATATAGTAATAGTATAACAAAAAAAAAAGCAAATGACCCTAAATAAAGTAAAAACTATAGGGTAGTATAAAAATACGAATATTAATAAAAAAAAAATATTTTATAAAAATTAAAATTTTCCTTTGAAAAATTGGTGAATATTATATTATTAATAATATGGAACCTGTGAATAATGTTTTTTTTTTTTAATATTAAAAAAAAAAATACTTATTTAAATATAATAACTACTAATAGTATTAGATAAGTAAGATGCATAAAATTAAGAATGCATTGTCTGGTACTATATAGATATTTTCCAAAATAATGATTGTTATTTTTGAGTAATAAGAAAAAAAAATAATATACGAAGAAAGAAGTATAAAAAAATCTTTAATTCCCAACTGTAAAATAAAAATGCCTATTGAGTGAAAAATAAAATTTTATAATGTTTCTTTAAAAAAAAAATAGGATATTGGTATTTTTTGATTAAAAATGTTTGTTTCGAGTATAGTTAATAAAAGTTAATATCAAATTAAACCTAAAGATGAAATTGGATGCTTATATAAAATAAAATATATTATGTAAAAATAGTTTAAGCATAAAAAGTTAGGAATAAAATTATATAATATCTTTAATGATAATGAGAATTACATTTCATGTTATAAGTTTTTAATACTAAACTAAAATTAATATTTATAGGTTTCAAATATGGAGAAAAAAATTAAATTAATATCCTTATTTAAAAGAACAAAATTTCACCTTTTTTTTGTTTTTCGAAATAAAATAAGAAGAACTGTACATAGCATATAAAATATATACATCGATAATTTATAATTATTATTAGGATAAATAAGATTGTTCAGCTAACAATTAACATATATCTTTTTTTTTTAACAAAAAGTAATTTCTACTTTATATTATTAAACATATCTCTTTTAAATATTGCTTTAAAAATTAAAATATTATATAAAATTATAACATAATAAAAGTATGTATAAAATGGTATAAAATTTTTTTTTAAGTTTAGTGCCAATGTAGTTTTTAAAAGAGAATTAAAGTACAAAAAATAAGATTAGTTACAAAATAATAATATTAAATATGTTAAAACAACTTTGTTTTATTATATATTAAATAAGTAACCTAGAAAATATATTTAAAAATTGTAAAAGGAGCTTAAGTAAAATAAAAATAGAATTTTAAAGTGCAATAAGAGCTTTGTTAAAATAATAATATTTAAAGATTTTTATAAAAATAAAGAGTAATTTTTTTTTTATTTTAAAAGAAATTGATACTAAAAAAAATTAAACCAATAAATAATTTTTTAAGCATAAAATTATAGTAATAAATTTTAACCTAAATATAAATTGTTATTTTTCTATTTAGTGATAAAAATTTTTTCATTGTTTAGTAAATTTTAAAACAATAAATACTATAAAGAAATGCTAGCTAGCCATTATATTCATGTATAATTAAAATTGTCATTAGTCAATTTCTTATTTAATGAAGCTATTTACAATATCCTGAAAAAAAGTAACATATTTAAAATAATTATTAAGCGCTTTTAATGATAACTTTTTCTTTGAAATGTAATGTCTTCTAATTATCATAGAATAAGTATCTAAAAATTTTATTTCAAGGAATAAAAGTATATGTTAATTTATATGATAAACAAAATTTTTAGTGAAATATAAACACAATTTTTGTACTTAGAGAAATTATTATTTTATGTAAAATGTAGAAAAATTGACATTTTAATGTAAATATTAAAAGAATAAATTTCATGGTTAATTAGTGGAAGAAAACTTTAAATATATATTTTACAATAGATGAATAATTTATAATTTGTAATAATTAAATAAGTATAATATAATTTAATATATATAACCAATAGTTCCATTATAAAATTAAACAAAAAAAAAAAAAAAACCATTTGCCTACTTATATTATTTACATTAAGGAGAATTTAAATAATTTTTCCTTCCTATTTCTTTGCACAAAATAATTTTTTTTTTAAAGCAATATTTTTTTTGTGTCTTGGAAAAAAAAAATTTTATAATAACATGTTATTGGCAATACATTTAAAAAAAACACAATTCATAAGGTTTAATTATTTTACTATAAATAGAAATTTTACAACAAAACAAAGTACCTTATTATTTTGTTATACTATAATAATACTTTTAAATAAATAAAATTGATAAAATTAATAAAAGTTCCTATTTAAATTTCTATAATAATTTCAAATATTGTCTTTTATAAAGTATTTCTATAAATTGCTCTAATAAAATGCTTTTACTTGTTAAATTGAAAATATATTAAATGATGATTGGTTGTTTGAAATTTTTATGTTACAACATTTTATATACTTTAATTATGGTGCAGAAAATTAAATGAACTATTTTATATTAAAATAAAGAAAATGATATCAGAAGTCTCATTTATGTTTTTTTGTAAAAGAAATTTTATTCATGTATTTTCATATTTTTTAAATAGATTATTTCTCTGATATAAGAAATAATTTAATGAAAAAACATATAAATTAATAAATCGTATTTTTAAAAAAATAATAAATAAATAATTTTTAATATATCATTATTTTTGTATAAATTTTATTTATATTTTAATCCCCATTTTTAATGTTTAATATTTATTTGTATATTTTTTAATATATTTATATATCTGACACATGTAGTAAAATATTTAGATTTAAAACATACCATTAGCATATGTGGAACCTAATTTTAACCAATTTTTTAAATCAATTTGTGATACATTATTATCTTCATCAAATGCCAATGAAGGTGCAGACATTTTCCATACATCTTTAAAATGTTGATTTTTAGAAGTAAAATAAGATTTAATAGCATAAAGACTGAAATAACAATAGGAACTTATTTCGGTCTCCCCTGAATCACCAGACCCGTCTTTATGTAAATGAAGTTTTTTATTGACAGCACGTTTTTTATCATTATATATGAAAAATAAATTTTTATAACCCAAATTTGTTGAAATTGATGGTATTGTTTTATTTCTAATACCAGAAGTTTCCATATTTTCTATTGTTCTAGTTGTAGTATCTTGATAAGCTACCAATTGATACACAGAATCAGCCATTTGTGTGATTGATCCTTGCATTCTAATAAGATAAGGATATATTTTTTTTGAACCTAATTGAGAAATCATACCGGCTGTTGTTAATACTGGTACACCATCACCTAATGCTGGTGAAATTTTTGCCACTGTAGCTAATGAATAAAAATCAGCAAATCCAAATATTACATCAAGACGATTTTCTGTATATGCCTGAACAACACCTTGTACTGCATACCTTTCAGCTAATGATATATCTTGCCAATATCTTGAATCATGAGTTGTAACATTTAAAAAACCTTTTGGAACATATCCCTGTTCTACAGCATCATCTATTGCAATATCAATAACTGGTAAAGCTTTGTTTATTGTTAATCGAAAATGATCAAATTCAGATTCTTTAGATGGTAAAACTAATAATGCATTAAATGGAAAATGATTCTTCTTTTTTGTAATAGCTGACAATGAATGTACCACCAATATGTGTAAAATAATTTTTAAATTCATACTTATTAGGAAGATAAGAAAATTAGGTTAATAAAATATATATATATATATATATATATTTTTTTTTTTATCAATACACAATGGAAGGACAAAAAAATTTGAGGATATAATATATATATATATATAATGTTTCAATGGAATAATTGAGTAATAAATATTGAGCTATATTGATAATAATCACCAAATTATAGAGTGATAAATGTATAGTTATGTATACTGCTTAATACAAAAATAGCAATAAAATAGTTGTAATGATAACAGTTAACGAGATGAATGACTAGAAATTCCTCAAAATTACCACCAAATATATTTTTGTTGAAAGATTTTATCCAAAATAAAAATTTTGTAAATATATATATATATAAAAAAAAAATATGCTTATTTTAGAAATGTTGGCGATACTATGTCACCATGTAGAATTCTGAAATAGATTTCTGTAAGGAAATAAAATATTTATAATTTTTCAAATATTATTATTATAAAGGTATTAAATAAAATTTTTTGATAATGGTAATTTGAATTATTACAAAAAAAAAAAAAAATGATTTGGCAAGAGAGATTTTTTTTTAACAAGAGATAAAATGTTAATAATAAGCAGAAATGTTATTTTAGTTAAATTAACCAGAATATATTGTTGTTCTAGTTAAAAGGAACACGATAGAGAGGTGATAGTAAAGATAATACATATCTATCTTTACTAAATCAACATAAATATTTTATATATATATATATGTATTATTATTAGCTAACTCCAACTTTAATGTAAAAGTCATGAAAATAAAATATAAGAGAATATTTGATTTTATTTTTTTCAAAAAATTTTCTTCAATATAAGTTATTGTCAATTGTAATAATAAGAAAAATAAATTATATAAAAAAAATAAATTTCTATTAATGCAAAAATATTAAATACTTATTTTCTTTCTTTTGAATAAAATTTCTATAGATATTCTAAAGAAATAAATTAAAATTACATTCTTAACATATAATTAATTATGTTAATAATATGAGTAAGTTTTTATAAAATATCCTTGGAAAATATTGAATTAAAAATTATTTAAAAGTTAATGTATTTTTTTTAAATAAAATTTAAAGTATAAAAAATAAATCAATTTCTAACAAAAGTATATTAATTCATTTAAAATGAAAGAGTGCAAAAGAAAAAAGCAAAATGTATAATTGTGATAAGCTTTAAGCATATTAAAAGTCTGTATAACAAAGCAATGGAAGGGTTGTAATCATGATAGTTGTATTTTTATATTTTACTAGGTCTATTATAACATATCATAAGGTTTCATAAATCAGGTGTTAAAATCTAACATTTTATGAGACCGTTATTGATAATATTTCAATATGTAAACTATTATTAAAAATAAAATATTTCCAATTGACTTTTTAAAATATAGTTTAAAATTATTCATGACATAAAAATAAAAATCATTCTTTCTAATATGTATAAAAATAATAATGTAGTAGTACTTTATTCCTACAAATATTTTGTACTATTGCTTTTTAATATTTTAGAAACAAAAAATAATATAAATAAGAATAATTAACAAAACTAATTTTTTTAAAAACTTCTGATAAAGTAATGTAATTATTTCAAAGTACACACATATATGGTAATTTTTAAAATGTAAATAAAGAGTATAAGTATCATTAAAATATTTAAAAACTCTTTTTTTTTAAATGTTATAAAATTATACTTGTTATATTTTTTAAAATTTATACTGTAAATATAAGAAAAAAAAATTTTTTTTTTTTTTAGTTTTATTAGTTATTGTAGAAAAATAATTGAAGGTAAACTGACAAATAAAATACTAAATTTTATAAAATAAAGTTATTGTAAATTTTGCAAATATTATATATTGAAGCCAGTTTCTGAAGAATTAAAAAGTTAAATGTTATTATAAAAAAGAATGTATGCTAGATTGTAATGTATCTATAATGAACAAAATATTTTATATTTCAAATGATTATTTTTTTTAAATTATTTGTAAACATTTAAATACAATATAATCAGTTATTTTAATGATAAAAAAAATGTACAAAAATTAATCCCTCAATCTATTATTTTTTAGTTAAAAAAAATTTTTTTTTTTTTTCAATTGTATTTTAGAACAAAACTTCTTCCTGTTATTTGGTTATACTCTATATACCACATTATCATAAAAATTTAGGCAGAAGATTAATGAAACACAAAAGTTTATAAAAAAAAAATAATTTTAAAATATGTAACTTTTTATCATAAAGATTAAGAATGTAGATTTAATGGTAATTTAAATGACAGAAAATACATAATAACCAATAAGGTTTTTACAACGATAAATAATTTAATTATATATATATAATAACACTGAAATATACAAAATCTAATTTTAAAAATGTAACTTTTAAATTTTATTATTTGCAAGTATAATTTATTTAATCAATAAATCTCTAATTTTAATTGAAAGATTATTTCTAAGATTATAAGCCATCAAGTATTACAACAATCATAAATTGTTATCCATTTCATTCTAAAGGTCAGCTAGACTAGGTTATTATTAATAAATACTTACTATGTATGTATTATTTATTAATATACCTTTACATTTATATATATTATTGCTAATAAAGCAAACTACATACCATATATAAATTTAAGAAATTAAGTAGTATTTTAAAAAGATATATTAATAAACTATGTATATATATTACGATAAATAAATGAGTCAAAAGAATTTTTCAAAGTACTCTTGACAAGGAAATGTGAGATTTTTAAGATAGATTTAAAAATATATTATTAAAATTTTAAATAGATCTATTTTATTATTAGACTGGTTTGTAAATAATAAGAAGCCGCCGATGTATAAATGTATAAATTATTAGTATAAAAAGTAAATATTTAAAAACATATAATCTCATATATACATATAAATATTAGAACGGCATTATAGTTATTTAAATTTTTTATTAAAAAAAAATTGGTTTCAAATTTCAATATGTAAACTATTTTTTCTATAACTTTGATTAAAAAAAAATGATTACGAATTTGGTTAAATAAAAGACATTAATATTCTGGTTTCGTGTAACATTTATTAATGCTATAATTATTAAAATAGACAAATAATGATGGTTTTGAGAAAATAAAGATAATTTTTAAAATTATATGGTTATATATCAAATGGGTTTATGAAAGGAAATGGTTTAAGGAAATATATTTAGTAAGTGATAAAGAACTAACGTCAAAAATATTATGTAAATAAAAAAAAAATACATATATATATATAATAAATGACTTAAAAATCTTTAAATGTATATTTTGACAAAAATTTTTATTGCCACTATCATTTTAATGAAAAAAAAAAAAGTCAAAACATCGATTGATTAGAGATAACAATGAAAGTATAAAAAGAATGTAATAAAGAAACAATTTTTAACATAAAATTGGCACACTAAAGTAATATATTTAGCAAATTGATTTTTTGCAAAATCACACAATATATATATTTATATAAATAATAGCCTACCAAGGATGATATAGAAGAGACGGCTACTTGACTATCTCACTGACATGGACTTTATGCCGACATCTATTAACTTTACAACAATTTTTACTTACATCAAATATTCCATATGATAAGTATAGAAAAGTTATATAACCAAAAATTGTCCTAAAACTGCATTTCCTATTTACAATATTTCTAACAAAAATTTTATATTAAGCGTAAATAAGCAAACATTAAATATTTTTATACAGAAATCATATTGTAATAAATTATTATTAAAAACATAATTTGGCATATGACATATCTTTTTTATTTTAATAATTTATATTAAATATTTATAAATTAAGTTTGTGGCACTTTATTATATGTACTTTTTATTTTAATATAAGCCTATATATTACCACTATATTGTTTTTAAATTAAAAACCAACCATTTTAATGAGAATACATATAAATATATCTACAAACCGATAATACATATTTAGTTTATTTCAATTCCTGAAAATAATTTTTTTTTTCCAATTCTATATATAAAGATTTGTCAAATAAAAATGTTTTAAATAAGCAATTATTATTGGAAGAGATCGAAAAAGAAAATTTCTTATTTAAAAAATTTTGTTTATTAAAAATAATATCTAAGAATGTACTTAAAAGTAGGGGAAATGAAACAACATTCTTACATAATATAGAATATGAGAAATTTGGCAATGTAAAATTTAACAAGATATTTTTATATATGTTGTAAAATTTTATATTCAGACGGAGTATTTTTAAAATGTAATGGATATTTAAAATGATACGGTTAAAAGGCAGTATATGATGAACAAATTAGTATGATAAGCGTTAATAACAAAAAAAATATTTATATTAAGATAAATGAAGTAATTAAAGTTACTCGAAAACCATAGTTATATTAAATTTTATATTTTATTTAACATAGTGTCCTATAAAAACTGTAACATGTAACTAAAAAAAAAAGCCTTAAATTATATTTATAATAATAATAATAAAATATAAAAGAGTTATCATAAAAAAAAAATTATTAATAATAAAAATCGTAAATGTCTTCTTTCTTTTACTTAATTTCTTTGCTTTTCTTCACTTTTAACTAAAAACACACTAAATAAAAGGAAACATATTGTTAAAAACCATTTCATTTATCAATAAAATTAAAAATAAATATCTCTTAAAATGTTTAAAATATATAGCTATACATAGTATTACAAAAAAAAAAGACAAAAAAAACAATGTTAAGAAATTTTGAATTAGAGGGAGTTGTTGTTTAATAAAGCCCAAGTTTAAATATATTATATAAAAAAAAAACAACAACTTTAATTTGGCATTAACAAAAAGCGAATAAGTAAATATCTATTTAGCAAATAAAATTTATAAAAATCTTCGTTCATGGATCTGAAAAATTTATTTTGAAATAAAAATATTTATATTAAGTTAGTGCTTTAATTATAGAACCTATATTAATTTTTATTTAAAAACAAAATATTTTTTATATACTTCTTTGACATTAATACCTTAAATTTCATACATTTCATATCATTTGTTTGTTATTTAATATATAGAGATATACTTTTTAGTGGTAATTATTTAATTCATAGTAGTAGAAAATGTATGTATAAATACTTTATTCTTTAGATATCGTCTAGAAAAATAATAAATATGTCGATAGGAGAAAGTTGATCGTCCTATTTCCAACAATATTTTTTAATTTAGTTATAGAAAAATGATATGTACAATAAATTTAACTATATGTGTCCCTACAGCTTACATAACAATAGAAAAAAAAATTTTTTAATTTTTATATTTAACTTCGTAAACAAAGATATAAACGATTCATTAAAATTTCAAATAATGATATAAATATATGATTTATAATAAACTTTAAAAGTTTATAAAAAAATAAAACAGAAGAGAATGATGTAAATAAGTAATGATAAAGAAATATATTTTTATTTTATTGATCTAAAAGTATTTTCTACAACACGCCAAATCAACATTCTTAACTATATATCTTCCTCAATTAATTGTGTAAGGTATGCATTAATAAAACTGCACATTAATTACGCATTATTATTTTAATAAAAATAAAAATGCAATTATATCACAGAAAAATCACTAATATAATTTAAAAATAGACGCATGTATTGCTAATTACATATTTTTATATAAATATGTATAAACTTCCGATTTAAAAGCAGAAAAATTTTTAAAAAAATTTACTCGTGATTATTTAGCACTCAAATAAGCTTTGATTTTAATCACATATAAATATTACAAAATTGCCAGTATATTATAAGTAAATATAATAAAAATGAAAATTTTATAAAGCCGTTACGTAATAGTAAATCATTAAAGTAATTTTAAATATATTATAAATAATTAATAAAACATTTTTTTTTTAAAATTTATAATTGAAAGGTAAAATGTGTTATACTAAATATGTTATAAAAATAATAATAAAAAAAAAACATGATTTTTTTTCAATTTAAAATAAATGTAATAATATAATTTGTTTAAATAAATTAGAAAAAAAAAACATTTTAACAATGATAATAATTTTATATATATATAAATATATATATATATATATATATACTACGATCTAAATATTATAATACATGTGTCAGATATAATATTTCTTTTTATATTTAAATTTGTATGTGTATGCAACAAACATTGATAATAATTTTTTAAATATTTTATTAAAACATACCATTTCCTTTAACACTCAACTTTTTCAATTTTTCTTTATAAACGGTGGTATTATGAAGTGTTTCATCAATTACATCATAACTATCTTGTTTTTTGACAAAATCGTTATTATTTACCAATTCATATATTAATGATCCAATAATATGAAAACATTCTGAATATGGAATATCTTGAGTTCTAACTAGTCGTGGTTCATGTAATAAAAACAAAACATTTGTAATATTAATTGTTTTCATAATTTTAGATGTTGCAGAACCAACACCTTTATATGATCCCGTAATTCTAGTTAAATATTTATACTCCGTTTTATTATCTAAATTAGATGTTAATCCAATAGGTGATATAATTGGTATTCCATCTTTCCATAATGTTGAAAGTCTACTAATTGTTGCTAATGAATAAACAAAAGCATACCCAATAATACAGTCAAGTTTTTCTTGTTTATATAATTCAACAGCAAAATTAGGTCCAATAGCATCAGAACATTTAGTATCATTAAAAAAGGGAATAATTCTTATATTTCTATTAGCAAAAATTTTATTTTGTATTTCTTCTATAGCTTCTTCAACAACTGGTCTAACAGATAACAAATCAAGATTAAAAGGGTTTCTATATTTACATTCAGGAGCTTCATTTGCTTTTTCAGGTAATGGAATTAATACAAAAAATGGTTCTGTTTCATAATCATTTTTAAATTTTGAAATATTTTTATTACTTCCTCTTTTTTTACGATTTTTTTTCTTATGATGTCTTTCTATAATTTTATCTTCTTTATCAATATGATATGTATTATGAGTAATGCTTTTTTCCATTTTATAAACATTATCATGCTTATCATTAATTTTAAAATTTTCTTTAATATTATTCCATAAATTAGTACTTTTTTTAGAATTATCCATCAATTCACTAAAAATATATTTATTTTCCAATAAATCTAAAAATTCTTCCCTTCCATTGTGTATTTTCTTTTCTAAATATTCAATATTTGGACCATAACAATAATTTTTAACAAATAATGTAAAAATAAAAATACAAACAAGTAATACTATAGTAACTTGATTATATTGGATCATAATAAATTGAATGGCATCATATATTTGAACAAAATTTTAAGAAAAAGAAGATTAAAATATATATGATGAAAGGTGTTTGATATTGAATATATGTAAATTAAAATTAATAGATATGATAAGTAACAATTTTAATTTCAGTAAGCTATAAAAAAAAAAGATAATAATAAATTAAAATTACATAATATAACATAAAAGAATAAACAACATATATAAATATATAATAAAGTGATTACAAAAATATTTTGTCAAACAATTTTTTAGTATTATTATTTATATTATTGAAATTTAACAACATATTATTAAAAATTAGATATTAGAAAGTAAATGTTAAACATAAGATAAACAGAAATATTGTAATTGTAAGATAAGAATAATATAAAAATCTAATGTATATAAAATTACATGTAGATAAAATAGTTTCATGATGAGATTGATGTTAAAAAAACATCATTCCACGAAGAAAATTGGGATTGGTTCAAGAAATATTAAATGGTAGTATTAATTAATTTACGTCATACCAGATATTACGATAACTAATATGTTCACAAAATTTTTATATAATAATCATTGGCTAGGACATTAAAGTAGAAAATAATTACCATAGACATTTAAATTTTATACTAGAATAAAAATTTTTTTTTTAACTTTAAAATGTATTTATATAAATTGTGATGTGAAAATCAAAAAAAAAAATTTAATAATAATAAAAAAAAGTGATTATACATTTATTTGTCAATTAAAAATAAAAATTTATTCTTATAAGAAAAATTTAAATAAGTAAAGTAAACTTATATATTATATATATATATAATAATTAAAAAATAAAACATTAAAAATGTATTATTTTTGCTTATATTATTTACACTTATAAATATCTTTTAAATAACAATAATAAGTTAAATCTTATATGTTAAATAAAATAATGATGGTGAAGAACTATCCTATGTCTATGGAAATAGTAGCGCAATGTATGGAAAAATTAAAATAACAATGTATGATGATATATGAATGAAAACGGCAGAGAGTGTATCCATTATTATAATAATATATAAACGTTTATAATTTATCTAAGGACAATCTGATGAAAAATAACTTTAAATTAAAACATAAATTAAATGTAAAAATGAATACTTATAAAAGACACTATTTATAATTTTAAAAATGACACTATTTGCTTTCTATTTATTTATATATTTTTTTTTATTTTTGCTTCAAAAGGTATGCAAAAATAGATGACACTAATGAGAAAAAGGATAAGATAAAATTGATGTAATTTATATATTTTAAAAAAATTTTTAATAAATTTAAAATAGTAATATTTAAATAAATCTTTTAATATAAAAATATAATTGTTATTTTTTTTTAATTTAAATAAGGATCTAAATAATAATAAAAAAAAATTATAAGTAAAAAAAAAGGAATAATGTTTAAATAAAATATTATAAAAGTTAAATTAACATTTTGGAGAATTGCAAATTAAAATTTATTTTATGTTAAAAAAAATATATAAGAATTGATTGAAAAAAAATTATTGAAGCTACCTCTATTATTTTAACACATAAAATGGATAATATATATTTTATATTACTTTGTAAAAGATAATAAAGAAAGAGAATATTTTAACAATTCTTAAAAAAAAAAAAATAAACAGTTAGCTATTTTTGTTAATGTAATGTTAAAATTTTAGACATAAGAATATATATATGTATTACTATAAAAATTTAGTATTAAAAGTACTTTGAAGAACTGATCAAATAACAAATATGTATTGTTTTTTGAATTGAATGTTACTAATAACTATTGTTTGAAAGAAAACATAAATAAATATTGAGTGAAAAGAAATAGTCATAAAAATGATATGATTGATAGAAAGTATACAATAATACTAGTTCAATAATAAATATTAGAAACAAGGAAATTAATGAATGATAAAGAAGATAGAATCCCATAACTTCACCTAGTAAGATTGTCTCAAAAAGAGAAATGAAGTTGGAGATAAAAAAAATGTTTAAATTAAAATGTCATGATACAAGAATAAGAAAATTTTATATCGTTTTTGTTGCACACACATTATTGCAAAAATTTTATCATAATTTTTAGTTTTATGTATCAAAATAATTTGATAAACATTAATTTTTTTATCAATAATATTTTTATATTTTTAATTTTTAATTTATAAATAAAAGACTTACTTCCATATTCAACTCCTACATTTGCTTTAAGATAATCACGATAATTACTTTTTGTTAATATACTATATTGTACATTCATTTTTCCTGAATAACGACCATAAATATCCTTTGTAATAAATATTATTTATATAAATAAAATTATCTAACTTACATTCATTATAATTTTACAAAAACTATTTTCTAATAATTCAGTATGCCAAAAATTTTTTTGATAATGTAATTGTAATTTTTTCCAATTATACATTTGCGATAAATCACCTATTAAATTTTCAATTTTTTCCATTATAATTCCAATTCTTGTAAGGTATGATAAATTTTTATCATGAAAAAATTCTGTAAAACCAGCATTTGAAAACATTGGAACCTCGTAAAAACTTAAAATTCTATTAATTGTAGCTAATGCATAATCGCAAGAAGGACCAAAAGATGCATGTAACTATTAAAAAATTTAATTAAATTAATTTATTTTTTTAAAAAAAAACTTACATTTTCTATGGTAGCCCATTCTAAGGCTTTTAAAGCACTCCATGCAGCAGTTTTTTGGTCTTCACATTCAGAAATTGGGAATGCTTTAACTTTCATCCAATATCTTTTTTTAGTCCATTTACTTAAATATTTTTTATGTGCATCTATTATTGCGATATCTAAGATTGGCATCACTGATTCAATAGTTGCTAGTAAGTTTTTATTTGAATTTTTGAAAGCTTTTGGTAAAAATAAAGCTGCTCGTAAAGGAAATAATTTTTCATGGTCAATTTTATCTATATAATTTCTTGATTCATTATTTATCATTAAAATATGTGGAATATTACAATATAAAAAAGTGATAAAAATTTGAATTCTTCCTAAGTAATTTAAATTAAAAAAATTACCAACTTTTAGTAAAAGTACCATTTTCAAAACAAAGCTCTTAAAATATATAAATAGATGTATTTGAAATTTTTGGCAAAATACAAATATTAAATGTCAATTAGGACATAAATATTTTTATTAAAATGTTATTATCAAAAAAAGCATTTCTCTTTACGATAAAAAGGATGTCTGAAAGTATAAATGATAAATTACATATACAAATAATTGTAAGAAATTTTAAATAAGTATATTTACACATAAATTTGTTAATTGTACATATAATACAGTATCTGATAACAAAAATTATTATTAAAAAAATATTTTAAGGTTAAAATTTTAAGAAAAAATTCTAAAAATTCAATAAATTAAAAATTTATCTTATAAAATGCTATTCTATAAATAGTAAGTAAAAAATATTTTGAAAAAACTTTTTAAATTCAACATTGTATGCTATGACATGGAATTTAAAAATATGCACTACATTTCAACAGAGTTCTTTTAACTTTTCATTTATAGATCATAAAAAAAAGTAGTTAAGATTTAAAGTACGTTTTAATGCTTTTTTTTATATAATATTAAGATTAAACAAATTTAAAAAAAAAAAAATAATTTTGAAAGTCGTATTTTTAAATAAAGAATTTGAATTATTCTAAAATAATAGGGTCTATTTGATTGTATTAAAAATAAATATAAAATAAGTTTATATAACATTTATCAAAGTATTATTTTATAAATTTCTTTTAAAAAACATAAAAATACTTTATTATAACAAACTACAACAACTACTAATGTTACTACAAAAAAAATATTATTCTCTATTTAAAAACTATATAATAATAGTTTAAAATAACAAAAGTTAAAATATAACTATCTTAAACAATAAATATTTGTTTGAATCCATGAAACAATAGTATGTATGTTACTACTACAATATTTTTTTTAAAATTATATTCTTCAAGTTGTTAAATTTTTACTCTAAACCACACACAAGATAACCAACAAAATATAAATTAAGACCAATTAAAATATATGTTTTTGAAAAAATATAAAATAATTTAAGAAAATTGTTCATATATATTATAATGAAAATCAGTAGGTTTAATGGAAAATTTTCGCTTTAAAAGTAAATATTTCTCATGATGTGAATATATGATTGCAATCCTTTTATTATTCTATTGTTTATTTAAATACTTTTCAATATCTAAGATAACACTGTTTAAAACTTTTATTCAAGTAAATTTTTAATTTGTACTTAAATAAAACTTGCAAATATACGCTATGAATAATGTTATAAACATTGACAATATTAAAGATGATAATAAAAAAAAATATATAACTTATATAAAAGATTTATTTTCTAAAAAAATCATTTATTGAAAACAAACTTTGGCCAAAAAAAATATAATATAATTGAAATCATTTATTATAAAAACAAATTCTTTTAATGAAAGTTACTTTTTGTTCAAAAAAAAAAGACACATAAAAAGATGCTTTTCAATATGTAATTGTTAGTAAAAAAAATAACATTTAACAAAATAAAATATTGAGTAAAAACTTTAATGATAAATCTAAATATTAATATAGATTAAATTTTAGATGATAAATTAATCATGTATAAATTTTTTGAATCTGTTGGTTACAATATTAAGTTACACTTTTTTTTTAACTTAAAATATATTTTTTATACAAATATACATAAAACAACTGATAAATATTAAAAATATGGAAATTTTTGAGTGATAGTGTAAACAAATTTTTCTATAGATTTAAAAATTAAAACAAATTATAAAAAACAATCAGCTTAACATTAATTTCCAAATGTATTTTTTTTTTAACAAATATAGTTTAAATAGGTTTACTTAATATAATATTAAAATAAATTTATTAATGAATAGTTGTTATCACAAAAATATATTTGGATTTTTTAATTATAAAAAATAATCTAATTTTACATTTTATTTATCTATTTTATCATTTGTTTTAACAAATATTATTATTAATTTTTTTTTAATTTAAATAGAAGATAAACTAATTTCAATAAGAATTTATGATAAAAAAAATTATTAAAAATTTTTTAGAAAATAACTACCTATGATAAATAATAGTATATATTTTGGTGTGCTAGTTACAATAGCTTTAAGCATAACAAATTTTTTATCCCTACATATATATATATATTAATTATAAATAAGTAATTTTTGTTTTATAAAATAAATAAAAAGGTTTATTCAATTCGAAATTAAAAAAAAAGTATTTTTAATGTAAATATGGTTGACTATGGTTTATTTATTAAACTGAAATAATTTAATATACTTTTAAGCTTTTGAATAAAGTATATTTTTGACATTTTACATCTCAATCATATATGAACTTTAACTTTAAATGTAAAAAATTTAATTTCATATGTTAAGCTGTTAAAAAGCGTTAAAATAAGTAAAAAAAATAAAGTTTAAAAATATAAACTAACTTTTTGATTTTTTTTTTGCATTTATATATTATTATTACCTATTTGTAATTTGATTCAAATACTAGTAATAGAAAAAAATTTGTTTTTTTCATATAAATTTTTATTAAACATTTCTACCCTCTTAACTTAAATTATATATTTAACATAATTTTAATAAATTAAAAAAATAACATAATATATTATTTTGTCAAATTTTAAATGATATAATCAAAATGAAAGACCAAATTTACTGACATTTTTAAATTGAATGTCTTTATCATTAATAAAAATTTAATTTCATTGCAAAAATTAAATAGATAAATATAATATTGTTTATGACAATTTTAAAGTATATTGTGTAATAAAAATTGTTTATATTTAAAAAAATCAGACTCTTCATTATGAGCTATATTTTAAAAAATTTTTATGTATGAAAAAAAACATTAATATAAATAATTAATAGAATAATTTAAAATGTCCCTTTAGAATAAAATAAATTTGAAACATTGGTTTTAGAATATTTAATATATAACCACTAAGATAAATTAAATATTATTTACAATTTTAATAATTTATAATTATATAATATGAAAGATATTGAATTAGTCTTAAAAATCTTTTTAAATAAATTATATATTATCACTTTGTGAAAGTTAAACTTATTTTTTTTATATAATTACTAAAAAAAGGCTTAATTTCATATTTCTTATATAATTTTAAATTTAATATATGATTCTTTCTAATTTTAATGACAAAAAAAATAGAACATTAATTTTGATATATAATTAAAAATTATAAATAGGACTAATATAATATTAATTGAGCTTTTATTTCAAATACATATTAATCTTTTTTTTTTCTAACTTTATGTTATCATTTTCTAAACTAAAAATTATAAAATATAAAGATATGATGATATATCAATAGTTATTAATATCTTGTTAGATTATAAAAAAATTATCAAATTTTCTTAACATATTTTAAATATGTTACGTAATTTTTAATAACTCATGTTTTTAAATCATTTTTAGAATTTGATAAAATATAATGTTTTATAAAAAAAAATAACTTTTCATGTTTATTTTTAAAGTTTTCTATTCTTTTATTTTTTCTTTATAAGATTAAAAAAAATGTTTATAATTTGAATTATGGTCAAAAGGTATATTTTAATTGATATTTATGTTTTTTTGTTTTGTTTCATCTAACATAACAACTACATATCTAATAAAAATTAAAACATTTCTGATTTCATTCAAATTTAATATAAATGATTTTTGGCCATTCAAAAATATTAAGATGATATTTTTTATAACCTTCGTACTATTTAGTAAAAGAAATTTATCCATATAATTTTAGACATGTTATTACATTTTAAAAATGACTTATCACTGAGAAAGTGAATAACATATGACGCTGTCAAGAGATTTAATCGTTAGCTTTTAGGTATAACTTTAAATTTATTTAAAACACGTATTTTTACAAACTTGGGACAAGTAAAAATCTAATTCTCCGATTTTTATAATCTTAATATATGCACATAAATGGTATATTTATTGGTATTAAATTAAATTTGTATATCATTACTTCTCGTGACTGTAGTACCAAATATATTTATAAATTATTATCACTAATCTAAAAAAAATATTAACATATAAAATTGCAACAATATATATAGTTTTTTTTTTGTTGTTATTTTTAAAAATCTATAGGAAAAGTATTGGAAATTTTGTTTTTAAAAGTAATTGATCTTTGAAATCATTGAATTGTCAAATAAAATTTTACTCAATTGTTAATGTTATAATTTATCCATGTATCAGTAGTATATATTTAGTATAATCAACCTGTATCATTGATTTTGTTTTTTTTTTATTTCAAAATAGTATTATTTTAAAAGTTTAACTTTATGATTACATAACCATGTTAATTATATATGAAATATTATTTAATGACCATTGAGAAAATTATTTGTTACAGTATTCCTTTTTTAACAATAGATTTGAAAAATTTTTTTCTCAATCTATATGTATTAGTCTAAAACATCATTTCCTTTTGAAAACAAAATTTCCAAATACTTTTATATTCTTTCAGAAATATCTTTAAAATTGTAAAGAAAAAAAAAAGAATATAGATATTGTTGTGGTTTCATACACTGTCTTTAAAATATTTGATAATATTTAAAAAAAGTTTTTGATTCTTTACAAGTTTATTGAGTAGATGAATAAAATTAATATTTTACCTGTTAAAATATATAATCTATATAAATATATTAAATTAAATTTCTGCATCATCAACATTTTTTAAGAAACATTTTTTTAATATATATATTAAATTTTTTTTAGTTAAAAATAGAAAAATAATAATAATAAATATTATATTTTCTTAATTTTATTAAATATTTTACAAAAAAAAAATAAATTCAATACACATAGATGATAAAATTTGAAGCTACATTTTTAAAACTTTGTTCTATATTTGTTGTTATTATACCTTAGAGATATTTAAATTAAAAAAAAATAAATGAGGTTTATTGTTTTTTTTTATGTTTTTATATAAATTTATTTTAAAATTGATAATATATTTCATTTTATTCAATAATTGTACGGTTAATATAAAATATTTTTTTTAATACTTAAGTATAAAAACAATAAAATTAATAATACCTTGTTTTAAAAGTAAAGGTATATCTGTCAGTTAATGTTATAATTTATCACATTTAAATTGTGATAACTTTTGTACATTTAATATATACTGAAAAAAAAATTATTTATCTTAACTTTTTTTTTTGGCAAATATTATAATTTTTAAGTTATATCATCAATTATTGGTATATAATTTAGTTTTTTTTTAATTAAAAGTTTTATTAGCATATAAAATGTTTCATATATCAGGTCACTATACAAATTTTCTATAGCTTCAATCCAAAAAATATTAAAAAATTAATTTTTTCAAGTTAAAAAAAAAAGTATTTTATATAAAATATACAAATATTGGTATCAATATTATTAACTAATCTTTTTTTTTATGTGTTTTAATGCGTTATCACATTTAATTAATAATTATTTTTCTTCATGGGGATGACAAATGATTATTTACGTAATTAAAAATATAATATATTGTTTATATTACTATTCAAATAAACATTAAAATACCAACATTTCCTAAAAATATAACCATTAGAAAATTTTATTTTATCATAAAAATATTTTTTATTTTAACATAATTATTTTTTCTTATATGCTTTAAAATGATTCTTTTTTGAAACAAATAACAATGATAAGTGTAAACAATTAAATTTAATAAAAAAATATTAAGAAAATAAAAAAAATTAATAATAATGTTTTTTAGCAAAAAATTTAACTTTTATTTAAAATAAAAACTATCATTTATCAAATTGAATACTAAGGAAAGATGTAGAAAAAAATTTAACAAATTTATTTTTGAATATTTTTTAAAACTTACATTTAAATAAAGTTATATATCATTATTTAGATAGTTAAAAATTATTTACATAAAAAACTTACAATTTTTTTTCTTGTTAATTTATTTTCCTTGTTTATTTTTTTTTGTTTATTTTTTGCTATGTACTTACTTATAAACTATTTATTGAAAATAAAAATATATGTAAAAAGTTTGAATGATAATTTTTACTTACCATAAAAGTTTTAAAGAGAGTAAATGTGTCACAAACATTTAGATGGTCAATATATAAAAATATTAAAATATTATTTGTAGCAATTGTGAATATTCAAAAATGTATATAATTTTTATGTCTTCATTAATATTATATACTATTTTTAAGATTAAAAATTAAAAGTTTTTGTATTACTTTTTCTAAATTAAAAATATTAAAGATAAAAATTTTAAAATTAAGTACAAATAAACTTAAAGATAATATTTTTTAAATATATATGATAAAAGAAGAATGAACCAAATATTGTCAAATTAAACAAGTATGATATTTATTGGAAATCTTTAAAAATAGATATAAAAAATTTAAAAATAACAGTTAATTTTTTTTCTTAGTTAAAATAAATAAATTTATAAAACTAATTCTTATTCTATAAATCAGATACAAGAATGATACTAAACGTTGCCTCAATTTTAATGCAATTTTTATAGACATTTTGTATTCAAAAATTTTTAATAAAATTTAAAATGACCTTTTACTATTTTTTGAAATTCCTAAACTTTAAATAATATTAAATATTTTTTTCAACAAAAAAAAAAAAAGCCCACGTTAGAATGTTTTTTTTTTGTCAATTTTAATTATTTTACTAAAATTATTATTTCTCAAAAGGTAATCTTTTTAAATGGAAAATACTATGTTCGAGAGAAACACATTTTTCTGGATTAATTTTTGATGTTTTAAAGTAAAAATACAGTAAATATTTATTTTAAATTCTATTTAATAAAAATGTCTGATTTAAATTTATCAAATTTAAAGTTATATTTACTTTATTAAAATTAAAAAAATTTTTATCCTTATTTTTGATACTAAAAAAAATAAATAATTACTTTTATAATTAGAAAAAAAAAATGTTTACCTTCAAATAAACGTAAAAAGTACTAAAATAAAACTTTGGTTTTTGTATCATGGTTTCACTTAATATATTTTTTATATTAATTAAATATTAATCAAAATTTTTATATTTAACTTCTATTATAAAATAAATTTTTTTTAACTTTATAAAGGCACAACATTTATTATCATTTTTTCAAATTAAATAACCTTTCAACACAATTATGTATTTTGAATTATAAAATGATATGAATTAAAACTGTTTTAACATCAACTATCATTATGAATTGAATTAATTTTATATTTAAAAATAAAGCAATAACTTTTTTTTCTATTAATTTTATGATAAAAATATTTCCATTGAATAACAGTAATATTAATTAAATTTGTTATCATAAGTAAATTTTCTTTGTAAATTATCTAATGGAAAAGTTTTTCTTTCTAAAAATAAGATTTCATACACATTAACAACATCTTTTTATCACATTTACCAATTACATTTTATAATGACTGTAATTTTTGTGTGTTTTAAAGACACAAAAAACAAAAATAATTTATCTTGGCTTTAGTAAAAGTTATCATTTTTTTAAATTTTTATTTACTAGGGAGTAAACTAAAAAATCTCTGTAAAATATATGTTTAAAAATTGTAAAGATAATAATCTTTCTTTAATTTTTTCATATTTTTTAAAATTATACTACATTACCATAATTTAAGCTTTAAATAAAAAAAAAATATTTTTATAAATAAAACTTTTCTTAATTTATTCTAATAAAGTTATTAAATAATAAATTTAATTCAAAATCTTTTTATTCCTAAATTAAAACAAGTAATTAAAACTATAATGTTTCAAAAAATATTTAATAATTTTATTATTTGTAATACGATACTTAAAAAAAATCAAATTAAAAAAAAATTTATACCATTAAACGTACATTTTATTTATTAAAAAATCTAAACATTATAAATAAAAAATATTTAAAAAAATATAAATGACTTATTTTAAATACCCATAAAATGATGTTAATTTTTTTTTGATACAAAGATAATTGTAAGATAGAAATTGTAGATTTTATTTGAATTACCTTTTACCGGAAAAGTAAAATTTCACCAGGAGACAGATATGGATAACTCTATAGAAATAAACAATTAATGCAACTCAAAAATAAAGAATGACACTAAGTCATCTAATTATTCTTTTAAATACTTTTTTTGAATTGTACCTTAAGCTCTATTTCACCTTAAAATTTCTTTTAAAAATCAATTTTTTTTACTAAAATATATGGAAATAAAAAAATTGTTAATATAAATTTCCTGCAATAATCTTATTTATTTTTTCTTCTTTAAGTAAGTATTTTTATGTTGGAAATAGTTTAAAATATTCTATCTTTTTAAATATTCTGTTATCTAATTTAGGTCTTCAGTATTTTATTAATTATTTAAATTTTCAAACATACTAAAAATAGATAATATTTTTACACTTTTAAAAATTTAAACTATTATAACTTAAAAAAAAAAAAAAAACTATTATGATATTTTTATTTTTTAGACATGAGTATATCAAATATTACACAACAACAAGGAAGCAATTTTTAATATAAATATAATAAAATCATTACTTCTAATAATGTTTTTGTATATTTGAAAAAAAATTTTTACAGTCAACCAATTTATAATTGTGTAATAATGATATTCTAAAAAGTTCCTCAAAAAAAAAATACACAAAATAAAAAAAATTTTGTTATTTTAAATAGAAATTTTCCTGTCTACTTATAATCTGTGAATCATCATAATTGATGTTACATGTCTATACTAATAATCACATTTCAAGTAAAATTAAAAAAATCTTTTGCTAAATATGAAATATTAAAAATAAACTATGAAATATAAATTACCAATAAATGTATCTCACAAATATACAATAAATTTTTTTGTTTAACACATTAGAAACACTCTAAAAATAAAACTACAAAAAATATGTTTTATATTTTAAAAAATTAGAGAAAAAAAAATTAATTAATGTTTTTTTATATAATTTTTGATAAATATTTAATTTATTAAACATTATTTATTTCTATTAAGTTATATTATTTATCATTTTTTCAAACAATAAGTTATATTATTGACATTTACTTTTTTTTTATAACATAATTTTTTTTAAATATATGCCAAATATTTTATCCATAAAAATTTGACTACTTAGGGATTTAGTATATTTTTATTCAAGATTACTATATTCATAATTTTAAAAAATCTTTGTACTTTAACTCAAGAAATACTTATTGTTATGCTATGCTTTTTTATTTATCTAAAACATATTATAAAATATCAAAAAAAAAAAGTATTCTTAAACGATTTATAATATATATTAATTTAGATAAAACATTTAAAAAACAAAACTTTTTTATATTTTTGTTACATCAATATTATATTTACATTAACATATTTTATTTTAAAAAGATAAAAAAAAAAGAAGTAATAACTAAATTTTTATCTATCAATTTTTTTTTCACTATTTATATCTTCTTTAAAAAAGCAAATATAAAAATATAAAAATATAAAAAGGTGTTTGATCATACAAATAAAATATAAAAATTGTTTTAAATAATTAAAAATAATATTAATTTTAAAGATATTTTTTTTTGATTTCACATCATCATCCATATATGTCTCTTTACAAAAAAAGTTCATAGCATAATATTGGAACATTATTATAGATAAAATAAGAATAATTAATTCCATATTCCTTGCTCCTCTGAAATCATTTAATTTTGTTCTCATTTCAACATATAATTTTCCACTAATAAGATTTTTATTCTCAGTATCATTTTCATAAAGGTTTTTATTATTGGTTAGGCGAAGTCTTCCATATGTATAAATATAATAAAGAGAAAATATAGCAAAAATTAAAGATGATATAATAATCATACTTAAAAATATATTAAATAGTTAAACTAAATTTTAATATTATTAAAAATAAGTTATCTTAAATAAAATTTACTTTATATTTTTATTTCTTTAGTATTACAATAGAGTAATAAATTCTTTTTAAGAAATTGATTGTCAATATAATAATTTTTTTGAAATTTAACTTTACTCAGTATGATAATTTGATAATTGCTAACTTTCATTATTATAATATTTCAGAAATAGTTAAATAGTATACTTAAAATAAATGTAATTTTCGCATTGATAATTACTTTCGAATTGAAAAAAATAATGATTGAAGTTATTAAAAACTTTTATTGAAATAATAATGACTAAAAGTTTTACCTGAGAGTAACAACATTTTAATCCAAAATAAATAAGCTATTTTTTTTTTGTTAAATAAAATTTTTACACTAAAAATAATAAACTTTATCAAGTTTATAAAAAATTTAATATAACATTATATTTAACATAAATATTTGTAATGGCAATTAAGTTTATTTTTTTTTATTAATTAAAAAATAAAACATTTGTTAAGCTTTGTATATCTAAAATGTTTACATGACTTTTTAATCATATAGTTTTGTAAACAATTCAGATATTCAAAGCAAAACTTTTGTTTATGTAATAAAAATATATATAATTATTAAATAATAAAATAAATAAGGTAACAAAAATTTTCTAAAAATATTTTGAAATAAAGTTTAACTAGAAAATTTCAAAATATAAACTTACATTTTATTTGATATAAAATTTCTTTCAAATTTTAATGCACATTTCCACATTTAACATATTGTTTTCACTATCTTTAAACCTTTTTATTTTACAACTATTCATCTTTTATATACTTTACTTTTATCAATTCAAGTGAATCTTATTGTTTAGAGATTTTTAATAATTTGAGTAATATGAGAATTTGATACAAGATACAAAAATGATTTGTACATCTTTTTGTTATTTATAACTTACAATTGATTGAAGAAAGTGTTAAGTTACAAGTGTTTATAGAATTTATGATTGAAAGTTTTCATATATATATATATATGTATAATATTTTTAAAATGTAATTTGATAATAACTATTGTTAAGTTAACAATTTTAATATATGTAAAATAAAAATAAGACAAATACGGTTAATTATTAATATTCTTTATTATTGAAATAGGTACATATTTTTTTTTGTTTGAAGTATTATTATAAAAGATATTTTATAACATATATTATATATAATTTAACTATATCTAAATATATAGCCGTTTGTATATATTAACATCAAATTATAGTAATAATATCTTTTTTTCAATAGTAAAAAAAAAAAACTTCAAATTATAATATTAATTTCTTTAACAAAATATTAATTTGGTAAAAAAATTATTAAAAAGCTGGATAAAAAAGGGATCTTCCTGAATTATAAATGCTTCCAAATATATTTTCTTGTCTATTTCTTCTATTTGGTGCAGGAGATAATAGTGAAAAAGATGGTGTATGATGAAATGGTGAAGGATAATTATTTCTGGTATTGTATGTTAATGATGGTGAGGTACCACGACGACTACCTATTAAATTTCCTCCGCTAAAAATATAAAATTATTATAAAATAAAATAGAAAATATATTTATATATGTATATATACAATTTGTATTTTTTTTTTATATAAATATATATAAAAATAATAAATTTACCTTGATGAATATCCTTTTCTTTTAGCATAATCACTGAAACTTGTTAATGGTTTTTTACTATGATCTTCTGTTTTATTTATGATATGTTTTCTTAAGTCATTTATATAAACGTCTGGAATAGGCATGTCACAATGTTCTGTCATTATCATTGTAACAGAACAATTTTTTCTAAGTTTTTTTTCATATTCAACCATTTGTTTCCAAAATCCTACATTAGGCCGTATTATTGGTCTTTTTGCTTTAACATATTGATAAGCTTGTCTTAGACTCATTCTTTCATGTTTCATAAGGTAAACAATAACAAGACTAGCTGATCTCGAGACCCCAGCTACACAATGTACTAATGTCTTACCACCTCTATCTCTCGTAGCTTTTATCTTATCAGCTACCATATCAAAAAATGAATTTAACGGAGCATATGGATTATCTTCAATTCTAATTTTAATATAATCTACACCCGTTTGATAGGCACTTGGTTCTTCTGTTGTGGCATTTACAATGCAACTAATTTTTTTCTGCCTTATTTTTTCTGGTGTTAACACACCAGCACCTGACAAATATAAGTGATCATTAATTTCACTAATTTGACCGAATAATGCTATTCTAGACATTATATTTAATATAAAAACTTGATAGAAAGTTAAAAAAAAAAATTGGCAGTTAGATAACTAAAAAAAAAAATTATATATATATAAATATATGAACGATAATATTTAAATAAAAATAAATAACATCGAGGGTAATTAAAAGAAAAAAAAATATCATGGCATCATTTTTAATATTATAAAACCTTTAGTATCTTTCTTATCCATCTTATATTTATCAATTTTTATTATTAGTTAAACACGCTATATTTTAAATTATATACAAAATATATAATTATATTTTTAGTAAATAAATTAATTTTGTAACTTTATACAAAATATTGTATGAATAACTTAATAATAATATATAATATAGTTAGTTATTTGTGCATATTTAAATTTTTTTATACTATTAAAAGTTTTATATTAATAGTTTAAAATAAGACTTTTTGATGATATATATATATATATATATAATATATATTTAAAAGAACAAAAATTTTTGATAAAATATTTGTTAGTAAAAATAATATATATTTGAAATTTATAAAAAGTGAATAAGTTTAAAAAGTTATTTTATTGTTTCTACAAATATATAAAGTTTACTTCTAAATGTAGACATTCATTTTTAATAATGTAACTGACTTTTTAACTAAAAAGTACATAAAAAGATTAATTTTTATATATCCAAAAACTAAATGTAGTAAGAATATCTAATGAGCAAATTATCATACTATAAAAAAGATAAATTATAGACTTTTAAAAAATTTACTCTTTAATTCAGTAATAAAATTGTTTTAAAAAAAAATATACTTTTATTTTTATAAAAGTTTTTTTTGTATTTGTATTATTTTTGTTATAAGTTATAACAGTTTTATCATTTAATCAATGATTATTTAATAATAAAAAAAAAAACATTTATACTTCATATATGTGGTATTTCATTAAATTAATAAAAATTTAAAATAAAATCATTTAGTAACTATTTAAAAAGTGTTATTTAACATAAAATATTACTTTTAGAAATTTCTCTAAATTTTAAAAGCTAAAATATACAAAATAAAATATTTAAAAGCTTCATTAATGTTTTGACAATTGTAAAAAATATTTTTTATTGTTATAAATTGTTTTTAAAAATTTTTTTTTAATAATGTTAAAATGAATTTTAATCATTGTGATAGTTATTCATAAATATTATTTTAAATTCCAAGGTTAAATATATGAAACAGTTTGTGTGGGTGAGTTAAAGTAGTCAAAATAGAAAAAAGTTTGTCACCTAAATTACACTGATTTATTTATCTTTAAAATTAACAAAAATAGTGAAAGTGAAGATAATGAAATAAGAATCTTTGTCAATGTACAAAATTTAATTAAACACTAACTAAATTATTTATAAAATATTCAAAAACAGAACAATAATTTTCAAACCAAAACACTTCACTTTATATAAAATAATGAGATCATTTTTTTTCTATAAAATATAAGTAATTTAACATGTGTTTAAAATAATACAATAATGTAACAAATATATTTAATTATTTCTATTTCATGACTCAATATTAATTTTTTTTTTTTACAATATATAACATAAAATTATACAAAAAAAAATCTAAGCTTAGTATTTATTTATAAATATATATAAAAAACATATAAATAAATAAATTTAATTTGTTATAATTTTAAATGATTTATTGTAAAAATAATTTTTTTTTTAGAATTCAGGTGGTAAAGATAGCCAAATATTTTGATAACAATTATGAAATAAATATATATAACACGAACATTTAAGTATAATCAAATAACTTAAAGATATTTATCATCAAGTTAAAATAAAACTAAAAACATTTACATAACTTTTAACGTTATCATTTTTAAAAGAATTATATAATGAAATTAATTTAATGATAATACTAAAATATATAATGTATTTCAATTTATCAATATAACAAATTTGAAAAAAAAATATATTATATGATACTCTTACTTTATGTTCTAATTTATAGGTATTTTATTAAGCAGCATATTGTTTGTCATTTACATTCTATCAAAAAATATGAGGGTAAAATTTTGATCATGACATGTGACGGAAGAAAGTGAAAAGGCGAAAAGAACATTTGGTAGAGGAAAATAAATATAAAGTGAATGTTATTGAAATTTCATAACAATTTAAGTTTGATTTCAAAAGGAAGGAGTTGCCTGTCATCTTTGATAGATGGGACGTTAACAAAATTGTTATTTATATATATATATTTTTAGTAAGTAAAAAAAGTTTCAAATATCTTAAAAGTATTTTATATATATTATTATATATATTAAAAAAAAATAAAAGATAATAATAAATATATTATAAAATCAATTGTAATATTTTTTCTGCCTGAAGTAAGTTATAAGTAATAAGAAGACAATATAATTTAAGTGTAAAACAAATACTATCTATTTCATTTAACCCTAAAATTGATTATTTAACTTAAATACCCAGACAAAGAATTATATTATTATTGTATAAATATGACATACTGAAAACCAATAAAATAATTTTTTTTTAATTTAGCTACTGTTACATATATTTGAAATGTATAAGATCATATGACAGGTTAATAATTATAACATATTAAAATTTAAAAAAAAAATTTTTTATTTCATATGATTTTATAGCATAATAGTATATTTTATTTTAATCATTAAATTGTATAATTTTTATGAAATAAAAAATCTGATTCTTATTAACTGGACATCTAAAGTAATTTCTATAGAATAAAAATAATGGCATTTTAATACTACTACAAATAAAAATAGAATATATAATAATCATTATAAATAAGAATAAAATACTAATAAAATTTTTAGTATTTTTTTGATAAAATTATGAGATTGTATCTGGTCAATAATTAATCTTTTATAAGATGCATTAAATAGAATGTACTTAAAGTTTTTTTTTGTTATTATTATCATTTTATTAAAAAAAAGTAATAAAAAAAAAAGTTTATAATTATAAATATCGATAAAAATATATTCTTTATATTTTTGTAACAATCTCATGGTTGGTATATTATATTGTAAAAAAAAAAAAAAATGCCGTTGTATATCTTAGCTTAAAGAATAATGATTGAATAAATGGTGGGAAAAGTGTAATATAGAAAGTGGCTATATAATATATTATATGTCCTATATGTTTGTTTTTAAAAAATTTTTTTTTATTATTTTTCAAACAGTTCATATATTTTTTACATAATTTTTAAATTTTATTTTTAACTTTAGAATCTAAAAAAAAAAAAAAAAATTTTCAAGCTCGTTGACTATTTATAAAAACAATAAAATATTTAACTGTGTTAATTTTTTTTATATTAATCGTATTCACAAATGGAAATAATAATTAAAAATAGAAAATTTCTAAAGTGCTAATTAAAAATTCTTTCAAAATAAAAAAAAAATTTATTTCTTGCTTAAATTAATATTTGGATAACGTTATCTATAAAAATTATTATAAAAAGTTAGGAGAATTGTCACATTGAAAATATTTTTAATTAAAAAAAAAAATTATTATTTTGATAAAATTAAAATATCATTTTAAAATGTAAAAATGTTTTACATTTATATAAATTTTAAAATATATATTTTATGAAGTTTTGATAACAATAAATTATTTGTTTTTAACAAAACTTGTCAATTCATGTAAAAGTTGAAAAGAATATTTAGATTATATTACATAGACATAATTTTACTTCCATCTTTCCTTTAAAGATAGTTTAATGAAATAAGGTAATTTAATTTAGTAAAAGTCACTCTTTCTTTAAGAAATTTCAACAAAGATTATCAATAAAAAATTCATAAGTTTAACAAATGTAATAAGAAACTCTTTGACCAATGTTATCATACACAATAAACTATTCCAAATTTTATAAAAAAAAAATTTAAATGAATTACTTTGTAAAATTATTTAATAAAATATGTACATAATATTATACTTTAATTTTATAAAAAGCAATTATTAATAGCATATATTATTTATTATAGTATATAGTTTTTTTTTTTATCAATTGTTAATAAATATATAAAATTTTCAATTGCTATTATTGATAAAATTGTATGAGATAACATATCCATTTACAAGTCACTTAATAAATGAAACCTGGATTAAAATGAAAGAAAGTTGAATATATATATATACAAAAAAAATTATATTTTCATTGAAAATAAATAAATTATAATTATATTTAGTTCTTTTTGTTAGTTTATATTTATACTTTCAAATAATTATTTATATAGAAAAAAAAAAATATATTTTTTTAAAATTATTTTTAAAATAATACATATTTTTTTATAAATATACTTTTAAACATTTAAAATTATTATTAAAAAAAAATTTATAAATACGTAAAGAATCCTTACAATTATTATAAAAAGCTCACATTATTTAAATCTAAATGTGCTTCTTAGTGATATTAAAATTATTGTACTACAATTTTATTTTTCATAAGTTAATAAATACTAAATAGAAGTTTATTTAAAATTTTTTTTGCAATAATTATGCAAAAATAAAAAATGTATAAAATTAAAAAATAAATTTTACTAAAAATTAATGAAAAATAAATATTATTTTAAATGTATATTTCATAATAAAAAACAATTTAATGGTTGTTTATCATACTGTTATAAAAAGATTTATTAATTTCGTATAGCAATTTTATAAATTAAATTTCAACCTGAAGCAATTAAATATTTCTATATTCTATATTAAATGACTGAGTTTAAAAACTTTCTTTTTATCTTTAGACATTTCAAAAATATATATCTTCATTCATCTATCCTTTTATATACCCCCTAAAGAACTGTCAAAAGAATAAGGACAATAAAAATATAGTTGCTAAAAATAAGCTATTGAAATCTTTAAGGATTAAACTTGAATACATTTTTTAAAACTTTTGATATTTCATAATAAAAGCTATGTCATATACTTTGATATAAATATTATACAACTCTTTTATAAATACAAAATTTAAATAATAAATTAAAAATGAGTAATGATATTTATGGTTACGTATTGTTAAAGCCTCAATGAAAAAAAAAAAAAACTTACTACAACTGTTATTTATATAAATAAAATAAAAAAAAAATAAAATAAATGATAGAAAGAAAATTACTATGTTTATGGTGTCAAAAAACTGTACCAAAGAATAAAGTCTATGGGTCAATGAGCGATAACAATAATCATTAAAATTTAGACACTCTTTTGTTAAGCATACTATTAAAATTTTCTTCTTAACTTACATGTATATTTCTTAAAAGAGATTAAGAAAAAAAAAAATTTCAAAACTACTTTCAAAAATTTTGTATATATAAGAAATTGTTATATTTATTTGTAATTTTGAAATAAAATATTAAATTACTTTAAAATTTAAATAAAACTATACTTTTAAAATTTTAAATATAACAATTTCTTAAAAGTTTAATTAATTTACTCCCCCAAATGTTGATTTTTTTTTATTAATAATATTACAAAAAAAAACAAAATATATGATAAATAGAATAGATATAAATAATAACAGCTTCAAATTTTTAGAAATATTCTAATCATACTAACTTTATAATGAATAAAAAAAAAGGTTTTATTAAATAAAACAGGAAAAAATTATATTAATAATTTAAGATTTTTTAAAAAAGTTATTAGTAGTTAACAAATATAAAAAATTAAGTAAAAATAGCTTAATTTTTTTTTTTCAAAAGAAAACAATAATATTAAAAGAAAAGAATAAATTGATAAAATATCCTCATTAATTTTTTTTCCCATTTTATCTTTGTTACTTTCTCTACTGTTGTTATAGAATCTTTACAATATACTACATCTCTGTTGTAAAATATGAATATACTCAATAGAAATTAACCTTACTATACAATTGATAAAATTTGATGTTTTGTAAATGTTTAAATTGTTAACAACTTTACTTACTTATATTTCAACCCTAAAGCATAGTTAAAGTATAGAAAATGGTAAAATGTTTAATAATTAAGGCATCGTTAATAATCATCCTAACAAAACAATCTTAAATAAAAATAGAAAAAAAAAAATAATTTTAAATATTAAACATTTTGCTTAAAATTAAAAAAAAATATATACATATATATTTTAAAATATCTGGTGATTGTTTTTTATATTTCTAGTCATTTCATATTACATAAACAATTTTTTTATAGTCTATTTTAGCTTATTGCATGAAAAATTATAAATATTGGATAGTTTTAAAATACAAAAAAAAAATTTCCACTAGAAATTTGAAAAAAGGTTAAAAAATCTAGAAAAATATTTGAAAAACAAATTTAAAAGAATTATATTTAAATAGAAATTTTATGTTTAAAAGAAAAGTTATAATATATTTGTTATCAATTTAAAAAGTTCTATTACTAATGGTTTGAAAATAATATTATAAGAAAAGAAATTTTTTTTTTAATTTTTAAATGAAAATTTGATCTTTAAAAATTCTATAATTTATGTAAATAAATTTTTAATAAATATAGTTTTGTGAATCCATCAAAACTATATAGAATATTACGTTTAAAAACTCCAGAAAAAAAAAATTAAATTGAGACATCTTTTAAAATGACAATTCAAGAAGAATATTCAGGAAATATAAAAAGAGAAATTTAGCATAGATTTATTTTTGGAATAAATTAGATGGAAGTCATTGTTTTGTAGATGGTTGTAAAGATAGCATTTTAATTATTGTTATTACCATTTAGTTGTAAAACTTTGAAAATGTTTATAGCTTTAAATAAATTGATAATTTTGAAGAAAAAAAAAATAGATTCAGGATAGAATTATTTAACTAGTATATTTAATTTAGTAATATCAGCTAATGTTTTTTTTCTATAATTATATCCAGTTATCTTTATTATAAAAAAAATATCAAAGAAAATTATTTATAATTTTGTAGTGAAAAGGTAATAAAAATATAGTATTAATAGGCAACTACAAAAAATTATACGTGAGCTTAGTCCCAAACTAAATCTATTGACAAAACATTTTTATATTACTACATTTGATAATATTAAAACTTTTTATTAAAATTTTAAAATAATTAACAAAGGTTTGTAAATTGTTAAAATTGAAAAAAAACTTGGATAATTACAATTTTTACATTTATAATTTGATGACTAAAATATATAATATACATTATTTAATACATATTTAATTAATTAGCATTTATTGACTAAGTTAAAAAGATATTAGCATCATCATTCAAATAAAGTGCGGTTAAAAATAAAAAATAAACAATACTTTGAGAATAAAAACTGGAATAGTGATAAATCAATTACTATTTCTTAACCTTCTAACATGTTTTTAGAACTTAAATAATATTCTACAAGAAACATATTTTTTTTAAAAAATATTTAATATATTTATAAAAATTAACAATATAAATATATTATAAAAATTATCCAATTTTTATTACAATAAAAGTAAGTTATACTGAAAAAAAAAATAATTTAAAAATCAAAAAAAAATACCAAGAAAAAGAGTAGAAAAAATATCAAATTGTTTTATCACTACATGTATAATAAATAAACTTCTTTTAATTTCAAGTCATGATAATATAATACATATTAAATATCAAGAAACGAATGAAATACTACATTGTGTAGTATTTATAAGAATAAAATTATATTTTTACTTTTCTGTTTTCATATGAAATAAGTATAAAATACTTCAAAATTTTTTTTTCTAAGCTTAAAAATAAATTTTAAAACTATAGTTTTTTTAAACATATTTTTGAATGTGATTCATAAAAAAAATTCTGGCCTAGTTTTTCAATCAAAATTTTTGAATGCTTTTTTTGAAGAAAGTTATTAGTTTTTGTTTTCTTATCACTTTGACAGAATGATAGTAATTTTTTAATTGTTTATCCATTATATTATTTAACTTAAAATTTTACGTCTTATATATTTGCCAGAACTTTTTTTTTATTTTTTAAATGTTAATTATTAACTTTTAAATTATGAACTTCTTCTTAATCCGTAGTTTGATGTCCTGAGAAAATGTTTTCTATCATTTTTTAAATAAGATTGTTTATAACACTTTTTTAAAAAGCTAAAAATGTATTTCTTCCCATTTATGATAATTATAATATTATTGTTCATTATTTTTACTACTACATAATGATTTGTTATTTATAAGATTCTTATGCAGTTTCTAAGATTCATAAACAAAGTATCTAAATTGTTTCAACATTCAGGAAATTCTATATGTTTATTTATTTTGGATATTGATAGTAAAATATTATAAAACAGCGTTTATTTAAAAGGTTTATTTAAAAATCCTAATAAAATTTTCATACAATTTTCATTTCTACATTTTCTAAGTATATTTATATAAAAATTATTTTTTGATTACGAATTAAATTAAAATATAACATAAAAACAAAAATATATCTTTTTTTTAAAACAAAAAAATTTTAAATTAAAAGCTTATTGTTTAAAATGGAGAAATATATGTTTTTAGTTACAATATTTATTTGGATACTAAAAGTGTTTTTCAAAAATCAAATGATAATTATTTATATTTAATATAGTTATATATGTAATTTCTAAATGATTTTTTCGTAGTAAATAACTACTCAAAAACAATTGTTTTGTTATGTCAATTTACATAACCATAATATTATAATTAGAACAAATCATTTAATTATTTCATTAAAAATAAACAAGTAAAATATTTTTCTGCTTTAAATTAACCTTCAGAACTCCTAATGGATTTACCAAATATTTTAAAAAAAGTATGGTTTAATCTTGAAGTTAAAAAAAAATTTTTCTACTAACTATAAGAAGAGTCAAATATCTATTTCCTGTTTCTAAATTTAAATGTTAATATATATTACTGGTCAAATTTTACAAATAGAAACTCCTTTATAACTTTCCTAAATGTGTACATACAACAATATTTACGTCACAAAATTAAAATCAAAAAAAATTCTAAACTTCTTAATTTTATTTATATTATTTCAATCATCAAATCTTTATAAACATAAAAAAAATCCATTTGTTTCTAATTCACATAAAACTAAAGCGAATTTAAAGTTGTACTAAATGTACTATTAAATTTGAATAGAAACTTCTGATGATTTTTCTATCAATAACACTATCTATATCTAAATCGAAGTTGATAACACCTATTGAAAATCAAACAATACTGACAAGTAAATATTTTATAAAATTCATTTATGAATGTTTATCCATGAACGAATTTAGAAAAAAGGATTACTGACGATATAATATCCGTATTGTTTTTACCAATTACTAAATATCTCGTCTCCAATATATTTAAAAGATAGTGCATTTCAACAAAAGAACAAAGTTTTCTGACTGGAAGTTTTTTTTATATTATTTAGGCTGAACTTTGTGCTTTTAATCGTACTTTCAATTGCAAAGGGAGTTATATTTAAAAATATTTCTGTTTGAGATATTTGCCGCTGTTTACTAGCTTTGTTTTTATCAGTAAATTTAAATATTTCCGTTATTTTTATTTTTTTTGATTAATCTATTTTTTAATAGAGTTTTTCATAGCGTTAACTTCGTTTACTAACTTTCACGCAGGGTAAAATAAGCTCATATTGACTATTACAGGTTTTTTTTGTTTCAGAATGTCTGGAGGTGATTCTGATATTGAGGATATTAGCATACTCTCAAATTCGACAGGTCAACTTTCTTTCAATGAAAATTCTTCCTCAACGACGTTACGCCTTTTAGATTTGGCTAACGCTGTTTTTGCTGATGATTCAAGTGAGAACAGTGATGAGGAGTCAGAAGACAGTGTTAGTACCATTGATTCTATTAGCGATGAAGAATCTGAAAGCAGCATTAGTATTGATAGTTCTCTTAGAGAGGATGAATTATATCATTTTTTAGATGATATTGACTTTTTGCAAGGTGAGTTGAAATATTCAAAGTGAAGTTAGTTTTATCTGACTTTTAACATATTTAGATGATGACGGCAATGACTACTCTGAAGATATGGAAGAAGTATTTAGTGACGAGAATAATTCAAATCATATAGATGGATCAAGCGAACAGTTTTCATCATCAGTAGTTCTGGGAGTTCCATTGTCCGCAAACAGAAGAAAAAGGCGATCTTCAGAGGCTGGTGATTTAAAAAATGAAAAAAAAATTCGTATGGATGAAAGGGAAAATGAGAAAACAGCAAGGGCATTACAAATTGAAGAGACAAAAGAGTTTTTGAAAAGTACTCATCTTGAATGTTCAATATGCCTTAGTGAAAGTCCAGAAATTAAAAATCCCATGTTCTGTGCGTTTTGCTTTAAATTGGTTGGCTGTGAACCTTGTTGCAGAAAATGGGCACAAGTCTCGAAAAAGAACATTGTCAAACGTGGTTCTACATGCCCATTGTGCCGCCACCGTTTTTCTGGCTCGATATCATCGAATCTTATAACAGTTTATATAACAGAAGTAACAATTTGATTCTTTTATTTGTAAGTAAATTTGTAAATTAGTTTATTTTTAACCATTCAATAAAAAATTCTTACTATTTTCTTTCTGGATTTTTTTTTTCATTTTTTTGGTGCTTGGTAATACCAACGTTGTATCTCGACACGACTTTTTCGGGTATTTTGGAACGTCGTCTAACAAAATCATCATTAACACACAAGAAATTGTTTATCTCCATATTTTCTAAAAATTCTTAAAGATGGGTGATCACTATGGATTCTCTTTAACTACATTCAGGTAACGAAAAGTACTTTTTATAGAAAAATAGAAAATTTTTAGTCCATCTGGTAAACTTATGCAGATTGAATATGCTTTAAATGCCGTTAAAAATGGTCAACCCTCAGTTGGTTTAAAAGCATCAGATGGTGTAGTTTTAGCGACAGAAAACAAATCAAGTGTTTTATTTGAAGATCAACCTAAAATTGAAACAATAGCAAAACATATAGGATGTGTTTATAGTGGAATGGGACCTGATTATCGCTTACTTGTTAAGAAAGCTCGTAAGATTGCAATGCAATATGAATTAATGTATGGAGAAGAAATCCCTGTTACTCAATTAGTTACCCAAGTTGCTGCTGTTATGCAAGAATATACACAATCTGGGTATTTTGAAATAATTTAAATATTTTGTTATTTTTCTATTTTTAGAGGTGTTCGTCCATTTGGTGTTTCTTTACTTATTGCTGGATGGGACAAAGATCCAGCTCGTCCTTTACTTTTTCAAGCTGATCCATCTGGAGCCTTTTTTGCTTGGAAAGCTAATGCGTTAGGTAAAGGTGATATTAATGCAAAAACTTTCTTAGAAAAACGTTATAACAAAACATTAGAATTAGAGGATGGAGTTCACACAGCATTATTAACACTCCGTGAATGTTTTGATGTTGGTATGAATGAAGATAATGTTGAAGTTGCGATTTGCAATGCACAAGGATTTACACGTTTAACAAAACACCAAGTAAAAGATCATTTGGCCTCTCTTTAAGATATTTAATTAAGGAATGATATCCGGTATTTTAAAAATTTTATAATCCATTTATTTATTTCATTCACATATACTAAGTTATCAGGCTATAAAGTTATCGTTACTTAATTTTCTTATGTTTGTTTTAAAACTATATTATTTGGTAGTGTGTCACTATATTAGTTAGTCAGAGAAGTTATGATCTTTCGTTTTGCGAGCATTAATTTTAGAAAAACATTTACCTTACATTCAAGATGTTTTGCCACTAGACCAAAATTACCCGATGGTCCTTCATTAGAAGATTTTATAAAAAATCGTAAGATTTCCAAAAAAGTTTGCCCTACTATATTTTAGATGATTTAAAATTGGATACTAAACAGATGAAGAGACTAAGGTTACCACCATGGTTGAAAAAAGATGTAACACATATTGAAGAAAAAAATTATACAAAATTAAAAAAGCAATTAAAAAATTTAAAACTTGCTACTGTTTGTCAGGAAGCAAGATGTCCAAATATTGGTGAATGTTGGGGTGGTGATGATGAAAGTCCATCAACAGCAACAATAATGTTAATGGGAGATACTTGTACTCGAGGATGTCGTTTTTGCTCTGTTAAAACAGCCCGTTCACCTGGACCATTGGATAGTTTAGAACCAATAAATACGGCAAAGGCAGTTGCTTCATGGGGTGTAGATTATATAGTTTTGACATCAGTTGATCGTGATGATTTACCTGATGGTGGTGCAAACCATATTTCTTCAACTGTAAAACATTTAAAAAATGAAGCTAAAAATATTTTAGTTGAATGTTTAGTTCCTGATTTTGCAGGAAATAAAGATTCTGTTGAAATGATTGCCAAAAGTGGTTTAGATGTATATGCTCACAATATTGAAACTGTTCGATCTTTGACACCTTCTGTACGAGATCCAAGAGCTAAATATGATCAAAGTTTAAAAATGCTTGAACATGCTAAAAAATGTGTTCCTTCATTAATTACAAAAAGTTCAATTATGTTAGGACTTGGAGAAACTGATTTAGAAATTGAAGAAACTATGAAAGATCTTCGTTCAGTAGGTGTTGAAGCATTAACATTAGGTCAATATATGCAACCTACTAAACGTCATTTACTTGTAAAAGAATGGATAACACCTGAGAAATTTGAATATTGGAAGACAGTAGGTGATAAAATGGGTTTTTTATATACTGCTAGTGGACCTCTTGTTAGAAGTAGTTATCGTGCTGGAGAATATTTTATTACAAATATATTGAAAAATAGAAAAGAAAAATTAAAAATTTCTAATTAGTTGTTTATAAAATAAAATATTAGCATTATTTCATAATATTTAAGGTTTCACCTTGTAGATAATTTTATACAGTTATTCTGTGTTTCATATTTTTTAGAATATGACATTAATTGGAATTGTTAAGATATCTAAAGATGTTCCTGTATTTTTACCTGGAGAATATGTTCCAATTAAAGTTACTATTACTAATTCAGGAGAAAATGAAATAATATCATGGGCATGTGTTCAATTACTTCTTGAAATTTTTCCTGGTAAAGGAGTTAAAAAATCTGAAAGATTTGAAAAACGTAGTAAACATATAGGTGAACCTCAAGTATTATTTTGTGATATTGAAGTAAATAAAAATGAAACACAATCTTTTAATGCTCAATTATTAATTCCTAATGATATTAAAATAATTCCTAGTTTCACAGGGACATATGTTGTATATGAATATAGTATTAGTATAGCAATTCAACCACATAAAAATGATCTTAAAATTACAAAATTATCTTTTGAATTAATGAATTATCCTTTTGAAATTCCACAAAAAAAATCTGAAGATTGCCAATCTGAGCTTTTTATAGATAATGATTGTGATCATGGTGAAAAACATTTTAGAGAAATTGTTGCAGATTTAGTTGATGATTTTTGTTTTAAACCTAGTGGAAAATCTTTTAAAATTGATGATCCTAAAGGTGTTATTTGTCATATTGATATGCCAAAAATGAATTTTAAATTTGGTGAATTAATTGTAGGTAAATTAAAATTTCCTCAAAAACAAGGAAGTTATTGTATTGAATATCTTGTTAGACTAGAATGTGTGGAACGTATAAAGAAAGGATTTGGTAGTTTAGATTCTAAGGAATGTGTTGTACCATTAAAAACAGATTATGGTGTTTGTTCTCAATATTCTTCTGTGGCTTTTCAATTACCTTTAGATACAGGAAATAATTTATGTTTTCATACAGAATTTTTATCTATATCATATAGATTACACTTTGAATTTGTTACAAGTGATTTTCCTGCTACTGTAGAAAAAGCATATAATACTTTAGGGGCTGCTAATAGTTTAAAAGTTGAATCAGTTGAATGGAATCTTCCTATTAATGTTATTGGTCCACCAACCCATAACGCTGCTTTATTTGCACATAATGATTTTTTTAATAGAGAAGATAAGATTATTCTTGTGGATTAACTTGAAAAAAAAAATATTCTGTTTCTTAGTTATTTATTATCATTATATTTTATAAAACAAAAATATTTTTAAAAAAAAAATACAGTAAATTATTTTATATTTTATTATTTTTTCCTTGTAGACATAAGTTTAAGAAATTATTTTTTATTTTAAATAAAATATTATAAATGTGAAATATTAAAAGTATATTAAGCACAATATTTCACATAAATTTGAAGAAGTAATTAATAAATCACAGATTAAGTAACCAAGGCAACAATAATTAAGATTCCGTTAGAACTTCCAAGATATTTAATTTTTTCTTACCATTCATTACTTATTTTTATAAAGTAATATTTAAAATATTTGTACTGTAATTTTTAATAATGACTACACCACAACAAAATAATACTACAAATAATTTAACTTCAAACAGTGATGATCATCAACAGAAAATAACAACAACTGCTGAGACAATTGCTCAAGCAATGTTGAAGAAACATCAACAAAAACTTCAGTTATCACATGGAAAATCATGTATGTAATTTTATAATCTTTTTTTTTTTAGTATTTTTTTAAGCAAGCGCTGGTGAACTAAAAGTAGGACCATTTGCTAGAATCAAAGAAAGTGAAAAAAAACGTTTTACAACTCCAACGTACGATAGTGATGATGACAATCTTTCTCCACACAACAAGAATTAGTTTTATGTGCTTCTAAAAAAAAATATTATTACAATGACGTTTGCATAGTAACCAAATTGTTACAATTCATCAATGTATGACAAACAATTTCGTAATCATTTATTATAAAATAAAAAAATTTGCATTAAATGTTTTTCTTTTTAAAAATTTTTTGAACATTAAATTTTACTTATTTCTTTTAATTTTAAAAGAAATTGTAACTTGCTTATTTTCATTAATTCCCTAAATTTCTATATATAAGCAGTCTTCTTTAATTTAATTCATTTCTCTTTACTTTCACATATAAATCTAAAAAAATTTTTATTTTACTATGATTATATTTCATAAAAGAATTTTAAATTCTCAGTAAAAGTAATATGATATTGAATACTTACCTTTTACTTTTTTTTTTCATTTATTATTTGGTATAACAAATATGGTTAAATTTGATTTTAAATTTAAATATATAGTATTTGTTTTGAAATAATTATAGAATTAATTACTTTTATAACATTACACATTTATTATATACTATAGTAAAATTTTATCTTAAAAGGACAAATTTTTTAAAGATTGAAATATGTTAGTCAGATTATAAACAATATTATCAAATATTAGCTATAATACAGTGAAAATAAATTATAGTTTATTTGAATTAATATATTTTATCACAATTATTGTATTTTTTTATTAATAATAAAATTGGTAATTGATATAAAATTTTTAACAATAAGGAATATTTAAGTTATTTTAAAATCTACTAATAAAATAGTGCAATAATAACATAAAGTGATATAAAAATTTTTTTTTTTTACATTATTTATATTAATTTAACATATTTTATGTTCATAAATTAATTTGATCTCTTAATTAAAATACTCTTCGTTACTTTTTTTAGAAAAACTTTATTATTATATCAAGATGTGTCATTTTGAATGTAAAATGATATAGTATACTTATTCATCTTGTCATTGCAATCCATCTAAATATATGCAATATCATAATAGTATACTACATAGATATAAATTTAAATGTATATATATATATATATATATATAAATATAAAAAGAAATTTTCATAGTATGGTATCAGAAAAATGTGGTGATTTTTGTATACAATTTAATTATACATGTCGTCCATCCGCTACATTTACATATAATTTTTTGTTTTGTTTTGTTTTTTTTAAATATAGGAATCACATTTAGTATAAACTTTCTTATAAACACTCTTATCTATTCTTTAAATTTGATGTTTTCTACATTTAAATTGATAAATAAATTTTATTGATATAAGTATATATATTTTGAAGAATAATTTTTAAATAACCATGGTATTTATCTATCCGATTTTATTGTTTTTTTTTCCTTCCATTTATAATCTTGAGCAGTCATTTATTTTTTTTTTTTTTTTTCCTTTCCTCAATATTACATTTTTCTTCAATTTCCTAGACAACACTATAACACCACAAACATTACTCTCTCCATATTGTGCCCGTCTATTGACGATACTTATATCAGCAACACACAAGAGCGCAGTGTCCACTTTTATAATGATAGAGGGATGTATTCACTATTCACAGAAATAAAATTTACTGAACAGCCAAAATGTACAGCGGGTTGTTTGGTGGCTGAAATAAATTGGTTGTATAAATGAAATAGAAGTGTATATTTTATAATGGAGTCTATGTCTATGAAAAATCATTAATTTCTCATCTTAGTATTTTTATTTTTTTACCATTCATATCTCTTGTAGCGACTGTTTGCTAAAAACTTTCATGAAACAATAACAGAAATAAAATTCTCTATCTGATTATTTGTTATACAATAAGAAAGCATTATTTTTTACTTTGTGAAATTATAAAGTGCAGCTAATATTAGTATATTCCCAAAACGATTATTCATTTTACAATCAGTTTTTCTAATAAGTTTTTGTTATAGTTTTAATTTAACATCTCATATATTTTTCGATAACTTAACAATCTATGTTGCGAACATCAATAAATTGATATGTTGGTGTATTTTGCAATAATCACAATTTTTATATTATAACAATATATATATATATTTTTTTTAAATAATCTAGTTCGTAAATTATCAATTTATTTTAAATGAGAATAATAATAGTTATATTATGTTTATAGATTTAAAATTTTACCCATGTCCAATTATGTCAAAACCTTTCTATGATTTTGTGGTTCGATTCGCTGAACCTATATCTGTTAGCGAGTTATTTGGTCAAACAGTGGTTATTGATGGGACATCATGGGTTTTTGAAATTAAAGGCACAACTAGTTTAGATCGCCGTTCTGTTGGCTATAGATTCGTGCAACGTATCTGCAAACTGGTTGAAAATAATATCAATCCTATTGTTTTTTTTGAAGAGATGGATGTAATTAAAAAAAAGAAAAATAGAAATTCTAAGTCAACCAAAAACCAAACTTATAATCCAGCAATTGTTGATGTTTTTAATGTTTGTCAACAGCTTAAGGTAATTTTTTTTCTTATCAATCGTTAATTTTTATAATCTATATATGTATATATAACTTAGGTTCTTTTAACATCATTACGTATTTCAACATCAACTCTTCAAATTTCTTCATGCAAGCAAGCGGCGCTGATGGAATATAATAATAAATGTAGTGGAATAATTACCAAAGATCCTGAATTTCTTTATTATGGAGGAAGAAAGTTATATATAATGGAGTGGGGCAATGAAAAAGAAGATATAACAAATGTAAAAATACTTAGTATGGATACATTAGAAAGAGAATATTCACTATATAGAAATAGATTAATTGCTATTGGAATGTTTCTTGGTTGTGATGCATTACCTGGTGGTTTTCCTAATATTGGTACTGTTATTGCATTAGAAATAGTTAGTGAATTTACAATGAGTGAAGATGATGCTCCGTTAACAATATACGAACGATATAAAAGTTTTATGAAAAAAGAAACAATAACAAAAGGTCCATTAACTGCAACTCTTAATAAATTAGCTCGTGTAAATTTTTATGTGCCAAATGAATTTACGGATAATGATGACTTAACAAAACGATTAACATTATACTTAATGGGAAGTGATGATTCATGTGATGAAAAGTATTTAAAACAGTTTCCATTTTTTACTGATTCTATAACGAGTATTAATTTTCACTCATTTGCTAACATTTCTGCTTATGGTAATGAGTTTTTGAAAAATGTAATGATTGCTGGTGATAAATTGTTATTAGAAGGAAAAAAGTTAATATCTATGTTAGAAGATGCTGTTAAAGTTGTTGAAAAAAAGCGTATTCATAATACTATAAGAACAAATAATGTTTATTCTCCAAAAAGATTGGAAAATATTCGTTGTTCAAAAAGAGAAATTGCAGCATTAAAATTATTACGTGCTAAAGATGAATATTATATTATAAAGTCAGAAGAATATGTTGAATCATCTGAATCTGTCGTTGCACAACCATCAACTTCAGGAAGTAATAATTCATCACCAACTATGGAACCTATAGTTGATTCTCCAGGTGTACTTCACCAAGCCAACAATCATATATTAATAAAGGGTACTGACATCACTCTATCAAATTCTTTTCAAAATTATTTAGATGTCAAAGTACAAAGAAATATTCATGAATATGACCAAGAAACTAATGATGCAGATGATTTACCACAACCCAAAAAAGCTCGATTTCTTGCCTCATAACAGTTATATAACGTTGACATGTTCTGGTAGTATGGAAATTATTCAATTCTACATATAGATATATGAAACGGCTATGATATTTAACGGGTATTTTATCAAAACATGAATTTAATTAAAACTTTCATTATTAAAATATGAAATATTTTTTGGAAATTACAACTATAATTTTTTACATTTTAAGCTATTCATTATTCGGGTAGAAAATTTTTATTTAATTTACACAGAATTTTATAGAAAATTGCTTGCACTATAATATATAAGACTAAAAGATTATTTAGAAGGAGTTTTATTATTTTTTTAAATAAATATAACAAAGAAGAAAATTGGGTACTATTCAAATTTGGTAGGGCCATTTTTTTTTCAAGAACAATATGCAAAATAATTAAAAATTTTATTTTTTTTTATTTATAAATACAATTATTTTATATAATAAAAAAAAAGTTTTTTTATTGTTTTCACGGTTTAAATATCAATTTTTTTTTAATTATTTATACTAATTATTATCGTTTGCTCAGTTTTGTGGTTAATTGTATTTGTAATGAATTTTTTATTTTTCTAAGTAAATTTTTGTTGATTTTTCATAATTTAAACGATTTATTATAAATATATTTAAAAACAATAATGGAATATTTTTATATTTAAAATAATTATTTTTGGTGAGAGAAAAAAGTTTTCTATAGTATATAAACTTAATATTCAAAATTATAATTATGTATGCTTTATATACTTATAAAATTTTTTAGATTTTTTGTAGATTTTTTTTGTAATATAGATTTTAGTTGTAAATTAGATTAATTTTTAAAAACTATAAGTTTAGAGTAATTTTATAAAAAAAAAGTCATTTTTGTAACTTTTGAGTTTTATATAAAATTTTAAAAATATGAAGGCATTTTTTTAAAAAGGTTAATTTTTTACTTAAACACAAAATTATTAACATTCTGAAAAAATGTATTCAAAGATAAGACTTTTAAAAATATTTCATTAATTTTCACAAAAAAATATCATCTTTAAAATTTGATATGATCATTTTAAATAATAAAAAAAAAATTTTAAACAAAAATAAGTACATAGAAAATAATAAAATAAAAGATAAAAACTATTAAAAAAAGTATTTATTATGAAAAAAGCTTTATTAACAAATACAAAAAATGTTAACTTTATTTTTAAAATTTTTAAAACATAAAAATTTTGGATTGCTAAATATTTCTAAAACGTGTTAAAAAGATTCTTGAAAAAAAATGACATACAAAACTCTCAATAAGATTTTGATTTAAGTAAGCATTTTTCTATAGATTGAATTCAGAAAACATTCTAAATTTAGAATTTCTTTATACTTGTTTCATTTGAAAACAAAAAAATAAAGATAATGATTTACTTTTATAAATACTGTATAATGTTGTTATGAAGTAACTTCCTCTAGATAAAAATTAATAAGTAAGATGTTTAATGACAAAAAAATATTCATCATATAGATTAGACAAGTACAGGAAATAAGAAAGTAGTAAATGTCTAATTGATTTTACTATTGTAATTGTCATTGTTTCAGTTAATAAAAAGCTAGTGGCAACAAGCTTGAACTTTTAAAGGAATTCTTTCTTCACGATTATCCATACGATCTGTTCTTGATAAGGCATATTCTCCAAATTTGTATTGATCAATATACATTTCATATTGTCTAATTTCTACAAAACTTGGTGGACAATTTCCAATACTTAAAATACAATAACCTTTATCATTTACTAACCAACCAGGAAGTCCAGGTAAGCCATCTTTACCTGGTTCTCCTTTTGATCCTGGTAATCCAGGTATTCCCTGCAGACCTTGTGGTCCTCGTTTTCCATCTAATCCTGGTGGTCCAATTTCTCCTACTTCACCTGGTATTCCTGGTTTTCCAACACTTCCAGGTTCACCAGGCAATCCCGTTCTCCCTGGCATTCCTGGTACTCCCATATCACCTTTATCTCCTTTTTTTCCTGGTGGACCAATTATTCCAGGTTTACCAGGTATACCATCTTTACCTGGATATCCAGGTAAACCTTGCATTCCTATTCCCTGTTGACCTATATCACCTTTATCACCTTTAGGTCCTGGAAAACCTGTTAGACCAGATATACCTTTTATTCCTGGTATTCCAGGTTCACCTTTTATTCCCGGTATACCAGTATATCCTTTATCACCTTTAATACCTGGATATCCTTGTGGTCCTTGGGGACCTGGTAATTGAGGATCTCTGTTACGATTAATATTTTGCATAATACTAACAACATGCTAAAAAAAAAAAAAGTTTATTAAGTAATGATTAATATATATTATTTCTTACATTTTGTAATGACTCAATTCTAGCATTTTGTTGATCAATTAAAATTTGAAGTTTAATAACATCTTCTGCCACTGAACGAGAATCAGGTGTTACTCCATATATATTATAAAACAATATAAAAAAAATGAAAAAAAATAATTGTGAAATTACACCATTAGCCATTTTTCAAATGTTATTAAATTGTTGAAACATATCTTAAATATTAGTTATTCTTCTTTATCTAATTTATCATTGAGTTTAATGTTAAAATATATAATTAATTACACATTGCAATTTATTTTATATATTTTTAATGATAAATATTTTAACAAACTTAATTTCTTTTTGTTTATAAAATAAGTTAATAAAATAAAGGATAAAAATAAATTATACAATTTTAATATAATATATTTTAATGCTTTAGAAAATATTTTATAAATTTTTATAAAAATTATAAGCTAAGATTGATAGTAAGATAATATTAATTGTTAAAAAGTTATATAAAAATCTTATCATTATAATTTGTGTAAAAAGTAATATAAAATAATTATACTTTGTATAAATTTATCTAAAAATACATTATAAACTTGAGAATTTTGAACATTTGTACATGTCAAATTTTGATACAAATTATATGAAAATTTTAAATTTTGTTTTCTTAAATTATTTTTAATATTATAAATTTTTTCTTGTTGTTGAATTGGAAAATTTGCCATTATATATGATGAATTTCCATAATACATCATATCAAAAATACAACTTTCAAGGTAAAATTTTTTTAAATTTTTTGATTTACAAATATCTTTAAAAAAATTATAAATTATTAAAAATTAAATTTACCTTTTGATGATACAAAATCATTAATTGGTTTAACATTATAACAATTTTGAAAATTTTCTAAATTATTTATTACATTATTAGATTTAGATTTAAATAAATTGTTGATTGAAAAATTCATCATACAACCATGATAACATAAATGATTCCAATTATAATTATCTACAACAGTATCATTCAAAATTTTAAAATTGTTTTTGACATTTGATGTTAATATAGATATAGATAATGAGGTATTAAATTTATATAAATTAATTTTAGTTAAAATATGATTTAATGATATTTGTATTGATGTTGAATTAATTTTTTTTATTTCAACTGATGGTTTTAATCGTTTACCTCCATAAGTCATACCATCATTAAATGATGCTAATAAATTTTTTGCATCATTAGTAATTGTATATGATCTTCGATGAGTACAGTTACTCATTTTATTTATAATAATTGATATTTTTTTAATTACTGTTAATTTTTTATTATTATAATTTAAATAATCAAAAGTTATTTGTATTGATAAATAATTATTTGAAATAGCTGTATATGTACCAACAGAAAAAGGACAATGAAATGTATATCCATAAAATGTTTGAATATGATTACCTCCAAATATAGCACAATAATATTTAGGTTCTTTAATTTTTATCAATTCATTAAATGATATTGAACAATGAGAAAATTTTTTGTTTTTTATAATATTTTTACAATTAAAATATTCTTGTTGTTTGGTAAGAATAGTTTTAAGTGTATGAAATTGTAAATTTCCCATACAATAATTTAGATTTTTATCTAAACAATTTAAATAGGATTCTATTATTTTACAAAATAATCTATTTGAACCAATATTTACTTTATTTCTTTGCATATCTTTTGAATAATTTATAGAACATTTATACAATTTACATTTTTTTCCATAGATAGAAAATATTTTTGATAACATTAAAATAAATATACATATTCTAAAATCCATTTCTAAAATATAATTAAATAATATTTGTAAATATCAAAATTTACTAATTGCGCTAACTTTTTAAAAGTTTTGTATATTTAAGAAATAAAGAGTACTTTATATATGTGTGAAAAATTAAATAACTTTTAAATATATTTATAAAATTTTCAAGAAGGTAATTATATAAATAGTACTTTGTTAAAATAAGATACATTAATATTATTAAAAATGTATAATTTATAAAGAAGAAAGACATTAAGATTAATAATTTATAATAATAATTAAATTGTACCTAAATTAATATAGTATTGTTTTTATAAAATTTAAATCAAAATATAATTAAAACATTGAAAAATAAAAATAAAGAATTTTATTGAAATATAAAATATTTTTACTTAAAAACAAATATTTATAAACTTTAAAGTAAAATAAAAAATTTTTTTTTTGAAGTATAAATTAAATATACAAATAAAATTTACGGCTAAGTTATGGTATTCATTTATATGTTAACTTCATTGTATAATAACTTTTATTTAATTTTAAATGACAGTAGAAAATTTGCCAAATATATTCATTTTTAAAATTTTGAAACAATTTCTAGAAAACTTTTAAGCAAATATTTAGTAGAATCATTCTTTATATTTTCTGTTTCAATTATATTTAATAACCGACTTATTAAACGTATCAAATCTTCAGGTTTATAATCTTTTATCTCAGCTTCATCAAATTCTAATACTTCAATATATGATAATGCTGTGTCAAGTGATATTATTTGATTTTTTAAGATTGATCTAATTTCAGAATTTCTTTCTAATAAACAACGAATACGAAAAGCAATTATTGGAATTAAAGAAGGAATTAATAGATCATGTTTGACTAAACAAGACATTGCCTTCTCACCACGTAAATCCATAGAATGACGGTAAAATAAAAAAATTTCCTAAAAAAAAATTTAATAAAATATGAAACATTTTTTTTTTACCTTTATTCTTAATGCATCAATATTTAAATTCCAACTACATGATATTTCTAAAATAGTATTCCAATAATTAAGTGCATAACAATCATCTTCTAATGCAAAATTTTCAATAGCTTTTTCCATAAATTCTTGTCTTCTTTTTGTACATTGTTCATCAACATCAGATATTGTAATTAAAGGATGTGAATGTAATGATTGAAAAAAAGCTCTATTACCTATTTGATCAAATAAAAATCTTGGTCTAGTAGGTAATGATAATGAAAGTTGTAAACTAATAACAGTAGATAAATGATAATGATGTAAAATAAGATGATAATTAACGGGTTGTTTTTTGATTGATATTTCAATTAATGTATCTTTAATTATATTATTATCAGTATTTTTTCCAAAATCAAAAAATCTTGTAAAAAAATCTTCATAACATATTTTTACAGAACTAGCACTTTCAATAACATTTAATGCTTTCATCCAACATTTAAATAAACCAATAATACAATCTACAAATTCAATTATTTCTGTCTCACCTATACCAATAAATTTTTTAAGTTCTCTATCTGTTGGTAAATCACCGGATGTATTTAATAAATCATACAAAGCTTTAAAAGGACTTTGTAAAAATGTATCCCATATCATAAGACATAATCCATGTTGAATAGTTGGATATGGTTGTAATATTCTTAAAGAATTAATACAACTATTTAATTTTGAAATATTTTTAAATTTTGATTTATTCCATAATGAAATACATTCCCAAGAAACATCAGCAAATAAAAATTCTATATTAATACTTAAAGGAAAATATTTTAAAATATTTCTTAATGATGGTAACCAACAATTTTGATCTATGTCTTTTAATGATAATGAATTATAACGAAGATTAGATGGTAATGTGTACAATTCATTTACATGACAATGAGTTATTAATTCTTCAGGTGATGTAAGTAATGATAATAATATAGATTGACTATCATAAAATTGACAAAGCCACATCCCCAAAGTTTCTCGATAAAATGAATATTTTTTTTGATAAACTTTTTCTAATGATACTTCTGGTGAATATGGTAAAGTTGAAATAAATGTTAATATTAATAAATGTTGAACAGTAAGAAATAAAGCTTCAGTTTGCATATCAATGTCTTCCCAACCACTAAGTACATTAATATTTTCTTCATTATTTTCATTTTCTTGACTAATTGAAAATAAAATCATTGTTAACATTAAAGCATTCCTAACATTATTTGTCTCTAAAACTTTTCCATTTATAAATGACATTATAGAAGATTTTTCATGAAAAGATATATTATTTAAAAACATTTTCATCATTGATTTTCCAAAATTAAAAATTTTCATATAATTTATGTCATTATTATTTGATAAAAAATAAATTGTAAATAGTTTCATAATATAAAAATAATCGAAAGGAAGTTTAGATATTTGATTAATAAAATCATCTATTGAAATAATTCCTTTTAATACTGGATTAAAAATTAAATCACCAAAAGAAAGATATGATTGAAAATTTTTAAATTTATCTAATAATAATTGATCTTGTAATTCAATAACTTTTAAAAATTCCATTAAAATAATAACATTCTTTCCATTTTTAGATATTTTATTACTAGAAATATTTAATACTAATAAAGCATCATTAACCAAATCCTGTGTAAGATTAAAATTTATCATTTCAACATCTTCATTAGTGTTATTTTCATCTTGTACTTTTAAAAAATATTCATATATTTTTAAATACTCCATAATAACACTTATTTTATGTTTTTTATTTTCATCTTTGATTTCTTTTAAAAGTTTTTTGGTAATATCAATTTTTGATGTTAATGTTAAATTCTCATTATAAATATATTCAAGGTATTCTTTATATATATTTTCTACATATTGTAATTTTTTTATCAATTCAAACCATTTTTCGTTATCTTTTAATTTAAGTGACTTTCTTATTTCACATATTAAATTTTTATCATGAGTAGAAGCATCTAATTCATGACATAATGACAATGAAAATGGTATTGAATATGTAACCAACATTCCATTTGGTTTAATATAAATAAATGATAAATTTTTATTAAAAGAACGTAAATCATTACGACAACCCAAAATTTGATTTTGAACCAGAAGTAATCTACCATTTTTATCTGCATGAAATGCTCCTACACGTTTACCAGTTCTTAAAGACCATATTTCAATAATAGCCCTTCTAGGTAAATAAAATATAACAAATAATGTTTTTGTTTTACATTTCTTATTATCTAAATCCATTACACCATATGTTTCATAGAAGGCACATTTTGCATCACGATATCTTTAAAATTAAATACAAAATAATAATTTTATTTTATTTAACTTACCCTTTCCACATTTTTAAAATTATGTTTGTTCTGGTACAAACTAATGAAATTCTTGCTATTGAATCACATATCAAAGCAAAATCCCATGGTTCTGGAGCTTTAAAAATACGTTCTCCTTTACGACCTTCATCTTTTAATATACATTTTGCAGGAGCATGAGAATAAGGAATCGAAGATGGTAGATCTTTTTTAACAACATCTTTTGTTTGAGATGATGTCAAACCAAAAAATGAACGAATCCCAAAACTAGGAATATATGATGCTACACCTTCTGTAACTATTTTTTTTACATTATGTATACCTTCTGTAATTAAATCTCTTCCTGAATCTTTATCCCACCAATTAAAAACAGCCCATCCATTTCCTCCTGTTGTAATATATGTTGAATATACTGGTATTGGTTTTGAACTAATAATAGCATTTTCTCCATCATCTGAAAATGAACCTTCTACCAGACGATCAAATAATGGAGGTCTATATGGTCTAGTAATTTGAAAATCTTCAGATTGTAATCCATTTTCTAAATATAAAACATGACATGGAATATCAAGACTCATTGAAATATCATTAACATTCATTTCATTTTTAGCTATTTTAGAACGTGCTGAAATTAATGTTGTTAATAAACCTTTTCCTTCAAAAACAACTAATCTATTTTTACATAAAAATGATAATTCTTGATTACCAGGTAATGTAGAATTGTCAAAATCTATTCTTTTAATTGCAAAATGAGAAATATGTTCTTTAAAAATAATAACACCAGTTTCAGTAAAAAATAATGCATGACCCGTAGATAAACCCAAAATAATACAAGTCCAATTAACATGCCCAGCATCAATTTTTCCTTTACCTGATATAGGTAATACATAAACACATCGTATAAAATCTTTATTTTGATTATCTAAATATTCTGATACATCTTTTTCAACAATTATATTCATTTGATTTCCTTTTTTTTCTAAAACAACAAATTTTCTAAAGTTTACTAATACTATGTATTCACTATTCAATGAAACTCCTATAAGAGTATTTTTAATCCATTTATCTTTTAATTCTTCATTTCCTTTTTCATCATTCTACAATAATATTTTCTAATATAATAAAAATTTAATTATCGCTTACTTCAATAAAGTGATTATCTTCCCAATTTTCATCTTCGGAATTTTCTTTATCATCTAATATACTTGTAACATTTACATCTAATTCACTCTTCTTTTTTTTTTTCTTTTGTAATATAGTATCATTATATAAAAAATTATTAATTCTTCCAATCTGATTTTCAGTTAACTGAGCTATAAAAACTTCATTACAACTCATTTTTATTAATATGATTTTTCAATTACATCAAGTATATAATATTTATGATACTTGTAGTCAACAAAATGAATCCTTAATAATATGCTGCAACTATACTATATATCTAGGTTAATATTATAAGAAGTATATTCTATAATAAATTAATATATAATAAATACTGGTAAAAAAAATAGTATATAAAATATTGCTTTTTGTAAATGATAACAAAAGTATATCAATAATGATTAATATTTTAATTATAAACCACGTGAATCTATGAAATGCACATATTCCCAAAATGTAATATTAACCAAAAATTTGTTTTTACAATATCAAATGATATTTTATCTATTTAGACAAAAGACTTTCATTGAATATACTATTTTTCCATATATCCTAGGTAAATTTGGTCAAAAACCATATTACAATAATAAATAAATATTTGAAAAAAATAAAATAATAATAAATGTATACATAGGTAAGGTAAAATTAAATATTAATGATGATTTAAAAATTTTAAGTATTATATACTATAATTATATTATTGTTTTTAACTTGATTATTTTATCTAAAATTAATCAAATAACTATTATTTTTCAAAATTCTTATTATATAATTTAACAAAATTAATGTAATTTATTCTTTCCATTTTGCTAGTAATACTATAGAAAATTTTGTATAAAAAAAAATAATTTCAAGATATGTTTCATGTAAAACAATTTAATCAAATCTTCATACTTTATATGATAAGATATAGAAGTAATTTTTGTACAATAGTAATTTAAATTTCTTTTTTTGTTTCTTTTGATTTTCTGTTAAACATTTTTTTTAATTTTTTAGATCCCACTCTAAAAAAAATATTAAAATTAATATTTTTCTTGTTATAAACTTACAAATTAACAAATTCTTTATCATCTACATCTTTTTTTTCCATGTGTTCAAAGTCTTCATCTTCTTTATTTTCATTTTTAAGATTATCATAAAATGTCATTAATTTCTACAAATAATAATTATTTTATTTTAAATAGTTAACATACCTCTACTTCCTGATTAAAACCTTTAAAAGATCTTCTTCCAAAGCTAAGATCTTGTAATTTCATATAACTATCTTCAAAGATGTATGATATATTTTTTACTAATTTATTATTTCTATAAGGATAAAATTGTAAAATAAAAACAACTTTTAAAACTTACTTAGTTGAATTATTCCCCAAAGTATACATAGCTTTCGAGGAACCAGATAACTTTATATTATCCCTAAATTTGTTAATAACATTATCCGATATATTGTTAATTTTTTGTTTCTCTTTAAAATCAACAACTTTATTCTTAGTACGCTTCATAAACTAAAAACTTTAATACTACATTTTAATATGTTATAAACTTACCTTCATATCTAAAACACCTCTAGAGACTGTTTTTTCAAAAAAATGTTGTCGTTCTTCACTTTTTGGTTTCATTTTTATTACCTATAAGTTTTCAAAATAAAATTGTGTGTAACCTAACTTTGAATAAATTTTTTTAAATTACTTATTTCTCCTAAAACGATAAATTTTATACACATTGTTCCATTTTTATCAGAGCGCCGCCCAATCTTATGCTTGCAATCACCATTCCGACATATTATTTTTCACTATCTTTTGCTTTATCACTTACCATCGATTAATATAGGAGGCTTAAAATTACATAACAATGAATTTAGTTATGACATTCAATTAACAAGTGTGTTTTTAAAATAAAAAGTATTCCATGTCCAGAGAAAAATATAATTAATAATAATACACTATCAAAAAAATGTACTTGTTTATTTTTTACTTTACCAATACAATTTACGATTTTATTATGCATTCATACATAAATCCAATTTTATAAAATTTTTATTTATTCCTTCCTAACCTCCAATTTACATCTTGTTTTCCGTCTTAATTATATTCTCTTATTTAAAATTTTTTGTTTATAAAATATCATTATATGTATACTAATCATCTTTCATATTTTCTAATCTTAAAAGGTTATAACATTTTAGATAAACTTTATTTTTTTTATATTTAATTCATTGAATAACAAATTTTTTTTTTAGTTCAATTACATCTAATTTTTAATATTATTATTCTCAAAAGCAACTCTTAAGATTAAGTTTTTCAACTACTAAAATTTTTGTTATATCTGCCATAAAATCAATGTTTAATTGTGTAAGAAAATTTTTTAAATATTTTTTGGTAAATATTAGGCTTTATTGATGTTATACTTTAAATATACTATTTAATTTTTGTCAATAATGGTTTTTAGATAGTATTTTAAAAGAAACAGATAGTTATATATATATATATATTATACTAATTATATACTAATTTTGCTAAGAATATTTCAATATGGGAGCTAAACAATCTGTTCAGTCTAGTATCGAAGTAGGCATCTTTTTTATATTTTGATGTAACTTTTTAGAGTCGTCAAAGATCGAACTCTGTAATTGATAATTCAGGTGCTGGTAATAACTCTAGAAGACGAGAATCATCTATTGAACGTAATAATCGCACTAGTAGAAGAAGATTTGAATCAAGTGGGGATGAGCTATTCATTTCAGAAGGGTCTAACAATGTTGGAAATACTATGTCTTTGGGATTCCCTTTGTTATTTTTTGGAGATAGTGGAAGTCAAAATAGAAGACGAGGTAACAATAACCATGATGCACTTCGTATAGTACGATCTCAAAGTCAATGTCCAGTTTGTAAAAAATTAATTTCAAACCAAGAGTTGCCAGCACATTTGAATGAATGTTTAAAACCACGTCTACAATATAATAGTACGTTATTTCTACTTTTATTTTTTATTATATTTTATTATATTTAGATGAAGTACTAACACAAGATAGAGGAGAATGTCCTATTTGCTTAGAAGAAATGGAAAAAGGGAGTACGATAGCACGATTAGAATGCTTTTGCATTTTTCACAAGCATTGTATTGATACGTGGTTATGTCGTGGTAATTCTAATTGGTGCCCAGAACACCCAGTGTATGATTAATTATTTTCCACATTAAGCATAATGGAAATTATATTTTATGGGTATAAAAAAAAAACTCGGGTACTTATCCGTTAGTTCCCCTCCCTCAAATAAAAGGCAATAAAGAACTTACTAAACAAAAAGTTATTTTATTTTATTTTTTTTTTTGTAAATATATTTCTTTAAATTGTTTAAAAATAAAAATCTATTACAAATAAACTTTATCAAGAATTTAATAGATGGTCATAATTAATATAAATATTTTTGTAATTCCAAATTCTTAAAATTTGTAAGAATAAATCTTAACATTTATTCTTCTCATTCCAATTGAATATGATTAGGTAGCTGTTAAACATATTCATGGCTATACCTCGTTGTTTTTTATTTTTCCATTGCCAGTTTTCTATATTTATTTTTTTGAAAAAAAAAAGTCTTGTTCTATTAAGCTGTCAATTGCGTCTTTTTATATTGATAGAAGACTTTATAAAATAAACAAAAAATTAATTGATTAAATATATTTTTTTAATTTAAATTTTCTAATGTTTTCAAATAATAACATACAGATATATCATATCATTTTAAAAGATGTATAATTATAAATTTTAAATTGTAGTAAAATTATAATTTTATTGCAATGTTATAATGTATCTTTAAAAGTTTTCTAATCTTTCTACTTTATCTAAATATGACTAGTAATAATAAAGCGCAAAGTTTATAATAAGAATAATTAATAAAGTTACACAATATTATAATAAGTTTTAAATTACAAATATAAATTTTTTTTCTCAATTTAAAGACTCTAATATTATTAATTTTAAACTTTTTTACACAAATTAACTTTTTTTAAATTTGTTTCTCAAAGGAAAAATTTCAAAAATCAGAATTTTCCAAAGAATTTTTTTTTAATCATATAATTATTATTACTTAGTTAGAAATTTTATAAGTAGTATTTTTTTTAATAATAGCTTTTTACGGTTCTCAAAATTCTAAAGACAAAAACGTTTGTTATTTTGTAAATTTTAGTTTTTTTGTTTATATATTTTTTAAATGAAAGATTTTAGAGTTCATTTTTTTTTTATAAAATCATAATTTATCGTTTTTGAAGGTCTTTTATAAAATTACATGTTATTTTGTTTTCAATTATATTTATCTTCAAAACACTTACTAATTTTTTTATATTAAAGAACTTTAAATTTATTAAATTTTCATATCAAATGTTTTAACAGATATATCCTTTGGTATTGTTTTTAAATACATTACCCCAAACTGTATAATACTGTTTTTTTTTGCCTGTAACATTTATAAGTAAAAAGAAAATACTCTTTTTATATTAAAAAAAATTTTTATGGTAATATTTTCTTCATAAATTAACTATTCTTTCTCCAAGATATCTAAATAATATATCTAAACCAGTGTAAAAAAAAATTTATTAAAATTTCCATTAAAAAAAAATCTATTAAATTTTGCATAAAAAAAAAATTTTTTTTATATGCGACAACTATTATCAAATTTCCTTCCCAACTTTAAACGCATACAAACACTTGAGGAAAAATTAACAATAAAAAAAAGAAAAATAGTTATCACCATCAGTTAACTTTAACTGTCTTTTCAAATTGTTCACGAGCAGAATCACCAACTCTAGCGGCTCTTTTCAAAGCTTCATCAATAGATTGTTGGTGTTTGAGTATAACGGGTTTAACAAATCTAAAGTAAAGTATTTGAGCTCCATTGGTAAATGGCAAATAAAGGTAAAGACAGAAAGCACATTTGAACAACCAATATAGTGGAAATACAGAAACAATTGCAACAGAGAATGTTTCAATAACGCTAAAGAATGCATATACAACCCAATATGTCAACCATTGAGTGTCATCTTCTTTTGGAGCTGATTCTATTGCTTTGACTGAGATGTAAGCTGGATAAGCAAATCCTATGAAATTACACATTAAATTTGCATAGTGTCCAAAAATCAAATAAAGAACATTTAAGGCGAAGAAACCTGCAAAAAAAAATATATATATATTTAAAACTATTTTACTAACCTCCTACAATGTGTATGCGTTTAATTCCTGTTTTCTTCTCAACGTTCTCAAAAATATCATTAAAATATCCGGGTTGATGAAGTTTCTTATCTAAATCACCAAGAAATTTCTCTACTGGAAGTGGAAGAGGCATAATTCCTAACTATAATAAAAATGCATGATTTAAACAAATAAAAATAGTTACCACGTAGATAGATGTAAAAAAGATGTATCACGCTTGAAAAAAAAACCACAAAGCAATAAATTATTCAATAACTCAATAAATAATGTTAAACCGATTTAGAATATTTTTCGATCACAATCTCCCAATAAAAAAAAAATAAAAGAAGAATAGTTAAACAATAAATTATGGGAAAAAAATTCTAGATAAAAGTTTGACATCTCTCCCAATGAACTTTTTTTAAAATTTTATTTTAAAATAAATTACTAAAATTTAAGCGATCATAATTTTAAAAGTCGCAATATTATTGCATAGAAAGGTAAACACATAATAAAGTAGTTTTTTTTTAAACAAACTAGTCAAATTTTAAAATTCAATGATTTAAAACAATGTGATATGGAGAGTAAAGTATACCCAACTGGGACGTTTTAAATCATAAATAAAAAGCAATCGTTCACAAAAAAAACCTTTCAAAAAAATATCAAAAACTCAATGAAAAACTTTGATGCAAGTGAATAACATTACTATTTATCACTATATATTGTAACCATTGGTACAAAAAGTCTCTTAAAAATATTTTAGAGTCAGTCGATAATTTAAATAAAAAAAACAAAAATATTAATGTGGGGCAGTGAGTATAAAGTCAATTCTACCATATGTGTAAGCAATGTACACCAAGCAAAATAAATCTTGCATTTACAGAATTATATAAAACACTGCACCAATCCTCAATACGTGTGTGTTAACGCTTCATATGAAGTATAGCAATTTAAAATAGTTGAGATTAAAAATTATTACACAATAAAATATTTTAGAAATTGAAATATAAAATATCTTTTCCTAGTCACAATGTAGAATTGTCATTTTAAAATTGCAAAGTATCTCTTATGATTATAAAAAAGAAGACACAAATATGTAATGCCAATATACTTACTCTTTGGTAAAAGTGATTGGTAATAAAGAGGTGGTCAGCGCTATAGTTTTAAATTACTATTGATGTAGAAAAACCGTACTCCAATACATTTAATTTTCTTTTTACTGATTTTCTAAAACAATTTATAAAAATATATCTTGCGCCATATAGAGAATATAAAATTTTCTAACTATTAAAAAATCAAATATGTATATAGATAAGAATAATAATTGTAAAAAAAAAAATATTTCATCCATGGTTAAAAATACAGAATATTATACTATAGTGACAGCAATTATATATTAACAAAAAAAAATCATTTTTATTTTCTTTTAATTATATTGTATATCTAATTCTTGGAGAAAAAAATTATTAAAAAATAGATGGATATCCTCAAGTAAATACAAAAAATTTTTTATCTAACATACCGCCAACAAATCGTTGTAGAATGCAGGTATTGGAAATAAGTTACTTTAAAAGCTGTTGTCTATGAGCGATTTTTTATTCTACCAATAAATATTTTTGCCATTTTTATCTATGTTTATTATGTTTATTTATTAATTTTTTTTAAAATTTTTAGAAGATACTATGAATAGTTTTCCTTTTAAAAGTAATGAAGTAACCATTGGTCAAAAACGAGAACATCCTGATAAAGAGTTAGCAAGAAAATCAGCTGCACCTAAACTTTTTATTACTGAAGAAATGAAGAAATATGTAAGGAATTATCAATTTCCTTTAATGTCAAAATTATCAGATAAGTATAAAAAAATAGAAAAAATTGGTGAAGGTACATTTGGATTAGTTTTTAAAGGAAAGTGTTTAAAAACTAATAAAGATGTTGCTTTAAAAAAAATTATAGTTGATCCTACAAAGGATGATGGTTTCCCAATTACTGCTTTACGTGAAATTAAGTATTTACAGATGGTTAAGAATGAAAATGTGACAGAATTATTAGAAGTAGTATCTGAAGATGATAAAGATACTGATGGAAAATACAAATTATGTTCTTCATTTTATTTAGTTCTAGCATTTTGTGATCATGATTTATGTGCTATTATTGCTCACAATAAAACAATAAAACTTACTATTCCTGAAATTAAAAAAATGTCCAAAGATTTGTTTAACGGTTTATATGCAATTCACGGTTCAAAATTATTACATAGGGATTTAAAATCTGCTAATATTTTATTATCATCAGAAAAAGGTGGTACATTAAAAATAGCAGATTTCGGGCTTTCTAGGCTACATACAGTTTCAAAAAATGAAAAACAATTGTATACAAATAGAGTTGTGACATTATGGTATAGAGCACCAGAATTGCTGCTTGGAGAAAGACAATATGATGGAGCTATAGATATGTGGTCTGCTGGTTGTATTCTTTCAGAATTTTTTATTGATGATAGAGCATTATTTACTGGTAATGTAGAAACAGAAGTTATTGAGAAAATTGTCCGAGAATGTGGATCTATAAATCCAGAAAGTATGCCAAATTGCCAAAGTTTGGATAATTATAAAAAATTTAATCTCCCACAAGGTGTAAAAAGGAGAATACAAAATACATTGGGACAAAAAGTAAAAGACCAAAATATTATGTCTGTTATTGATAATCTTTTAACCCTTGATCCAAAAAAACGGATGACGGCTGACAAAGCATTAGATCATGATATGTTTTTTCACTATCCAATGCCAGCTGAAGATCTAAGAGAATTATTTGGTCGTATAAAAGTAAATTTTTTTTTAATCATATTATTAAAATGACTTTTTAGGGTAAACATTTTTATGAATTTACTACTGGTAGTGGAGCACATATTAAAAATATGAAAAATAACTTTAAAAATGCTCCTCAACAGGGACCAAAGGGTAAATCTCAATTAGCATCAGGTAGAAAAGGTGATGCATTTATTGATCATGTTTTTTAAAAGTATTATAAAATTAACTTATTCAATATCTCACTAATTTTACAATTATGTCAAAATTCTTTTGTTTATGCATATTGATGTTTATATTAAACGTTATTTTTACTACAAAGTTTTTTTTTTATTATTATTATTTACTATTCTAATGTCATATGTTATTATGTAATGGTTTTCTTTTAAGTGGTTTAAATTTGAAATATTATTTTTTTTTTAAATATTCTTGGTAACTATTGACATAACATTTATGGGGAAAATTTTGAAATTATAGAGATTTTCTTTATATTTACTTGCAAAAGTAGAAAATTAGCTTTCAAAACAACTATACCAGATAATTAAAAATAAAATAAATGTAGTTTGTGGTAATTTTCTATTTAAAAATATTGATAACAATGTATAAATGAAGATAAAAGTACAACTTTTTTGAAGAAAAATAATTAAAAACTTATTTCTATTTCATATTTAAAAATTAAAAAAAAAAATCTAATTGTTTAAAAAAACAATTTATATTATATAATCTACATTTTTTGCTAATAAAGAACAGTTATAGAAATTTTAATAAAAGCTTGACTTATGATTTGAGCATTGTTACATTAAGAAAATTTATGAAAACTTTATTCATTGGCAATTTAAAAGCTATCAAATATAAAAGTTTTTGTTCAAAAATTTTTTCAACTACAATTAACATTAACAAATTTAAAATATATAACTAATCATATGTATAAAAAGTATTTCAAAATTGAAAGGAACAATATTGTAAAGTAACTTTTGAAAAGTTAAAATAAATTTTTTATTTATTTTATGCAAATTGTTTTAATAATTTAGTTATATAATTTATGAAATTTTTATATTACTACAAACAAATACTGTAGTTGGTATTAATTATATGTCTTTCCATAAATTTTTTTAACTAGTTTTTTCCTTTTCCTCAATTAAGTTTTCTTTTCTCAAGTATCTTTTGTTTAGAAGGTATATTAGTATATAATTTTAAAATATATTTAAAATATTAAAAAAAAATTTTAAAATATTTTGCCAATAAAAAATTTACAAACAAATTAATACTCCTGTGGCACAGTGATACTTTAAAAATGATAAATAAAGTATTTATTAAAATTGAATCATATAAAATTAAGGCATGATTTGACTTGTTGATATGATATATTTTCAAATGAATACTATTTCATTTTCCAATTATAATTAATAAAAAATCATGTTTTTTTGTTATGAATAATTTGCTAATTACCGAAAAGTGTAAGATTAATTATTATTTGTCAAAAAAAAGTATTTTCATAAACTTGTAAATAAATAACATGTTAATTATTTGAATTAAAATTATTAAATACTTAATAATACATAAATAATTTAAATTGTATTTGTTTAAAATATAGCTTATACTAATTTTACATTTTTTATAAGATAAATTTGTAAACTATTTGTAAAAAAATTCAATCTCTAAATTTTATAATAAATTTTTTTTAGTCTTTTTATAGTTTTTTAATTACTTATTAATAATATTTTGTAAGTGTTGTCAATTATTAATAAAATAAAGTATTTTACAAAATTAATAAATATTTTTAATTTTATATATAATAAATCAAAAAAAAAATTTAATACTTTAAAATGTTTTGAATTATTATTTTCAATTTTATTCATATATGAATGATATGATAAATAGTAATAATAATGTTAATTCAAAACAAAGTAATTATTTTTATTCTAATATAAAAGTAAGTTTATTACTATAATATTAAAAATTTTTTATACATAGGTTATAAGTACAAAAACACAAATGAATTATATTACAAAAGAAAAAATTAAATATATAATAAAATTGATATGGTTATAAAGTTTTAAAATAGAATGTTTTCATTTTAAATTCAAATGTTATTTTAAAAAATATTGTACATATTCTGTCTTATTATTCATTTACATTTGAATTTATTGTTATAGATTTATTTCGTCGACATGGTAAATTACATAAACTAAAATTAGAAAATATATTTTTAAAAAGTTGCCAACAATTTTCATTACTCTCTGCAATTTCTGTTTCTTTTATTGAATATATTATACTTCCAAATATAACTACAGCAAAAGATACAAAATATAATATATGAAATTGATAATTAAAAAGAAATATTCCTGCTATCAATGAATAAAAATCTGCTGTTAAAATAGATAAATTAAACATTAATGCGGATGTTTTTTGTAATACAATAGAAACCATTGAATAAAATATAAACATTGAAATTGAATATAATAAATACATTCCAACAACTTTCCATGTCCAATTAATTTCAGCTAAATTATACCTTTCAAAAATTGAAAGTTGAATACCAGAAATTACAAACCCTATAATACCAACTAATCCAAGATATTCTTTTCGACTATAATTTTTTACAAGCTTTTCTTCCCCTGTATTGGATAATGCATAAAGTGCAGATGAAGCAATACACAAAAAATCTCCTAAAAATTTATTAGATACTTGTGAAGAATTATCCTTATTTTCCAATATATCTGCCCAAATAAGAAAAATTATACCCAAAAGACAAAAAGTTACTCCTACTATATGAAAAGTAAGATAACGTACACGTAAAAAAAGATATGAAAATATCATAACAAATGGAATTACAGAACAATCTAATAATTGAATTGATGTTAAATTTGTAAATTGATATGCCCAAACAACTAAATAATTTGCTTCTACATCTATAATTGCTAATAATAAATATTTCCATCCTCGATCTTTTATAAGTTCAAAAAAAGATTCTGTTCCATCACTAAAAATAAGACTTAATCCATAAATAAATGATAGAAAAAAATAATTTAAAAATGATTGTGTCATTGGAGTATTAACTTTAAATTCACTTAAATATTGTGATCCAATACCAGTTCCACATAAACAAAGAGATAATACTTGACCATATAATATAGCTTTTAAAGTTCGTTTAAATTTAAAACTATCTAAACAACAGCAACAATCATAACCTTCTTCAGAATCTTCTCTTTCAGCTTGTTGTATCACTAATGGATATACATTTGCAGTAGTAGAGGTACCAGACGGAAATGAATTTTGTTCTGGCATATTTTAATATGAAAACTTTAATAAAGTAGTTTAATGTATTTTAAGGTTTATTTAATTTTTCTTATACTATATGATAAGATAAAAAGTTCATATCAACTTGATAAAAATGTATCAAATTATAAAAATGAGAATACTTGAAAAATTTTATAAAGCAAAGTTAGTAGAGATTGCTATAACAACTAACAACTTTATAGCTGTCACTTTTGTGATCATTAACAAATGTTCAGTACTTATGCTATGTATTTATCACGTAATAATAATAATATATTTTGGGTTTTAATGATGTGCTAAAAGAAAGAAGATAAATATTATAAAACAATATTGTATAATCAATCAGCAAAAACATATATTTATGATTAAAATAATTTTTATCAGAATTGACACATTATAAAAAAATTTAATTATATAATTTAATTATATTTTATTTATGAAAGATAAAATATTTGGATAACAAATGAATTTTTTTTTATACTGAAATATTTACAATTATTTTAATATTTATAACCTTTTAAAAAAAATTTTCCATAAATAATAATCTATCTTTTTAATATACTTATTATCAAATATTACAAATATGTTCATAAATTAAAATATATAATCATCATCAACATTTCCCTAAGACTCTCAAAGCGATTGTTTGGTATATTGTTCCTCCTGTCATCATTTTTAAAATACAAATAAGATATTATTTCTAAGAAAGAATCTTATTATTGTGGACTGATAAGAAAAAAAAGAATGGTGCAAGAGAGTACTATGATATGGTAAGTACGTTATATTTTGATATTTTTAAAATTATTTAATTTAAAGCCTTGATAATTCCGCTTGGATGAGGAATGGTGACTATCGCCCCACAAGATTTCAATGTCAGAAAGATGCTATAAATCTTTTATTTCAGTGTAAAACACGTTCTAATCCAGAGAATGCTGTTGGACTATTGACTATGGCTGATGATGTTCGTGTTCGTTCTACTATGACTCAAGATGATCGTAAATTATTCATCAAATTACATGAAGTTGAAATTGAAAATGTTTCAAAAGTAATTCCTGCTATAAGAACAGCTCATCTAGCATTAAAGCATCGTCCAAATAAAAATCATAAAATGAGGATCATTGTTTTTATTGGAAGTCCAGTTGAAGATATCGATAATTCAGATTTAGTTAAATTAGCTAAAAAATTAAAGAAAGAAAAAGTAAATGTTGATATTGTTTGTTTTGGAGAGGCTGCTGAAAAAAATAATGAAATGTTTGAACAATTTATTGAAACATTAAATGGTAAAGAAGGAAAAGGTTCTAATATGGTTATTGCTACAAATGGTTTATTGACTGAGGCCATTGCATCTTCTGCTATATGTATGAATGAAGATGGTTCTGGTGGTAATCTTATTAATACTGGATCAGGATTTGAATTTGGTATTGATGATGCTGATGATCCTGATCTAGCACTTGCTTTAAGAGTTTCTCTCGAAGAACAAAGACAAAAACAACGAACAGAAGTAGCAAATGTTGATGAGGGAGAAAAAATGGAAACAAGTAGTGAAAAACCTAATGCACCAGATGTTGCTTTTATGACTGAAGAAGAACAACTTGCTTGGGCTTTAAAAATGTCAATGGCTGATGTTGATAAACCTTCTGAACCTGAAACAGCTTCTAAAAAAGAAGATGAACCTACAACTGAAAATGTTGAAACAAAAGAGGAAGAAGAAGCTATGGAAACAGAAGATTTCAATAATTTGATGAGTGATCCTGACTACCTTCGTGAATTAGTATCGACATTAGAAGGTGTTGACGCTTCACAGATTGAAAGTGCTATTAGTGGATCTGATCCATCTGTTCAACTTGAATTTATGACAGAGGAAGAACAAATCGAGTGGGCTATTAAACAATCAATGAATCAATCCGATGACAAGAAAAAAACAGATGATAAACAATCTTAAGCTTCTAATGAGATAACTTATTAATATTGTATTTGAAAAATAAATATGAATTATACGTCATGAATTTTATTAGTATAAAAAGTTAACAAAATAAATTTTTCTGTTTTAAAAAATGCTATTTGACCATATAAGGTGAAATAATAGAAATTTACTTCAAAAATATTTTATTTTATTTGAATCCAATTACAGTCATTGGATATGTCATAGCGTAATACATTATCTTGTAGCGTAAATTCTTGACAAAAAACGGATGTTTTGAAATAGTACATGTCATCATTAATAACTTGAAGACAAGTATTTATATTTTCTTCACAATATAATGGTTGTTGAAAGTTATTCCATGAAATTTCAATCGGATCAAAATAATAACTATTAATAAATTGTGGACTATCTATTAAATTTTCATTATTTTCAATTTTAGTAACATTTAAATTTGTATTTTGTGATGGTTTTAAAAGAAAATAGAATCTAGATTTATAAAAACAAACATTGTAAAAGTTAGTTACTTCATCTGGAGCTAATAATTCTTCTTTAATTCCTGTGTAAATATTACAACGGAAAAAGGAACACTCATTACTTTGTCTTTGACAATTTAAAATTACTAAAATAAAATATATATATAGTGTTAAAAAAAAACATACAATAAATATAATTATCATGTTTAAATATAAAATAATCATGAAAAATTCTATCTCCAATGTTAAAATCAAATTTTGTTTCAATATGTGTATCTAGCATCTTATTTACATTTGCTGTATCAGAAATTTTAAAAATTTCACAATATATATTATTATCAACAATATTTTCATTTGATGAAAATGAATTTCTAAGAATTAAAAAACCATTTTTAAATGATACAAATGCATGCTTTGTATTTGGTTTTACAATATATTCATAACGCTCAAATGATGTTATTTCAGGATTAAGCAATTTTAAATGGCTAATTTTTGGTTCAATTTCATCTTCATTGTAAATAAATATTTCATTTTCATTAATTAAAATATCATAGATATCTTTTGTTCTTTCTAAAGGATTTTCTTTTACTTTGTCAATGTAATCTTCCATTCTTTTTTTAGCTGTCATTTTACATTTGAAACGGTTAAATTCATTATTAAGATCATTTAAAAAATCTACTTCTTCATTCATTTCAATATTATTTTCATCATCATTATTTATAGTTTCTTCTACATAATCATCTGTATCATGATTAGATTTTTCATCGTCATTCATATCTTCATCATCAATAGTTTCATCATCCATACTACTATTATATTCTACATTTTCATTATCAATATCTTCATTTTCTTTATCTTCTTCATCTTCCTCATCTTCTTCATCATCTTCATCATCTTCACTATCATAATCACCATCATCATCCATAAATTCATATTCAATTCCATTATTACATTTATGTTGATAAAGATAATATAGACGATCAATGTCTTCATCTTCTTCTTTACTTGAAACTTGTAAATTTGTATTATCACCACCTAAATATTCATCTTCAAAGTATTTGTGATATCGATAAAATCCAATTGTCTTAGCAATTTGTGAATAAAAACAATTCATATAAGATGTAATACGCTTCATGAAAGCATAATCTACAACAAAAAAATCAGCAATTCTATATAAGTCAACAATTATATCCAAAGATATAACTATAATTTGTGCATAATAATATTTTAAAATTACTGCAAAATGATCAAAAGAAAAATCTTCAATTCGAAAAATATTAATTTTTTTATCAGTAATATTATCAAATTTATATTTAAAATAGCCAAAATAGTTTAAAAGAAATTCTTTTCTAACAACTATTGAACCATCATAAAATATTAATTTAATGAAACCATTTTTAATTGGAACATCTTCACCTGTAAAAGCATTATATGGATCGAGATTATAATTTAAAACATAATCACGAAATGCATTTTTTCCATAGAAATAATATGATCTTACTAAATCTATGGATGAAACTGTTATTGTAGCATGTTGAATCTCATTCTGAGTAAGGCAATGACCTTTAGCTTCAATTTTACGAAGAATTTTTAATAATTTAATATCTCTGTAAGATATTGTTGGTGAATTAACACGACTATCATATAATTCAGCTGTTTCCATAATAGATTTATAGACAACTAAAAATTAGATTAAAAAATTTATTAAAACTTTATAATTTGTAAAAAAAAACGAAGATAAACAAATGAATTAAAAAATTATTTATGTTAAATTTTATAAATAATGTAGATTGATAATAAACATATTTGAAAACAAAATGGATTTCTTTTAGACGAGGTTCCCCCTCAAAAAACTTTTATAAATTAAATTTTTTTTATTTTTTTATCAAGAAGTATAGATAAATGATAATTATATCAATCTAATAATTTAACTTTATTTTCAGGACAAAAATTGGTTTAAAGTCAATAAACTTTAATAAATTGTTTAGTATTGATATTATATATATGTATATTTATATATTTAGTTAACGCGTATATAAAAATTAAGATAATATTTTTCTACAGAGAAACTATAGAAAAATACATACAGTGAGAATTGTCATTAATTATATCATATTTTTTTTTAAAACAAAAGATTGACAATGTTATCAGTAGTAGCATTTTAAAAACAAAAATATTTTATAATAAAGAAATATAATATAATTTTTACTTACAAATATATCTATAGAAAAAATATATATCATCTTAGAAACTAAAAGGTGAATCACTACTTATATTATAGACAAAAGGATCTTGAATATCCTTTATGTCAATTTTTTCTGTATTTTTTTGTGGAAGTTCCTTTTGAAGTCGATATTTTTTTGCAATTTCCTTGCTTAGTCTTTCATCAATTCTTAGTTGTTTCATGATATTTGTATCATGTAAAAAGGCACATTTTAATGGCAAAAGTGATGTTAACAGAGGAGATATTGGTCCTCCTACTGCTTGCACATCAGCTACTGGTCTTAGAACAACTTCTGCCAATATTGATCCTGCTATTCCATCACAACGCGTGTTCAATTTTTGTTTATAACATGATAACATACATTCAGCAACACGGCACATTTCATTTATTGATATTTTTGCAATGTATGGATCAAATGCTTCTAGAAATTTAAAATCTTGTTGAAACAATTGTTTTAATGAAATTCCATTTACCAAATTTGAAGCCATACAAAGAGTTTCACATTCTAAAAGTTTAATTATTAAAAATTTAAATAAAAATTACCAGAATTTGAATATCGGAACCAATCAGTAATACATGGAATTGTAGCATCAAATGCATCTTTTTGTTCTTCGCACATATACTTTAAACCGCTAGTAGATGTAACAAAAAATTTTTGACTTGGACATTGTGGTCTTTCTTTCATACAAGTTATTGCTGACTGATATTCTCTAAAATAAAATAAAAATATTTCTAAAAATATATATAACTAAACAAACTCGCAAATAATTTTATATTTCTCAGAAATTTTCATAGACATTGACATGGCAGGTTTAACAATACCAATCATTTTATCATTACAATAATGAAGACATTCATCAGGACCTGTGTAATCATCTTCAGTACCAATTTGTTCATCAACAGAAAATATATCATAGATGGATGTCTCACTAGAATGTTCCTCTCCATCATTATCACTTTCAAAAAAACTTTCTTTATCAAGAGGTGAAAGTTTAAATGATTTTGAAACAAATATTAAATAATTAATGGTCAGTAGAAACAAAAAACTTTTCATCTTAATAATAACAATTTGGATGACTAAATTTTATTTATATAGTAATATTGTCATCAAAACACTTTTTTTTTCTTGTTAACATATATAAAAAAAAAATGATCTTATTTTTAAACTTTTATAAGATAAAAATTAAGAGTGAAATAGTATATATTTTATTAAACATTAAATTTAATAGATTCATTCACATTTATTCTACTTTACAAAATCAATGTTTTTTTAAAGATAATTTTTAAGATGATATGTTAAAATTTGTTTAATAAAAAGTTACAAAATTAAATTAATTTCTTTAAAAACTAAAATATAATAATTCATCTATTTCAATAGAAATATCAATAATAATACAATTTTTGTAGTTAATTATACATAATAATTTCCAATTAATTACTTAAAAACTTTTTTTTATTTTTTTTTTTTTGTAGATAACTTATATTTTATACTTAATTAAAATACAAATATATAACGAAAAAAGTTTGGTTTTATATTTAATATGTACAAAATAATTTTAACATCTTCTTTACAATAATCCCGCCTCATATTCAAGACCAAAATGTTCCATTAAAGATGTATCAATCTTGAATATTCCATTATCTCCCCAATAATTTCCAAATGAATTTACAGCAAGCCAATAATGTTTTCCATCAGAATCAGTTCCCCATCCAATAAGTTTTACAACATGCCAATAAATTATTCTTTTTGTAAAATTTTCTTCTGGATATGGATGAAATATACCACTACTATAATGTAAAAATTCTTCTGTTACTGGAAATGCCATTGTTGTTGGTCCTGCTAAAAATAATTCTTTTTTTATTATTGTACGAATCTCTTCTGATGTCAAAGGTGTTGGTGAAGATTTATTAAAATGTTCAACAATACTTGAAAGTATTACACGATTATCACCATTTTTATTAATTGTCATTGATCTTGAAACTAATGTATAAGCAATACTTCCAAAATGTTTATCTTCTTCATACTCATTTTGATAATAAGTATTTTGACAACTTCGAATACATGATCTTCTATATTCTCCTTCAATATAAGTTGATAGACTACAAGGTGTTCCACAAGAAATATCCATATTATAAGGTCTACAACCATCTCTACCTCCTGTAACAATTCCTTCTAAAACCCAATAAACTAATACTTTAAGTGGATCTCCTCCATAACAAGAACCACAAATTTTACAACATGACAAAACATCTTCTATTGATAAGAAATTTTGATATGTACCATTACTACCTATACATGCTCTATCAGATGCTACAGATACTGCTGAGGCAGAAAAACATGATCCACAATTACCTTGATTAACAATTGTTGAAATAGTTGGACAATTAGGCCATTTAATTCTAGCATCAAATTCTTTTGGTAATTGGGATTTAGGAAAATCTTCCAACATTTGTAAATGTGATTTCATTCGATCTGATTTGAAAAATTTTTCTAAATGTGCTACGTATTCTTTTACGGCTGTACTATTTCTTACTGTTTCATAATTAAAATTTTTTACTTTTTCACCAAATTTATTAAACTTAGCTTTCCAACGTACATTTTTTCCTTGATTTACTTGACTTATTAAATGTTTTAAATAACTATCTTTTGCAAGAGTTTCTTTTTTATTCATTACATATTTATAATATACACCACTTAAAGCTAATACAGAAGCTATTACTTAAAAAAAAATATATTTTATTTAATAAATAATATAAAAAAAAATTTCATACCTAAAATAATAAATAAGCCAATAAAAATCCACAAAATTTTTTTTGAAGATTTTCCATGATTATTTATTATATTTCGATTTCTTCCTAATTCTTCTGTTGTATTTTCCTTCATTAATGTATCTAAAATTTATTTAATATAATAATTTGAATGTTTCTGAAAATAATAGATTTTAAAAAGAATATAAGTAAGCATAAATTTTGTTATAAATAATTAAAAGAATAAATATTTTAAAGTAACTTAAATATTATAAATCACTCATTTGCATTAATTTAAAATAAAAATCAATATTATTTTCTTTTAATGATAAAATGGCATTTTGCTTTTATCACACAACTTATTAAAATAAATAAACTTTAAAACAAGTATATTATATACTCCAATAATAAAGTAATATATATTCTTAAAAAATTTTAAAGAAAATCTATCTTACTTACCTAGAATTTTGTTACTTGAGGCGTGTCTGTTTTTTGACATCAAAGTTACAGATCGTCTTCTTACCATCTTAATGAAATTAATAAATATTTTTAATAAAATTGTCACTTTTTGAATATTATTATTTGAATACAAAATACTTTGTTAGTGACCTCTACTTGTCTATTTAATTTTTGATGGACACCTTCAAACTATTCTTGTTGATTTACAAGAAAGACACAATATAACGATTAGTAGTTTATTTTACTTTTATCTATTTAGTTTAAAATTAAATAAACACTAACTAAAATAATATATAAATTATATACAATTATTATTACAAAAGTCCAATAAAATAGGAATAAACAGGTTTGATATTTATTATAACAAGCTTATTTAAAACCTTGTTAATCAACTTATTGTTTATATTTTCATTTAATTTACAGTTATTTTCTTTAAAAATTATCTATAAAATAAAAACTAGAAAATATACTTTTGTTACTTTTTTTTCTTTTTATTATATTATTTTCTTTCTCTAGCATTTTAAGATAGAACATCATTTATAAAAATTGACAATATTTATATAAGATAAATAATTTCATTGCGAAAATAAATATATAAAAGCATTTAAATAAGTGAAAATTCATATATAAATCACAGGGATATTAAAAAATAATAATAATAAAAATTTGATAATCAAATTAAAATCCATGAGTTAAATTGAAGGAGGCGGTTAGTGTATAAAAATTATGAATTATTAACAAATAAATTATAAATTTAAAAGAGAAAAAAAAAATTGTTATGATTTATTATTACATTCTGTTGGATGATAACATATTGCACAAATTAAATGCTAAAAATGGATTTGTTATTGTTGTCATTTGAGAAATTGAATTAATATTACTTCTTTGGTTTGATTGATTTTTAGTTAATGAATTTTGTAAATCTAGCAAAGTGAGAGGAGTTATATTAGATGTTGTTGGAAGATTAGGACTTGCTTGATTTGACACAGCTGTAATTGCTGCAAATAATGGTGAAATTGATAATGTTTTTTGAAAAGATGTTAATTGTTGAGATAGAGCAATAGCATCATATGAGATATTTCCCGTATGATTAAATGATTGTTCAAAAGGAGGAGTTAAATTAAAAAAATCATTACTAGTTGCTGGTGTTATAAGATTTTTTTCCACTTCTGACATAAATTCTGAAGGATTTGGTGTATGTAATAGCATATGTTGTTCTACAGTTGATCTTTTTTTTGCAAACCAATTACAAAATATACATTTATAATTAAATGGACCTTTTGGTGTAAGATGGCCTAATTTATGTTGTAAAAGTTTATCATGACCATTACAAGTAAATGGACAATCATTGCATGAAATGGTATCATTACAATTTGATGAAGATTCATTTCCAATAGAAGTAGATAGTATTTCATAAGATCTGGCACTGGAGATTGTTGATGATGGTGATAATGATTCTGATTGAAGTGAATTAGGTGAAGAAAGTCCAACCAATTCTGGAAGGAAATGATTTGTTGATGGTTGATAAGCAGATATTGCAGATGAAGACTCAAAAAGTGTATTATTACAAATAGATGAAAAATTAATTTTAATTGACATTGGTGTACAATTGCTCTTTGATAATGAACAATGAGCTGCTGTTTCTTGAATTTCTTTAAAATTTTGTTTACAATTAATACATTCAAATGGAGACGTTGAATGTATTTTATCTAAATGCTGAATCATCATTTCGATAGACTCTTGTTCATATCGACAAATTAAACATTTAAAACTATTTGATGAATTGATATTTGCAATATTTTTAATTATACCTTCTGTATTAAATGAAGAAGATTTTTGTTGTTTTATTCTTTTTATCTTTGGACTACATAAATTATTTTCTTTAGAAGGAATTGGTGATCCACATGATGATGATGATGAATTTTGTGAAATATTTAAGTCATCTTTACTATGTCGTGTTATTTCAAATGCCTTTGATCGTGAATATTTTGAAATTACACGAATTCCATGGGCTTTTGCTACATGACGTATTAGATCTGCCTTCCATCGTGAGGTTCTAAAAAAAAAATGCTAATTTTTGCTTTAAAAAATTTTTTTTTAATTTTAATAAAATGTGATTATTTAAAAAATATATATAAAATTAATGTTAATGATAAATAATTAATATGACTTTTGTTGTAGCGGTATTTATTATTTTGGATTATAAAATAAGTATTAAATACTGCCTTATCTAAAATTCTACTTTCTTGCATTTTTTTTTCTTTAACTATTAACTTTTAAAATAGAAAAAAAAAATTTTATAAAAGTAGAAAATTGATAATTATTGAATTTTTAAATGACTAATTTTATTTAAATTTATTTATTTAATACTTACCTGGAACAAAGTTTACATTTAAATGGCCTGGAATTTGTATGTACTCTTTTATGTCGTATCATTTCAGAAACCCATTTACCTGAAACAAAAATTTGATAAAAAAAAAGATTAATAAAATTATCAATATTGTTATAATATTACATTAATGATAAGATAATTTTTAATTTGTAAAAAAAATAAAGTATTTACCTTTGTATCCGCATACACTACATGAACGATTCCCAACATCCACATCAGTTTCAATTCTCTACAAAAATAAAATTATTAAAATATTTATTTAAAATGATTTTTTACCTTTAATTCTTCATCATCATCTGGCATTTCAATGACTTCATTTTCTGTTTGATATAATTTGGCATTAGGATCAGTTTCAGCTCTTCTAGCAACTAAACCATCAAGTGTATTATCCATATTACCAATATTACGTCTCCTTTTCTTAATATTATTTTCAACATTATTAGATGAATTAATATTTTCTAGACTTAATATAGAAGCTTTATTTGTAGCTTTACTTGCCAATGCTAATAATAATGATTCTGATGTTGTAAGTAAATTGGTACTATTCTCAGAAGGTTGTTGACCAATTTTTACATTTACGTTTTCAGAGAGTTCGCGCATTCTTCTCTAAAGTATAAAGTAGGTATATTAATATAGAACTAAAGATATATATATTTATATATATATATATATATATATAATAACGTGTACAAAAATTATTCACAAAAAAAAAAAAAAATTTGAAGCGTAACATAATAGTGCAAGCTGAAGAAGGCTGTCGGTGACAGCTGAAGAAATAATTGTATGTATATTTAAAAAGTTTGAAGTAGGTAGCGTTAGAGTAAATTTAAAAGAAAAAAATTTATTCCAAGGCATTAATTTAAAAATATATTTTAACAAAATTAATATTTACGATTGTATCCTGAAATCATTTAAGTATAGGATATTTTAAAGGCATGTCTTTTGGTCAACACTTTAAAATTCTTATTTATTTAGAATCTAGGGTGGAGTTTGAAAGAGGAAATGATGAAGTAAAATAATGATAATAAAATGATGATTGAAAGAAAATATATATTATGTAAATGGTGATTATATGTAAGGTAAAGAAGTAGGTGGATCTCGTAAACACGGGAATGGTTTCGCAATTCGCGTTTCGGCTATCAACACTCTAGGATTAACGCGCACGCTACCACTTAAACTGACAAAATTCGAGGAACAATAATTGAAAGATGTACGGTCAACAAAATATTATGCAGGTTGTGATACAGTTTTTCTCTGGTGATTGGGACTCTTCTTCATTCAAAAACATTTACATACATAAACCTAGGTCCCAGTTCATTTACATTTTTTTACCTGTCTATTGTCAAACAAATTGTCAAGTGTGATCGTGCCAGGTCATGTCAAGTTTTGGAGCTCCTCCTGCTTTCAGCTTTAGGTTCTTTGTCTCCAACAAATATATATATATATATTTTTTTTTCCTGATCCTTGTATGTATGTATTTTAATACTGAGAATATAAAAGATTTCTATTTACTAAATAGTGATTGGACCTACCAAAGAAAAGAAGTAATATAGAAAGAGAAGTGATAAAAAAAAAATTTGTTTGATTTAGTTGTCCTCAAATAAAAGATCCTGGCTCAGGAAGGTAGCCAGTAACAAATAAATGTAAATGGTGATACAAATATAACAAGTTACATTCACTATAAAAATTTTTTGTTCAGCCGGGAAACATTTGTCTGTGAAAAAGTATTAAGAAAAAATACTGAGATCCCACTGACCAAATGTAAATAGTGACACGTACCAGGGCTCAAGGCATCTGACGTAATCGTAAAAATGGACTCCGCAAATAATTGATGAGTAAAGGAAATAAACGATTCTGCAAATATAAAAAGTACGGTGGTTTGTGACGTTTTCTGAATTATATAATAAACAAATGACCAACAGCTTATAGTATGTTAGTTAAATAATAATGATATAGAGGAAAAAAAAAATTAATCAGTTCAATTATTTATTTTTTGTAAAAAATATTCATTATAAAAACAAAATAAAAATAATGAATAAATATAATAATAAATATAAAAAGATTCATTTTCATCTACAAAATGAAAATTTTTATCATTAACTATACTTTACATGGTTTTTATATGATATGTAGAAATATTGTACAAATGATATGAACCATTAATGTCTTCCAATCATTTTTGCTTATATGCTTCAAGTATATACAACTGTAATCTTTATTTTTATTCTTTGACCGCCTGTATCTGATAAGGGCAAAAATAATAGCCATTTATTTTTATAAATAAGTATAAAAACCTTTAAATAATTGTCAATTACTTTATTGTATCAGCAACATTTTATTTTATCTTTAAAATATTTTATTTAAAGAATACAATCAAAAGATATAAATTTATTTCTAGACGCAGCAAAATTCGTGTTACTCATTACCAACCTGAACGAGCTATTTGATTCTTCAAAATTCTTAATACTATAATCAAATATTTCTGGATATAAGTGTGTCTTTTTATGTCTAAGTGATAACACGGAAGGAGATAAAGTTCAATTTAATGTTTACATAAAGTTTGAGATGAATGAAAAATTTATGTTAAGAATTTTGATACATCTTTTGTTATAATAGAATATATATAATAAATATATCCACAACAAACTAACATTAATAATTCTTTTAATACATATACTGGTAATTTTTAATTTTAAATAAATAAGATAATTTAATATTTCTTAATATGTATATATATATATAAAAATTTTTTTTATTATTATATATTATCATGTAATAAAGTAATAAAATAAATTATATATCAATAATTTGAGGTTTTAAACAACATATAAAAAGAATGTTTAGTATATTAATCTTTTAAAGTTTATACAAAACATTTTTATATAATATTTTTTACCTATATACTAATAAATATGTACCAGTAAACAGATTTTTAAAAGAATAAAGTACTTTTCGGAATAGTCTAAGATCACACGTACCTCTTTTACCAACTCATTTAAATAATTATAGTTATTGCTTTTGTATCCATATTAAATCACATTATTCTTATGTAAACATTGCAAAATCATATTAATTTTGTTGATAATAAAATTATTATAGTTAGGTTTTGGAAATTTTGAATTATGATAATAAAAAAAAAAAAATGGCTGAATAAAGAAATTACAAATGTTTTCTAGAAATATTCCTGACACTTCTTGGCACAGACTTTTAAATTCATTAACAAATAAAAATTAAAGAAAGTTTGTTTGTTACAAATACTATGTATCCTGGTTATTGGAATATAATGTTGATTTTGAAAAGTGATTGACCATAACAAAAGAATACTTCAAATGTACTTCAAAATGTAATTCTAGGTTATGATTAAGCGATACAATTACAGTGTTATTTACAAATATGTTTTGATATAATGAGACAATATCATTTCAATTAAACAAGGGAAAATTTAAATCTTTTCAAATTTTAAATATTTTTTTTTCTTATCTTTTTTTTAACAAAAAAAAAATAAGTCATTAAATATCCTCTTTTTGTGAACATTCTAATTTTTATTTCGATGTAAAATAAAAATATTTTAACAATACTGATGCAAAATGTTTTTATTGTCTATGTTTATTTTAAATTATGTCATTTTTAACATTTTATTGAGAAGTATAAGGAAATATATAAGACAATATAACATGACATATTTGGCAATTAGCATCATTATTTATAACATCAATTTTCAATTCAATGATTCATCCTGAAATTCTTTTTTCTTCAGTTTGTCATTGAGACATAAATCTATGATTAAAATTGTCCATTTTGGATTGACATGTTATAAAATTATATTAATATAATCTTATTTCTTGTGTTTTTAAATTGAAATTATCATAGAATTATTTTAACAAACAATATTTTAAGTCATAACGAAATATTATTATTAATTAAAATAAATTTATGTAATTGTTTGGTGACCTTTAAAACAATTATTTTAGAATATAATTTTATATTTCACAAAAAAAAATAAATAAAAATTTATATTTGCAAAGAAAATTTATAAATTTATATCTTAAGATGTATTTTCTATCAATTTTTTCTTTAATTATTTTTTTTCTACATACTATTTATATCATTGAATCATTGCCTACAGAACAATGGATGCCACCATTTAATAATTCACGTCAATTAGCGTTACTATGTACTGATAACAATCATAAGTTTATTTATACAGATAGAATGCATGGAGCGGTATGTTTACAAAATAAATTACAATTTTAAATAAATATTATTATATAACATAATGTTTTTTTTATTGAGTTTAGATGACATATTTGTTTCAATCAAATGATACTCATCAAATATGTATGAATAATAATGAAACAAAAGTGAATCCTAAATATGAAGGATTAATATGGTTAATAACAAGTTTACAAAGTTGTAGTGTTGTAAGAAAAATAAAGTCTAGATTTTCTCGTGAAAAATATAATAGTAATTTTCATTATAATTTTTTAAAAGCTGGTTTTTCATTAGTTTGCCAAAAGACTGATGATATTGGTGTTTATCAATTACAATTTTATGCCGATATATTTCGAATACTTTTTGAAAGACATAATGAAGATAGAAAGTAAGTTTTATAATAAATATATAAATAAATAAATAGAAATTATTTATAGATTAATATGTCAAAAAGTAGTTACCGTATATAGTGAAATGTACGAAAGATGTCATGTAATGAATAAAACAGATTTTATGAAAAGTGTTATGAATATATGTAATATTCGAGGTGGTATGATTAGAGTAAATATTTTCTTTCAACGATTCGCAAGAAACTGTGATACACCACAAGAATTTTTTATAAATCATAATCAATTTGTATATAAAGGCTTTGGTCAATCATTGACAGAAGATAATATATTTATGAATTCATTAAGTGCCCATTTATCAAGTACTATTAGAGGAAAAAGTATATTACCTCATTTAATGTTAAAAACAAGATTATTACTTCAACATTTTAGTTTAGCTGCTATGACAGTATATAAAGAAATTGAAAAAGTTATGAAATGTAATAGAATTGATAAAAAAGTAAATCATATGTTTGAAGAAGAAATATTACAAAATAGTTTATTATATTTTAATCAAACAACAAATGATGATATTATAATAGAAACACCTGATGATTATAATGAAGATTGTAATACAACAGAAAGTATATATTTTGATTTAATTGAATCTAAAACTTATCAAAATATTGGTAGTCAAGCATTAATTGGTGTTTATGTTGAAATGTGTCTTTTAATATTAGTTATTTTCAATACTTTATGCTTATCTATTTTATTATATCAAACACAATCTCATCTATCAACAGCAACTATTCTTTTTATTTTTAATATTCTTTTTTCAAATTTTTTATTTGTAGCATCATTTGGTATACTTTTTTCAGATCTTCTTACAGAAAATCCATATGCACCATTATCTGATACAACTATTGGTGAAGAAAAATCTGCTGCATATGCTATTGCTGAAACTTTACAATCACATTTATTTGCTCCTAGTCAATTTTACAAACATTTAGTTCAAGAGACACTTTTTTCATTATCACAAAATGGTTCATTATTAGGATTAACTCATTTATTAGTTCTTGTTCTTGTTGTTATCTCAAAATCAATGTCTGGAAAAGCAATAAGACTTTCAAAATTTTGTGTTATTACAGTGTTTTCATTAGTTTGGATATTTCTTATAATTACCCATATTATCTTTTCTCTTCTTCAAATATCGGCAATTACATATTTAGATAATTTATTAGATGGTGTTAGTTCTAGTTATAGAAGAAATGAATATGAATGTACTAATAAGGCTCGTCATTTTTCACATTATAATGATATTGGCCAAAGATGTGATAGAGTTGAACCATATCATAGATTTGGAGTTTATCTTTTAAGAGGTCATACATTGTTTACATTAATTTTTCTTTTTGTAGCATTAATCGTTTTTATAGTTACATTATTTTATCATTGGAAAGTAAGACATCAAAATGGTGTATTAAAAATTCATCAACAAAGTGATGTTTCACCACATAAAAGAAGGGAAACATTATTTAATACTCTTTTATTATCAATTACAGCATTTTTTATATCTATATTGGGGCAAACAGTTATTGAAATATCAGTATTTTGGTTAGAAAATCCAGATGAAGTAGCTGATTTTGCTAGATGGTATCAAGTTATGAGAATAGCATCTTTTGTTGATCCATTATTAAATCCATTATTAGTATCAGTACGAACACCAGTAATACGAAGAAAATTACGAATGATGATTTATGTTTTAGGTCAACATTTTATAACATGTTGTTGTCCATGGAAAATACGAACTGTAAATAGAAGAAACAAGAAAGTTAAAAAAAATAGAAAATCATCTATAACAACAGCAGATAGTGCATCAATTTACAGACCTACAGATAGTGAAGTAACTTTTAGAATTTGGTGTACAAGACAATATGTTAGAACATCATTTTTTGGTAAATTTACAAGTTCTCAAGGTGTTACAAATCATTCTGTTGTATAGATTTAAAAAAATGTATTATTTAAACAAAATATATTTATTTTATAATAACTTTTAGATTATATTTAATGTTCTTTTTAAAATAATTTTTATATTATAAAATTTAACAATTTTAATTAAAAAAGTACTATTTTCAAGTTTAAATATATTTGATGTACTTTGTGTTATAACATTATTAATTATATTAAAATGTTTCTTTTTATATTAATATCTTCAATATATTTTGATATATATTAATCTTTTAACTTATTATTATTGTTTATATAATGTTTAATTTATCATTTTCAATACCAAATAATTTATGTAAATGTACAATAAATTTAAATTTATCATGAAGAAAGTGCTTTAAATATTTTTAAAAGTATATTTAAATAAATATAAAAATTTATATTTGTTTTTATTATTACTTATTAATTATTCTAATATATTATTATGAATAATAAAGTTATATTAAATACAAATAAAAATGAAAAATAATTTTTTTTATTTTATATATAATTAAAAATCAATATTTTTTATAATGATTAAAATTTAATTTAAAAAAATTACAATTATAATATTCTTAATAATATTCTAAATAATTACAACTAGAATCATATAACTTTATATACAAACTCAGTTATATTTTTCTGATATGTATAATAAATCGAAAAATACATCAACGATTTATCAACCTATTTGTAATGTATAATATTAATATAAATTTTAAATGATTTTTAAAACTTTGATAAGCGTGAAAAAAAAATTAAAAATAAAATAGTAAGTAAATAGTTTAATGATTATGTAAGCAAATTTTAAAGAAATTAATATAATGAAAAAAAAAGCAGATAAACATTATATTTAAAATTAAAAAAATATACCAATGTTTTAACAAAATTTTAAAATAATTGTAAATATGGGAATCGTTATTATGTTAACAATAAATTATTAATTTGTTTTTTTTTTTAAAAATCGTCAACTTTTTAAATATAGCTGAATATTTTTTTATCAAAATAAATATTTTTACTTAAAAAAAACAACTAACAATTTAGTAAAAATAAAAAAAAAATTTTATAGTTAATTAAATTTTGTTACACTTAAAATTTTTAAAGATAAACATTTCAATAGACTACAATTTTTTTAAAATTTATTTAAACACATAAGGTTACAGTTAATTTAAATTTAAAAATACACTCAAATGATTAGTGATATTAAGTTTTTTACATAAATTCTTAAAAATTTTATTTTAAATCATTGCTTTTTTTTTCTTCTCACATTTAGCTTGTTCACCTTTTCCTTCTCCATTATTTTTCATCTTTCCTTTTTCTACAGATCCATTTTTTCTATATTTTTCTGCTTCCATAATATACTTATCTTTTGAAAGTTCAAATTTATTTTTATCTTCTTCTTGTAAAAATTTAATATATTTTTCCATTTTATCAATCAGAAAATCATAATTAATAGGTTCAGATTCTTCAAAGTTATCTATATGATTTATTAATGTAGTAAATCTTATTGGTGCATGTTTGTAAAAATTATTACCAGGATCTCTCATCTTTTGTTTTGCTTTTTCAACTTTCATTTCATCATGATTTGAACATTTAACCCATGGAAGTGTACCTTCTAAAAAAAATAATCCCATGTAAAACCAACTTTCTATGTCATCTTTAAAAATAGGTTTACAAGGATTATGTTGACGGATTGGACAATATTTAAGTCCACAAGTTTTTTCTTTTAATCTTCTTTCATATATTTCTTTAAGCGAATTACTCATATTTCCTAATTTAGATGGTTCCAAATTTACTCTTTGAGCACCTTCAAAATCACAAATAAACATTCTATTAATACTTTTATTATCATTTAATTCAATATAAAAAGAAGAAGGTTTTATATTTCTATGAACAAATCCAATACTATGAAAAAAACTAATACATTTTAAACATTCTAATAATACTGTAAATCCAGTTAATGAATCGAATCTATTGTTTTCAAATGTTTTAAGATATTCACCTAAATTTAATGCCATATTTTCCATTAATATAAAAGGTTCATCTCTTCCTTCAATAATTCCATAATCAATTATCTTGTTAATTTTGTTTGTATCAGGAAATAATTCCATACATGTTACATATACGTCTATTTCAACATGATAATTATCAGCCAATCCAAATTTTATACTTTTTAGTGCATTTGTATTTTTATCAGTAACTATATATATTCCACCAAATTTTTCTACCCTTTGTAAACCAGTTATAATGTACTTAATTCCATTATACATATTAGTTATTGTCATTGGAAACAAATATCTATTATAAACTTCAGTTGGTTTTTTTTTATCACTCTTTATAGAACGTTTTCCACTTGATGAAACATTTCTAGCTATAGAAGGTTTATGACTAGACATTTTATTCGAAATTATTATATTAACATGTTTTGATGAAGATTAATATTACAAAGGCATATATGTATTAAAATTATATATAAAAATCTGAATTATTATTATAAACAACGTAAATTTTATAAAAAAATTTTTTTTTATCAATTTTGTTATTTATTAATATAATTATAAATTTTAAATTAATTTTTTAAAATTATGAATATTAAAAAGTAAAAATATATCATAGTCGATTAGAAAATTTGTAGTTATAAATACTAAAAAATTACTTGATACTTATTAAAAAAAATAAATTTATAATATAATCATAATATAAAAAATAGAACTCAAACAAAGTATAATAATTTAAAATTGGTAAAGAGAGCAATAAATATTTTATTAAAAAAATTATTTCAATTTATTATTATTTGAGAAAATCGTTAAGATTAGTCTCGTCTTAATAGATGTTTATTGAATTGAAATATGATCAGAAATATATTTAAAAAACATTTTCAGGAATGTAATCATAACTTAATATAATAAGGTTGTAAAAACATAAAATTTAATGCATTGTCCTTGTTTTAATTTTAAAAAATATTCTGTATTGAAAATTGTTTTCTAATTTCCAACCTTTCTTGGAATATATTGTTTGGTATTTTTTTGTGTCATATACAATACCCTGATTTATTTAAATACCTTAAAATTAATGAAAATGAAAAAGTATTTTGAATGTAAAATTTAAATGAAAATTTAATAGAAATTGATTTCAGACCCTTTTTTCTTTTATCTTTATATCAAAATGAGATATAACAACAAATAAAAAAGTTTATAAAATATTAATTGTTTCCAAGTCTACTTTTAATAAAGTGGCCAAAAAAAAACATCTTTTTTTGGAATTTAAATATGCTACTATATTCATTCGATAGCCCTTGAAGCGGGATGAATTTTGAATATAATCAACAATATTTGAAAATTAAAACTTTAAGAGTTATAAGGATTCAAAGATGAAAGGCAAAATTGTGGAATATTTTTTTTAAATCTCGACTTCTATGATAATGTTGTAAATTATAAAAATAAATATTTTATTCTAGATCAGTTTTTTGCGAGAAATTCATTAAGCCTATCAACATATTCATAGGTCTTCTAAAAATGAAGATATGATAAGAAAAATGTTTTATATAAAGTTTTAAGAATCTTGTGATAACTCAAGTTAATGAAGTCACAGAACCATGAATCTTGATGCGCTGGGCTTTTTTCGTAATTTCAGGTGTACCCTACGTTGAAAACTTTTTTTTATTTTCAACCGTTCTTGAAATAATGTGCTTAGTATTTTTTCGCGCGTAATCCATTGTCACCATTTTTTTATATCTCGAAAGTGCTTTAAGATATAAAAAAATTTTGAAGGTAGACCCCATTTGAAAACTCATTTGAAGACGATTGCAGAAATCTGATTGCATTTATCTTCATTTTGAAGCGAGATATGACCAAGGGCGGAAATTTTTCTAAAATATTCATTGTTCCCGACTTTTCAGTATCTCAGCAAATAATGGCCCTATGAAGATGGGACTAGTTTCATTCGATTTCTTATCAAAAGTTATTCTAGCTTAATAATTTTCATAGATATAACTTTATTATTTTTAGAGATATAAAAATTGGCTGAAAAATTTCTAGATTTCAGATTTTACCTCTAAAAATGCGACCAAAAATGGACAACTTTATTTGGAATTTGAATATGCCACTATAGTCATTCGATAGCCCTTGAAACGGGATGAATTTTGAATATAATCAACAATATTAGAAAATTAATAGTTCAGGAGTTATAAGGATTCAAAGATGAAAGGCGAAATTGTGGAATATTTTTTTTTAAATCTCGACTTCCATGATAATATTGTAAATTATAAAAATAAATACTTTATTCTAGATCACTTTTTTACGAAAAATTCATTAAGCTTATTTACAACTTTATAGGACTTCTTAAAATGAAGATATGATAAGAAATATGTTTGAAAAAAAGTTTTAAGAATTTAGTGATAACTCAAGTCAATGAAGTCATAGAACCATGAAACTTGATGCGCTGGGCTTCTTTCATAATTTAAGGTGTACCCTACGTTAAAAACTTTTTTTTATTTTCAACCGTTCTTGAAATACTATGCTTGGTACTTTTTCGCGCGTAATCCATTGTCACCATTTTTTTATATCTCGAAAGTGCTTTAAGATATAAAAAAATTTTGAAGGTAGACCCCATTTGAAAACTCAATAGAAGACGATTGGTGAAATCTGATTGCATTTATCTTCATTTTGAAGCGAGATATGACCAAAGGCGGAAATTTTTCTAAAATATTCATTGTTCCCGACTTTTCAGTATCTCAGCAAATACTTATCCTATGAAGACAGAATTAGTTTCATTCGATTTCATTTCAAAAGTAAGTTTACATAAATGCTTTTTATACCTATAGTATTATTATTTTCAGAGATTCAGAAATTGGTTAAAAATATTCTAGATTACCGACTTTATCTTCAAAAATGTGACAAAAAAAAACATCTTTTTTTGAATTTAAATATGCTACTATATTCATTCGATAGCCCTTGAAGCGGGATGAATTTTGAATATAATCAACAATATTTGAAAATTAAAACTTCAAGAGTTATAAGTAGTCAAAGTTGAGGAGCGAAATTTTGGAATATTTTTTTTAAATCTCGACTTCTTTGATAATGTTGTAAATTATAAAAATAAATATTTTATTCTAGATCAGTTTTTTGCGAGAAATTCATTAAGCCTATCTACATATTCATAGGTCTTCTAAAAATGAAGATATGATAAGAAAAATGTTTTATATAAAGTTTTAAGAATCTTGTGATAACTCAAGTTAATGAAGTCACAGAACCATGAATCTTGATGCGCTGGGCTTTTTTCGTAATTTCAGGTGTACCCTACGTTGAAAACTTTTTTTTTTTTTCAATGTTTCTTGAGATATGAAGCTTGGTATTTTTTCGCGCGTAATCCATTGTCATCATTTTTTTATATCTCGAAAGTGCTTTAAGATATAAAAAAATTTTGAAGGTAGACCCCATATGAAAAGTGATTTGAAGACGTTTGCAGAAATCTGATTGTATTTATTTTGATTTTGAAACGAGATATGAAGAAAGGCGGAAATTTTTTTAAAAAATTCATTGTTCCCGACTTTTCAATATCTCAGGTAATAATTACCTTACAAAGATGAGGCTAATATTACTAGTATTTTCTTAAAAAGTTAGTTTCAAGTGAATGATTTTTGTGTTAATATTTTTACTTTTTACCGTTATACAGAAACTTATTTTAAAAATTCCACAATTACTATAATTTAATCTTTCTTAACGGTTTTATACTTTCATAATAATTTATATTTTAATGCTAAACGTTTACCTAATGTTTTAATTATTTTTATAAAGTTATTATAAACTTTATTGTAATATTCTTTAGCACAAAAACTTAAAATAAATTAATAGTGGTTAATTGTATGTAACTAAAGTCAAATTTTTCTAAAAGATTAAGTAAATTCATAAAACGTTTTTTTTTTATTATTTTTTTTAAAGTATAAAAAAAATAATTATTTTTGTACTAAAAAATTGTAACATATAAAAATGTTTTTACTTTATTCAATTAATTTAAATATACATCTTTTCATGCATATAAAATTACATAATCATAACTAATTATTTGTAATTTAAAAACAAATAAATTTAATATTTGTTTGACAAAAAAACAATATATTTTTCCAATATATAAAAAAAAGTATAAAAAGAAATTTATATAAATTTAAAATAGATTTTTTCTATAAAATAATATGTAAGAGTTTGTCTTGTCAATTTGATCAACAGTAACTTCCTCAACATTAATATCATCAAAACAGTACCAAATCCCGTTTATTTTTGCATATGCTATATAATGACCATTATTAATATCTCCAATATGATTAACTATCGCATAACATTCATAGGTACAACCGCCTTCATCAATTGAAAAATTTGTTAACGGAAAATCTACACCATTTAACAATTTTCTCGACAAATTTGTTGAATAAATCATGAAACGCTTTAAGTTTATAATCAAAATATTAGGTGTTCTTTCAATTTTAAATTGTTTTTTCATTTTAACTTTTCTAAAACAAGAATTACAAACAAGTTCATGATCCAATATTTCTGATTTTAGAAAAGCATTAAAACATGCTGATAAAGTTATAGAAGAATAAAATTCAATTTCTTCTGGAGTTTTTTTATAATTATTAGCTACCAAAAATTTTTCCTCTAAATTAAAATCACTGGTAAAAAATTCTGGTTTCCAATCAATAGCAAAATAAATTCTATTTGATGGAAGAAACTCTCCACATACTCTTATATCACATCCAGGACAATCTTTTGAGACACTACACCAGCTACATTCTTGAAATCTCACATTAACCATTTTTATTGTAAATGGATATATTTTTTCTTCATTTTCATTAATTATATTTTCACTATTTTTTTCATTATTATTAAATAATCTATCGTATACATAATCATAAAAATCACTCACACGAGTTGATTTTGGAATATAATGCAAAGGAAAAGGTATACCAATAAAGACAAGAGAATTATTTTTATGTAAACAATTTGCACTAGCAGACCTGATTTTTGCAAAACTTAAAACTGAATTAAAAATTAGTGTCGGGATTTCAAAAGCAATAATATTGTGATCAGAATTAGATAATATACTTTCAATATCTTCAAATTTAAATTCATTTAATTTTCTAAAATTATCTTGACATAAATTAGCTTTACTATCAATAAAACTAAAAAATAAATTATTCTTATGTACATTAGTTCTTTCTTGAATCAATCTTTTTATTGAAGAAAATTTTTCTTTTCCTGGTACTAAAAAGCACAATCGAGTAGCACAAGTATCTTTTAACGGTAAAAATATTACTTTAACGAGAATTCTATTATCTGCAGGAATTGACAACTGCAATAAAGTAAATGGTTCAAAAGTATCTGAAGTATACAAACACGACTCACAAGTCAATGATGATTTTAATAGACCAGATATCTCCTCTGTTATTATAGAATTTTCATTAATAAGTTTTTTCTTCCATTCTAAATCACCAGGAGATGTGGTTAAATGAGAAATATTAGGTTCTATTCCATTTTCTTTATTTAAAGTAGAAATTTCTTCACTTAGAATATTTAAAAAACTTGACAAAAATTCACCAGCATCTTGTTCATGACAATTTGCAAATGCAGGACATTTTGATGCAATCGCAAATTTTAGTTCATTAGGAAAATATACTATACCAGGTTTTTGAAAAACAATTTGTAAAAATTTTCCATAAGCATAAATTAAAAAATGATTATTATTAATTTCATTAAATATTCTTAAAATATATACACTAATTGATGTTGTTCTTATTAAACATTGTAAAACTGAATTCATATAACAAGAATTACCAATATTTGCTAATCCTACTACACTATCCAAATTTAATTGAGAAATTTCTAAATTATTTATAGATTCATTAGAAGATAATATATTTCCAACATTAGTATTATCACTAGAATTTTCATCTGAATCTTCTTCTGATTCTCTGCTCATTGAATATTTACAGTAATGTAAATTAATTAGTAACTGTATTCGATTTTGATCTCCAAATAAATCTTCTAATGATTTTAAAGTATCCTTTATAAGTTTTTCATTTGATAATAAATAAAATAATACTTCAAAATTTTTACCAAATTCACTTTCTCTTTGAATAGATAATTTTAAATGCCATAATGGTATTGTTTTAGGAAATGCCCATACTCCATATAAAATATTTTTTTTAATTTGATTTTTAATATATAAGAATACCATAGATAAATAAAGATCAACTTCACCATTTGAATTAATATATCTTATTATAGGTGAACCAGATAATCCATATTTTCTTTCTAAACAAAAATACAAATATTTATCTAGAACAACATAATCAATGCTTTCTACAAGTCCTTTTTTCAATAATTTTCCATACGGAGTTTTAAGATTATACAATTCTTCCATTGATTTCGATAAATCATTATCTATTATTTCTTCATTATAATTAATTGGTTTAATATTTCTTGATCCATTTAACAATTGTTCTATCATGTCATTCCACCATTTTGCAGAAATAATTATTACTTCTGTATTAACAGTTCTTTTAAAAGTTATTCTGTAACGTTGTAATAAAATTACCTCCTCTTCAAAAGAAGATAATGGTAGATTCAAACAAACAAAACAATTTTGTTTTATCACATTTAAAAAACAATCAAATTCTTGCAAATTTCTTGCCCAATTTAATATATTAAAATAAGAAATTTGATCATCTACAAAAACTAAATTTCTCTTTTCATTTGGTATTGATAACTCATTACAAATATTATCAAATGTTATTTTATCAAAATTTTCACCTTCATTTATACCAAACATTTTAAAAACAAATTTAATTTTTTCATCATATGTACCTCTACATGAATATCCTAAACCATCTATAAATTTTTTAAAAGTTATCCAACCAGTTTTATCTTCATCAAAAACCTCAAATAAACCTTTTAATTGCCTTTGAGTCAAAGTACCAACACAAATTTCGACAAATCTTCTAAAATCTATGACACCATCAAAATGTGTGGAGATATACTTAAAATAGTTATCCAAATGAATAATTTCATTTTTTGAAAAATGTACACTTTCAAGATTTAATTGATGATTTGATTCTATTGTCTTATCCATTAAAATTAATTAATTGCAGTACATTTGTTAGAATGGTTTTCTATAAATTAAACTCTTTAAGTCAATATAAGTTAAATATATAACAATTATTCAAATTAATTAAAGCTACAAAAAAAATACGCGTTTGATAAAAAAGGAAGAGCTTACAATTATCTTACGAATTATTTTTTTAAATGAATCTCACAGCGAAAAATTGGCATTTTTTTAATGTTAATTGTAAGTGGTAACACTTTAAAATATATATATATCAATCAGTCACATTAAATATATCTTTTAAATTATAAAAAAAAAATGTTACCATTTATTTTCGTAGAGTCATTTTTTTTACAAATTAATTCCACCGTTTCAATGTCAATTTTTTTTAATTACTTATTTTAGCTATTATCATTTATTCAGATTTTGTTAATTATATTTTAATGATAGATTTTTATCTTTGTGAATAAATTTTTGTTTATTTTTAATGTATAATTACGATATATTTTTAATAAAGATAATTAAAATAAATTACCATGAAATTTTATAAAAGAACTTTAATAAGATTTCACAAAAGAATTTTTTTTAAATCTTTTATAAAAAAAATTATTTTAAATATCAATAATTATAATAACTTTATGTTATTTGATATAGAATGATTTAGGAAACCTCTTTGGAGATAAAATCTGAAACTTTTGAAATTACAAGATAATAACATCTCCTATAATCAAAAGTTTGAAAATTTTATATGACCATTCTTTGAATAAAGGTTACATATGAGATTCTTGATTATAAATATTTTTAAAAAAAGATTTTTAATTTTTAATTAAAAATAAGAGTAAAAAAAATAATGTAGGAATAATATTAGCTGAAGAAAAAAGAAACAATGAGGTACGATTACAAAGATTCGTGAAACCTATCTTGCTAAATTCACGTTGAGAAAAATAATGCAAATTTGCTTATATAAATGTTGTAGAATTCATCAACTTTCTGGTTTACTAAAAAACGGTAGAGACAAAAAAATTATAGTATGTTTTAAAATAAATTATTTTATGTGTATATATTACGTTTAATTTTTTATTAATATATAAATATCTATTCTTGTTTTTTATAAAATATCATGTATGCATTTTTTACATCAACTTCTTCAATATTTATAGCACTATATGAACTATCATCAAATAAATACCATTTATTGTTAACTTTTGTATACGCAGTATAATGACCACCACCAATTGCACCATAATGATTTACAATAGCATAACATTCATAAGTATACCCATTAGAAACAATAGTAAAATTTGTAAATGGTACTTCAACAGCTTTTCTTGATTTAACCCAGCCACTAGAAGGAATGTATACAAATCTTTTTAAATTTACTATAAGAATATTTGGTTGTCGTTGAATTTGGAATTTTTTTTCCATTTTTGTTTTTTTATTACAAAAGCTACATGTTAAACTGTCATCTAATATTTCAGGTTTTACAAAATCATTAAGGCATGTCGTTAGGCTTACAGGTTTTCTATATTCTTCTTTTTCTTTTTCTACTGATTCATCATCTGTACACATCAAATCCATAACTGATTGATAATTAAGATATAAAGATGATGGTTTCCAATGAATTGCTATATTTCTTATATCTGTTGAGACAAATTCTCCAAGGTCTTCTAAATTACATCCTCTACAGAATTTTGTCCAATCACATATTGCACACCATTCAAATGAATTATCTACTGCTACAATTTCAAAAGGATATCTACCTTTTAAATCTTCACTTGCATCAATTGCTCTGTTATGTGTACTATTTTTATTTCCATCTTTTAAATAATATTGAGATAATCTATTATAAACATCTTTATAAAAGTCAGAAACTTTAGTTATTAATGGTTTATATTGAAAAACTAATGGCATTCCAAAAAAAAAGCTTGTTATACCATCAATTGCTTTAATAATATAAATATCATTAAAATGATCATTTCTATTAAGTGCAAAAACAGGACAAGAATCAGTTGATTCAGGAACAATCTCAAAAGCAATAATATTACATTCTTTTAATGAACATAATGATTTAACTTCTACATTTTCATTATTTAGTTTTTCAAATATATTTTGTTTAAGCTTAAAATTTGAATCCAAAATAGCAAAAAATATTGATGTTTCAATGATACCAGTTTTGTTTTTTATTAATGATTTTATATATGGAAGTTTTACATGCCCTGGTAAAGACCATGACATTCTTATTGGTGTCTTACCATTTTGTGGTACTAAAATTATAGTCAATAAAAGTAATTCATTATCTGGGATTGGTAATTGTAAAAATGTAAAAGGTTCAAATGTTTCAGAAACATTAAAACATGATTGACATGTTAATGATGATTTCAATTGTCCACAAATTTTCAATGTTATAATAGAAAATTCTCTTTCCAATTGTTTTTTCCATTCTAAATCAGCAGGAGTGTCTGATAGATAAGTAGTATCAGGTACAATACCTTTTTCATTATTTGAATTAGCTAATTCTTCACTAATTGTATTTAAAAAACACGATAAAAATTCATTTGCATCTTGTTGATTTTGATCAGCAAACAATGGGCATTTAATTGTAATCATTCTTTTTAATTCACCTGGTGTAAATTTGTTGTTTTCTCTTGCAAATACTTCACATAAAAATTTACCAAAAGCTGTTGTCAAAGAATTATCTTCTACATTTTCATCTAAACGTTTTATTAAATAATCAGTAATAACATCAGTACGAATAAGACATTGTAGTACGGAATTCATATAACATGAATTACCTAAATTGGCTAAACCAACAATTCCTGATGTTTTTTTTTCAACAGATAATACACTTCTATTTACAAGAGGCATTGATAAAAAATATCCATCATTATTTAATGTAGATGATTCATTTGTTATATTTAAAAATTCAATCATTTCTTCAGGCCATGACATATCTCGATTTCGTATTTCAAGAAGAATTTTTAAAAACTTTCTATCATTAGTAAATTTTTCTAATGAAATATCTTCATCATCAATAAGAATCATTTCAGGCATCAACCAAAGTCTTATTGCATTAGGATCATCTATTTCAAGACCTTCTTGTGCATCATTTTTTAAAACTTTTATTGGTAATGTTTTTGGATATAAACTCCAAAACCATGGTTTTTTTTCATATCCTTTATGACAATGAATTAATACTAAAGGTGGATATAAATCAATTATTCCATCATAATTACAATATCTTTTAATTTCATTGTCATATATTCCATATTTTTTTTTTAAAAATAAAAAAAGTGCTTTGTCAATAGCAACATAATCAACATTTTCAACAATGTTTTCTTTTAAAATTGGACCAATCATTTGACGACCTTCATAAATATACATCCATTCATATGGAAAATTTGTTTCTATAAGATATTCTCCACCAGAAATTGGTTCAATTTCATATGTACCTTTAGACATTTCATTAATCATTTTATTCCACCATTTATATGATATTATATAATATTCAGTATTTAATTTTCTTTTTACAGAATTTTTGTATCCCTTAATAATTAAAAGTTCTTCTTCATTTTTTTGTAATGGTAAACCAAAACATATATATGAATTTTGTTTTATTAATTCTAAAAAATTTTCTACTTCTTTTATACCATTTGCCCAACAAATAACATCATACAAAGAAACTTTACCATTTTTTATTTTTAAAGTTTTGTTTTTCTCTTCAATATCTAATTCTTTGTAAATATTATTTATAGTTTCTTCGTTAAAATTATTATCTTTATCTCTATCCCACATTTGTAGAATAAATTTTATTCTTTCAACCGGTGGTCCTCTACATGATGCTGATAAGGCACATAAAAATTCTTTAAAATCAATATGACTATCTTCATTAGAATCATATGCTTTAAATAATAATTTTACTTGAGAAAACGTTAAAGACCCATTACATATAAATTTGAATTTATCAAAATTCATTTTATTCTTTTGAATTGTACAAATATCATAGAAAAAACTATTTAAAAGTCCAATTTCTTCTTCAGTAAAATGTGTAACACCTGACAAAACTTCATATAAATTATGATTTAAGGTGACTTCTCTATCCATCATAGTGGAGTCATTGGAAAATATATTAAAAAATCTTTCATTAACTTCTGGTAAAAATTTCTTTTTCATAGCTAAATCACCTTTTGTTAAAATAACTATAGAAATAACTAATGTTTCAAAAGTTATTGCCTCCTCATCCCAACAAAATTTATGATATATTAATGATTGGAAATTTTTAGGAACTTTTGTATTTTTAAAAATTTCTTTACAAAATTCAAATTCATTCATTTGTCTTCTATTATTCCATGCTGTCTCTAGTCTACGAAATTCTGAATCAGTTACTATTATATGAATAAAATTTATTTAACTTATTTATACTTACATATTTCAACTGCTTCTTCATATTTTATAGGAATATCAAAATCAGTTTGATCATCATATGATCGTTTTAAATAAGAATCTTTATTTCCCATATCATAAAAATATGTTAATCAAGTTCTTAAAAAAAATTTAATACCAAAATTATAACTTTTTAACTAGTATTATATTTAATAATAATTTAAAATAATATAGCACGTGAATATGGAAATTAAAGGAATATTATCTAAATAAATAATAATAATATTCTGTCATTAATTTTTTTTAGATAAATAAAAACTTTAATAAGTAATTATTATTATTGTAAACTGTCTTCAATTGTTTAGTAAACGCTCTACCAATAGAATTGAAAGATTAAGTTACTATTCAATCGAAATTATAACAAATCTAATTTGACAGTTTTGGCATTAAACAATTGATAATTTTTCAAATAGTACTATCAACCACAGTTTATACTTTAACAATTTAAATCGATAATAACAATCTTTTATTGTTTGCGCTTTAACCTTACTAAACTTGTTTTTAATAGAATTGTATATATTTATCAATTTTTCTTAGAAAATTTTTGATGAAAATAAATTGTAATACTTTGGAGATTATTTTTACAAAGTTTCTTTAACTGCTGTTATTAAATTTTATTTTATTTTTTTTTATTAAAAAAAAAACTTTTACTACTATGAATCAACTATATAAAAAAGAAAAGAGAAATGTTATTTCAATGATAAAAATAAATTTATAATATAATTTATGATTAATAAATAGTTTATAAATTATTTATATAAGCAATGACATTTTTTTTGAATGAATTTATTGGCCAAACGGAATTTGATTACAATTACAATAGAATATTTATTAATGTCAAGTGTATGTGACTTTATTAATAAATTTTTTATATTTAAAATAAGTAATTTAATTTTCACTTTAAAATTAATAAAAAAAAAATAAAATTCCTTCGAATATATACTAATTAATTATTATTAAATATTTTTAACTACCTTGTTACAATTACTATATTAACGCAGTCAAATTTATAATTTATTTATTTTCTAAAAATGATCATTTATATAAAGCTGCAATATGCCTAAGGCATTTTGATGAAAAAATCTATTATTTTTGTGCAATTAATAGTTTTGCATAATTTTTGTTAATATTTTAAATTTTTTTTTTTATGAAATCTTTTTTATTATTAAAAATTAAAGTTTTTAAAGTAATCTATATCTTTATTTTCTTTTGTTAAATTATAAAGATATAATTTTTGCGATATAAAAAGGTAAATTTTTGAATGACCATTAATTTATTAATGTAGTATGTTAAGAAGGAATGTTGTAGTGATATTAAAAAAAGTAGGCGTAGGTAGACACACTATATTTATAAATATATAGAAGAAAATAAATTTACCAGTTAGTTATGACTCCATTTTAAAATTTTTGTTATAGCTAATTTTGATTAAAATTTGATATATTTAGAAGCTTTGTTATATTATTAGTTAATTGGCAACACAAATTAACTCATGAATATTTAAAAAATATTATCAAAATACTTGTTTCTGCTTCTTTGTAATAACTCCAATAATGTCTTTACAATTTTATAATTAAAAACAAACGAGAACAAAAAAAAATTTATATAAAAAGGATCATTTTTTTATTAGTTATAAAACTTGCAAATTGATTTTTTATTATTAATTTTTTTTTATTATTTTCTATAATAATTAATTTAGAAAAATTCACATATATCTTTTTAATATATTTATTGTAAAAGTGTGGTTTTTTTTATAATTTTCTATATGATACTTTCTAAATTGTTTATAAAACTTTTTTTATTAAATGACAATAATTTTGTTTATTTAAAATGTAATAAATTTTTAGATAATAAATGGAAGAATATGAAAAAATAGCAGTTGCAGGTAGAGGTGCTCATGGAATTTGTTGGCTATGCCGTAAAAAAAAAGATATATCTAGGCAAAAAGTGATTGTTAAAGCTGTCTCAACATTAGGACTTAAAAATAGTGAAGAAGCAAGTATAATGAGTATGTAATTAAATAAATATTAAATTATTTAATATATTTTTTAATTAAGGTGAAGTAAAAATTTTATCAGAATTACATCATCCTAACATTATTGGATACATAGAATATTTTTCTTCAGATGGAGCATTAAGTATTGTTATGGAATATGCAGAAGGGGGAACATTATCAAAATTTTTACAAGATCAAAATGGTGTTCTGTTAAAAGAAGAAGTAGCATTAAATTATTTTACACAAATAACTATGGCAGTTGATTATTTACACAATAAATTTATTCTTCATAGAGACCTGAAGACACAAAATATATTAATGAATAAAAAAAAAACAATTGTTAAATTAAGTGATTTTGGTATTTCAAAACAATTAAACACCAAAAGTGTAGCTTCTACTGTTGTTGGAACACCAAATTATTTGTCTCCAGAAATTTGTGAAGGTTGGTTTTATTTTAATTATTAATATATTTTTTTTAGGTAGACAATATAATCAAAAAAGTGATATGTGGTCTTTAGGATGTATTTTATATGAATTAACTCATTTAACTCGAGCGTTTGATGGTGAATCTTTACCCTCTATTGTTATGAAAATAACTCAGGTAAATATTTTTTTTTTAATTGATGCATAAATTGAATTACATAATTAATATTTTTATAAATTTTTTTAGGGTAGACATAATGAATTTGGAAGTCACTTATCTTCAAGAATGAAAGAATTAATTGGTTTTCTTCTAACAATTAATGAGGATAAACGCCCAGGAACAAAATTAGTTTTAACTTGTCCATTAGTTTTACCTGTATGTATGAGTGTAAATTTAGGAATGGGAAGGATAACAAAAATGAATATATAACACTTATCACTTCGCAAATTACAAAAACACCTTTGTTTTATGAAAAAATTAAATTGAAAACAACTTATTTAAGAAGTATTATTGATGTAAATAAAATCTCATTTTTTATCGTAAAAACGTTTTTACGAATAATGTCCAAGGAATATTAATCATGGAAAAATCTTTTCTTTTTTTTTTAAATTATAAATATCTTTCAAATTCTTGCAGTATTTGTCAAGAAAATAACAATCTTAACAAAAACATAATAGTTGTTTAAAAAAATCAGATTAAAATAAATAAAATATTTTTACCTAACTATATACCATAATGATCTCAAAAACTTATAGCTTAATTTATATATATTTAGTCTAGTTTGAAAAGATTTATCAAATATAGCAATTTAAAAATGGTTTTTTTTCCATAATTAAGAAAATTATATTTTATACCATAAATATTTACTTATAGATTTATTAGAATTAATAAATTTTGGTAGAAATTTGAAACAATGATATATTTATTATATTGACATGTTAACCTATTTACGTAAATACAGAAACGTGTCATTAATAAATCATCAATAGATTTACGTAACATCCATTACCTATTATGTTTTTACTAATATACTGAAACATATAAAATATTTTTTTTTTAAATTAATTAAGTAATTATGCTATTAAAAATGTTATAAGTTTAAAAATAATAAAGATTTTGCATAACACTTATTTAAAGTCAATAGATTTTTATCCTTGAAATGTCAGTCAGCAAAAACTTATAAGTATAATTTAATTTGTTTTAAAGTACAAACAATTACATTAAGTTATCATTTTGTAATTTACATTTTTACCATAAAAATTTATTTCAACAAAAATTATATTTTAAAAAGAATTATTTAACGGTTTAGAAAATAAAATAATTTCCGATGATATGTTAAAGAATTTTATAAATGTTTCAAAAAAATAAGTAAGAAAATTAATTATATTTTTCGATCAAATTCAATTATTTTCAAAATAACTTATAACATAAAAAAGTCATAACAATTATTTATAAATATAACTTTTAATATATACAAATAATTGTTGTATTGAAAATATATTATTAAACGATTAAAAGTCAAATATTTATAGTAACATTAAAATAAAATGTACATGATATCATTATGATAAAAATTGTTTCTCAATAAAAATTAATTTATTACATCACATTTTATTTCATTGTTAATAAAATAAATGATATTATTTTAAAACTTCTTAAGATGTTAAGTTAAGATGATATCATATAATAACAGTAAAGAACTTGGTGTTTATTTAAACTTCACATAATCTTAATTTGTATTATATCTTTTGTTAATACTTACACTTTATTTTCTATACATAAAAATTGTTTTAAATAATAGAATCTTGATCAAGAGTATCTATTGGGATAAAAAATGATAATTTTATTAGAATTTATATTAATAAATAATTTAGAAATTATAATAATATACTATTTGATGAACCAAAAAACAGTCTAAATTTTGAATCGTTTCCTTTTCCAACATAATACTTATTTTTTTCTAAAGAAATTACTGAAGTCATTGATAAAATAAACAAAAAATTGAGACAAACTTTTTAAATTAAAAGACCTGCAAGACTACTTCGATTTAACTAACAATAATGAAAAAGAAAAAACTACAAGTGAATTTTTTGAAAATATATATAATAAATATAAAAGTTATTGTAAGAAGTTAGAAATGAAAATTATTTTGAAAAAGAAAAAGATGTATCCGGTAACAAAAATAAAAGTGATATATTAAAAGACGTTACATTTATTAGAAAGTATGAAATTTCATGTATTACCAATAAATTATATGAACTAGAGTCAAAATTTGATTATGAGAATATTACAAAAACAATACTGTATGTTGTCTTTTCTCCTAGTAATTATCAATTAAATGATAAAAAAGGAGTTTCTAAAAATAAAATTAATGTTTTTATTAATGATGCATTCTTTTATCAAAAAAAAAATGACATAGGCAAATCATGATCTAATTATATTTTAATTATTGGTAGTATAAAGAATTATTTAATGATGACAAAGCAAACTTTAAAGATTATAATTACATTATCCAATTTGATGACAATGTTACAACTAATTATCATTCCAAAAATATTGAGTTTTACTACACGTGGATGGATGTAATCTTGATGAAAGATTATTTAATAATTTTTAAAAGTTTGGTTTTGTGAAATCTCTAAAGATTCAATCTTCTGTAATACTTTATATAATGAAAAATATGAATTGAAAAACAAAAAGTGAGAATAGAAAAGAGAAAACAGTTACATATTTTTTTCTATTTATTAATTCAATGATAAAAGTGGGTTTCTAAAACAAAAAGTTTTTACATATGTTCTTGTAATTATACCAGTTTAAGAATTAACAATCCAAAATTTTAATCAAATTTGTAAATATTGTTTTGGTATTCAAATTTCATGTAGAAATGTTTTTGGCCAAACAGTTGTGAGGAATAGTAAATTATTTATAAGTAAAGGATATAATATTTTATTTGGTACTCCAAAAATATTAGAAGATTTTTTTTGAAAGATGTATTTTAAATTTCCAAGCTAAGAACAATGAAAGAATAACATTATTCTTTTCAACTGCGTTTAATTTATTTTATAAACAATACACCAAAAATATTTTGAAAAACGATGTTGAAAGTATTATCAATTGTCGTTTAAAAAATGTGTGCAAAAAGAATGCACACGAAATTATTCATTCAACAGGGAAAGATAAAAATATTATTATTTATGAAGGTTTAAAAATAGAACAACAAATTACTTTTGAAAATTGTTTTAAACTTAGAAATACATTAATTTTTGTTGATAAAAAAATATCTGCACATATATTAGCTATGTTTTTAAGTTATTAAAACATTCCTCATAAATGGATATCACAAGAAATAAGAGAAAAAAATTTATTAGATTTTAAATGTTATAAAATTGATGCTATTGAAGCAACTGAGATTTGTACAAAAAGATTAGACATTTATCAGTTAAAACATATTAATCATAAAATATTGTAGAATATTTATACATTTATTAATAGATTAGAAATAGCTAAGAAAATTATAAGTGGTTATGATACATTATATTATGATTCTAATTCCTGTTATCATTTTAAAGATTATTTAATTTAGGTAAATTTGAAATATTTTTTAATAAGTTTTTAAAAATTTTCCACAACAGTTCCTTATTTTTTATTATGAATAAATCATGTGTTATCGATTATTTTTTTACACTTAAACATTTTTTTTTATTGTAATAAATATTACAACCAATGAATTTTTATTTAATCGGTAATCATCAATCTTCCAATTAATTATTTCAAAATACACCTTGATTTTAATTTTTAAAATATATTTTAATGAAATTTTTAGAAATATTTTAATTTATAATATGACGTTGAAATTTTTAATTAGTACGAAAATATATTTTTTTTATTTAACATATACAACAGGTTAATTAAAAATTAGACAGAACATTATCTTTTTTTTTAAATCATATAACGGTTATAAATCTTATATAATTTATTGATAAGTATTCTAAATTTGCATTTTATAAGATTAAAAAAACATATATTCAAATTTTGACATTTCATACCATCACTAATTAATAATCTAATATTTTTTTTTCTTTTTATTTATATTAGATTATACTTTACAATATTTGATATATAAAAAAAGGCGTTTCTTTATAAATTATATGAAAGTTTTGTTTAAAGAAAAATATAATTAACTTATTATCATTTTAATATTTCTCTATTTCAAAAACAAAGTTATTAATATATTAATATATGATACAATATTAGTATGTTATGACCTATTATAATATTAAAGATCTTTATTAATTTACCATATTGAATGTTATGTATGTAACATTAAATTAACATATGAATATATACTGTATATTTTTAGAATACTTTTATTAGTTATAAAAAAAAATTTTTTTCAGAAATATTAAAAAAAAAATGATTATTCCTAGAAATATTTCATTGATTAATTTTATTCGTACTCAAAAAAATTTGGCTAAAGTTTTACCTTCTCTTTCTACATCTCCTAATAATGAAGCTTATTATTTGGAAAAAGAAGCTGAATATAGTTGTCATAACTATAAATCTCTTCCAGTTGTTATTGCTAAAGCAAAAGGTAAAAAAAAAATAAATTTTAATATATAATATTTTGTTATGTTAGGTGTAAATTGTTGGGATGTTAATGGAAAGAAATACTTTGATTTTCTATCTGGTTATTCTGCTGTAAATCAAGGACATTGCCATCCTAGAATTGTAAAAGTTTTACAAGATCAAGCATCAGTTGTAACATTAACATCTAGAGCTTTTTATAATAATGTTTTATCAGAGTATGCTGAATTTATTACTGGAATTTTTAAATATGATAAAGTATTACCAATGAATAGTGGTGTTGAGGCAGCAGAATCAGCTATTAAATTAGCTAGAAGATGGGCATATGAAGTTAAAGGTGTACCAGAAAATGAGGCTGAAATTGTTTTTGTTAAAAATAATTTTCATGGAAGGTCAATTTTTGCTATTTCAGCATCTACTGATCCAGATAGTTATGGTAAGTATGGTCCATTTGTTCCTGGATTTTCTAAAATACCATATGATGATATTAATGCTTTGGAAACAAAATTAAAATCTAATAAAAATATTGCTGCATTTATGATTGAACCAATACAAGGTGAAGCTGGTGTTGTTATTCCTCAATCACCTGATTATTTAAAAAAAGTACGTGAATTATGTACTAAATATAATGTTTTATTCATTGCTGATGAAGTTCAAACAGGTCTTGGTAGAACAGGAAAGATGCTTTGTGTTGATCATGACAATGTTCGCCCAGATATTGTTGTTCTTGGGAAAGCTTTAAGTGGAGGAACTTATCCTATTTCAGCAGTTTTGGCAGATAATCCTATAATGCTTTGCATAACACCAGGTACTCATGGAAGTACATTTGGTGGAAATCCATTAGCATGTAAAATTGCTATTGAATCTCTTAAAGTAATTATTGAAGAAAATTTACCTGAAAATTCAGAAAAAATGGGAAAAATTTTATTAGAAAGATTACAAAAACTTCCTAAAAATTTAGTAAAAACAGTTCGAGGTAGAGGATTATTACAAGCTATTGTAATTGATAACAAAATTAAGGCATGGGATGTTTGTTTACGTCTTTGTGATAATGGAATATTAGCCAAAGATACACATGGAGATACAATTCGATTTGCTCCACCTTTAGTTATAAATGAAAAAGAAATCAATGAAGCTGCAGATATAATTGAGAAAACAATTTGTAGTTTTGCTTAAATATGTCAAATTTTATTTTTTTATGATAAAAAATATTTTTTAATTAATATTCAAATATGAAAAACATAATTGTTTTTTCTTTACCCAAATTAAAATAAATAAATTTCTAAAGAATTTAATTTATTTAAAGCACTTTATTAATATTAATTTTTATATTTCAAAATTTGATATTTTTTAATAATTGAAAGGACAATAAATAAATTTATTTAAAAAAAATTATTTATAATTTGAAATTGTAAAAATTTTTTTTCTTCATTATTTTAAAAAAACATTAACAATATAAAAATATTAAAATAATAGAATAAAAAAATGATTTAATTTTCTTATAACAAAAAAAACCTAGTCATCTAAGAAAGATATTGTATTACCAGCATTATTTTTCATGTACCTTTTGTATCTTCTATATTGTGCAGATTTCATTAATTTTTCTTTTTCTTCTCTATCTTTATCATTTTTATATTCTTTAGCATTTTCCTTTATCCAACAAGATCTTTCAAATATTAAATCTTGTTCATATTCTTCTAAACAATGAAATTGACTTTCAGTCATATCTAAATATTTACAAATAAGATAAATTTTGTCCTCCATTTCTAATTCTTTATTTAATATATTATATTTATAATACCATCTTCCATACCAATATATTAATTTAACAAAAGTATATGGAAAAATAATTAATTGAAAAAGTAATGTATCATAGAATGATTCTTTCTTATATCCTCCTCGAATATCCATATTTTCTTCAATAATATCACGAATAATTTTCTCCAAATCAACACCTTTATTTTTAATTAATTTACCTTTTAAATCATAAGAAATAAGTTTCCTTTCAACAGCTATATTTGTTGCAAGTTGTCGATATTTAGGAACTGTTATAGCATAACTTAAAGCTTCTGAATACTTTTGTTTTGCACTTAAATATTGAAAAGCAGAAACAAGAATAATAGTAACAATTATTACAATTCTTATATCTACTTTGGGTGCCGCTTTCATTCTATAATATTGATAATAATTATAATATCTATCTTCTGGATGATCCAAATAATGATCATAAAATTGTTTTGTTTCATCATCTTTTAAAGTTTCATATGCAGTGGCAACTTCTCTAAATCTAGCAGCAGCAATTTTTTTTTCCTCAACACCCGTTACCCTATCAGGATGATATTTTTTGGCAAAATTTCTATATAATCTAGAAAGTTCACTTTTTGTAAAATCATCTCTATCTATTCCAAGTACTTCATAACAAGTCTTTAAACCACAATATAATCCTGGAGCTAGACCAACATTTTGACTAAAAGATAATAAACAATTTGTTAGGAATATTACTATGGTTAAAAATTTTAAACATATCATCCTTAAAAACCCTATAAAAAAAGTAATAATAATAATAATAATAATATATATATATATTTGTAGACAAAATTTTTTTGTAAACGTGTAAACTTTTTTTTTTTTTTTAATTTTATTAAATTAAAAAAATATTTAAAAAAGAGTTAAACTTATTAAAAATATACTTAAAATGTTAGAAATAAATTCATTAATTTTAATATATATAAAAATAATAATTTAATATTTAAATAACATTAAGATTAAAATATTTTATATTAAAACAAAACATCTAAAAACGATTAAAAGGAAGTATTTAAATATCAAAAAAATTCATTATGTATTATTTTTTTTAATATATATATATATATTAGTTAAAGAAAAAAAAAAAACTAAACTATTAAAAATATAGTTTAATGCTTGGCCATATCAATATAACCATATGTAGGCGGTATCATGAAACATTACTAAAAATTTTTTGAACAATATAGGACATTAATATTTTATAATAATTGTATTGCGGCCCTGACCAAAACATTTTTCCAAACATCTCCAACGTGTTTGTTAAGGGGTAGAAATATGAAAATGTCAGGTATTTAGAAGCTAAAGTTAAATGAGAATACATCATATCTATGTTAAAATTTATGTAAAAAAATTTTATACTACCTTATTTAAAGGTATGATGGCATTCAATTAATACTTTATAAAGAATTATTATCAAAATTATTATATTTATTCTTATTAATTTTTATAAATAATATAACTGAAGGATATGATCATCGTTTTTATTTTTTTTATTTCAATATATTTTGATATTTATGTAAACTAATTTTTTAGAAAATGAAAGCTTTAATATTAGTAGGTGGTTATGGTACACGTCTTCGACCATTAACTTTAACACAACCAAAGCCTTTAGTTGAATTTGCAAACAAACCTATGATGCTTCATCAAATAGAAGCATTAGCTAAGGCTGGTGTTGATACTGTAATACTTGCAGTATCATATCGTGCTAGTCAATTAGAACAAGAAATAAAAAAACATGCTGAAATTTTAGGAATAACTATAATTTTTTCATTAGAATCAGAACCACTTGGTACTGCTGGTCCATTAGCTTTGGCTAAAGAATTTTTAACAGGAAATGAACCATTTTTTGTTCTTAATTCAGATGTTATATGTGATTTTCCATTTGAAAAAATGTTACATTTTCATAAATTACATGGTAAAGAAGGAACTATTGCTGTAACAAAAGTTGAGGAACCATCAAAATATGGTGTTGTTGTATTTAATGAAAATAATGGGAGAATTGAAAGATTTGTTGAGAAACCACAAGAATATGTGGGAAATAAAATAAATGCGGGAATGTATGTTTTAAATCCTTCAGTTTTAGAAAAAATTTCATGTAAACCTACATCAATTGAAAAAGATATTTTTCCTTTAATGGTTGAAAAAAATGATTTATATGCATTTGTATTACAAGGTTTCTGGATGGATGTTGGTCAACCTAAAGATTTTTTAAAGGGTACTGTTATGTATTTAAAATTTTTACATGATAACAATTCTGAAGATTTAGCTACAGGAGATTTTGTTATTGGTAATGTACTAATTGATAAAACGGCTGATATTGGTAACGGGTGTAAAATAGGTCCTAATGTTGTTATTGGACCAGATGTTAAAATTCAAGATGGTGCTTGCCTTAAAAATTGTACAATTCTTTCAAAAAGTACAGTAAAATCACATAGTTGGATTAATCAAAGTATTATAGGAAGAGAATGTTCAGTTGGAAGTTGGGTAAGAATTGAAAATAATTGTGTAATAGGTGATGATGTTGTTATAAAAGATGAAATATATTTAAATGGAGCTTGTGTTCTTCCTCATAAAAGTATTTCATCAAATGTTGAAACACCGAACATTATTATGTAAAACAAATATAGAAATATTTTCAATTTATTATTATATCACTTAAATAACATTTTGACTTTATCATCAAAAATATATCTATCATAAATTATCAAATATTTAAATCTATATCTATTATTAATTATTTTTATAATTATTTAATATTTTTCAATAAAAAAAAAACTGATAATTTTTACATATCTATATAAAAAAATAAGAAATATAACTTTTTACTAAAATAAATTATTTTTACTATTTGCTTTTTATATAAATTATTTACAAAAAATTAAACATATACTTTTAAATGTAATTACATAAATATTACAAAATATCATATAGAAAAATGTTTAAAATATATACTAATATTTATTTTTTTTTCATTTATAAATATAGGATATATACATATTTGGTAGTATGTGTATAAATGGAAAATTATTAATAAGTTATATTTATGACGAATATTAAAACATAATACATTATTATATATTGAAAAATTTAGCAGTCAGATTGCCATGAAATATCTGAATTCTTATAATCTAATTTTATTAAATTATTTAAATAATATTTATTTGTATTTTCTGAGAAATTAGGTTTTTTTTCAATCAAAGTATTTGATATTATTTCAGAATTATCCAATATACTATTATTATTATTATTATTATTAATATCATTTTGAATGTAACAATTTTTTAAAGAATAATCGTCTGATTTCAACCATGATATATGTTCAAAATTTAATGTATCATTAGCTGTTGAAAAAAATGATTTATGGTATGAATAATCATTTGAAAAATTTGAAATTTCGGCAGTAGAATTTAAACTATTACTAACTTTAAGATCATGTCTTCTTAAATGCTTAATAAATATTTTCATAAATATAAAAGAAAAAAAATAATAAATAATTTCATATGAAAAAACAATTGTTATTAAAATTAAACCTTTATTTTCTTTTTTTGGTTCATCTTTAATATCAAGTATAGTTCTTGCAAAAATAGATAATATTAATGCTATATACCAAATAATTCTTCCAAAAATTTGAATTATCTAAATATTTATACTATAAAATTTAATTTTATACTTACAGAAAATAAATTATATATAATTGATAAATTGATATTTTTACTACAAATAGCTAAAATAAATATAATAATTATAGTAAAATTAACACAATAAAATATTTGTCTTCCACCAAAGTTTACATAATATGATATAGCTTCATAATCCAAATCATTTCCTAGAAATTTACTATTAAGTGAATGAGCAAAAAGTAATAAAAAGTCTCCTATTAATAATATAATACCACCAACAGAAATTGTTACTATTTTAACAGTTTTTAATACTTTAGATGATAAAATATTTGGTACATAAAAAGAAGATGATATTATACTTTCATCCATTTCTTAATTAATAATATCATTGGTTAATTTAATTAGATATATTTTTAAAATTAAATAAAATGAATATAAAATAAAAAATATTTTAGTATAAAAATTTATTTATAATATCAAATATATTTGAGTTTTAATTATGTATAAATGCAAATTAATACCTTAACGTATTACTTTTGTTAAAATTAAAATTATCACATAAATTGTCATATTTTTTTTATTATAAAAATAGATTAAAATTATAACTTTTTTTTATAAAAAAAATTGGTAATTTAATAATAAATTATGCATTTAATAAAAGACCCTTAATCTTATTTTTTTTCTAAAATTATTATATTGATTTACAAATAATATTATAAAATTTACATTTAATTATTAAATGCTTTTATAATATCAGATATTGCAGAGTATGTTCCAGTTGTGAATCCTAATATTGCAAAACAAAGAAGTAATATATTTTTTAACCATATTGTTTCATCTAAAGAACATCTTGAATATGATATTAAAAGATCAATAATTGGTGGAAAAAATAAAGCTAAAAATGATCCAGCAAATGCACCAATAAGAGAAATAAATAAAGCTAAATGTGGTATTAATTCAGCAACTAATAATGTTGTCAATACACCAGAATAACGTACAATATATATATACAATACTTGTTTATCTTGAGAAATTTTTCTGGTAATCCATTTTTCTACACGTTCCATTGGTACATAAAATTGTAATGGATATGAAACCATAATACAACAAACAAATATAATTTTAATTAATTGATAAAATACAGTATTAGGAAGATTTAATGTAACAGTATCTTTAACATCATCTCCAACAGCTAAATAACCATAAAAACCTGTAATAGCAAATATAGCAAGAACAACAAATGATGATGTATTAAGTACTCCATTCCATGCTATAAATTGTTTTGGTTTTGCCATTCGATTTTCAATAGGTAAAATAACACATACTCCTTCAAATGCAAACATTACTGTTCCAAAAAAAAGTGGCAAATTATTAATACTACCCCATTTATCAACTGTAGAAGTTGGTTTAAGATTCCAAAAAAAGTAATATATAACTATTCCTACTGCACCTATATACAAAAAATTAGCAGCTAATGCTAATGGTGCAAGTAATTTTAAATTTCTTATTGAGCAAATTCCTAATATAGGAATAGCACAAAAAAGCATCCAAATTCCTTTTGATAAATTTATTGAGGTATTTAAATCAAAAAAATCTTTCAAATTATCAGCCATAAATACAAAATAAACACAACAAAATCCAAGTTGTGCTATAAACATTGATATATTAACAAGTTGTTTAGCAAAATATCCTTTATGTCTTATCCATTCTGGTCCTGATTCTACAGCACTTCTCATAACATTAGCAAAATCAATGGTTTCTTTACCATCTCTAGCACAAATATAATGTGCTGCATAAACAACTAATCTCATACAATAAAGACATACAAAACAAATTATTATTAATAATATTAATCCCAACTAAAAAAAAAAATATATATATTATATATATTTATGATTTACATATATATAAAAAAAAATTAAACAAATAAATAAACATACATATAGACCTGAATGTTTGAATGCTAATGGAAGTGATAATAATCCTGTACCAAGCATTGCTTTTATCATATGAATAAATGCCTGTTCAGGACTTATTGAATTTGCAGTTATTGTTCTTTCTCTTCCATTTTCATTGTCTTCTGTTATAGAATTTAATGATTCTGAAGTTGTATTAGAAAATAAATTGTTATGCCTTTGAGCTAACTCATCATTTTCAGTTAAAGGTGAAGTCATATTTGAACTAAAAAATTATTCAAATAAAAAAAAAATTGTTTTTAATAATGAAATAAAATAATATATATTTTTAAAAATTATTTATAAAAATCAACAATAATACTGATATATCGTTTTTCTTTTATTTAAAGTTATTAATGTATATATATATATCATATATCATGTATATGATATAAATAAAAAAAAAAAGATTTTTACTAACTATCATTTAAGGAATAATTAATTGATATAATAATATCTTTATAAAATAAGTATTTTAAATATGTATTTACAATATATATATATATTTATTTATTAAAAAAAATAACGTCAATAATTTTGAACAAAACAATGTTAATTAAATATTAAGTATTTTTAAAAAATAAAGTTTAACATATATTATATCTAACATTGTATATATTTATTTAAAATAAAAATATAATAAATATAAAAGCTTTAACATTTCATTGATTAGTGACTTTATGTTAAAAGAAAAAGATTATAATAACCTAAAAGAGTTATAATGGTAATATATAAAAATATAAACTATATTACCACTGAATTCTAAGTTATTTAGTTAATAAAATATCTCATGTGATTTTAAATACATACATATATAATTAAAAAGATTTTAATTAAATGTAAAATCAAATAACTAAAAATCAAAACATCATAAAAACATTGATATATAAAACCAAATGAAATAGTCTTTTTTAACGATCATATTAAAGTAAATTTTCCCAAAATATTAGTCTATATAGTGATAAACAAATACATTACAAGTTTTCATTAATACCTTGAAAATGGTTTTCTTGTTAAATCAATAAAATTATAAATATACTAAAAAACAAAAAATAACAAAAGTTTTTAATAAAAAGAGGAAATTATGTTGTAATGTAAAAATAACCTTAATAATACTCTTCAATTTTAAAATATTTTTTTTTAATCATTATCATTTTTTGTTTACTTTAACTGTAGAATGATCCTCATTCCGTAAAATCTCTTACCAAAAGATTACTCTTAAATATATTACATTGTCAAACTTATTCTTTTTAAAATAATAGTGATAGATATATATTTAAAATTTATATTGGTCTTATTTTAATACTTATTATTTACTAATGATTTTTCAAAATAAAAAAAAATGTGTACAAAAATAAGTAGTATTTTAAAATTTTTACTTTATAAAAATAATATATGAATCAATTCAAAGTTATTTTATATTTTTGACTATAAAGTATAAAAATTTACTCAAAATTTTTATATTTAAATTTATTGTCATTTGTTATTGTAACTTTTTAAATTGTTTAGATTAAATTTTGATTGTTTTAATATTTTAATTATATTTATCAATACTCTTTTAGATATAATGCATTTATATTATTAATATATTATTCAATAAAACAAATTTTTTCTTACTTTTAAATAAATTATATTATTCCTATAACCATTTATTTAAAGCATTTTATAATAATTTTTTTGTACAAAGATGAATTTAATATTACATACATCTAAAATTTATAATTTTTTTCTAATTAATCAAACAATTTTTAATATTATACTATGTATATTTTATAGATTATTGATATATTACTTAGGATCAAGATAACTAAATTTAGTTAACAATTTCTTTTTCGTTCTTTAAAATTAAACTTTTTTTTTTTAATACATATATTAATATCATTATTATAAATTTCTATTAACCAAATTTATTGATAAGGGTACCCAACTATCTCATTATATATATTATTTAAAAACTAAATTTTTAGGAAATTTCTTATGTCATTTACTTATTTAGTGCGGGTTAAAAGATATCACTGATTGTATATAACAATTTGATGACATGTTTCTTTTTGAAACTTTTGAAAATGTAACGCAAGTTTTAGGTCATTATAAGTATAATATAATGTTATATTATTTCTTTTAGTTATTTTAATTTATTTTATAATTAATATTACAAAATTATCTAAAATAAATTTTAAATTTTAGTTTTTTTTTTTCCTTTTATTTTACAAATATTTAAGATATCATGGGTATATCTGAAATTTCAAATAAAGAAAATAATATAAATCCACAAGAAACTTTAACTGGTTATCGCCGTTTTTTACCATCAGATAAAACAATAAAAGGAATTGTTATTGGTGGATTAACTGGTGCTATTGAAATTTGTATAACATATCCTACTGAATATGTTAAAACACAACTTCAATTAGATGAAAGATCAGTTTTACCTAAATATAAGGTATTTTATTTTTTAAAAACATTTTACCATGGAAAAATTTAGGGACCAGTAGATTGTGTTAAACAAACAGTTAACAATCATGGTTTCTTTGGATTATATAGAGGTCTATCAGTTCTTCTTTATGGATCTATTCCAAAGTCATCTTTTCGTTTTGGAACTTTTGAATATTTAAAAGGTAAAGTTATGGATGATAAAGGAAATTTAACACCAATTCAACGACTTTATTGTGGTTTGGGTGCAGGTTTTTCTGAGGCATTCTTTGTTGTAACTCCAATGGAAACAGTAAAAGTAAAATTTATTAATGATCAAACATTAAAAGAACCAAAATTTAAAGGATTTTTCCATGGAGTGCGATGTATTGTAAGACAAGAAGGAATGAAAGGTTTATATCAGGGTTTAACTGCTACTATGGCTAAACAAGGATCAAATCAAGCAATACGATTCTTTGTAATGGAAACATTAAAAGATTGGTATAGAGATGGTGATAATACAAAAAGTATTTCAAAACCAATTGTTGGTTTGATGGGTGTAATGGCTGGAGCTGCTTCTGTTTATGGTAATACACCAATTGATGTTGTTAAAACAAGAATGCAAAGTCTTGAAAGACATAAATACAAATCAACATTAGATTGTGCAATAAAAATATGGAAAAATGAAGGTTTCTTTGCATTCTACAAAGGAACTGTACCAAGATTAAGTAGAGTATGTTTAGATGTAGGCATTACTTTTGTCATCTATGATTCAATAATGGAAGTTTTGGCAAAACATTGGAAATAATTGTTTAACTTGAATTTTTTTTATTTTACTTTTCTTATAAAATATATAAAAATTTAATAATATAATATTAGGAAGAACAATTTTTTTATTTTACAATATACTATAGCTAGTTTACTAATTAAAAATAATATTTTTATGCAAATTGTTATGACGATATTATAATATGTATTTTTTTTTATTAAATATTGTTTAAAACTTTTTTTTTTTACATTAAACATTAGTTTAGTATCTACTGTGTTTTATATATATGATCATGACTATAGTTAATTTAATAAATATTTACGTCAATAGTATATTGAGATCATTTACACTATGATATAATTTTACAAAGTTTATACTATTTTACAGTTATAAAAGAAAATTTAAGTAAAAATTTTCTTTCATTATTAATGTTGATATATATCTTAACACTAATTTTAGATATTTATAATATGATAGAATTTTATATTAATAAATTATAATATTAGTAAAAAAAATTCATTAAAAAATTTAATCTAAAAGTTTTTACAAAAAAAAAAATTTTTTTAAAGTTTCATTATTGTTTTTAAAATGTCAAATTTACCACAAATATGTAAAAAAAAACTTTATTAACTTTTAATTTACATAAAAAGGGGACACCGATTCTAAAATAGATCCAATTTTTAAATATATAAGAAATTTGTTATAGTTTTTTTTTTTTAGATCCCTTTATATATGTTATAATTTCTATTTCTACTTAATAACAAATATTTATTTGTAAAAACCTAAATTTTAATAAGGAAACTAAAATTTCTCAATTATTGAACGTTTAGTACTTTCTTAACAGCAGAAATAATATCTTGATTTTGTGGTAAAGCACCTTGTTCCAAAGTCAAGGTATATGGCATTGGTACATCAACACCTGTAACTCTAGCAATTGGAGCATCTAAATAATCAAATGCTTCTGATTCACAGATTTGTGCAGCAATTTCTGCTCCCAAACCACAAACAGGCCAACCTGTCTCAACAGTTACTAAATGATTTGTTTTCATAACTGACTGTTTAATAGTATCTGAATCAAGTGGTCTTAAAGAACGAAGATTGATAACTTCAGCATTAATTCCTTGTGTAGCCAATTCTTCAGCTGCCTGTAAAGAATGTTGAACACCCTTTGAAAAAGAAACAATAGTAACATGAGATCCTTCTCTTGCAATGTGTGCCTTTCCAATTGGTAAAACAAAGTCAGGTGATAATGCTTCATCTGACATTGGAAAAGATTGACCATATAAAATTTCATTTTCTAAAAATACTACTGGATTATCATCTCTAATTGCAGCTTTCAATAAGCCTTTGGCATCTTCAGAATCATATGGTGTTAAAACTTTTAAACCTGGACAATGTGAAAACCAAGCACTAAAATCTTGTGAATGTTGAGCAGCAACTCCAGCAGCAGCACCATTTGGTCCTCTAAAAACAATAGGAACATTAAATCTACCAGAGGACATGTAAAATGTTTTTGCTGCACTATTTAATATATGGTCAATTCCTTGTAAAGAAAAGTTCCACGTCATGAATTCACAAACTGGCCTAAGGCCATGGAATGCAGCTCCAACAGCAAGACCAGCAAAACCCATTTCAGTGATTGGCGTATCAACTATTCTTTTATCTCCATATTTTTTCCACAATCCTTTAGATACCTATAAAATTTATAAATTACATAATGTAAGAAGTAATATATTAAAAAATTTAAAATAACAAAAACATACTTTATATGCACCATCATATTGAGCAACTTCTTCTCCTAACAAAAAAACTTTACTATCTCTGGCAATTTCTTCATCCAATGCCATATTGAGTGCTTCTCGAACAGTCATATTAGAAGCCATTCGACAATGATGAAGAATATTAATTTTTTGTCCTATAACTTTTTTTGCCAAGTTTAAAGCCATCTCTAAAATTAAAAAAATAATAATAATACAACAAATATATTTAAAATATCAATAAATAAAGTAAAGCATATTTTATAATTTTCTAATATTTTTTACTTAAGTAGAAAGAGCAACTTAAATATATATCTACATATATATCTTGAAACATTTTTGGAGTAATGATTATGCAATAGTTTATACAAAGTTCCTTGAGCATTAATTATTTTACTTCTTTATATTATTAAATTATATTATTATTAAATCAACATGGATCAAAATCAAGGAGCAATAAATATTTCACCTTTTCCACTTCCACCTGAATATGCACAAGAATATACAACTGATAACATTAAATCAGGACGATTTCGTTATCCACCACCAATTCCTAAAAAATACAAATTATTTGGTATTGAATATGATCGGGATAATGATAAAGAACCATCTTTAATAGATTTAAAAATTCCTCAATTATATAATTCTAAGGAAGATATTAAAAAAGAATTAAAAAAATTGAACATGAGTATGATAGCAGCTTATCTTGATTTATTAGATGTCTTAATACGTTGTCCTTCTGATCCAGAAAGAATTCAAAGAATTGAACAACTAAGATTATTATTTATTAATTTTCATCATTTATGTAATCAATTAAGGCCAATACAAGCACGAGATAATTTGGTAGCAATTTGTGAAGACCAAGTTATTGATATCGTGGTATGTTTTATTTTTATTTTAATATTGATGTTTAGAGAGTTACGGAAAGTTTAAGACAAATTGTTAAGCATGGTAAATCTGATACATATGATCTCTTCAAAAAATATGTTAAAGTATTAAGAGATAAGAAAGACAAGTATTATAAAAAAAGAAGATTATTTATGAAAGAAAAAAAAATGGAGCAGGCACAAAGAAAAATAACTAATGAAAATAATTATTCATTTATTGATGTTAATTCTGAAAATAATGAACAAATGAAATCATTAAATATGGATAACATGTTAAATGAAACATCTGAAAATAATTCAAGTGTTTTCACTTCATATTCAAACGAGGATTTAAATACTAATGAATATCATGAGAAAGATACAGTTCCTAATTTAAATCGTGATGAAGTACTTGCAAAAATTTTTAATAATTTAGACATATTTTGAATTGTATATTATTTAATTAAATGAACTATTTTTTTAGTGAATATTAGTAATTTATTTGTTTTTTCAATAATGATATATGTTTTTCTTTTATTAATTAAAATTAAATTTAATGTTATAGGAAATGCAAAAAGAATGAATAGAATAAAACACCAACCTTATTGCAGTTCCTCAACTACTAAAAGAGTCATGAATCCTGTATCAATACGAAAACACACTAGTATTGATGCTGAATGTGATACTAATACTCAATTAGAAGAGGATTACTATTATATTGAAGATAATTCATATGATCAACAAGATTTTGTTGAAGTCAATGAACCAATATTTAATGATTACTATCGACAATTAAATGTAAATGTGGTTACTCAATGCCCTGAATGTTCAAGAGTTTTTTATACAACAGATCAACTTATGCTTCATGTCGAAAACTGTATGCTTGAAGCTTTTGAGAAAGAAGTATCAGCAATTTATGACATGTATTTAAGAGAAAATCAAATTTCAAGGGAAGTTCATGGATATGAAGAGACATATAATCACAATAAAGAATCTACAACATTATTTACGCAAAATTGTAGTGAAAAAGATATGATAAATCATTCTAATTTACCAGTATATCAGTTAATAAACAATTTTCCTTCAAATAATGATGATTATGAAAATGAGAAATTTTTTCAAGGTATTAAAGCAACACCCATAGATATTTATGGAAAAAAAGTTAATGAAATAAATGAACATATTACAGACAATTTATGTTATAGTGAAAATATACAAAATGATACTACTTTAAATACTTCAAAAACTCAAAATAATGTTTCATTTCAATCTAGAGAAAAAAATTTTCAAAATTCTAATTTATTACAAAAGCATATTAATAAAAATATTAACGATGTATCCTTAACGTGCAAAAGTGTGATACCGGTAAACAATTGTGATATTCAAGAAAAATCAGTTCACCTAGTATCGTCTTCAACTTCTGGAATTACAGAACTTAATATGGATGGAACAGTAAAACATTTAAAAAAACCTAAAATGGAGTGCCCAACATGTGGTCTTTGGCTTTATCGTCATAATTTTTCTGCCCATTTTCGTACTCATACAGGTGATCAACCTCATTCATGCCCTTACTGTGATAAAAAGTTCAGAACAACATCAGCTCAAAAAGTACATGTTCGAGCACATACAGGAGAAAAACCATATCATTGTATGATTTGTGAATATGCTTCTTTAACAAAAAGAAATTTAGATAGACATATTTTAAATAATCATGTAAATACACCAAAAAAACAAATTAGAGTTAGAAAAAGTATATATCGAAGTGGGAAAGAAATTTATGATGATGAAGATATTTCTTCTAAAGAAGATTTATTGGATGTGACATAAACATATATTATTTTGGTAATAAATATTATAAAATTACTACATGATTCTTTAAAACTGTTTTAAAATTGTTGTTTTCAATATCATATTTTTATTAAATTTAAATGTAAAATTATAACAGTATATATAAAGTATAAAGGAAGATATGATAATGTATAAAGGAGTAAATAAATGTTTTTTAAAATCCAAATACGTTATCAATTGTTATGCTTTTTCCTCTTCACAAATACCAAAACCTAGAAAATTTTTAGATAAAATACAGAATTACATAGAAATTATTCAATCAAGATATGAAGATGTTGTAGGATTAACAACAATAAAAAAAATTCAAAATGATGTAATGGAAATGGAGAAAGCATTAATAGATGCTCAACTGAAACGACAAGGGCTTCAAAATGAACTAGATGATTTACGTACCAAAATAAAACATGTAACAATAGAAATGGAAAAAACACCTCGTGGCCATGATGCATATTTAAAATTAATAACAGAGGAGCATTCATTATTAAAATTGGAAACACCCTTACAAAAACAATTTAATATTGCTGTTGACATTGAAAAAAGTACATTTGAAGAGTTATCAAGAAGAGTGCGTCATTCTCATGAAAAAGAAAGAGAAAGAGTTGAAAAAACAAGATTTTTTTCACTTTTTTGTACATGTATAGGAACTGGTGTTGGAATTTTTGGTAGTATTATAATTGATTATATTAAAAATAAGAGGTTGAAAGATTTATATGGAGAATCTGGAAAATTAAAACCTTTAATAACTGATATTTCAAATAAAATTGATAAAGTTTATCTTAATCATGATAGCGATGAATCAAAAAAATTTACAGAACAAATAGTTCAATTGGAAAATATATATAGAAAAATGAATGTTTTGTTAACTGGTATTTTAAATAACATTAATAAAGTTAATCATGATAACAAAAATGATGAAATAAAAAAATTTGCAAAACAAATAGTTCAAATGGAAGATATGTATAAAGAAATGAACGTTTTGTTAACTGATGTTTCGGAAAAAGTTAACAAAATTAATGTTAATCATGATAACAAAATTGATGAAATAAAAAAATTTGCAAAACAAATGTTTCAATTGGAAGATATGTATAAAAAAATGAACGTTTGGTTAACTGATGTTTCGGAAAAAGTTAATAAATTTAATGTTAATCATGTTGACAAAATTGATGAAATAAAAAATTTTTCAAAACAAGAAGTACAATTGGAAGATAGGTATGTAGAAATAAAAGTTTTGTTAACTGATGTTTTGAATAAAATTAATACATTGAATATTAATTATAATAACGAAATTGACCAAATAAAGAAATTTGATGAGAAAATAATTCAATTATTAGAATCATATAGTGAGAAAGTTAATACAATTGATTATCTAAAAAGTGAATTTGTCAAAAGCATAAATGCTTTATTAGAAATGTTTAAACAAAACAATGATAAGAATATTATAATTAATAAGTTACAAAATATGGGATCTAATCTAGGTATAGTTGATACTGAACAGCCATCAATTATTTCAAAAATAATTAAAATTTCCATGTATACGTTTGCTGCGTTAGTTTCGTTAGTTGCAGTATTTATTCTTTTCCTTTGATGTTAAAAAATAAGTATTATAATAAATTAATATTTTATTAAAAGTACTTATTAAATAAATTTCATTCAATAATATTTACAATTGTTAAAAAATTAATTGTTTTAATTTATTTTAATAAAACACTAATTTATTTACCACTATCAGTTTTAAAACACTTTTACAGTGATAAAATAATTTCGTTTATCTAATTAATACTATTTCTATAAATTTTAATTAAAATCATGCACATCTAACTAAGCTTTTACTGCTTTAAATTTTATTTGAAATTCAACGCTTTTATGTTTTTTTTTGATTATTGTATAAATTTGATATCAAAAAGTTAACAATAAGTTCTTCTAAAAATTTATTTTTATTAAAGATAAGTACGCATAATAATTTACAATTTTTTTGTATTTATATTTTTCTTCTAATTATTTCGTTTTTTGTAAGTAAAGTAACTTCCTCTTAAAAAAATATTTTTAATATCTAAAAATAGATAACAATTTTATTATTTCAAATTTTGTTTATATATAATATTATAGGAATTAATGTTAAAAAAAACTTTTTTAAATATTTACACTTTTGACATATTGCAAATATGAAGACCGTTATTCAACTTTATCTTATAACGAATTTAGTCATCATTTTATTGGACGGCCGTATGCTATAATCTTAACATTTAGTAACAAATAATTCAAAATGTCTCCAAATGCTGAAATTGTAACTTGTGAGGAAGAAAAGACTTTTTTATTTCAAACTAAAGCTACGGTAGCACCAGAAAGTGTTGTTATTGTCTTAGGTAAAAAATATTATAATTCATATAATTTATAATTTTAAGGGAATTCAAGAAGTGGTAAATCATCTTTGGTAAAATGCTTAACACGACACGATAAAGTTTCCGGATATGGTGCAGCATTAGAGTATAATTTTATGACAGTCCAACAAGATTTTAAAGAATCTAGTTATAGTTATAGAACAATGAGTGCTGTTACAGCATTAAGTTTACCTGATTCATTAAATATGCCAATGTATATCTTAGATGGCGATGAATCATATTCTGAATTACTTCAAACTGCTTTTATTCCTCAATTATCTAGGACAATTATTATTTTATGTGCTAGTTGGGAACGTCCAGAAACTATGTTAAGTAACTTAAAAAAATGGTATGATATTGTTAATGCGGCTTTAAAAGTTAGATATACAGAAGAGGAAATTGCAGAGGCTCAAAAATATCGTATGTTTAATTTTTTTTTTTCCTATTTTATTTTATTAATAGAAATTAAATTATGGCAAGAATATGAAGAGCCTAAAGAAGAAGGATCAGATTTAGAAAAAAATTCTGGTATGGATAATCATGTTGTTTTGCCTTTAGGAAAAAATATTCTTAGTGATAACTGTGGTGCATCAGTTATTGTTGTATTAACTAAAGTCGATACTCAATTAGAAATGAGTAATGAAGAGATGGATAAAATCCAATATCATATTAGAAAATTTTGCATGTCTATAGGTGCTTCATTATTTTATACTTCAACAAAAGATGATAAACAAATTCAGTATCTCGGAAAATATTTATGTCATAGAGCTTATAATTTACCTTTTTTTAGAGCTCCAAATGTTACAGAACGTGATTGTGTTTTAATTCCTGCTGGGTGGGATGATGAAAATAAACTTGATATTTTAAAAGAAACTATTACAAATCCAGAAGAACTTTTTCACAATACCACTGATTTTACACCAAAATTAAAATCTAAAGAACCAGTATTAGTTCAAGTTGAAGATGAACAAGTTTTCTTAAAAAAAATCCACAACATTGAACCAATACAAAATAATAAACGACCAATTAATATTGTTGAGTCAGAATCTGGAATGCAATCTAATAGTGTTTTAGCTTCATTCTTTAATAATCTTATTAAACCAAAAGAACCTCAACCATCAATAACTTTAGGTGGTGTTACCACATCAGCCACAAATAGTGGTACGGCATCTCCTGCTCCAAGCCTTTCGTAGAAAAGTGCTTTTGTGATATTAAGAATGAAGACTTATAACACAAATCAAATCGTCGAATGATACATAATTTATATTTATTTTTTATGTCCAAAAATATAGTTATATGTAATCCGATAACATTTAACTATAAGTAATATTATATAGTGAAATAAACTACTTTTAAATGGAAAAAAAAAACTTTATTTTTATTGAAATATTTTTGAAATACAACCTATTCATATCCCTATACTTTTTTCTTATCTTCCTTGTCAATAACATGATATCCAGAAGCTATTGATTCATTTTTAAATTTTGGGAAAGTTTCCCATGGAGTGTCTAAATCAAATTTCCTAAATTCTTGTGCTAATTCAGTTGGTTCATAAACAATTCTTTTTAGTTCTGGGTCATATCTAACCTCATTATACCCTGAGAGTGGGAAATCTTTTCTAAATGGATGACCTTCGAATCCATAATCAGTTAAGATTCTTCTTAAATCTGGATGATTATTAAACCATACACCATACATATCATAAACTTCTCGTTCATACCAATCAGCACCCCTAAAGACTGGAGTTATTGATTCAATAGGAGAAATTTCATCTGTGTAAGTACGAACTCTTATTCTAGCATTAAATCTAATAGAAATAAATTGATAAACAACTTCAAAACGATTTTTTCTTGTTGGAACATCAACTGCAGTTATAAAATTTAAATTTGTAAATTGTGCTGAATGATGACCTTTAAGAAAAGTCACTACAGGTATTACACCTGATGGATGAATTAATATTTCTAACTCATCACCAGCAGCAAACTGTACCTGCTGTACAAATTTTGGTAAGCATTGTGCGATATATCTTCCAAAATTTGCAAGCTTATCACGTTTAACTTCGTTAAATTTATAAAATGATGGTGCTGTAAAGAAAAACTGACTTTGAAATTTTAATGTAAAACATACGTAGTGGTTTTTTTTCTGTATTCGTTGTATCAGTTACTGTACCTCTGGTAACAGAACAACAATAAAGTTTTTTATTTCCACCTAAAGTTCTTAGAACGTTTCTAATCATTCCTATAAAAAAAAACAATAATCATTATATCAATTAAAAATTATATAGAAAAAATTTTTCTGTCAACAATTCATCAAACAATTTACCAAAAATAATTCGTTTCAAGAAAACGAAATGTTTAAGTGAATAATGTTCATTGATGTAGGAATAACCTTATATTATTATAAATATATAAGTTTTTTAAAGTGCTTATTCTTATTTAATTATCAAATCAAAATAATTTTTATTTATTTATATTTTATTTAGTCTAAATATTTTTTTTTGATTCATATAAATTTGTTTTTAATAGGAAGATTTTCAAAAGATAAGAATTAATAACTTCTTTTAAAAAAAAGAATAATTACAATTTAACTTCATATGACTATAGAAAAGATTTTGGAGTATATAATACAATAATTTTTTAAATGAATCCAAATTCTGAAAGTGGATATGTAAGTCAATAATAATCAAAATTTTATAAATGTTTTACATATAGATTAATAAAAATTTTAATCTTATTACAATAAATTTTAATAATTTTTTTAAAAAAAAATAATATTAAATTCATATAAAAGTATAAGTTATAAAAAATCTCAAAAAAGATTTTCTGAAAGAAATGATTTGAAAGTTTTTATTTCAACAGAAAAAATAAAAAAAAATAAGTTTAAAAATGAGGTATAACATCACTGTTAACTGATGTAAATTCATGAAAAAAGATGTTTTTAATTTTTATTGTAATGCAAGTATTCTGGAATTGTTGTATGTTATTTACTTATAATTTTATTAATTTATATTACCATTAATTTTTTTTTTATAAAATAAGTATTATTAATTACATTTAAAACTTTATGTTTTATTATCTTTTTAACTTTATTTTAGATAAAATCTTTAGCAAATAAAAAAATAATTTAATAAGTGTAAAATGTTTTAGAATCATTACATTAAAAATACTACACTAAATTAAATTTATTTTTTTGCATTCTGGCCAGTTTAATTTTTAAGATAATTATAATTAAAAGAAAAAAGAAGTATTTTAATAATATGATTGATAGCAGTAAATATAAAATTATCAAGACATTATAATATTTATATTTATTGACATATGACTTGGATGGTACTAGGTTAATGATAAACTGTAATAACATCTATTGTTAATAGGGTCGTGTCTAGATTGTCATAATTTTTTTCTTACTTTATTTTTTAAAATATTATTAAAATTATTATTATTTGATTAAGAAAATAGTAAAGCTTTCTTTGCTTTAATCTAATATATAAATGTGTTATAGTTTTACGGTAAAGTAAATGATCTATCTTTATATTAATTCGATATGATATTTACCAAAGTATGTCAATCTTATCCCATATTTACTTTCATTGCATCGTAATTCTAGTTATTTTCATTTTTATAATAAAAAGTTTAGGCAACATGTGAATTAATAATTTTTAAATGCTATTTTAACATTATTGCACCAGTAATCATGAATGTAAATAAAGATATATATTATTTACAAAATATATAAAAGAATTTTAAAAATATTTTTTTTCAAATTGATTATGGAAAATTATAATTAGTTTTTTTTTTTAAAAATATTGAGTCATAAATATTATATCAAAATATACTATTCTTTTTGTTGAAAAAGCAATATTTTACCTTGTATTTTATTTAAAAATTATTTTCTGACTCAATTGAAAAGAAAATTTTTTTGATTTTTAGTAAAAACTGTTATAATAAATTATTATAGTTTATATGTTAAATTCATTTGATTTTTTTTGTTTAAAAAATTTTTTTTGAACAAATGATATATTTTATACATATTTAAAACATTATAGTGTTTGCCTTATTGATGAATCAGATTATTGATTTGTACTGAAATTATATTTTTAATATGACTACTATTCTTGGTAATCATTAATATTTTATTCTCATTTTAAATACTTATGTACATTTAATAAAAATATAAATCTTTTTAAGTAGATTAATATTTGCTTTTGTAATAGTAATCATGTATTAATATCTAGTGTTAATATTATTTTGATATTCAAGCTTTTATATTCTTTTTTATTAATGTTTCGGATATGACTCTTTCTTTTACCAATATATATCCTTGTTAATAGGGAAAAGGATATTTGAATTATTATTAAGTGTATGTGTCCAAGAAGAAATAACATGGCAATTTATATTCATTACAAAAATATATGTATGTTGGTCCAATGGACAGCTGAAGAGGATGAGATCCGTACCCTTTGCTACCAGTCTCAATACAATCAACTAAATATAATTGGAATAGTTATTCGGTTATCTTTTAAAGACAACAATATATAGTGTATTCACGTGTTATTTATTTATGCATACATTATTTTTATATTACATTTAATTTTTAATATATAAAATTTCTCGTTTATATTATAATTAAATATTTTATTAACTATTTATTTTTAAATATTTAAATTTTTTTTTTTTTAGAAAAGTTATGTTAAATAATGTCTTTGCCTAGAAATACAACGAATGAAATTTGTAATTATATAAAAGGTATTTAAAATTTTAAAAATTTATATTTTATTATATTTTAGAGCATAGTACTCAATTATTTGGTCATAAATTTTGGAATGTTAGAGTATGCTATTATTTAAGTTTTTCATTAAAACCAGAAAAATTGGATAATAAATTTTTTGTTATATCCAAATTTCGCTTATTTTTAGTTAACGGAAAAACTTCTACATCATTGAAAATTGAAAAATCTTTTAACATTTTATGTATTCGAGCTATAAATATTTTATCAAATAATCAATTATCAATTTCATTTGAAGAAGGTGGTTCTATTAAGAAGTATTATATAAAGACGGATGAAGGATTAACAGAAAAAGAAATTCAATTACATATCTTAGGTTCATTGAAACATTATTTTCCTACAATTGGACCATGTATTAATAATTTTATTGAATTAGAAAAAAATTGGGATACTGATTATGATAAATTACCTAATTGTTATCCATATTTACCATGTAATGATTTTAGAAAATCTTATGCAGCTATATGTGATTTATATGATCAGCAAGTTAAAGAAGAAGTTATTTGGGATATAGAAAAAATTTATGCTGCTTCATCTATTAGTATTTTAAGGTTAGAAGATTTTACTCATTTATCATCAAAAGATATTGCTGCAATTGTTTCTGTAGCACAATTTTCTTCTTTTTTTAATGGTATATCTGTTGATTCTGTTAAACTTACAAATGAAATTATTGATGCTATTCTTTGTGTTGTTAGACGATCACCATATTTAAAAACATTAATATTAAAATCATGTGGTTTGACAAAAGATTTTTTAAATACATTATCAGCTTATATAAGGCAAAATAATTATTGTCAAATAGAAACTTTGGATTTATCTGGAAATATTATTGATGATAAGAAAATTTTTTCATTATTTGGTGGAAGTATAGCAACATTATCTGATACAATAAAATATTTAAATTTTGGTAATTGTATTCATGAAAAATCATTGGATCATTTCTGTAGTAATGTAATAAAAAATTTACAAGAAGGTATACATTTAAATATAAATGAATTAATTTTATCAAATAACTATTTAAAAGATGATGTGAAGGAGTTTTGTAACTTTTTAACATATTGTCCTAAATTAAGAGTATTAGATTTGTCGGATACACAATTTCCACTTGAAAAACTTTTTACAATAATTAGTTCAACTAATTTAATTCATTCATTGGAAAATCTTATATTATCAAATACCACAATAAGTAAAAAAAGTAAAGAAAATACTACAGAAATTAAAGAATTATTTTCAAAATTTTCATCTTTAAAAGTTCTTTCATTTGCTTATTCATCAATTCCTTCTGAAATTTGGACAGCAATTATAACAGGTCTAGGAAATAATCAATGTTTAACAAATTTATCTTTAAATTTAGCTGGAGCTGTTGAAAAAGGTTCCTCTGTTTTAAAATGTCATATGGATCAATTAAAATTTGTAACTGAACTTAATTTAAGAGATAATAATTTAGAAAGTGACTGGATTCAAATTATTGCCGCTACGGGTAGAATGCCAATTCTAAGAAAATTAGACATTGGTGGTTCAACATTTTTACATTTAAAAAAAGGATCAAAACAAAGTTTAAATGTGTTGTCAGATACACTTTTAGAATTAACAAAAATTATATCAGATGATTTTTCAAATTTAGAAGAACTTATAATTAGTGATTGTAAACTTGGTAGTGCTATAAATGTTTTAATAAATAATTTAGGATGGTCCAAATCATTACATACTCTTGATATATCTAATAATGAGTTAGGACAATATACTATTAGATTATTATCAAAAGCTCTTCAAGTTAATACTTCATTAAAAACTTTGTTACTTGATAGAAATCAAATTTCTCTTGAAGGATTTATTGATATTATGAATGGATTACATTTAAATCACCAATTACTATCAATACCATATCCTATTTACGATGTTACTGAAGCTATGAATAAACCTGATAAAGCAAAAGTAATCTCAGTTATTTATCAAATTGAAGATCTTTTAGCTAGAAATCGCATGAAAAAAGAAAAAGAAATGTTAAAATGTCATGTTACATTTAGAAGATTTCAGCACAAAATGTCATATCTTGTTGGAGATTTAAATGAAGAAAAAAAAGATATACTTTACCATTTATCAGATGTTATTCCATCTGTTAAAAAATTTAATTTAGATGATCATAGTACTATTGTTAATAATAACATAGAAAAATTTATAGAAGCAATAATTCCTTTATATGAAAAAGAATCTCTATGTTCATTAGATAAATTAAAACAGGTTATACATTATGACTATGGCTTTAATGGAAAAGTAAAAAATAATCCAGTTAAGTATTTTCTTAAACAACAGTTACGTGATGCTGTTAATGATTGTTTTAGAGAATTTAAATGGCACAATGTTGGAGATATGTGTGAAGAATTTATGGATATGCTTGAAAATTTAAGACCTAATCCAGATTATGAAATGCTTAGAAGAAATGGATGTTCTACACCACTAGTAATGCCTAGTATAAGAAATAGTATGTTTAAATTTAAAAAATAATTATAAATATAATTTTAGATTCATTAGGTAAAAATACAAAAATGATTGATAAATCAAATGAAAATTCTCAATCTTTGACTCTCCTTCCTGTATCATCTCCATTACCTAATTTAAATCAAGGAAGACCAAAAGCACCAAGAAACTTAAAAAATAAAAAGAATAATGAAATGTCATCATCATATAAAGATAGTAATGTAGGTGATCAAGATATTGCATCACCATCATTTGGAAGGCACGCTTTCTTGTCTCTTAGTCAAACATCAAATGAAAATGATAATGGTAAATCATTTACAATGAATAACTATAATTCTAATGTTCCCAAAGTTCCAGTGTTGCCTCCTTTATCATCAACAAATACAACATCTTCACCTGTTGATTCACAATTGTCATTAACAGAAGATGGTATGACAAATTCCTCAATATCACATTCATCAAATTCTCTTACAAGAAACTTAAATCAAACAACAAAATATCCTTTAACACCTCCACCATTACTTCCAAGATTTTCAAAAGGATCACTTGGACAACATCATCCACCCCAATTACCACCAAAACCAGGAAATCTATTTGGAACAAAAACATCTACAGATGTAGAAGAATAAAAAAAAATATTATAAGTACACAATTTATATATTATTAATAGTTTATTATCATAAATAAAAATCAAATAGACTATTGTGTTAATTTAGGTCTTTTCCGATTGTCAACTTGATAGAAATTAATGTTATCATCTTTAAAATAATTAAAGTAATAATAAATTATACGTCGCGAGGGTAAAGGAATACGTAGAAAATATTATAACAATACTGTGCAGATGACACAAACCGGAAAAAGTGGTTAGAAGAAGTGTGCTGCAACCAAAGATGACGCGGGTTATAAAAGTGATAGAAAATAATAAGTAATAAACGTAGGCTGACTTTTGAAGGAAAAAACACAATCTAGCATCTTCTTCTACAGCGATTATTTAGTCTCAACAGCTTGGGCCTTGTTGGTATTGTAACGTTTTTGATTGTAGTAATGTTTTCCACCATTGTTGAAACGTCCACTACCTCCTTTACCATCGTTCTTACGATAACTTGGTCCACCTCTATTAGATCCACGGAATCCACCACGTCCACGTCTGTAATTAAGAGCACGAACAGCCGTGTGACCAAAAGTTTCCTGATTCGTCATACGTTCCTTTCTCCAATCAGGACGACAATTTTGTCCTTTGAGTTTTTCCAGTGCATCACAAGAAATTGAATCAAAGAAAGAACTTTGTTTATCATAACATGGTTCTTTGTTAGCATTTTCCTCAGATCCAGCTTTGCTATCAGACAAAGCTATATTTGACCCATTCTCTGATTCCTCTTGTCTTTCACCATCATGAATAGTTGTCTTACCGAGATCATTAGTAAGATGGCTTAAAGTTTCTTTAAATTGTTCGTTTGCTTTTTCAAAGTCATAATCAGAATCAAACTTTAATTTTTCACGGTGACTAAAACGACCTCCTCGAGATCCACCACGATAATTTCCTCTCGATCCAAAACCTCTATTTCCACCATGACTTTGCTTTCCACTACTTTCACGATGTGGAGGTTTAGATGATTCTTTTTTGACAGACTTATTTTTGTCACCCTTACCAGCGTCAGTCTCTTTGGTAGACTTTTTACTTTTTTCTCCACTAGATTCATTATTTGCAACCTTTGGAGATTGATTTGTTTGAGAAGGAGCAGCCTCCTTAGAAATATGAAGAATAGCTGGGTCATAGAGGCCTCCGACAGTTTGAACAGGCTTTGGAGTTTCGCAAACAATTAAATCCTTAATATCCGAAGCTTTAAAAATAATGTATTCATAAACCTCATCTTTAGCAGGAACAGGATTTGATGTTGGTCTATCCTCAGTACCAAATGATCTTACTAAAAGTATTTAAAAAAGCAAAACTAATTATCTAAAAATCAATAAATAAACTACTACCTTTGGATAAAGCAATTGTACTTTCATTAGTATCAACGGTGTACAATATGCCTTCATAACGAATATCTAACTTGGATACTAAGCTTATTTTACTTCCAATGTATGGTGTTGGAGCTCCAGACATGATGACGAGATAATTCCAGCAACGATCAAAAGATGAGAATTGCAAAACAAATTACAGCCACGAGAGCAACGATGAAATAAATAATTTGTTTCAAAAAAGCGCTAAAATATTAAATATATAGTAATTAAATTATAGAAAACACGATGAAAATAGAAATAATTATAATTTATGACGATTTTTGGAGAAAAAAAATTGTAAAAAAATGATTTATCCACTTATGCACACATGTCATCATATTAAAAAACGATGAAAACCTACAGGATGACATTGTAAAAAACGTATCTTTAAAAATTAAATTCAACATATAAACATATATAAAAGGGTTATGGGTGATAAAAAATTACAACAATCATTTAAAAAGATTAGAAATTATTTATCCCTAAAGCGAAGTAACATTCAATATTGGAGATGAAATACTCAAAACTTACGATATCTGAGATACCAATGTGTAGTCCCATACGGAAAAGAAATGAAAAATTTTACTCGGTGCATGTGGTTATTATCGTGGTGGGAATATCTGAGTTTCATCAAATGAAGCTGTTATACACCTTATATTTAAAGAATAGAAAATAACATTTATTAGTGTTTAAAAGATTATATTAAATTAAAAGAAAAGTAAAGTACAATTTCGCGTTATACCCAATATTGATCCTTTTTTAAAGTAGTATTTCCTTGTTGTTTTCTTGAATGAAAATTTGTTTCAGATTCAGTTTTATGTATCTGAGCAATTTCTTTTGATGGGAATGAAACCAAACGACTACTTGATATATTGTACTTATTTATACTTCTAGGTGTTTCAAAAGTTTGTAGAATATTTGGTTTTAATGATTCTTTTGACGATTCAAATTTTGTTGGAGTTTTTCGGTTATTTCTAGGAGACATTGTTGTACTATCCAATATTTTTTGTTCTCCTACTTTTGCATATACTGTATTTTCTAATAAATTTGTTGTTGGTATTTTATGATGAATTGTATTTTTATTTAATTGTTTACTTAGTTGTAAGACTTCCAAACTTCTATACAAATTTGGATTTTGATCATCATTTAATTGGTGAAGTTGTGGCTGTGATTCTTTTTTTTTTGATGATGATCTTTTACAAAATAAAACACATATAATTATAACAACAATACATACTGCAAGTATAACAGAAAGATTATTACTCTCGTTATCAGATTGGATTTTTGGAATAGATGGTTTAGCTATTTTTATATCATTTTCATAAAGTTTTTTTTTCATTGTAGTATCTATTTCATGTGAACCTAGTAATGTTGGTGTTATGTGGACTGTAAAATTAAATCTAGCAGGTTGTATTGAATCACCTCTCAATTCGATTTGAATATTGTCTACAAGAGGTTTTTTCGTATCAATTGCATCATAGAATAATCTGTGCTCAATTATGTCCGTAAAAGTAAAAAATTTAATTGATTCATTTAAAGGAGTAATACCATTTAAAATAAGTTTTCCATAATTTGGATTAATAATAACATAAAATCTTGGTGATAATTCTGATATTGTTGTAGCATTGATATATTTTATATCAATATTAGACATCGTTCCTCCCTCTAAAGTAAATGGTTTATAACTGATAGTAGGAATAATTGTTATTTTAGAATTTGATTTAACGATTTCATTTCCATCATAAAAAATTGAAAACTCAAAATAATCTTGAAAAGCATTCATATTTACTTGAGCATATAAAATTTCTCCATTGTCAATATTTTCTTGTGAAAATGTTAAAACTTCCTTATCACCATCAACTCTATAAAATGTTCCATTGTTTGGAATTTTTGTTATATTATATATTATTTTATCTCTATTAGCATTTTTTTGAACATTAAGATGTGTTTGATTTAATATTACATAAGTTTTACCTTGATAATATTGAATATTTGAATTATTGGTAACTTCTAATTTTATAGATTGATAAATTATTTTTAACACTCTGTTATGTCCTCCTATATTTATTTGTATTAAATCAGATGATTCAGTAAAATTTAATGATTTTCTTATAGAAACGATACCTTTATCAATATCATTTTGTGAAAATTTTGTACTTTTTTTGTTTTCCACAAATATATGTGTTGTATTTTTTGTTAATTTGTCAACAGTAAAATATAAATTTGAAGATGATAAAAAAAGATGTGTCACTTTTATAATTTGATTGTTTAAAATTTTAATTCCTGTTTCATCAACGTAAATAATTTCATCGAAATTTTCAAATTGTATTTCTTTCATCATAGGAGAGATTATTTCAATTGGGAGATGAATTTTCATTCTACTTCTTTTTTTATGGCATTCTTTTTCAGGACAAAGAGAAAACCATGTATTATCAACTTTTTGATTATTTTGATTATTTTCGTAGTAAATATATTTATCTAAATGTAATATTTGATCTCCAATAATTTTATCAATTTTGTCATTTCCTTTAAAAAATTTAATTACCCCAAATTTTGGAGGTTTCCATATTTCCAATGCTAATTTTTCTTTTGATAAATATTTTATTATATCTGTCATATTTAAAATTGATTGTGTTAATATTGAAGCACCATTAGCACTAACGTACATTTTTGATGTAGGTATAAATAAATTTTGATTGTCTTGTTGAATCAAAGCATATGTAATTGTAATTCTAAATTTTTCTACTCCAGAAGAAACTTTATTATTTATAGATATATTAAAGAGAAAATAATCTTTAATTGTCCAATATTTTTGATATTTATTTGTAGATTGAAAAATTACATTTTTATTAATTAAATCTGATTGTGTAAATAAATTTGTTATCTTACCATTCAATAAAATATTTCCATATTTAGGTTGTTTAGATATATGATAAATTATATTTTCATTGGAACTATTTAAATAAGCTACTTTTAGCAAGTTTGTTGTTATGAATTCTTTTCCTAATGGGTATGTAAATAATTTTGCATTATTTTCAAATATAATATTATTTTTTATCATTTTTTCAACTGTAAACCATTCTGGTTCAATTCTATTTATACTATTTGATATAGTAAATGCAAAACCACCCGTTGAATCTTGTGTTAAAGTAAATTGAATAATATTTGAATTTATATCATTTTGTGTAAAATATTTTATAGGTTTTAATATATTAGATTTCAATGATACAAATCCATTTACAACTTTTGTAATTGAATATACAATATTTTCTGAAGGTTTATTATCATCTTGAACAAATAAATGATTTTTTGTTATAGTAAATGGTTCATTATTACTCCAAACAATTAAACGTTCATTTTTTAGTAAATCTATTGTTTTTATATCAAATGAATTTATTGTGATAATAAATTCTAAATCTAATTCACATTTTCCACTATTTACAGAACAAATTCTTACAATAAATTTGTCCTTATTTTTTATTTTATCATTTTTTTCTGTACTATAAAATATCTCATTCTTTTCCAATTCATCATTATAAAATTCATTAACAAATTCATTTTGTTCTGTAAGTAATTTTTCTTTTAATATTTTTCCTATTGAGGGTTGTTTAATTATTTTAAAAATAACATTATTTTCTTCTGATAAATGATAATATGATTGTAGTATTTCTTGCATACTATTCTTCAAATTCCATTGTAAATATAAGTTAATTGATAACTTTTTAATATTTGAATGTTTTATATTAATTATTAATTTAAATGGACCAAAACTAGACATTTTTTTATGAATCATTACATAGAAATAATCATTAATTATATTTTCATCAACACCATTATTGACATAAAAAATATTTTTAAATTTCAAATTTTCTTGTGTAAATTTTTTTATTTCCATTCTTGATTGTATTGAAGAAGAAATTTGATTTACAGATTCTTTATAAAATTTAGAACTTTTAGAAAAATTTTCAATATCTATAAGAATATTTCCATGTTTAGGAAATTCTATAATTTCATAAACAATTTTATCTTCGTCATTAATTGGAGTAACCGATATGACATCAGTTGTAATTGTTTCAATTGATGCAAAAGAGACATTTAATGGTGATATATTACTAATTACAAAATTTGTTATATTTCCATTTTCTTCAAAATGTATATCACTTAATTTTTTAATATTTCTACAAACCACCTCAACAGTTATCTTTGATGGCCATTTTGATAACTTAAAAAAAATTTTATTATCATTTATATCCATTTGAGAAAATGTAAGGATTTCATTTAATTGTCCATTTTCTAGACGATAAAATTCATACTTTTCTAATATATTATATTGTATTTCATACAAATCAATATTTAGATTACAATTTGATTGTAAACTATCTCTTGAAATTAGATTAAAATTATCATTTGTATTTATATTATATTTAATAATATTTTTTATAATTTCAAGTGATGGTTGTTTTGCTGAAATTCTAACGTTTATTGTTTTATTTAAAAAACCATTATTTACAGATATTTTTACAATTTCATTAAACTTTGAACCAAAATGTTTTATTAACAAATTTCTTTTCTCTAAATCATTGTTGTTAAAACTTGAAACTATTTTTTTTCTATCAAAATTTGATACTATTTTAAAATTCTCCATTTTAGTTAATATTTTAAATTGTAATTTACTTGTATTTTTTTTTAAAAACATCCATGGGTGAAGGATTTTTTCATTATTTATAGGTAATTGTATCTCATATGCATCATGATTCAATATAAATGATAAATTTTCTGTTTCAATCATATGAAATGTAACCCAAAAAGGGATTATTGAATTTTCTTTATAAATACTTCTGGCAATTAAATATACATTATCTTTTAAATTATCAAATCCATCATGTTTATAATATAGTTTTCCATTTACAATGTCTTCAGAATTAAATGAATTATTCTTTTCCAATTTTATTAAATCTTTTGTATTATCATTTTTTAGTATTTTACCAAACATTGGTGGAATAAGAATAGTAAAAGAAAAGTCATTATCATCTGATGTCTCTAACCATAATGAAGTTTTTAAAATTGGTTGTTTGCTAAATGTTTTAACTGAAATTATTCTATTAATAAGTTGTACAGAATTCCCACTTGGAATATAAATAATGTCAAATCTTTTAATTTCAGAAACCTTAGTTGGAGTTAAAACTTTAAAAATAAAATAATCATTTACAACAGAATATTGTACAAAATGAAGTTTATATTGAATGAGATTTTCATTGATGTGTTCTTGAGTAAAATTTGAAGATACACCTATTCTCCTGTTTTTTTTATCATTAATTTTACGAGACAAAATACCAAATTTGGGTGGTTCTATTATATAATAAATTAATTCATATGGTTGAAACGTTTGTGGTTTTGTCATAACTACTAAATTGGATCTTTCCAAATAACTTTGTTCCGTATTATTCAAAATAAATGGTTTAAAATTAAAAATATCTATATCTAATGGAACAAATTTAATGGAAAAAGTTTTAGGTTGACTTGTTATATTGTTACATGATACCTAAATGATAAGATTATTTTTAGAAAAAGGATGATTCCGGGCGGATTCGAACCGCCGACCTTCTGTGTGTTAGACAGATGTGATAACCGACTACACCACGGAATCGACATCTGGGTAATTTTTGAACATTTTGTCTAATTTTTTAATTATATTTTATAAATGTAAAATATTTATGTCTATTTGTTAAACAGTTAAAAAGTTTTTTATAAATACAATTTATTTTTTTATATTATACACCCAAGAATTAATTATATATTGAATAAAAATTATAACTCAAAATTTATATATTTTTTTTACAAAAACTATTCTATTTTGTTATTAAAATATTCATAACTGGTAGTAGTTAAATTTACTTTTTTTATATTTGAAAATTATATGTTTGTAACGATAAATTATTTTTTGTCTTAAAAAAAAACAAAATGTTTTTTTATAAAAAGTTAAAATAATTGTTAATGTTTTTCAATCATAAAAATATATCGTATTACATAGACAATTTCTCATATTATATTAACATTATTAAAACTTTAAAAGTACTTTGTACCCATTAATGATATTTTATTTTCCAAGAAATAATATATCATTATACATAATCGTTATATTTTATAATCACATAAAAATAAATAAACTACCATTAGCTTGTATTAATTATGCAAAAAATAATGTTTTAAATCAAATTTTCAAAATTATGACATAAGCATTTTAATTATTAATAATAAAAATATTGTATATATTTTAACATATAATAAGAAAAGAAATTAATAGTTTTTTGAATAATTATGAAATTTTAATTAAAGAGTCTCTTTTAAAACTTTATTAAATACATGTAAATGAATTTTACAAACAGACTCTTATTTATTTTAATATTTATGTATTTAATATTATATTTGCATAAATTAATAATTTGTATCATTAAAATGACAAAAAAAAAATTAATAATATGTCAAAAGTTAATAAATAAAATATTAAATAGAAATATTAAATAGTTATTGGTATCCCCATAAATGTTTTCTTTATTACATTATAATATTTCTTATTAACAATTTTTAAAAATATATCACATTTAAATACTTATTAGTTAAAATTTTTAATTTATGTAAAATAATTTGATATTTTTTTAATGGTATTAAGATACTAAAATAAAATAAATATATCTTAATTTAATTATCAAATAACAATAATAATATATAATTTTGCAAAACTATAATATTTAATAAGATATTATGAGAAAAATAGTAACTATAAAATTAGAAGTAAAAACTCTATTATTATAATTTATTATTTTTATAATGATTAATTTTATTAGCTACTATTATAAAAATAAAAATGTAATGAAAAATTAATAAAATAAAAATATTTCAACTAATTGGACTATTTCTTTTTATCATAACTAATTTTTTTTAAATATAATATAATTGAATAAATTACAAGTTAAAATATATTTTATGTAGTTAAGAAAAACTTAATTTAACTGTTTTATAAACTATTCTATATATTTTACATAACTTTATCTACCAACAATATACATTTATAAAATAATTAAATTTTTTGTTTTAAAATTTAAAAATAACTTACAATAAAATTAAAAGTATCATTTAATGGTCTATTGTCAACTTCATGTTTGTATCTTACTTTTTCTTGATCAATACTTTTTTGTTCAAATTTTGAACATTTACCAAATTCTCCAATATTTTGAAGACATTCTATTACTCCAAAAGAAGGTTCATCAATAATATAATATTCCAATTCACAAACATTTTTTATATTTATATTATATGTTAAATTATTTGAATATATTGTTTGATGTGATTTATGTGAAACCAAAACTCCAGTATTATATAATTCATTAAAAGAAATTTTTTTAATTAAACAATTAAGTGTAAGAACACTAGAATTTGATAATTGATCATAAGCTTGTAATTTTATATAACGATAATTTAAATCACTTTTATCATCACATATATAAATCTATAAAATATTAAGTGTTATTTTAAATATAAATTATATGATTATTCTACCTGATGATTGATTAATTGATTTAATGTAAAATTTGTGACAGTTATTGATAAATTTGTTTGGATAAGAACACCTTGAGCTTCTAATAATGTAACATATACATCATCATTAGAATTATCCACATCAAAAATAATCAATTGATCTATTGTCAAAAGTCGGCATGATTTTTCTGGTATGATAATAGAATATTTATCATTTGCTAATTCTAACACTGGTGGATCATTAATATTTATTACTTCTATATAAATAGTTAAAGTATTTTTGGTAAAATCTACATAATTAAATATTTCCTCATCTTTTTTAAATAACTCAACTTGAACATCAAAAGAATCTTTTGATATTTGACTTCCATCATGTTTATAAAAAATTTGATTTTCTGTTAAATTTTCATAACTAAAACTATTTGCCAAATTACCATTTGAAAATTGTAAAATACCATGAGATGGTTGATCAATAATATTAAATTTTATATCAGAATTTTTTAGTTTAAATCTTTGATGTTCTGGTAATACATATAAATTTTTCCACGTAATAGGTACTTTATCTCCTTCAAAAACTTTTATTATATCACCAACATACGCAAGTTGACTTTTCTTGTCATTTTTTGATAAAAACCTCATCAATCGTTTTTTGCTAATTGTACTTCTAAAATTAGTATAATTAAATATTTCTTAATTATTTTTTCAATAAATTATTAAGATTTATTAGATTTTTAAATATATAATAAATCATTCAACATATGGTATGTAATTAAAATTGTTTCATAAATCTTTTAAAGTAATTTTAAAAAGTTATTCTTAATTTTATAAAGTTACTTACGAACAATTATTTTGTTTTAAAATTTTATTATTTTGAGTAACATTTTGTAAAAAATCAGATATAGGATAATCAAAATAAATTGATGCTAGAAAAAAAAAATTAATATTTTAGATAAAATTTTTATAAACTTACTTTTGTTAAATGAAATTGAATCACAAAAATATGGTGAAATTATTGTATATGATATGGTATTTCCAAATAAAAATTCTAATTGATAATTATTTTTACATTTTAATATTAATTCATTTGTTGTTTGATTTAAATGATAAGGTATAATATGATCATTTATAAAAATATCATTATTATTATAAGATATTTTTAATTCTTTATTAGATGAATTAATGTACAATGAATTCATTTTATAATTAATTAATTGTACATTTTTATAATCAACACACCATTGAATATACAATGGAAATAAATATAAAGGCAACAATAAAATATTAGAAGCCATTTTTAGAAAAAAAGATTAAATTTTTATTTATATTAAAAGCAACATAAACATTTATTGTAATGTTACTTATAAATAAATATTTGAAAAGAAAAAGTATTTTAATAAACTTTCTTTATATAAAAGATTTACAAATGGAAGTAATAATATTTTGTCCTAATCCTTCCCTCTTAAAAAAAAAAAAAATGTTTTTTATGACACTTGTTTAAATTAATGTTCACTTGAGATATATTAAGAATAAATTTTTTAGATAATTAGAAAATTAAAATTGTCTTATAAAATTATGATAAAAATATGACAAGGAAGAAGACTTTTCAAATTGATAAGAATACCAGGAGATGAAAATAAGGGTAGTAATTTCTTTATATAAAATTTCTTTTAATACTTATTTAAAATATATCTTCTGTTTTTAAAAGATTTAGCATAAATGCCGACTTTTAATCATATGTTAAAAGATACGAAGATCAATTTTAAAAGAAACACTTAACTTGTAATTGATTAAATAGAAATTGTCTTTTTTAAAATATGACGATCAGTTATCATTTTTATAATATGTCATTTAATAATTGCAACATTGTTAAATCTTGTTAAGTATTTATTTAACGAGCTTATTATTGAATTACATAATTATTCATTCTAATTTCATTTTTAATCTACCAAAATATTAATAGAAAATAATTATATATTAAAATTGACAATTCATCAATTTTAAAATTAATTTATTATACTTAGTAGTTGATTTATGTTGAAAATTATTTATACAGGTTGTAAAAATTTATAAGAACATTATTTGCCATAGAAACATTTTTGTTTTCTTTTATGTCAAGCACAATATTATTGGCATTAAATTTTTAGTACACTATTAGAGGTTTTTCATTCTAAGACTATTCAAGTATAGAAAGAGACAATTTTTCAAATAGGATACATAGAAAATGCTGTTAGTTGGGAATAAAATAAAAGTAATACAATAAAAAGATATTTTATTTCTTATAAGGATTATTCTACTATTAATTTTAATTCATTATTTCCTCTTCTATAATTTAGATATTTATCCTGTAATTTAACGACAATTTTGATCTTTTAATAATTCTTTATTTAATTCCCTTTGATAATTAATTTCCTTACTTAAAATTTGGAACATATCATTAATATTAATGATTCTATTTAAAAAAAAAAAAATTTTTTTTTTCAAATATTTACAACTACTTGCATATAGTTTTTAAAAAAATTTATATTTATATATATATATATATATATGTATCTATATATTTAAATTAGATAAAACGATGAAATCTACAAGTTCTTCTTTTATTACTGACAAAGAAAGACTATATAACAGTCCCAAAATAATATTGAATAAAGAATTTATTGTGTTAATAGCTGCCTTATATATGCCAATTTGAGGTTATCCTTACTTTCTCAATAAACCCTACTACGTCAGTAACGAGTGTTATGTTACCAGATAGGACCTCTTTTTTATGATGTTAAGTGTACAAACTATTTTATGTTCCAACATTTATGTAAGATCGTCTTATCAAACTATCATAAATAAAAAAAAAAAAAAAAGATATGGATAAAAATAAAGATTTATTGAGAATAGAAAAAGATTCATCCAAGATAATTATTAAATTGCTTTTAATTTGTAGAAAACTTTATATTATTTTATTGATAAAAAATTAATGAATTTTTTTATTGCTCAGTAAATTCATTTTTCAATCTTCAAATTTCAAGTAGTCAAATTAGTTTAAACTTATTAATGTAAATAAACATTATTTACTTTTAAAAAATTGTTTAAAATTTTATATTGAAATAAATATTTCTAAATATTACTACTATATTTTTATTTAAAAAAAAAATATTTTTTCAGATCCCAAAAACAGTTTTTTTTTTTAAATTTTTTTTAAGATATAAATTTTTTTTATGTATGCCTTCATTAAGCAAAAATGAGCCTTACAGCGGTCATCATACAAATTCTCCCTCACAATTTAGTAGCTAACAGGAGAACTATACTTAAATATAAAGCTAAGTCGGCAATGAAAATAAAGCAAGCATTGGCTGAAAAAGACTATCAAAAGTAAGCATTAAAGAGTGTAGCGAGAGCTAAGAACCGAAGCAATTGTTAGCAAACTCTGATTGAACTCTTCTAGTCCTATTTTTAACGCATTATACCAATGAGGACTATAACACAACGCTTACCAGTGAGAAGTAGCTAAGTATTCTCAACCAACTGCTTCGATGTGCGTTTCACTAACGCTTTTTATTTATACATTGTGGTACTATTTATTATCGCAAACAATTATAGGCGACAGATTAAAATAGCCTACAAATGTAACTAGTAGCGAGGACCTCTTAACATTGAGGGAAGAGAAAGCTGTAAATTGTATGTGCTAACGAATCGAACTATAATTCATCGGCCAACAATAAACATTCTATATCCACTTGTTCTCCATCTCTTCCTGCTACTACATTAGTTTGTTCTTTAATATAAGGATTATATATAAGAACCAGAGTATTTATCAGTGAGATAATGGGTAACAGAGTAGCAGATATTAGCCGCTAACGGTCGTCGCATTCTTTTTTTTTTTTATAATGATACATCTTCAATCGACTACATCATCTATACATTATATTGTGTTGTGTTGTCAGTATTGCTGCTTCTATGGCTATAGTTGTTGTACCATCGAACGAGAGGCTTTCGTCTCGCCGTAACCTTTTATCTTTCATTATAGCACCAGCTTTATTTTGCCTTCAATATATTCATATATATGTATATTATTATTATTATTGTTATTATTGTATATACATATATATAAATGTATTTATATACATGTATATATATATATATATATTTATATATATATATATATATATAATAAATATAATAAATATATATATAGATATATATATAATATACCTTTTAAAGAATACCCGAATAAGCTAATCTGATGCATCTATAATAGTATCTTTTATAATTATCTATTTTTGGAGAAGGTTTTATTTATTTTTAAAATTTTTGATAATTCCTTTTTATTTGACAAAGGTTTCTAAACGTTAAAATATTTCTTACTTCTTAAATAATCCATATTTGCCCTTAGTATCTTTATATATTTTAAAATTTTTTCTCCTTTATTAACATTTCAATAATAAATGTGTGGAAGAAAATTAATATTATAAAGCTCTTAATTTTCTACAACTCTGTTTATTTTTTATTACATATCTAATAATCAATACATTTTTATTATTTTTGTTATATATTTATTTGATTTAACTTTTTTTATTATATAATTGTAATATTTCTAAATAAATTTAAAGCAATTTATTCATTTTTATATTTTTTTTCTATCAAAAAACAATATTATATAATGTTTATCTAGATATTATAATGTTCAAGAAAGATTGATTTTTTTTTTTTAATTTTTAACATTGTTATTGAATGTTATTATATTTTAAAAAAAGTTGTTGTTTAAGAATTGTAATTAGATGTTATTTTTTTCTAGATAATTTTTTTTTTTAATTGATCTATTATTAAAACATTTAAAATTATTTAGGATAGTAAAAATAGTACATCAAACCTAAATGTACTATGTAGGGTGATGCTTAATGCTAATTGACCCCCTAAAAGATATTAGATTAGTTGTACAACATCACTCATAGCATATCTTAGTTATAGTTAAACCTCATCATTATGCCGTCTTATTTAGTGACACGCAAACAGCGTATTAAGAATTGAATTGATGAACACAACCAGAAGCCACTTTATTAATAGTTAAAAAAAATATCTACAACTGTATGCATTCAATAAAAAAAAAAGACAATTCAAGATAACCTTAAAATATAGTAATATTCTAGATAATATTTTTTTTTTCTTAGTATGTTATCTATATTTTAATATATAAATATTTTTAATTATTATATTTATATATTTTAAAATAAATCAGGTTAATATAATTAAAAATAATTTTAGAAAATTTTGTCGCAATACCAAATAGATAATGTCATTTTTATATATGCTTATATAATTTTTTTTTTTTTCTAATTTCGTTTACCATTATGATGTTGTTTCTTTTTCATATGTATGTATACTCATATATAATTATTTGTATATATAAGTCGATAATGTATATATAAATTTTATTATTTTTAGGCTTCTTCTGGATCTTCAATATACAAGCCCTAACCACTGCCTTGTCACAAATCTCGCTTACGAGAGACCTCTTTCGTCACGGCCCGGAAGAATCACCAGTATCTTCTTGAAGGATCGATTGCGAAGACCGGCCGGCCGACGACTAAGTAATTAGCTGGTAACTATTTTTATGGTAAATTTTTTTTCAATGATTTTTTTAAATATATAATTAGTATTTTTTTTTTTTTTAGAATCAATTGCTTGGCGTGCTTGATAAAAGTCAGTTTATATAGAAATTTTATTTTGATGAGGTTCAATTTTGATTATTTTTGCAAAAATGAATGAGTAAATGTACATTTTATTAAATGTACTAGAAATAATATTGTTCTCAATCATGCTTTAATTGAATATTAGAAAAAATAATTTTTTTTTATTTATTAATGTAGTTTTATATAGAAATACATTAAAAACGAAATATGAATTACTGTTAAGGGTAGTAAAATTATCATTAAATTTGATTTTTGCATATGTAAATAGAAAGTTTTACTAATATGTGTCCGGTTGTTAGTACTTCTCATTCCCAAGTTCCATTTTATGTATATAGTTTTTTTGTCATTATATTTTAGTATGTCTTGTGCATCTATTGATACACATAAGCTTTTGAAAGTGATGACAATAAAATTTAAAACATAAAAACAGTTCTCATCAAAATTATTTATAGGTGTTTGTTTCTTTTTTTTTATAATTTCATAATCTTATTTATTTTAAATTATTATATATATATTTAATTTTTATTAACTAAATTAATATTATTATTCACCCTATAAATTTAAGTAGATGTTTATAACGTACTTGAAGGTAAATTCACGTTTATGATATTAGTATTTTTTATATAAGGTTATATATATATACTATTACTCGATATTTAGTAAATTTCTATATAAGAGATACATTTTTGCTCGATTTACCAATATTTTTTTTACCAAAAAATATATAACAAAAATTTTAATATTTTTATTAACTTATTATACAACTGCTTTTTAGATACATTAATAAACCAATTTTAACAAATTGATTTTTAGTAATTTTTGTTTAAAAAATTTTATAAGTTCATTTTAAGTTTTATGTTACTTAACTACCAATATTTTTTTTTATTATAAATATTAAATAGATACTCAGTCATATCTATAGTACTTCAATAATATAACATCTTTTGTGTTTTTTTTTTAATATTTTATTCTTATTTTACATATCCAGAAGAAGTGATAAAATGTTTACATTTCTAAGTTAGTATTCAATTTTGGATGGATCATCTTATGTAAATGACAGATCATCTTGTACATACAAGTAAATTCTCTAGCCTGTTCCTTTCTTTTTATTGTTAATATTTGTTGATCTTCGCCATCAGGCAGCAGTTGTATATCACCAAAACTATAATATTTTTCCCCGTGATTTTCTTTTCTCCATTACGTTCTATCTTATATATATATGTATATATGTATAAGATAGTTGAATATAATATACCAAGTTTTACTTCTTGATGATGATAACGACGACGACGCCGCAAACATCAACAGAATAATACATTGACTAGTATAAATCTTTTAACGTATATTTATTTGGATATCATAGATTTTGTTTAACATAATATAGTGTATTTATTGATAATTTCTATACTACTAATTTTGTATTTAAAAGAACTCTTTACTAATACTTAATAATATTAATCAATTTATTCTATTTCCTTCATGTTTACAACATATTGTCTATTAATTTGAAGAGTTAAGAAAAAGGAGAAATATTATTCAATAAAATTTTTCATATTTTTATATATTCAATCTGAAGATATCTAGAAGCTGAATTTGGGAAAAAATAATATTTAACAGTCATATTTCGTTTATTCTAAGTATAACTACATGATTGAAACCTTGTTAAATTTTTTACTTTCTATTTCAAAACACTTAACTTCTTTGTTACAGGTCGTCAAAGACGGCCCCATGGCCTGTTGTTTAAGCGAGGAAGCTCGCGAACAAAAGCGTATAAATCAAGAAATTGAAAAACAATTACAGAGAGATAAACGAAATGCCAGACGTGAGCTTAAACTTTTATTACTGGGTAAGTTAATTAATGGATTTTTTTTTTCTTCTATATTTTAATATAACATTATATTTTGCATGAATATTTTGAATATTAAAGTATTTTTTAATTATCAATTTAATGAAGAGAAAAAAGAAGTTTATTGTACAGTAATGTATATATATATATATATATATATATTTGTTGTTGTTTTTTTAAATGATAGTTACTTTACTATATTTTAACCAAAATTTTTTTTTTGTCTAATATTTTCCCTATAAGTAAAATAGTACTAGTGAGGAAAAGCTGTTAATATGTAACACTATAAAAAGTCTACTTATATTTTATAGAATAAAAAGATAAGTAAGATAAAATAATATATTATTAAAGAGGGTTATTTTAAGTTCTTTTTAAAACAATTTTAAATAAATGAAAATGTTATTTCGATTAGTTTTTTTTTTTTTTTTTCAATTTAACATACAAATTACTGTTATTTATAGGCAGGCAATAATTTTTGACAAATAAACGTTATATTTTTTTTTATTAGATTAGGAATGTTGATATTTAACATTTTAGATAATTACTTTTAGATAGACATATATGGTAAAACAGTATAGTTTTTATAAGTATATATTTAGAGAAAGAGACCAATAAAAATTTAAAATATTTTAATAGATTAAGTGTAAAATAAAAATATTACTGTTTACTATAAGATAGATGTAGAAATTAGTAATTTTATAATTGCTTTATCAATTATTACAGGTACGGGAGAGTCCGGCAAATCAACCTTTATTAAACAAATGCGCATCATTCATGGTCAGGGATACTCAGAAGACGACAAACGGCAGCACATTCGATTGGTCTTTCAGAACGTCTTTATGGCAATGCAATCCATGATTCGTGCCATGGACACATTAGGAATTCCTTATGGTAATGAAGATTCAGAAGATAAAGCGAATGTAGTAAGAGCAATAGACTATGAAAATGTAACGTCATTTGAAGAGCCTTATGTGTCCTATATTAAAGATCTTTGGGAAGACAGTGGAATTCAGGAAGCCTACGATAGAAGGCGAGAATACCAACTTACTGATTCCACAAAATATTATTTAAGTGATGTGCGACGGTTAGCTGTGCCTGATTATCTGCCTACAGAACAAGACATCTTACGAGTTCGTGTTCCCACGACTGGTATTATCGAATATCCTTTCGATTTGGAGCAAATTATTTTTAGGATGGTAGATGTTGGAGGACAACGATCTGAAAGGCGTAAGTGGATTCATTGCTTTGAAAATGTTACATCGATTATGTTTCTTGTTGCTCTTTCTGAATACGATCAAGTACTTGTAGAATCTGACAACGAGAACAGAATGGAAGAATCAAAAGCTTTATTCAGAACCATTATTACGTATCCCTGGTTTACTAATTCTTCTGTTATATTATTTTTAAACAAGAAAGATCTTCTGGAAGAAAAAATAATGTATTCTCACTTGGCTGATTACTTTCCAGAATATGACGGACCTCCTAAAGATGCAATAGCTGCTCGAGAATTTATATTGAAAATGTTTGTGGATTTAAATCCTGACGCTGATAAAATTATCTATTCACATTTCACTTGTGCTACTGGTATGTTTATTATTATTAATAACAAAAAAGTTATATTATCTTTTTTCTTATTTTTAGACACAGAGAACATTCGGTTTGTATTCGCAGCAGTAAAAGATACAATATTACAACATAATTTAAAAGAATACAACTTGGTGTGATTGATCAGAACACAGATGGACATATTTAAACAATTAGTCCAAAATGTCTTTTTGAAAGTTTTTTTTAATTATTATAAATTTTTAACTTAACATCAATTCAATCAGCTAAATTAGCTAGCCTCTTATCAATCTCTAGCAAAAAGATTTGAATCGTCGAATTATAAAAGCAATCAAACAATACGTATAATTTTTTCAATGATGTAAACATACAAAAAAAATTTATATTGTTTGATTTGATTACCGACGGAAAAAGAGATCCATAGAACACATTCAATTAAAAATCACTGCTTTTGCTCCATAATCAACACACATACATAAAATTCCCCCAAGTCTTTTGATTTGATTATTATTTTATTTAATTGATAATTTTTATTATTGAATATTATAAGAATAACTTTTGTTCTCCTTAATCAAAACTTGACATTATAAAAGTTTTACCGTTAATCATTACGTCATTAAAGGACTCCTTAGTTGAATATTCATTTCTTGTTTTATATGGAATTTTGTCTTTCCACATTATTACAATTATATACTGTTCTGATTTTATAAATATTTTCACTAATCTTCTCTTAGTCTTTTTAATTGTAGATTTGTTTTAATTTTATAGCTTTATTTACTAAATTTATATACTTTTTTTTTGAAGTTATTATTTTTTTTTTATCAAAATACCAACATTTGTAAATATCTATTTATAATTCTCTCTGTATATTCCAACAGCCTCATTATTGCTTTCTGGCTTTTGGCACATAACATTATACTACGCAATGTTTTTTGTCATTGCTGGTAATTTTATGCTCTAACTATTTAACTTTAGTATTCAATTTACACGAATTTTATGATAAGAAATTTTTTTTTCTACTAACTTTACGCACAAAGTAATCATTTAATAATTGTTACTCTTTATAAAAAAATTTTTAAAGTTATTGTGAAATAGAATTATAAACGTATGTTTTTATTAAAAGGAATATTCAGTGGTATGATATATGTATGAAAAATTGTATCAAGCTAATTGTAGTTTTTTGTTATATTTTTGATACATTATTTCTACAGAAATAAATTTTGAAATTAAAATGTTTAAAAGAAGAACATTTGGGTGTTTTAAAGAAGAATGGTAAAGAGAAACATTAAATATAATAAAAAAAAAATTATAATTAAGAATTTATATAAATGTATAATATATTTTCTTTACCTTACATGTATAAATAATTATGCTTAATTTTTTTTTTATTAATTAATATTTTTAAAAATTTATTATAATAATACTAAAACTTAAAAATTATCATTTATTTAGTAGATTAAATTTATCATTAATATAAATTTCTTAAATCATCATTAAGTTTATTGTTGTTATTAAATAATTTGAAAATAACAATCTAAACAATATGTTATATCTTCTACAAAATTTTAATCATTACTTTAAATCGATTTTTTTTTTCAATATAAATAAAGCAAAACTATATATACATTAGAAGTATATCTTTGTTGTTTAAATAGTATCAATGTCATTTAAGATGTTAAACATTAAAGTTTTAAAGATAAGTTTAATGAATAAGAAAGTCTGTTGACTAATATCGGAATATCTTATGATGTTTTTATTCTATATGTTCTACTAAGACTTAAATACATTTGTTTATATATTTTTCCGCTAACAATAGTTGTTTTTTTTTGTATTTTTTTTTTAAATTTACAAATGAGTAAAATATATGAAAATCAGGAAGAAGCATTTTTAAAAGATCAAATCCTTAATCAATTAAGTAATGAAACAGCAATCAGTTATGTAGGTTGCTTACATGCACGAGAATCTGAAAGACAAGAAACTTTTCTACAAAATTGTGAAAAAAAATCTATTCCAATTGTAAGATTGAAAATTTCATCATACATTTTCATATTTTAGACTGTTCCTTCATTAGGGATAAATTTAGACTTAAAAGTTTCTAAATACACAATTATTAATGATGATTGTGATGTTTCTTTTGAAAGTAAAATGATTTTCAATGGAATTGCGGTTAAATGGATTGGAAAAATTAATAAATTTTCTTTATTGGGAAAAGGACATTTTGAACTAGATAAGGAAGAATCTAAAAACCAAAGTCAACATTGGAAGAATGTTGCATTCTATAATGACAAAATTCAAAAAATAAAAAATACAATACTTTAATAATTTATTAATTGTTACTACTATTACATTTTTCCTAATAAAAGTTTATCTTCCAATAACAAATCTTATAATATTTATAAAAAAAATAACAAAAAAAAAACTAATATTGCCAATCAGCAAGATATTCATCAGTATAATATTTTTTTAATATTGGATCTTTTGGAATAAACACTTTTTTATCTGTTAAACTAACAATTGAACCTGATTCAATTCCCATAAAAACTTCTGTTGGTTTTTTAATTTCATTCGCTTTTCCAGTACTGTCAGGCAATTCATATCCATATTTCTTTGCTAATTCAATTCTATCCTTTTCTACTTCTTTAGGATCAGCAAGATATCCTCTGTTTCTTGGATTTGTATAATAAAGCATTAAACTTTGTGGTGGAGCTTTTCTAGGAGGAATAGGTTTACCTGATAAAAACCATTTTTTAGGATCAACAGCACATTCAAGGGAATTTAAATCATAATATGCTGTTCTAATAGTTCCACCATTTTTTTCAATCATTGCAATAGTATATTCACTTGCCCATTGAACTTCGAGGTTAACTTTTGCAACAAAAACTTCTCCACCTTCATCGTTTAATTGAACACCAAATTGTCTTTGACTTGGGTCTATTACTATACGTCTTGTATTACATAAAGTAGTTATATCTATAAGTTTATTTGTATCAATCCAATTTAAATCAATTAATCTTTGTAATTCAATTAAAGATATAGGTGGGTATTCTCTTCTTAAATTTATATCACCATTAAAATGTTTCTCCCCAGGAAACATACGATGCCATGGACGAAAGAAATCTCCCCAAACCCATCCTAATGGTGGTTTAGCAGCATGTTGAAGTTCACCAATTGTATGACCATGTTGATTATGAGCTTTTTTTAATTGACGTCCAGAAACTCTTGCACCAGGATTATCTCGAAGGTCTTGTAATTTAATTCTTGAGGTAGAAGATACATATTTCAATGCACGTTCAACAGCATTTTTAGTAGATGATGAAGCCATAACAATAGAATAATATAAAGATAAATTTATAAAAATTAAAACAATTTACAGATTTATTCTTGTAAAGAAATATTTGGTACAATGTATATCAATAGGTAAATTAATTTTAACAATAACTGATTATTTTATCCGGTTTAAAGCCGTATGCAATATACAAAATGTATACAAGAAATGTACGGTATAGATACTGATTGTATTTGTATGATATACAGAAAGTTTACAAGCTGTATACAAATTGTATGTATCCTGTATACAGTTAAAAAATATTTCAAATAAAGGCAGTTGATTATTAATTAATTAATTGAAATGTTTTTTTAATTTATTAATGCTTAAATTTTAAAATTTATTATCTATTTTGTTATTTTCAAAAAATTATTTAATTAATATTTTATTTTGGTGATTAAAGTTTATAAGAAAAGGAATAATTAAAAATTAACAGCGTTCATACAATTAAAAAATTATAACAACTAAATTATTTTTAAATTAAATCATTTTAAATTATTAAAAGAACATTTCTCGACGTTAGTGAAGTCTTTAATTTTTAATTCTTCATAAAATCCAGTTGGATCTTATTATTTGTATTCTTTCTCTACAGAATATACGGCTTATAAAGTGTATACAAAATAGAGAAAGTATACATACTTCTAATAAGTTGTATACATGAAATAAAGGTTAAATACAGCTTGTTAGCTTTCTGTATCTTGTAGCACTTAATTGGGTAGTTACACGTTTTTAAAGATATTTTTTTGGTGATTGTTATTCAAATATTTGATAAGATAAATTTGTTAATCTCTGTCTTTTCCATTGAAATACAATTCCTCCCACACCAAGAAGTACACCAAAAGCAAATGAAAAAAATGATGATACAAATAATGAAGCAGCAGTATATCCCACAAATTGACTTGGACTAGGTTGTGGTACTGTAGTTGGATTCTTCATAAAAGAATTTTGACGAATTGTTAATATAGTTTTATATACTTGAAATGAAATTTCTTTTGTTGTTAATGTTGAATTAAGATTAGCTATAATTTCATCAATTGTCGTTTGATTTCTGAAATGAATTGTTGATGATGGAATAATATTTATTTTATTTGAAATAGAAAAGAAAATTAGGACATCTTCATCTGACTGTCTTATAAAATAATTTGTAAAACGTAAAGGAGAAGATACTTGTGAATTATTTGACAATGTATATGATAATTCATCATAAACATTCTGTAATCCAAGATTTTGAATAATTTTCGTAGTAGTATTTTTGATTTTAATATAATAATATGAATTATCTAGTATTTCCAAACACGATGAAATATCATAATTAATTGTAGAAAATAATTCATTAGTAGTATTTTTAAATGAAACTAATTCTAATTTGTAATTTACAGATGGTGATTTGTAATTAATTGTATGTAAAATTGGTCCAGACAAATCATTAAATTTCCAATAATCATTTGTATATAAAACTTCAATTATACCACCATTTACATCTTTAGCTACATATGAATCAAAAGTTAAATTTATATTTGTCTTAATTGAACCATAATAATAAAAATTGTCTCCCAAAGGATCTAACATAAAATTTTGAGGATCTTTTAAATATATTAAATTGTTTTTAGTTCCTGTATTTATGAAATCAGTTGATAATTCTTTGACATTTAAACATTTTTTATCTTCCTCTGAAAGTATGTATTCATATCCATAAATAAAATCTTGTATAATTTTAACTTTTTTATATTTATTTTTTCCTTCAAATTTTCCAATAAATGGAGCAATAAAATTAAAGTTATCCTCTAATACATATGAACTTAAATCATATTTTTTACTATAAAATATACCAATATTGCTTATTTTGTTATTCACATTATTATACATCTTATATTTTGCTTCAAAATTATTAGGAATATTTTTAGGAAGAACACTAATTGGTAAATTTTTACAAAATGACATTCTTGGAGGTAAAATATCCAAATATTTCTTTTTTTCTGAACTTTTTTCTATTTCAACAATTGATAATAAAACATTTGAATTAATTTCAGCTTCAGTTAAGTTGTCTTTTTTGATATCTATAAATGTAAAAAATATTTTATGTTTATAACTAACCTTTATACTCAATTATTGAAATTTCATATGGTACTGGATTTGAAAATTTTGAATCATATGGTTTTTGTTGAGTTCTTTGTCCAGAGTATGATATCATAACTTGAATTTTTTGATCATCAAATGTAGAATTTTTACATCCCATCCATGTAATTGTATCAATACCATTTAATTCTTTACTGTCTTTTAATAAACTAGAAGTATCATATGAAAATTCTGTAAGCTTTTTAATTATTTCTCCCATTGAATTAAAAGTAATGTTAAATATTTTTTTTACAGATTCTGTAAGACCATATACTTCTATATTTCTATATCCTTCTAATTTTCTACATTCTTCATTTTCCATAGTATAATTTTCTATAACAAAATCACTATACTCACCCAATATCCATTTTTGTAAACCATTTCTATTATGTAATGTCCAAGTTCCAAAATTTGTATAGTTATTTTCGGTAACTTTAGAAGTTTCGTTATTTATAAAGTTTGTGATACGTGTTACAATTGTATAATTTGTTGACAATATTAATTTTTCCGTAATATTATTATTAATTGGTAAATTTAAATGGTTACAAAATATTTTATTGGTATTTACAAATGTAGTATATAATAAAAATAATATCAAAATAACTAGTATCCTTTTCATTTGTAATGAACAAAAAATATATGATTTGATAAAAGACATATGACGATAAATATAAAGCAAAAAAAACAGTTAGTTTATCAAATAAAGATAACAATTGGGAGAATGTTCATCGTAAACTTTTGTTTGTTTTAAAATAATTTTTTTTATATAATATATTATTTTGTAAAAATTAAAAATATTAAAAATAAAATAGCAGGTTATTTATTAAATGTTTTACATGAAACATTAAAACAGAAACCAAAAATTTATATGAAAATGATAGAATATAAGTATATAAATAAACAATTATTTATTAACAATCTAGTCTTTTTTTCCTTCAGCTGCAAGCCTTTCTTTCTTTTTCAAAGCTTTTGATCTTGTTACTTTACTTGTAGACCAAAAAATATAATCAAGAACAAATTCTGGTAACAATCCTAAAATTTCTGCCTGAAGTTGGTGAGCAAAAGTTCCAGTAGTACTAGAAGCATTACCAATTGTATTAAGAGCACTTTTGACGTATTGTGATGGAGATGGTGTGAAAAATGATGTCTTTTTAACTTTAGACATATTTGTAGCAACCATCATTGGATTAAGAGCTTGGAAACAAATTCCCGTATTAGAATATTCTTTCTGAAGAATTTCAGTAAGAAAATTGACATATTTTTTTGTTGCTGAATAAACAGCCCACATTGGCATTTGATGAAACCCGGCAAATGAAGCAACATTTACAATTATACCACTTTTGCGTTCAACCATTTGTGGAAGAATGGCAGCAGTAAGTAATGTTGGAGGAAGAGTATTAATTACAGTGATATCAGTTATTCTTTGAAGTCCACCGTCAATCTTATGAAGAATATCTGGATATTCATAAGATAAACCAACGTTATTAATGAGAATACCAACTTCAAGGCTTTTAAGTTCACTTAATATAATTTTTTCATAATCATTTAATGAAGCATTTGTAAAATCATAAGCAATTGTTTTGATTTCAATATCTTGTGAAATTTTTTCAATCTCATGTTTGACATCTTGCAATTTTGTTGGATTACGTGAAATAAGAACAATATTGAAACCTTTTTTAGCTAACTGTATAGCATAAGCTTTACCAATACCATCTGTTGATCCTGTTACAACAGCCCATCTAGCTCCAGCTTTCTTGATTAAACTAATTGGGGATGCAATAAAAAATGGATAAAACAGACGTTTAAGAATAAAAAAAAATTTCAATAAGATAAATCCCAATGCTCCATATCCAAAAATTTTAAGTGTACAAGGACAAAGCATCTTTTAATATATATATGTATCTGAAAATTATAAAAAAAAAGTATAATTACTGCAATTTTAATAAAATAAAAATGATTTGTTAAAAAGAAAGACAATCGATTTATAGATAGAAATAATTTTATGTAATACCAAAAGTAAAAAATAAAATGATCTGACTGTTGTAAAAATAATTACGTATAAAGCCATATAAATTGATAAGACTTCTTATTTTTCGCTACAAAGTATAAAGTATAATGTTTAACAAAAATGGAAAAATAATTATATATTAAAACTATTAATAGAAAATTTTTAATTTATAAGGTATTGTAATAAAATAAATAATTAGATCTTAAAGTATGTATAGTCAATATTTTAAGTGGCATAATTTATTTCCAATATCTGTATAAGACACTGTAGAATTTTAGAAATATAAGTTTGAATTTTATCTAAACGAATGTAAAATGTGTAATAAAAATGAAGACATTGAAAGTACATTATCTAAGTATGCTGTAAGTTCAAATTAATATATTTAAATATTTTTATTATTTAGTTAAAAAGAAAACAATTATTAGAAGAGGAAAAAAGAAAAATGAAAGAAGATTTATTGTTAGATGAAGATGAAGAAGATATATTTGAAGAAGTTGAAATACCTTCTAAAAAACCTAAAGAAGAGGAAATTACAAAGACAAATGAACCAGTAAAAAGTTTACTTGAAAGGCATTTAAAAAATTTAGAAAAACCAATAAATGAAGAAATAAATAATGAAGATATTATAGATCAAATTGGTCCTAAAGGAGGATTACAAACATTTACAGAAATAGCTAAAGGTATTACATATCAAAAACCATTGAAAACAAATTGGAAACCACCAAAACGATATCGTAAAATGGCACAAGAAGAATGGGCAAAAAATAGAAAAAAACAAATGATTCTTGTAGAAGGTGAAGATATACCACCAATAATAGAAAGTTTTGAAGAAATGAAATTTCCAAAAGTTTTAATAAAAGGTATGAATTTGAAAGGTATAAAATTACCAACACCAATTCAAAAACAAGGTATGCCAGTAGCATTATCTGGTCGTGATATGATTGGCATTGCTTCAACTGGAGCTGGAAAAACAATTACTTTTTTAGCTCCATTGATGGCATTTTGTCTTCAACAAGAAATTGAATTGCCTTTTTCTAGAAATGAAGGACCATATGGATTAATTGTCGTTCCTTCCAGAGAATTAGCTCAACAAATTTATGATGTATGTAAAAATATTGGTGGTACTATATTTCAAGGTGGTCTTCCTGAAATTAAAGTAGCATTAACAATTGGAGGACAAAATATGGCAGAACAAAAAACTCAATTTAGTAATGGAATACACATTGTTGTTGCAACTCCTGGACGTCTATTGGCACACTTAGGTTCTAAAACTTTTAATCTTCAAATTTGTCGCTACGTAGTTTTAGATGAAGCTGATAGAATGTTAGATTTAGGTTTTGAGGATGATCTAGCAAATATTTTTTCATATTTTAAAGCGCAACGTCAAACGTTGTTATTTTCAGCTACAATGCCAAGGAAAATTCAAAATTTTGCAAAAAAAGCTTTAATAAAACCTATTATTGTTAATATTGGAAGAGCCGGAGCAGCTTCATTAAATGTGACTCAAGATATAACATATGTTAGAGGTGAAGATAAACTTCGTAAAATTCTAGACTATCTTCAAAAAACACCACCACGTGTAATAATATTTGCTGAAAGAAAAGGAGATGTTGATAAAATATGTGAATTTCTACTTTCTAAAGGAATTGCTGCAGCATCAATACATGGAGAAAAAGATCAAGAGGAAAGGCACGAAGCAATTAATCGATTTAGACAGGGTTTTCGTGATGTTTTAGTTGCAACAGATATTGCTTCAAAAGGTCTTGATTTTCCTAATATTATGCATGTTATTAATTATGATATGCCAAAAGATATTGAAAATTATGTTCATAGAATTGGAAGAACTGGTCGATCTGGAAAAAAAGGTTTAGCAACAACTTTTATAAATAAAAAATCTGACTTATCGACACTAGCAGATTTAAAACAACTATTAATTGAAGCTGATCAAGAATTACCACAATTTCTTAAAGATTTGGTTATTGAAGTTAATAGTGAAGAACAAGAACCTGAGAATAAAGAAGAAATTTCTACTGAAGATAAGGGATGTTCTTATTGTTCTGGATTAGGTCATAAGATTTCTAATTGTCCTAAATTAGAAGCTAATAACAGAAAACAAATGTATGGAAGGGATTCAAGATATCACGAGTCATCACAATACTAGCTTTTGTATATATATTTTTTTAAATTATTAAATTTACCTATTTAATCTTTATACTATATAGGTGATGTTTAAACTAATAAAATTTTGTTTTGTTTTTTAAATATCTAAAACATTTTTGTAGTTGAAACAATCATGCTGATTGCAAAAATCCAAAATTTTTTATTTTATAATCTTTATTATTTTTTATCTTTTAGATTTTTTTTAAATGACTTTATTTGTTAAGCTTTTAATTTTTTTAAAAACTTAACATCTAATCCCATTGTAAATATAAAGTTATCTTTTTATTTTTTGTTTGAAACAATTTATTGTTTCTTTGCATAAAAGTTCAATTTTTATTACTATATAATTAATGTGTAAATATAAGATAATATATTATTTATTTTTTTAAATAAAAATGATGCTATATTTTAAAATTTAAAGATAAATGGAGCATTAAAAAAATATATATTTTTTAATAGTATGCAAAGTATAATTTAAATTTAAATATTTTTTTTATGAATCGTTCAATATATAATTAAAAGTTTATATTTTAAATCATGGTATTTTTTTTTCATATAAATTACATATATATACTAAATTAATTTTTAAAAAAGTATTAAAAATTTTGTTAATAGAATCATTTTAATTTGACTATAAACATAAAATTTGAAAATTGAATTATTTTTATGAATAAATTTAAGAAAATCTATAGAATAATTTCTAATTAACAATTTTCTTATTAATTGAAAACAGTATGGAAAGTGTTTTTAAGTTGATAATGAAAAAAATGACAACATTACTAAAAAAATTTCCACAAATAGAAAAAAAAATTTCTACATATGAAGAATTACTTGAAATTAAAAGAGAGACAATAATTGGATTAATCTTATGTTTATTCTGTCGTTTGTTATACAATTCAGATGGATTTTATTCTATAAGTCAATTTATTGCTTTTTTTATACCAATCGTTTTAACAATAGATAGTTTTAATGATAAAACTAAAGAACATTCAGTACTTAGTAGAAAATATTGGATATTTTTTGGAATTCTTAATATATTTGAAATTGTTTTGAATTGTTTTATACAATTGACATCATTTTATCATTTTTTAAGATTATGCATGTTTATAATTTTATTTACATATAAAATTGAATATGTTGAAGTGTGTTTAGATTTTATTATTGATATGTTTTGTGACAAAGTAATAAAACAGGAAGAAGATAAATCTATTTTAATTACTGCTAAAGAATTTATTGAAAACTTATCTCTAAGAAAAAATGCATCTAAAAAAGATAAAAGTATAATAGAAACATTATAAAATTAAAATAATTTTGATTAACATAATTTTTTTTTATTATTTATAAAGATTAACACCTATTGTAATGCTTTCATTTACTGTGAACATAAAATTATCAACATATATTTTTTTGTTTTCTCAATTTTTAAATAAGCAAAATTTTAAATTTATCATTATATTAAAGTAATGTTTATAAAGCATTGTAGATGATTATATCAAAAGTATTCTAACAAATCATATAAAATTTTGAAATGTCTTTTTTTAATAAAAAAAATTGGATACACTATATACGGTAGATTGAGTAAGAAAAAAAATATTACTAATTAAAAGTGTTGGTATTTAATTTTCATAAAATTATTTTTAATTTTAAAAATTGTTATTTTTTAGCAGATTATAAAAAAGGATAATATTTTAATTCTTTCAACTAAATTATTTAAATCGATTAAATGATGTGAAAATATGAAATTATAAAAAAAAAATATATTTATGTTTAAGTAAAAATATTTGATTTAATCTTAACTAATAATTTTTTTTATTATACTTAATATATTAAACAATGGAAAATATATTTATGATTAAAAATGTCATACATAAATTTTGCTATTCATTTTTTTTATCATTAAATTAGTTTAATGAATTATTTTAAAGTTTGTAGTATTGATATTTATTTAAATGTATCTGTAATTAAAAATATAAATAATCAGTAATTATCAATAAATATACACCCACATACAAGTTTTATAAAAATATACTTTTTATTTTATGAAAATATAAATTTTATTTCTTTAACGTCGATTTGTGAAGAAAGAAAAACTGATAAAATGATTTATCTTTTTTTTTAAATATTTATGATCATATATTTTAAGTATAAAATTGTTTTATTATTCTTGTAATATCTAATTTTTACAAGTTCCTATCATAACGTGTGATAATTTTATACAAAAGTTTATTATATTATTTATTGTCTTTCCATTTGTTACATCATTTTACTATACCAATTTTTATCATTAATATTATTAATTATTATCAATATGAGTACTTGTACTTTGGAAAGTAACTGTACTGATGTTGTTTCTAAAAAAATAGTTTGGCCTTTTTTTAAAATCAAAAGAAATACAAAATATGTTAAAAGAGTTAGAAGTATAACAAAATCACATTCATTAAAAGGAAGTAAATATGAAACAAAAAAATTCTTTGGTAACTTTAAAAATTTTTTAAAAATCTATAATATTTAATTTTTTAGCATCTACATCAGTTATGGGTCCAGGTCATATTATCAGATCAAAAGGAAAACTAAAATTATTTTGGATAATTATTTTTATATTATGTACATCATTTTTTATTTTACAATCAACTTTTTTAATTGCCATGTTTCTTAGCAAACCAACATTTTCTAAAATTTCAATAATTTTTGAAGAAGAAGGTTTACCTTTTCCTTCAATAACTTTTTGTAATTTCAATCCAATACGATACAGCTATGTAAATAAATTAAATAAAACTGGCACGTTTAGTAAAGAATTGTTAGATTATATCTCAATGTCATTAATAGAAGTTACAGATCTTATGAATCTTGCAGACTATAGAGATTTAGTTAAAGGACAAAAAGAGCTTGAAAAATATATTAATTCTACACATAAATCTTTTTCAATAAATAATTTCATATTTAATGCTGGTTTTGATTGTGAAGATATGCTTAGAATATGTTCTTTAGGAGGTCAGGAATTTGATTGTTGTAGTGCTGCAAGACCAATCCTTACCAAGAATGGTAAATGTTATGAAATTGATCTTAAATCTTCATATATTAAATGGCTTCACAATTCTGTTAGACTTGGTGTTGATAATGGTTTAATGATAATAGCTGATTATCATTCAGAAGAACAATTATTTATTGATACTGATATTGCAAAAGAAAGTTTATTTGGAGATATTTTTCAAAAAGGTTTTAGATATAGTATGCATGAAAAAAAAGCAGGAAGTCCTTTTGCATCTGAAGATAGTACAGCTTCTCCTGGAACAAGAGTTTTCACTGCTTTAAAATTAGAATTTAATAAACTTTTAGAATCTAATGATTGGGGAAATTGTACAAAAACATGGCCTTCTAAATATAAAGATAACAGAGAATACTCTTCTAGAAATTGTAAAACACTATGCAGAGCTAAATATTTTAATGAATTTTGTGGATGTGCTCCGTATTCATATAACATTGATGACAAATATGCTGTATGTACTCCATTTGAATTATATAATTGTATTAAAAAGAATAAAAATTCTTTAGATGATATTATACCACAACCTTTATGTGAAGAATGTGCTCCTGATTGTGAATCGTGGATTTATTCAGCATACAATTCTTATGGTGGAAATTTTCCTTCTGAGGCTTTATATAAATTAGCTGGAAGAAATAATTCTTGGACACCAAATTTTATTAACAATAATTTTGTAGCAGTAAATATATTTTTTAAAGATAACTCTTATACCTTTTATGAAGAAGTAAAAGCAACAACAATATCAGAAGTTCTTTCAAATATTGGTGGAAGTATGGGACTTTTCCTTGGAATGAATATTATTTCTGTAGGTGAAATATATATTTATATTCTACGTATATTTTGGATTTGTGTATCAAAAAGAAGAAGAAAAAATGTTATTGAGAAAAAAAGAAGAACTAATTCTCAAATAACTATATAAGTAATGTTTCAATATTTGGTTATGAGTGAAAGTTACGACAGAGAATACAAATAATATTTTAGTTGTATGAAAACTTAACAGTTAACAACTGAAAATTGGTGCATTCATAGTAAAATAAATTACAAACCATGAAATGACTTTACTCCACTTTTTTCTTAAACGGAACATTTTTACGCCTTTTTATCTATAAACAAATAAATTTTTTTTATTCTATTTATGGATTTTGAAAGTCAAAAGAAATCTTCAAGACATGAATTTGCCAAACTTCAACAAACTTTTTGTCAATTGTGTAAAATACCAAATGATACCAAATTCAAAATAAATTGTTTTATTTGTCATAGACCATTTCATTTAGAGTGTTTATTATTCAAAGAAAAGTCTATTAATTTTTTTAAAGAAAAATGCAATGAAGGAAAATTTAGATGTCCTAAATGTATAACATGTGAAATATGTAAAGAAATGATAGTTGATCCAGAGTTTATTGAATGTTATAATTGTTCCTCACCAATATGTGGTCCATGTATTGAAAATCAAGGTAAAAAAGTTGAAAAATTACGGTGTAAAATATGTAAAAATTATTTTTGCAAAAAAGATAATCCACAAAAATCTTCTAATGATGAAGAAATTGAAGAGGAAAATTATTTAATCAAAAGGAAACTTAGGAGTAGTACAAATAAAAGTATAGACAGTAAAAAAATTTCAAAAGATAATAAACAAAGTATTATGGAAAATGAAAAAATTTTTAAAGATGAAGTTAATCAATACATTCAAATTAAATTAGATACAAAAACAATAAAAAACTGTTCTTCCAAAGTAATGGAGAAAGCTTTAAAAAAAATTTTTGATATGGAAATAGAAAATAAATCAATGGATGAAAATGATAAAATTAAAATTATGAAAGAAATATCTCATGAATCAGATTTTAAATTATATATAAATAGTAAAAAAAAAAATACCCCTAATTTACATGATAATGATGGTAATCCAAAAGTTACTTCAACACTTCATTATCATAATTTTGTTATGAAGGGATTATTTCCATCAAAATATCCATATGATATTAAAAGTCAAGAACATATATATGTATGTAGATTTTGTTTAACACCACTTCCAGAAAAAGAAGCATACATAGAACATGATAAATTATGTAGCTGGAAACATCCACCTGGAAATGAAATATATAGAGATGAAAGAGAAATGATATCAATTTTTGAAGTTGATGGTAAAAAAAAACCTGATTATGCAAGAAGATTATGCTGGTTAGCCAGTTTGTTTATTCCACATAAAGTTTCAGCTTATAGTGTATGGTTTTTTCAATTTTACATTCTTACAAAAATTACAAAAGTAGGTTTTAGTCTTATTGGATACTTTTCGAAGGAAATGAAACCTTCTGGTAATAATAATTTGTCATGTATTCTTACTATGCCACATTGTATGGGTCATGGTTATGGACAATTATTAATTGATTTAAGTTATTCTTTATCTAAAAGAGAAAAAAAAATTGGATCACCAGAACATCCATTATCTGACCAAGGTTTAATAGCATACAGAAAATATTGGAAATCAATTTTATTATGTTATATAAGACAAAAATATAAAGAAAAGGCTTCTTCTATTTCATTGAAAGAGTTAAGTTACCAATCTGCAATTTTTATTGATGATCTTGTTTCGACAGCCTTATCTTTAGGTATTATTGGATATAATAAATTTTCAGAATCTTATCTTATCAATATGGTAAGTTTAACTATCATTTGTAATTGATTATTATTTCTTATCGTTTTTTCCTCATTTTAGTCTCAAGCAATTGATCAACCATTAAAAGAACTAAGAAGAAAAGTATTAAAAGAAAAGCTTTTAATTTGGTCACCTGAAAATATACCAACTGTTGATGGTTGGAGTAGATATGATTGTTGACGTAAAGATAAGATGAATAAAAATATTACATTTGAATTAATGTTTAGAAATATCTTTTTTTTTTTATTAAAATTACACATGTCAAGAATAAACTATAAAGTTAGTAACTTTTATTTGTGTAAAATGACGATTCAATAAGAGTATGTATATGTAAGGTGGTTCACGAGGACCTTCTAATCGAATCAAAATTGTATATATTTAGTGTACAAACAAAGAAAAAAATTTTGGTAATATTAAATTTTGATAGAACCATTTTTTTTTACAATATTCCGTAACTTTAATGTTATTTTTTTATTTATTTAAGTTTTAGTTAATTGTATTTAAAATAAATTTATGCTTATTTTTAATGTATCAATTATGATATTTTTTTTAATATTTGAATGGAAAAAACAATTTAAAATACAAAAAAAAGAATTGCCATAAATGGATCTGTACAAAATAAATATATATTTTTCTTGTAAAATATAAAAAAATATATAAAAAAATCTTCACATAATTCTTTTAAATTTCAAAATAATTAGTATAATGATAAGAAGTATGATTTTAAAAATGTCATTGTAACAAGAAACTATTAAAGAAATAAAATATGTGTTAAAAAAAATTAGTGACTTTTCTGAAACTAAATGTGATTAAGATAAAAAACACAGAGTTTAAAAAAAACCCTTAAAAACAGCATATGAATTTTTTTTAAATAATATTAACTTTGTAATCTTCTATTAAAAATCAAAAACATTAAAATTTGAGAATAAATTTTAAAAAATATATAAATAATTAAAAAAAAATTTTAGGTAATGATAAGTTCAACCATTGAAATAGTATATGATGTATAGTAATATAAGTAATTCTCCTAAATACTAAATAAATTTTATAATATTATTTTTAAAAAAATTTTTCGAAATTATATTTCTTTTATAAAAAAGTTTTGAGAAAATAATTGATAATTGAAAAATTTTAATAACTATTTTCATAGTAAAGGTACTAATAGTCTAATTTTGTAAGATGATAGGAAAGATTTTAAAATATATCAGACTAAAAGTTTAAAAATGGATTCAAATCCGCAAAGTAGTTATAAAATATAAAAAAAGTAAAAAAAGTTTAAACAAATCTTTATTACAATTTTAAGATTCATGTAAAGATGTAGATTATGAATTAAATCAAAAATTATTTTTAAAAAATAATTATTTTAAAAATTTTAAATATAAAAGTTAAAAAATATATTCATATTTGTAATATAAAAATTATTTATTTTATAATTTTTTTATTAAACTAAAAAAATACTATTGACAATTTGATGAAGTTTAGCATTCTTCTGAAAATGATTATGCCGAAAACTGTCAATGAAGTACCTTATAAAATATAGTTTGTGAAAAAAAATTTTCATGTTTCATATTGTATAATTTAAAATAGATAACGGTTTCAGAATTATTTTTTATAGTAACACTACATTCACTTATCATACTTTTATATCTTAATACAAGCATAACTGCAAAGAGACAAAAAAAAATATAACTTAATAATTATAAAGTTTAATGTTTCTATGTTTTTGACTTACATATTTTGGTATATAAAATATATATGCAGTGGTAAAAAGACGTAAAGTTTGAAGAAATATTTCAATTTTCGTGAACATTTATTCTAATACATACATAGGTATATGAATAATTGTGCACTTGTAATTTATAATCATTTTTTTGTATTGATAATCATTTTTATAAATTTATAATTATTTATTTTTCACATTTGCTTATATGTACGCTTCTTCAAAAAAATGCTACGTGGTTGTCTTAAAAGTGACAAACATGATTTCCCTAACACTTTTTTATCATATATATTTTTATTTCTCTACTGTGTTTTATATTTATTTTTCATCAACAAAACTAACTGATCTTTCTTCTAGTTTGATTTGTCTTTATAAATATTTCATAGTTTCACTCATCAACCAATAAATTTTTATTACAATCCTTATTTCTTCTCATTTATATTTATCTTTTTATTTATATAACTTAGATATAAATATATTTTTATATGTTTATATTATTTAAACGTATAAGATTAATTCTAATTTTAAATAGCTCCTCCTACATATTTAAGAAATTGCTTTTTCTCTGCAGTTTACTAAAAGTTCATACACCAATTCTTATTTTACAGACATATACTCTCGTAAGAAGGTGTAATTTGTAGCAGAAGAAATTAGTAAAAAATTTTTTTAACATTTTCCCTTCTTATATTTTTAATAATACTTTTATAAATGTGGATATATGTATATATTTATCATTAATAATATTATAATAAAACTTAAAAATTGTTATGTCCGGACTTTTTTATTGTGTAATTTCATTCACACCTTTATATATAACGTACACGTTTAAACATGCTAGCAATGATATATGTCTCATTATCATATAGACATTTTTCTCAATTATATAATGGAAGAAAAGGCTCCATCTGAATATAATAACTTTTATACTATTTCTATAATGTGGTAGCGATAAGAAAAATGTTTGTTTGTACTCTTTTTTATATTATTCCGATAATTTTAACAAATAAATTTAATTTTTTATTTGATTGATATTATATTACCACATTTTCATGAATATAATCACGTAAATTTATTGTTAATAATGTAAATAATTCTCTATTTCTAATTTATTTTAGTTTTTGATTTTATGATAGGAACACATGAACTCTGACACTCCGCATTCTAATATTGGAACTACCAATAATTATTTTTTTAATTTAGCTTCTCAGCTAGCCACACCTACAATTTCTAATAATAACACCAATAATAGAGTAGCAGCTGGAGAAATTGAGTTAATTCAAAATGCTTTACAACCATCATCCAATAACACTATTTTAGAGCACCTTACTTCATGTGGTTCTCAGTCCACTTTAACACAACCAATTTCATATGATTTGTCTAATATGTTATCTAGAAATGATTATCAAAATTTATTAAAAATATTAGGAAAAAATATTAATACTAATAGCCAACAAAATTCATCTAATAATTTATTATCAAATAACTCAGGTCATTTTAAAATTCCAACTCTTCCATCTCATATACAAATTGAAAATAGTATAGACCAACAACAAAAATTATTACAACAAAAATTATTTATCCATCAATTACAACAAATTCCTCCAACAACAACTACATATAAAGATAATTGTTCTCCTGTTTCAAATGGTTTATTTGAACAACATATGATTTTAATGAATGCTATTAATTCATCAGTTGGTATGTTTCAATTATTAATTTTATTTTTAATATTATTATTTATTTATATGTAATTACTATATATTTATAATTTTTTTTTTTTTTAAATATAATTTATTGAAACTTTTTATAACTTTTAGATATAAATCCTCTTAATAATCCACTATCATCTAATAATAATCTCTTAAGTAGAAGTGGAAAAAATAATATAGGAGAAAAAAACTCTTCATTAGAACAATTAGAAAGATTATCACAAACAGGTGCCTCGAGTATAGTTGAGAATGTACAGAATTGTTATCAAATTAACAATGAACCTAATAATAATAATAAAATATTACCAAGAAATATTTTTACCTTTAACCAAAGTAATGAGAAAAATAGTAATTCATTATTACAACAAATTGCAAATAATAATTATCAGGAGGAAAGTATGGATAGACAACTTACAAATATTACTAATGGTGATGATAAGACAGAGAAAATTGATATAGAACCATTAAAAGGAGAACTGACTGCTTTTCCATATTACCCTACACATTATATGAGAGGGACACAAATACAACTTTATGATGGTACTTCTAAACCTGTTAATATGATGGTTTTAGAAGATTTTAAAAATAGTTTAGCTAATATGAAAGAAGTTGAATTAAATTATGGTATTGTTTTAACAATTAATCAAATTGATGTTTCTGGAAATTTTGATAATTTACGAAATACACAAATTCAATATAAATTAAACTTTAAAATGGTTGGTTCAAGTTCCACTGTTACTGTTAATGCTGTTTCTGAGTTTCCTTTTTTTGAACAATCTCACGGGTGGTCTTCATGTAATCCAGTAAGATCTCTTAGTGTATATGGATTAGAATGTAGAAAGCTTCAAACTGGAGATGTGTGTTTGATTGCAACACCAAAACCAAATATAAAAGAGTCATTGAATGATGATACTGTATCCTTAAATAATAATATTAACAACAACAATAATATTTTTAAACAACCAAACCATCAATGCATAAAAAATTCAATTGAAAAAAATTTTTCATATCCTTCTCCATCATCTGTAGCATCAAATCAATATACGGGTACATCATCCTCAATTAATAATTTAGAACATTTATTTCAACAAAAATTACATAATCCGTCATCAATATTTCCTAAGGAAACAATTCCCTACAATATTACATCTATTTTTTCACAAGGAACGTCACCTTTTTCATTTCGTCATTTGGAACAGGTGAATAATTGTCAGTTACATAAAAATGTTCAACAAAACCAATTATCAGACTTTCATCAATCACATTCAATACAAGAACATTTACAAAATAATACTAATTTTAATGATGGTTCATCATCAATTAAAAAACGAAAATATTCTTCAGATATGTGAAAAAAAATTTTTGTTTTATGTACTTACTAAAAATCTTAAATAAGAGTAATTTATTTTTTTTTTTCTAGAGATTCTTTATTTTAAGGACAGACAATCAGTATTTATTTTATCATAAATGCCTATAAATTTTGTTTAAATAAATGTAAATAAAGCATTTTTTTTTACATTAATTTATCATGTTAATTAACATTTTTTAATGAAAAATAATCCTTATATAGTCTTTATTCATATTTAAAACAGGTGTAGTTTTATAGAAATATGATTATATTATGATGTTTGTAATCATGCAATTATTTGTTTTTTTGTATTATTACTAATTGGCTTCCTTCATATTTTATTATATTTTTTTCCTTTATCATTTTTTTTTGTCTTTGTTTTTATTAAATATTTAAAAATAAAATATTTGTTTTGTAAAACTTTTAAAGGGAACATAAAGCTGATAAATGAATATATTTTTAATAAAAATAATCTGAAAATATTATAACATTAACATATATAATGTTATCATTTAACTAAACTTCAATTTTTTTTTCAATTATATTAAATAACTTAACAAAACTACCTTCTTATCAGTTGATATAATTAACAAAGATAAACTATTCACAGCAAACACTTTTATTATAAAAATTGAAAAAAGAATTGAAAAAAAAGTAAAAGTATAGCTACTTCATTAGATTTAAAAAAAGGAAATATAAATAAAGTTAGCAATTATAAAAAAAAATATGAAAAATAATTATAAAAATTCTATAAAAAAAATGTGACTATTATATACTTTATGTTATTTAATTCTGATTAAGTTTATTAAACTTTATAAGTTATAACATTAATTTTTATTTATAGTAAAATTTCAAATTATCTGTAATTAATTTTAAATATATGTTATATGGTAAATAAAGTTATCTTCATCAAAAATTATTTTAGCTAATAAATTATTAATTTTTTTTTTAAATTATACTATTTTACTTAATATTATATAAATGTATAACATAAAATATGTTTAATGCTATAAAACAAAATCATTTATATTTTCATTCTCTAAAAAGGTGAAAATATAAGAATAATTAATTTTTAATATCACTCATTATTTCCTTTCTCCACCATTAAAAAATTAAATCATACTTTATATAATATTAAAATAAAAGTTTATAAAAAATTTTTTTGCTCAATTTTTATAATAAATATATAATTAAGTTAATTTTATAAGCAAAATGAAAGATAAAAATATTTTTATGCATGTGATTACAGTGAATTAAACTTCTATATGTTATTAAATACTTAAGATATATTATAAGAATATTGTAATATAAAATATTTTTGCCATTTAAAATGCGTATTAATTATCAAATGAATATAATTTTACACTTATTAAAATTACCACTTATAATATCCAAGAGATATAAAAAATTTTTATGATTAAAAAAATATCATTTTTAAAATATTATCATCAACTTATAAGTAATTAAAAAATGTTTTTGCTATTAAATAAAGGCTCTTTTTATAATCAGTTGATCTTCATTTTCCTACATTAATAAAAGGTTAATATAAATGTAGTAGAAATTATTTTTTTATGTAATATGTTCAAAAAAAAAAACATTAGTATTATTAAAAAAATTTATTTTTCAATTTGTTTTAAAAATTACAGATGATAAAATATAATTGTAGGACAATATGTTAAAGTAAATTAAAATTAGAAGTCAAAATTTTTTATCAACATTAGTAAAAATTAATCACTACATATTAAAAAACTTTTAAAAAAAGTTATAAAATATTGAAAAAAACAATGTAACTATAATGATAATTATTTTGAACTTTCCGAATCTTCTTAAGAAACAATTTAAATATACATAACTCCATTTTTGTTTCTAAGATTTTCTCGAAAAGAAAAATATTCATAGCAGTTTTCCATATATCTTTAGATATCCAAGATTTTTATTATGGGTTCTAATCAAAGTAATACCAAATACAATGCTAGAAAGGTTGGTGAAACTGTTATTATTGAAAGAGCAGAAGTACCAGAAGAATATCATAACGTTAAAGTATCTAAACAGGTAGTTTCTCGTGTTAATAATGAAAATATAGATAACCAAAATGAAAAGTCAGAAAACTCGTAAGTTTACATTTTATTTGAATTATTTTATTGATCTTATATATTTTAGTACACCACCTACTTCAAAAGTAGATGATCAAAATATAAAATATATTCCATTAAAAGAAATTAAAATCATAGAACGGAATCAACCAATTTCTGAAAATGAAATTGAGGCAAAGAAGGCTGTTTTTAAAAATGCAGCAAAGCGTGTCGATGATCGCTTTTTTAAGTTTCAACGTGAAAATGAGTGTGCTCAAAATGAAAATTCTATTTTAGTTTGTCTCGATAGTAACAAAAATATGCCATGGAACTGTTCTAATTTAGTACGAGAATACGATAATTGTATTACGTCATTCTTGCAAAAAGTTTCATCACAACAATAAATATATATAAATATTACAAAAGGAAAAAAAGAAATAGACAGATCCCACATTAATATAGGTTGTTTTTATAATGTGATAAACAAAATAAACAGTGACGAAAAATTATTAAATTACTTTATATTTTTTTAATGATAAGTATTTATTTTAGTTTAAATGTTTTATTTTTCCTGTTGAAACATTCCTCTAAAAGTAAATGTTTACATTATGTTTAATTTTTTTTCGATGTCAGCTATTGGAAACATATCAAAAGTTCCTTTTTCATAATCCATATGTCCATATAGTCTTAAGCATTCTATCATTTTTTCCAAACATGAGTATACTTCGCTACGCATTTTTGGTCCATACTCAATGTAACAGTAATTTCTCTTTGATCTATTAATTCTGAAGAAGAAATTTTTTCCATCGGAAGATTTGTAAGCAAGTTTTAAAGGTAAATTCAATGATTTTAAACTACCAGATTCGTCATTTTCATGGTAAATATAAAATAATGTCTTTTTCTTTAAAAGTTTTGTTATTTCACTTCGACTTTTACATCCAACATAGGTATAAGGTTCATAATCTAATTGTGCCATATTTTCTTCAGAAATCTGAGCTAATTTCTCAAAATTTTGTTGTTTTTTTAAATCTTCTTTTATTTTATTTTTTATTTGTTTTTTCCTTTTTTTATATTCAGTTAATGAATGATAACCAAATTGAGGTCTTTTTGGCCAGCAAATACCTAAATTAGAATTGTATAATTTTCCATCAATTTCTTGAACTGTGTATGTTGGTGGTGATACAATAGAACCATTTGATGTAAACTCTTCTTCATTATTAATGGGAATAGGATCACCTTTATCCATTATAAAATATCTTAAAAAAATCTGTAAATATTGAAAAGAAAATTAATGAATTATTATAAATATAAATTTTCTTCACAAATTTTAATACTTTTTATTTAAATTTTTTTTATCATAAAATTATTTAAACATTAATTCATATTTAACATAACAACTGAATAATGGATACTGCTCTATTGAACCTTCTTTTAAAGCAACAAGAATTTCATAATGGAGCTCCAAAGTTACCTTTAGATAGACCAAATCAACCAGATACTTGTGAATCTATTTATATTTCTCCTCTTGCTACTATGAAAATGTTAAAACATGCTAAATCAGGTATTCCTATGGAAGTTATGGGATTAATTCTTGGGCAATTTGTTGATGAATATACAATTAAAGTTACTGATGTATTTGGAATGCCACAAAAAGCATCTACAGCAACAGTAGAATGTATCGATCCAGCATATCAACTTCAGATGCTTGAAAAATTAAGATTGACTAAAAGAGATGATGAAGTTGTAGGATGGTATCATTCTCATCCAGGTTATGGTTGTTGGTTATCACGTATTGATATAAATACTCAAAAGTCATTTGAAGCATTGAATCCAAGAAGTATAGCTATAGTTGTTGATCCAATACAAAGTGTTAGAGGAATGATTTCATTGGATGCATTTAGATCAAAAGTTACTTCTCCAAAGTCATTCGATTCTATGAAAGATAAATCATCTAATGAACCAAGACAAATAACATCAAATGTTGGAAAGCTGACACGTCATATTCCATTTTCAATAAGAGCAGAAATAATGGAATCATTTTATTATAAAGTTAATGTTATTTATACATTAACGGAAACAGAAAAAAAAACACTTCAAGCTTGTACTAGAAAAAGTAATAAAGAACTTAGCGTTTTTAAATATTCTTCTTGTGAAAAAGAAAATAAAGAATTATTAAAAAATTTAATTAAAATATCTGATCGTTTCATTGATGAACAAAAACCTTCAATGTCAAAAAATGAAGAAGAAGTTGAATTAAATCGTTACGGAAATACTGTTGTAAAAGAAGATATTATAGATGCTGCAACAAAAATTATGATAAACAATTCACAAAATTGTGCAATTAACGCTTTGACGTGTAATTTAAAAATAATGAAACAATAATATTTTTTAATTTTTAAATGAATAATATAATAATATATTAATCTATAAACAGTTACACTAATTAATTTTATTATTTTTTTATTATTAATAGAGATAAAGATTTTTAGAGACAATATTTCAGGTACAAATGACACTTAGACATGAGAATAACCAATTATTTTTTATCCTATTAAATTAGTTTGGTACAAAAAAAATCATTATGAATCTTCACTCTTTATAAATAATTATATTTTTAAATTCAAAAATTTGATGAAATATATAGTAATTTGAATGTTTATAATTAATAAAAAGTAAAAAAAAGTTTTAGAAAAAATTTTTTTACTTAAATAACCATAATAATCATATAAATAAATAAAAATAAAATTATAACATCATTTACTTTTTTTAATTATTTATTTAATATATGTTAGATTAAAAATTATATAAAATTATTATTGTATTTTTAAAAAAATATATACATATATTTAATATTCGAATTTTCAAAAAATATTTCTAATACATACGTGACTCTAAAATTAAGCCATTGTTAATTATTTTAAAAATTCATCCCGTTTCAAGGGCTATCGAATGAATATAATGGTGTATTCAAATTCCAAAAAAAATTATTTTTATATACCACAATTTTAGAGGTAGAATAAGAAATCTAGAAAATTTTCAGCCAATTTTTATATCTCTGAAAATAATAATGTTATAGCTATGAAAATTATTAATATAGACCTACTTTTAGATAGAAATCGAATGAAACTAGTTTCATCTTCTTAGGATAAGTATTTCTCGAGATACTAAAAAGTCGGATACAATGAATATTTTAGAAAAATTTCCGCCCTTGGTCATATCTCGCTTCAAAATCATGATAAATAAAATAAAATTTCTGAAATCGTCTTCAAATGAGTTTTCAAATGGGGTCTACCTTCAAAATTTTTTTATATCTTAAAGCACTTTCGAGATATAAAAAAATAATGACAATAGATTACGCGCGAAAAAGTACCAAATTTCATATCTTAAGAACCATTGAAAATAAAAAAATATTTTCAACGTAAAGTATACCTTAAATTACAAAAGAAGCACAGCGCATCAAGATTCATGGTTCTGTGACTTCATTAACTTGAGTTATCACTAAATTCTTAAAACTTTATATAAAACATATTTCTTATCATATCTTCATTTTTAAAAGACCTATGAATATGTGGATAGGCTTAATGAATTTCTCGCAAAAAACTAATCTAGAATCATCTGTTTATTTTTAACATTTACAATATTATCATGGAAGTCGTTATTTAAAAAAAATATTCCCCAATTTCGCCCCTCAACTTTGACTCCTTATAACTCCTGAAGTTTTAATTTTCAAATATTGTTGATTATATTCAAAATTCATCCCGCTTCAAGGGCTATCGAATGAATATAGTAGCATATTTAAATTCCAAAAAAAGATGTTTTTTTTTGTCACATTTTTGAAGATAAAGTCGGTAATCTAGAAAATTTTCAGCCAATTTCTGAATCTCTGGAAATAATAATGCTATAGCTATAGAAATTATAATTCTAGACCTACTTTTGAATAGAAATCAAATAAAACTAGCCCCATCTTCATAGGATAAGTATTTGCTGAGATACTGAAAAGTCGGGGACAATGAATATTTTAGAAAAATTTCCGCCCTTGGTCATATCTCGCTTCAAAATCATGATAAATAAAATAAAATTTCTGAAATCGTCTTCAAATGAGTTTTCAAATGGGGTCTACCTTCAAAATTTTTTTATATCTTAAAGCACTTCCGAGATATAAAAAAATGGTGACAATATATTACGCGCGAAAAAATACCAAGCATAGTATTTCAAGAACGGTTGAAAATAAAAAAAAGTTTTCAACGTAGGGTATACCTAAAATTATGAAAGAAGCCCAGCGCATCAAGTTTCATGGTTCTATGACTTCATTGACTTGAGTTATCACTAACTACTTAAAACTTTATTTTAAACATATTTCTTATCATAACTTCATTTATAAAAGTCCTATAAAGATGTGAATAGGCTTAATGAATTTCTCGTAAAAAAGAGATCTAGAATAAAGTATTTATTTTTATAATTTACAATATTATCATGGAAGTCGAAATTTAAAGAAAATATTACACAATTTTGCTCTTTAACTTTAAATCTTTATAACTCCTGAAGTTTTAATTTTCAAATACTGTTGATTATATTCAAAATTCATCCCTTTTCAAGGGCTATCGAATGACTATGATTGCATATTCAAATTCCAAAAAAAGGTGTTATTTTTTGTCACATTTTTGAAGGAAAAATCGGAAATCTAGAAAATTTTCAGCCAATTTTATATCTCTAAAAATGTTAATGTTGTAGCTATGAAAATAAATATTCTAGACCTACTTTTGAAAAAAAATCGAATAAAACTAGTTCTATGGTAATATAATAAGTTTCAGTTGAAATATGAAAAATTGTGAACAATAAGTATTTAAAAAAAATTTCTACTTTTTATTATATCTTGCTTCAAAATAGAAATAAAAACAAACTGATTTTTAAATTGTACTACTTATAATTTTTTATGACTTGTTTTTGTCTAAAATATTTTTATATTTCCAACTGTTTTCGAGATATAAAAAATTATAACAATAGATTTTTTTTGTGAAAAAACCAGAGATGGTATCTCAAAAACGATTGAGAATTTAAAATTATTTTCAATGTGAACTATAGGTTAAAACTTTAAGAATTTTAGCGCACCATGTTTAATGTTGCTAAAAGCTGATTTACTTAAGTTATAAATTTTGAAATTAAAATTTTTTTCAAAAGCCATTTTTTTGTGAAGCATTGAGTATTTACATATAATTTATTTATTATATAAAATTTAGCAAATACTTGATTAATTTATTAAAACATAAAATTATTTAATTTTGTAATTTAAAAAGTAGTACATAAGATTTAGTAGAAAAAATTTTTTAAAATTAAAAAAAAATTAACTATATATCACCGAAATATTTATTTATAGCTAACGAGCATGTAAACAAATTGAAAGTAAAAATAAAATAAATACAAAAATACCATTATTAACAATATTATCTAAACGTCTTGGAAATATTTTCTCGTGCTAACCTAACCCGTTCAAAAACAATATTAATAGACGTTTCAATAATGCTTTCATAGTTACTAAGATATTTCCAATAAACTTGTTGACCAAAATTTTTCATTTTTTCAACTTTGTTAAAGGTTAATCTTCCTAATTGATCAATCAACTAAAATAAAAATATAATAAATTTTATTTAGAAAAATACATACCAGAAATGTCATATTTTCAGGAGTATAAACAACACCTTCATTCCAATTTATAATTTCATTAAATGGCAAAACCCAATCATCTGATAAAATAACTGGTATACAACCAGCTTTTAATGCTTCTAAAAATCTAAAACTAGCCAATCTTCTGCCTCTAGGAGTAAGACAAAATGTAGAATTTCTTAATAAATCATTATAGTCATATTGATCATACATTTCATTATCACTTTCACATCTAGAATCTTCAAATTTTTTCCAATCATTATTATGTTTGCATGTAGTTGCCATAATAATATTTTGACCATTATGTAAATGATGTAAAGAATCCCTTGTCTCACTACCAATACCATAAACATATCTTTTTCCTTTAAAGGAAACAAAATATTTATCCTCTTTTTTAATTCTTTTCATTTTATTTTTTTCATTAGATGCTTCAAGTTTTGTAAAAGTGTGATCAGGATGAAATAAAGGAAATGACATATCAAAATTTTTCCTTAATTTTGAAACACTAAAACTTGAACGTGCAATCATTGCTTTAGAATAATTGAAACCTAAATTGTGGTCTGCATAATCAGGATAGGTACCATGATAAAAATTGTATATCAAATGATTTCTACCATCATTCCATATTTCTTTTGGAAGATTTGATATTTGCATATCTATATCTCTTACATAATTTTCACTTATACGATCTCTATCAATTGTATCAATTGATAAAATAAAAAGACATGCCTCACTAGCATTCGTTGTTATGTAATGTGATTTACGTAAAATTGATAAAAATTTTGAATAAACTAATGATGGTTCTTGAGAATGTTCATTGTTAGGATATACATACAATTTTAGATTGTCACTTTTACATTTTGATAAATCAAAACATGTTTCAAATGTACAACCTTCAAATTTTGTGATAATTTTTCTGGGTTGATAATAAATATTTATATCAAAATTATTATTTCCATTTTTTAAAGATAGTGTACAATAAATAATAAATATATATACAAAAGAAAAAATAAATGTTATTAGAGAAAATATCTTAAATTTACAATAATGTAACATTAATATACATAATATAGTAGTATTTTAACAAGCTTTTAACAAAAAAAACTAAAGACATACTATACAACAAATATAATGTTTTCTTTTCAAGACCTTCTTTAGTCTTTCTTTATTCTGTTTTCTACTACCTCCATTAAATACTATTAATTAATATTATGGATTTAGTTGCGGAATATGGATCATCATCAGATAATGATTCCTCCAATGATGATGAAGAAATGCCACAGCCAATAAAAAAAAAGAAATTAGAAAAGGTAGATAAATTAAAATCACTTTATAAATTAAGTGATATAAAGCAAAGTATGTTTGATTTTTTATTTAATGTTAATTTTTTTGTTTTCTTTTTAGGAATAGCTAATCTAGAAGCTGAAGAAGCTGAATTAATAGAAGAAAGTAGTATAGAAAAATTTTCCAAAGTAAAAACTAATGCTAAAACTTTATTACAAAAACTTCCAGAACCATCTAATACAAAAGAAAAAGAAATTAAAACAAACAATTCATTAATATTTGTTCCCAGAAAAATAAAAAAAGAGAAAGAGGTTAAAGATACCATAGTTGTTGATGAAGAAATAAAAGATGATTCTGAAGATAGTAATGAAGGATATACAAATATGTTTGGTATGTCATCTCTTTCTCTACCATCTTCTTCATATGAAGAAATTGAAACAAAACCAGTTTTAGAAATTTTTATGGATAATAACATATCAGGTCCGTGTAGACCAACACCAACAATTTCTGAAAATACAATAGAAGATGAAAATGAATCTAATACAACTCCAGGTACAATAACAAAAGAGCAAGCTAATGAATTAATTTACCGTCATGAACTTGCACAATGGGGAATTTCTCGAGAGGCTGCCGCTAGAGTAGAAACACATATAACAGATGTTAATGTGGATTCTTCATTAGGCCCTAATATTGAAAGTACGATAAGAGCCAACATGCATTACGGAAATGCGGCACTAATTGTTAATGCAAGTAAAGTAAATCCCAAAAATCCAATAAATAAATTGGCTAAACAAAAACATCAAATTACGTATCTTGCTGATCTTGCCATGAAAAATGAAGAGAAATTAAAAGAACAATGGGCTAGTAATAAAAGTAAAAGAAAACTTGCAGCGCAAAGATATGGTTTCAAATGATTATAGACAACTGTACAGTTCTTTCCTTACCAATTTCTAAAATATTTATTGGTTTTTTTTTCTACATAATGTACTATCAAATTTTTAATTATAATTTCAATTAAAACAGAATGTTTTGATGACTCTTCGGATGTTTTTTAACATATATATGTGTAAATTTATAAAAGATAACTATTGGCATTGATTTGATGTCATACCAAAAAAAGGATTTTTTTTTCGTTACATTTTCATTTTGTTATATGTAATAAACTTATTGAATCATCTAAATTTTTTCTTAAATTTTAACTAACGAAAAGAAATGAGATTAGCGGAATCTGAAGAAAATTCTCAATATGAGTGGGATGTTTTTAAGTCATATCCTAGAGCTGTTTACACAGCACATCTCCAAGACAGTACAAAATCAAACTATTTTTTGCAATGTTTTCGTGTATGTTGCATTTTAAAATAATTTAAAGAAATTTTTAAAATTTATATTTTTCAGTTAACTGTTTATATTATATCATGTCTTTTATTACTTGGAGGATCAATATTTTCAAGATTAGTTGTATATCTTCTTTCAACAAATATTTCTAATATGACAGAAATTGAAATAAAAGATTTAGAAAAATGTAAAGCTAAAGCAAATGATTTTGGTATTGAGATAGGGGATTATGCTGAAAAAAGAAATGATGTAATAGCAGCAATCATTTTATCTTTATGGTTTATTCAAACTCTCCCTGATTTTGTTGAAGCAATCAGAAGTTTTTCAAGTTATTTTTTAACAAAACACGAAACAATACCAATTGTCAAGTCATTTATTCTTTTTGAAACATTACGTTCAGCAGCTTCATTGGTTATTGTAATGTTTTTATTTCCAAATCTTGATTTATTTCGTTGTATTTTTCTTACATCTTCATTTGCTTTTGCACCAATTTCATTGAAAATATTTAGTTTATTGAGAAAAGTTATAGTTGATAATATTGGTGTTGGTGAAAGGATGTTATGGCTTATGGTATGTGTACCATTATCCTATATATGCTGTTCTTTTTTTACAACATTTTATATATGGGATTTTGTTGGTTACAGAATATATAATGATATTTCACTTTTATTATGGATACCTGTTCTTGGATTTTGTTTTTGGGAGTCGTGGATTTTTAAAAGTAATGCTAACGGTGTTTTTGATTCTTTGTTTAGAATTAAATATGGTTTACAAAAAGTTAACTCGAAAACTAGACTCATCACAGCAATATGTAGAATTTTTGCTTCGTGTTTTGTTTTTGGTAAAGCTGTTGAATATCATAAAATTAATGATGTATTGGTTTCTGGTTTTCTATTACAATTAGAATTTTCTACACAAGCTATGTCTATATTTTGGTTAAGTGGTGCAGTTGTCATTGTAAATGCTTTACTAAGACTTTCAATACGTTTACTTTCTGCCATGAAAATGCAACTTACAACATTATGGCATCCTTATGTTTTATTACCAATAACATCATTTTGGGTTATTTATATTGCTCAATATGAAGAGTCAAAATGTTTCTTTGATACTTTATTATCAGATTATGGTTTAGCTATTAGAGGTGATAGATATACATCATCAGAAAGTAATTTAATAGCTTTTGATTTTTATATTGGAGTTCTTTGGTTTTATTGTCATATTATTTGGGCTTTTACTTTTATTGAAAAAAAGAAAACTTCAAAGCGACATGAATATATAGAAGCTGTAGCACCAAATTCAAATGGACTTTTTATTGATCAATCACTTCTTGTTTTTAGTCATAGAATTAAAAAGAAAGGAAATGTTAACTATTTAGATGATGGGCATCTTATTGATGATGCATTGTTGGGAGATTATCATATTAAAGATGGTGAAAGAATTGATGATGTTATTAACAATACCTATGATAATGTACCTACAATTTATGCATGTGCTACAATGTGGCATGAAACAAAAAATGAAATGAAACAATTGTTAGATTCTATTATGAAATTAGATGAAGAAAGAAAGAGACTTGAAGATGGAAGATCAGGTGAAAATTCATTCTTTAATTTAGAAGCTCACATATTTTTTGATGATGCTTGGATAGATAACAAATTATGTGGAAGAATACCAAATGAATATTTTGATACATTGTATAATCTTCTGAGAGAACTGTTAAATTGGGATGAACCTCAAAAAGACAATGAAGAGGATGATGATAATGGTTCTAATCAAAGATCACAAGAAGTTGTTAGAATTCTTATATCAACAGCTTATGGAGGAAGATTTGTAACAAAATTCAAACATGGAACTGTTTTATATGTTCATTTGAAAGATAAACAAAAAATTAGGCATAAAAAAAGGTGGTCTCAAGTTATGTACATGTATTACCTTCTTGGACATAGAATAATGGCATCTGATATATCTTCTCAAGATAGAAAAATGGTTGCTGATAACACATACATTCTTGCAATGGATGGTGATTCTAAATTTAAACCTGAAGCTGTTTTAAGATTACTAAATTTAATGAGAATGAAGAATGATATTGGTTGTGCTTGTGGTAGAATACACCCTATTGGTACTGGAATAATGGTATGGTATCAAAAATTTGAATATGCTATTGCTCATTGGTTTCAAAAAGCTGCTGAACATGTCTTTGGTTGTGTTCTTTGTGCTCCAGGTTGTTTTTCTTTGTTCCGTGCATCTGCATTAATGGATGATAATATTATGCATAAATATACTCAAATTTCTAAAGAAGCAAGACAATATGTTCAATATGATCAAGGTGAAGATCGTTGGTTATCAACATTGTTATTGAAAAAAGGTTATCGAATAGAATATGTTGCGTCATCGGATGCCGAAACATATGCACCAGAAGGATTTGAAGAATTTTTTAATCAACGTAGAAGATGGACTCCATCATCAATAGCTAATACAGTAGATTTACTATTGGATTATAAAGTAGCTGTAGCAAATAATGCAGCTATCTCAAAACTTTATATATTATATCAGGCAATTGTTATTGGATTTTCTATGTTTGGTCCAGCAATTATATTTACAATGATAGTTTTTGCTCAAACTGCTGCATTTGGAGTTTCTTCTGACAAAACAATTTGGTACAATTCAATTCCAATTCTTGGTTTTGTAGCTTGTTGTTTTTTATATGAATCTAGTGTTCAACTTAAATTTGCTAAAGCAATAAGTATAATTTATGCATTTGTTATGTTATCAGTAATGATAGCTACGACATCACAGATTGTCCTTGAAACAATCTTTTCACCTACTTCTATGTTTGTCGTAAATATGGTCGTTATATTTTTGTTTGCTGCTGTTATACATCCACATGAATTTACAAACATTATTTATGGATCTGTATTTTTCTTAATGATTCCTTCTACTTATATTTTTATGGCACTCTATTCTTTAATTAATTTAAATGTTATCAATTGGGGTACAAGAGAGGCTGTTGCTAAAGCTACTGGTTCCACTGCAACCGTTGAAGACCCCATTGTTAAAATTTGTAAGAAATTTTCAAACAAAATTGGTTTAAATAAAATTGGAAAAATATTCTATAACTGTTTTACTAAAAATAATGAAGAATATAAAGAAATTAAAAAAGCTATTCAAAGTTTAGAAAACAAACTTGCTACTCCCAATAATGATGAAAATATAAAAGGAAATGAAATGAATGATAATAATGATAATGATGTAGTAGCAAAACCACCACTTAAAGAAAAGATAATTTATCAAGATTATACATGGATGGATATAGAAACTTTGTGTGAATGTAGTAAGGGAGAATTAGGAGAAGCAGAAGATACTTTTTGGCATGAACTTATAGATGCATATTTAGCTCCTTTACAGACAACAAAAGAAGAAAATCAAAAGGCTGCTGAATGTTTAATAGATCTTAGAAATAAAGTTGCTTTCACAATTTTAATTTTAAATGCTTTATTGGTTTTAGCAATTTATCTACTTCAAAAACATAAAAATATTTTATCATTTGAATTCCGACCTTTCAATGGTTTTGAGTGGACAAAGATGAATGAAATGACTGGACAATTTGAAGCAACAACTGATGCTTTAAAAATTGATCCATTAGGATTATTCATCATTGTTTTCTTAATGGGAATATTAGTTGTTCAAACTTGTGGGATGATCATTCATAGATTTAATACATTAATTGAATCTTTAAGTGAAATAGCTGATGCAGAAAATGAATTTCTATTTTCAACTACTAATGTAATTGATCATGATGAAGTTATTGAAATAGCACAAAGTATGCTTAATACTGTTGACTATGAAACTGCACATGGAGCTATTGGATATAGAAGACCTGGAAACAATATTAAATTCTAATATATTATTAATTATAAAAAAAATATTTATATTTATATTTCATATTGATATTTGATAAAACTTTATTTCTACTTTTTTTTTTAATTAAGTGATATTTTTCCAAAAAAAAAAGTTCACAAATTCTGTCTAAGATATTATGTTTTTGAGAGAATATAATTGTTATCAAAAGCTTTTGCCACGTCTTAATCATTCAATTATCACTACTTATATCATTTCTTAATAATTGTTATAAATTTAGTTTGTAAAGATTCATAATAATATGTCAACTACATATAAATCACCAAGAAAAAAACTTCCTTCTGGAGTAAAAACAACCAGTGAAATAATTCTTGACATTACATCAGGTTTATCAAGAACATTATTAAATATAGATTCACTGTATAAAGGTATTGTATTATTTAGTTTAGTATTTTTTATATCTCTTTATGGAGATTTTATGCAACCTGAAAGTATAGGTTATTTTTCTGAGGTTTGTTATTTTTTTTTTATTTCGTTAAAAATATATATATATATATAATTTATATAATATTTATAGAAACATAATTTTCTCAATCAATTTATAGTAAAATTAGGATGGTTTTGGACTTTATCATTAACGATACCTTTTGTTTATATTATTTCTCATACAAATCATAGTGGTAATTATCAATTTATTATAAAAGATTTATTTGGTCTAATATTTGCAACAATTTCATGGTATATTTGTACTGAATATTTTATTTGGCATGAAAAACAAACTGGAATATGTAAAATTGAAAATAATTTTAAAAAATCTATTGGTCGAGAGATTTGTCATACTTCTGGTGGAATTTGGATTAATGGATTTGATATTTCAGGACATTGTTTTTTGATGATTTATTCAAGTTTGATATTAAGTGAAGAAGGTAAAAGATATAAATGGTGGTTACGTACAGAAACTAGGGATAAAAAAAAGATAACTCAAATATTATTTAGTTTAATGGGATTATTAGATTTAATATGGATATTTCAATTAATTATAACCTCATTATATTATCATACAACATCACACAAATTTTTTGGAGCACTTTTTGGTGTTGGATGTTGGTTTTTAACTCATGGTATGTCTCATTTTGGAAGAATTCTAAAAGGTATCAATAAAATGATTGATTATAATCCAAGAAGAGTCAAAAGTAATAATGAAAAGAATAGAAAAACCAGATGATTTAATGTTTTACATTACAAAATATTTTAAACTTATAATTATGTTCTAATGTTTTAAGTAATATAATTGTCACTATAATAAGTGTTGTATTTCACTGAACCATAGTTACCAGCCAAATATATTATTTAATTAATGGATTTAATGTAACACACTTAATTAAAGAAAAGGTATAATCTCTTTATTGTTATTACGTAATTAAATATGAGTTTCTACTTTAATAACTATAAAATGTAACTATAGACATGATAAAAAGATATATATTTAATATTTTTAATATTTTTAAAATAGTAAATATAAAAAATATTTTATAATAGTAATAATATTAAATAATTTCCCTAATATTTTTAACATTGATAAAATGTATATCAAAATTTTAGTACATATGCCTTTTAACCATAAGGTGCATCAATTTGTTTAATGAAAATTGAATTGAATTTTTAATATATCAGATGCTCCTACCAATAGTTAATTCTTTTCTCTTCTTCATCTTTATTAACTTAAAAATCCACTTAATTATATTTCCAACAAGTCATAGTTACATTTATAGGAGCACCAGTTGCCGTCAAATTTAATCATGTGTCAATTTGGCACTTGTCATTGATAAAAGTTAAACAAAAGAGTTAAAAAGTATTACTAAGATTTATTGTACCATAATTTAATGATTGTTGTTAAACATATACATAAACTGATTAGGAGAAGCCTTCCTGATTATATAGTTAAAGAATATTAAAATTTTATTAATCAACTTTTTAATAATAATAATGAGGGTATGATTAAGATAAGATGCAATAACACAAGAAGATTTTTAAAAGATTAATCTCGGATTATAAGATGCTTGTTGTTGTTGGTTGACTTTACACAAAACATCTTAATCTCTTTATAGAAATTATAAACAATTAAATGTTTTTCCTTCAATTTTATAAATTACGTCAATGTCAGGAAAAGAATTAATGTTAAAGTTGAACACTATATAAGTATGAGAATCTATAACGTAAATAAAAGTACAATTAATAATATATAATAAAATTTCTTTTTTATCAAAAGAATAAATTTTGAATATTGTAAATTGAAACTAGTTTTTTTTTTACATAACAAGATTATGGTTACTATTTGTTATAATATCAATTTTCTGAGATTCTTTCTTTGTCAGGTGTTGTTGATAAACAATTGGTATTAATTGAAGATACTGTATTTAGATAACTTTCAGAAGCTGTATTCCCTGGTACATTTAAAATATTTCCTTGTCCCATAAAAGGTGTCGTAGTATTGTTATAGTAATTTTGTCTTTGACTATTAGTAAAATATGGAAAATAAAATGGATTAGTAGTATTAAGATTATTAAAACTTTGATTGACCATATCTGCTGCAGGAGTATTTTGTGATGATATCATAAAATAGTTATTACTTAAGTTTTTATCATTATTATCTAATGATAATCCCATATTAAGTGTTGAATTTATATTAGCATTAAAGTTTGGAAACGTTGCCATAAAATCATCTCTACCATTATTATTATTTGTTAATGTACTAAGTTGATTATTAATAATAGGAGATGCACCATCCTGATTCCAATTCCAATTTTGAAACGAAAGAGGTTTTTTAATTGAAGAAATATCTGATAAAGCAGAAGCTTCAATTTTTTCAATTCTTCTCCATTTAGCTCTTCTATTTTGAAACCATACTTGAACTCTAACTTCGGGTAACTTAACTTTTTGTGCTAACATTTCTCTAGCATATACATCAGGATAGTGACATTTTTCAAATGATTGTTCAAGTTCATGAAGTTGAAATGTTGTAAATGTAGTTCTATTTCTTCTTTGTTTCTTATTAAATGAAGAAGAAGATTTTTCATGATGAGAATGTTTTTTATTATTATGATTTTTATGATTATGTTTACCATCATCATCAGGTGACCTAATACTTTCAGGAGATTCTAATGAATCATGACCATCATCTGATATAATATTAATAAATAATATTAAATTTTAATAACTTACTTCTTTTATCATTAGAAGATGTTAAATGAGGATTGAATAAGAATGAAGGTACAACAGTTAATGCTGTCATTAATCCTTTTTTTTTGTCAGAAGTATTAATAGATTCTCTGTTATCATTTTTGTTATCCATTAAAGAAAATGAAGTTGACGATATAGAATCTCCGTTATTCATATTAATAATGATAAAAATATTAAATAGAGATAGAAGTGATGAATGAGGTGAATTAGGAAATAATTTGATAAAATCATCAACTAATTTCTTACTATCTATCTAACCTCAAAAAGGGGTGTGTCTATATATAGTATAATGATAAGTTTTAGTTTCCTCAATATCCATAATTGTCACTACTCTCTCTATCTTTTGAAGCATTTATAGTATGTATATATATATAAATAAAAATAAACTACATCTTTTACAGTATCTTGTGAAAGAATATAATATGTAAATATAAAAGACTTTTTGATAAAATGTTATTCTTATTAACTATTCTTGTGATGTTAATTGAACTGAACAATTCTTTAATTATCTTATTTTGATGTAAAATGACAATATTTTGATAAACGTTATTTGAATTTTATTTTACCAACTAAAAATGATTCTTAATCTATTATAGGGAAGAAAAAATTCTCCTTATTATTGTAATAAAAAATTAAAAAATTATTTTTTTTTATTAATATATATAATATTTAATTTTTTTTTAAATAGTGGAAAACAATTTTTTTTTAATTTCCTCTTAATAGTATCTTTATATTGTATTTTGTTTTACATTTAAAAATAAAAAGTTATATTGTTTTGTTAAAAAAAAAATTATTTTTCAGATAAAATTTGTATTAGATAACTGAAAAAAAAAATCAATACAATGATCTCTTTTATATTTACAATTAATCTCATATTATGCCATTTTTATTATCTATCTTAATGAAAAATTTTAAAATTGTTAAGCATTATATCTTTTCAAAGTTAAGTATTATAGTTTTTATATATATTCTCTTACTTTAAAATTTATATATCATTTAGATATAATAATTTATTCAATATTTACTCTAAAGATAAATAATATTTTCTTTGTAAAATATTAACAGATTTATATCAAAGTAAATTCAGTATCTTTTATCATTTATATTTTTTCTAGTATATTTATCTAAAATAACTATTTTTTTTAAAAAGATTAGTTATGTCTGAATATCTTGGTTGGAGTGAAAATAAACCAAATAGAGATTATATAAGATTTCATAAAAAGTATGATACTGATTCTTCTATTGGTGGACCAATAACAAATGGTTATGAAGATTATGTTAAATCTATCTTTAAAAATTCTAATGTAAATAATAAAGATGACTCTTTTTCTGAAGAATATAGAATGCCACAAGGTGTAACTGAAGCTTCTAAAGGAATTTCTGCTAGAACTATGTTAAAAATGGAACAACATCTTGGAAAACATGCTTTAGATAATTTAGGTAATTATAAAATTAATTTAAAAAAAAAATTAATATATTTATATAGGTGATATGCATCTTGATCTAGATTCAAAACATCATGATCCAATGGATGAATTATATTCTGAAATTGGATTATGCAAACCTGAAACTACAAGATTTTCTGAATATGTTGTTTATAAACCAAAATGTAGTTCAGAATATTTTTCTACTCTTAATAGAAGACAATATCCAATTTATTCATCAGATGATTGTAAGGGTGCTTTCAGTTCATATCAAGCCCCAGACAAACATGATTGGAGATATAATGATAGGCAAATGTTAATTGATTATAAACAATTTGATTCATCACCATTATCACCATACATGTATAGAGATCATCAATTTTTAAAAAATCAAGATTCTAGAATAATTGGTTCTAATTTTGTTCAACTTACAACAAGACCAAAAGATCGTTTTTTAGAAAAAATTGATAAAACACTTGCTGAAGTTCGTGCTATGCCACGTTTTTTTTAAAATTTATATGTAAATTTTTTTTTTTAGTTATATTATAATAAAATGTTATTTCCGGTTTTTCTTTTTAATAAACTACCTTTCCACTCTTTTAAAAATGTAAATGATGTAAATCATTTGATTAAGCGTTATCAGGACACGTGTTTTGTTTGCAAAAAGAGAATTTTTGTCTTTGATAAAATTTATTTGCTAAAACTAAATAAAAATGAGGGAGTTGTAAACCTGTATTTTCTAAGTTCCAGCAATCAACTAAAAACCTGTTTGAACTTTGACTTGATTCGAGAAAATGTCATTTATAATTATATAAACTATTTCAAGGATTAAATATAAATTAAAAAAGAAAAAAGATATTTTACTTAAAGTTATTAGCAAAATATTTATAATTTTGATTATAATATGATATGATATAATATTTCTTTTTTTTTTTTGAGATCGTAAAAATAACCTTTTAAAATTTGTAAAATTGAAAAAAAAATAACAAAAGAAAAATAAATGATAAAACGTCACAGGTAAAAATAATATATATCAGATATGTGAAACCAATTTCTTAAAAGTCCTTCATTTTTTTTTTTTGTTTCAATTAAATGTAACATTCAACCCTTTTCACTTAATTAAAATTTAAACACTAATATTATTAATAATAAGAAAAAAAAAAAGTTTAGAAAGATAATTTAAAATCGTTTATTTATATATTCAATAAAAAAATAACAAATTATTTAATATATACAAACATTTTAATTCTATCAAACCAGGTAAAATTGTGATAATTGTAATTAAGCTACCTTGAACATTTCAAATATATAGTTTTATTTTTTTTTTTTTTTGATAAAGAAATTTTATATAAAATATATAAATATCATGTTTACAATTAATAACTTGATCATAAGAAAAGTTGCAACATTTATTAATTTAAATTTTATCTTTAATAAATAAAATATTTAGATATAGATAATTTTTATAAATAATGTTATTTTTATATTTATTATATTTTAAAAAAAATAAATAAAAGAAAAGATATTGTATAATTTAAAATACTAAAATAAAAAATAAAGGTAAAATATTTTGAATCTTTATTATTGTTATTAGATAAAATTTGACATTAAAAAATTACTCAATTATTTAATAATTATTAAAAAGATATAATTAAAAAGGATGATGACAACTAAATATAGAAAAGAAAAATATCAGGTCATACTTATTAAAACTAATTAAGCTCTTCTTTTATTATTAATTTAAAATAATTTTGTCATTTTTATTACCACCTTTTTATTATATTTAAAAAGTTAAATGTTATCTAAGAAATAGTTTTATGTAATAAATATAATGTATATACATTATTTAATATAAGGGGCTTGTTTAATTTTAAAAAGAGGATTGTCTTGATTTTTTTTTAAATTTACCATTTTTCATGATATAACCTATAACAACTTATTTAACTAATTCTACCTCTTTCTACAGATATTTAGTATAGCATTTTCTTAGTGTATATAAAGAAAAATTATTCCTTTTATTCTTATATTTTTAACCTTCTCATTTTTATTACTAGCTTCTGGAGGTTATTAATAATAAAAATTTCTTATAATTCTTATGGTTTCATTTATTTGTTATTCTAATGTAAGTTTATTATATATGATATTTAATTTATTTACTTATTAATATATAGTTTTTTTTAATATGTTTTATACCATTGTATTTTTGTATTACTACTATACCTAATCAATTAAGTGATGAAAAAAATCTTGGTTTTCCTGGTGTTAAAATAAGATTAACAAATAATGGTGTATCATTTATTTCAAAAGTTGTTGGCAATATTTTGATAACAGAAATTATGTCAGCTACCGTTAATTTACCTCCCCATAAAATTCAATTTAATGATGGAAATGTTGAATTAAAAAATTTAAAAGTAAAAATGGAAAAAAGTGGTCATAATGTAAATAGTAAATTAACTCCTCCAAATAATATTAGTATTGAAGTTTCTAATCTTGATATGAATATTAATGGTGAAATTAATGGTAATATTGATAAGAGTAAACATTTTGTTGGTGATATCTTATTATTAAATAATAATTTTGAAATATTACTTGGATTAAACATATTAAATAATAATCATGGTACACCAAATATTAAATTAAATTTATGTAAAATTAAAGAAAATTTAACACCAAAAATTAAGATTACTAGTGGTACATTAAGTAATGAAGATAAACAAAAAATTGAATTAAATATAGGAAAAGAGAATAAAGAAATTCTTGAAATTATGATATGTTCAAGAATAGAAGTTATAATTGAAGATCGAATAAATGATAGATTTAGTTTAATACCAAGTAAATTACCAATGAATACTCTTGCTGAAACAGCCATATTAGAAGAGGTAGCCTCAAGAATGTTATCAAGAAGAAGACAAATACGTAATACTGAATATTCAAGAACAAAAAGGCAAGCATTAAGATCATTGTCATCAAGTTTTAATTTAACAAAAGCAAACAATCTATTATTAGATTATGGAATAGTTGGAGAACCAAGAGTAATAAAAAATGTATTAGAAATTGATTCAGTTTCAGAAATATCTCTTAATGGTAGAGGTGGAACACCATTTGGTGCAATGAAATTTAACTATCCAGAAGATATTAAAGAAGGTGTCATGATGCAGTTGATTGTTTCAGACTTTGTTCCAAATACTCTTATGTATCATGGGCATACTATTGGTATTTTTAATACTAGAATTGATTCAAAAACACCACATTTTTCATCAATGATGAAATCATCATGTAGTTTAACATCTGGTGTCTTATTTTGTCTTGGTGATCTTTTTCCAACTCTTAAAAGAACATTTCCAAATCGCGAATTAGCTATGTTATATAAGACAATCAATGCACCTGTAATGAAATTTCATGGAAAATCATCAGGTGGTGTCAAATTTAATATTGTTGGTCAGATAACAATTTTAGGTATTGAAAATACTGGTGAAGAAAAAATATTTGGTTCATTTATAATTGAAGTCGATAGTTCAATGAAGATGCGTTTATCTAATACAATGACAAAACCTAAAGTAACAATTGAAAATATGAAATTTACAACAGAATCACCAAATGTAATAACACAACAGGAATTGAATCAAGCTGGTATCTTAACAAAAGAAGTTTTACAACGAATGGTTAATGATATGTTAAAAGAGGGAATTCCAATTCCAATACATCCACTTTATAAATTAGATAAACCACGTGTAAGAATAATTGAAAGAGCAATGTTAATACAAACAAATTTCAAATTAAATGAAAAACTTTTAAAACAACTAACTGCTGAAGAAGTAAGATTGTAATTTCATCATTTTTAATATATTATATGTATATATGTTTTTATATTTGTAAATATATATAAATAACAAATAAGTATAAGTAACATATTTTGATAACATTAAACATGTTTTAAGATAATTTAATGAAAGAAAGGGAGTGAAGGCAAAAATATTAAAGATGATTGGCAGGTGATTATAAAAATTAGCAGGTTTCTATAATAGGTCATTTTTTGATGTTCTAATAAATATTGTAAAAATGAACAGGTTTTTAGAAATTTATGTTTTTCTAATGATAAAGTTTAAAGTAAATTAATAAATTTGAGGAAATAAGATATAATATAGGTAAATATTTTATCATTACTACATAAAAATTTTTTTTATTTTTTACAATTTTAATAACCTGGTGCCGTTCGTGGAACAGGACAATTACAAACACCAGTTGATCCTTGTTTTCCCATATTTCCAGGAGGACCTGGTACACCATTTTTACCAGGAATACCTAGTTTTCCTTTTTCTCCTTTAAAACCAATTTGTCCTTTTTCACCTTTTTGTCCATTAGGTCCTTTATTTCCTTTTATTCCAGGTAAACCAGGAACTCCAGGTGGTCCTTGAATTCCATCTAATCCATATACAAATATAATATGATTTTTACCAGAATTACCTGGAGAACCAGGTTTACCAGTTATACCTGGTTTTCCTGGAATTCCAATTGCTCCTTGTAATCCAGGTTTACCAGGTATGCCTGGTTTACCATTTATTCCTGGTAAACCATTTTTACCTTTTATTCCTTTTTCTCCAGGTTTTCCTTGTTTTCCTGGTTTACCTAAAAATATTTTTTATGATAAATTAAAAATTTTTCACTATTTTTACTTACCTATTTCACATTCAAAACAAAAATCAATAAAAACTAAAAAAAATAATATTAAAATAAATTTTAATAATATAAAAAAATTTACGTGATTCTTTTGATAAAACAGGTTCAAGACCATCTTTTCCATTTTCTCCCTGTAATCCATCAGGTCCCGGTAATCCATTAGGCCCAGGTAAACCTGGTTTACCAATAGGTCCTATTCCACAACCACAACATTTATCAACAGATCTTTTATATCTTAAAGATTCTTTTTTTTCAGTTAAAAATTTAATTTTTTCAATTTGAAGTTTAATATTATTACTTTTAATATAACAATATTTGGAATCTTCATTTATTAAACTTTGAATTTTTAAAAGATAATTAAAAAATAATGGTACAACAAAGATACAAATAATAACAGTAAATGTTGAAATAGTAACAGAAATTATTGAAAATCTTCTATAGATATTTGAAAATTTTTGACTCTCATTCATAACGTATATATTACAAAGTAAAATATTATTAATAATATAAATTTTTAAAAAGATATATAGAAAATAATTGTTAAATGGAATTTTTAGATATTTAAATACATTTTAAAGTTCAGAAATTCCTAACCTTCTTATCTTCTTTTTATTTAATATCTTTTTTCTTTGAATTGTAAAAATAAATTATATTTATAATTGGGTATCTTCCTCTCTTTTACCTCAACATGTATCATTTGAAAAAAAAAAATAGATTTACAAAATAAAAAGATTTGATTAATTTTTCTCCAAGTCATCAACTTTTCTTAGTCTCATTACTTTTTCCTTTTCATTAATTATTTAAATACTTTTTAAATATAGGTAACAAATATTTTTCAAAATTTTCATATAAAAAGTTTGATAAGATATATATTTATAATTAAACAGGTTTTTAAAGAAAAAGAATAAATATGGCGTAATATTGACATAATTTAAATAATATGTTATTTTTTTGTTTAACTTAAATATTAATATTGTTTAATATTTGGAAACATATAATAAAAAATTAACGTTCTAAAAAATTTTTTTTTTTTTATTATTTGTACTTGTTATTTTCTAACCATATAAATTTTAATATATATAAATTTATATTTTTTTTCTTTTATAGTAATAATGTAACGTTTATGTAATTACAATAATTAAGTTTAATGATTAAAAATATAATAGTTTAATTTTTTTTTATTATTTAATTTCTGCAATTAGTCTATTGCTAGAAAATTAATATATTAATTATTACTGTTTATATTAATACAATTTAAATTAAAAATAATAGAGGTTAAAATGTCTAATTATGTTATTTAGTAAATAAAAAAAATATAAATTATATTTAATATAATTTTAAAACTGTAATTTAATATATTTATCTTGTTTTTGTTTTATTGTACTACAATCCATTTGGGATTCATATTTTTTAAAAATTCTTTGTTCATTTCTTTAGATGGAAGCGTAACTAAAAGTGTTCCTTCATCCATATCTATTAAGTATAACATAATTATGCATCTTTTTTATTAGACAAAAATGATAATAACCTACCTCGTTTTGGATGAGATTTATCTTTAAATATCAAGTCTTCCTTTCTAAATTCTTTTTGGTTCCTATTATCTTCTATTACCTTATTATTAATGCAACCAGTTTCAAAGTAATCTACAATGTCATTTAACTCATCTGTAAATAAAATTGTTTGGGTATTTTTACTTTCTGTATTTAAAATACAATTTAAAGTTTTTTCCTCAAAATAGTACATTCCTGATTTACAATGAAAACCAAAAAGTTTTTCAGCTTTTAAACATGAATTAAAACATTCTTCAAATGTTGAGGAATCTAAAACCATTTCAGCATATCCAACAAGTATCTTTTGTGGATATCTTTCAAAAACATTTTGACAATTTTTAATTAAATTTTTTTCTACACAAATTTTTTCATAATAATTTGAGGCTAAATTTTTTTTTAATTGCTTATTACCTAAAGGCACTGCTGACTCAGATGATAAAAGACATGTTGTTTGAAATAGATCAAAAGATTTACATTGGACTTGTTTGTCATTAATTTTATTATAATTGCAAATATTTGCACATTCTTCATAATTAGTATTTTCAAGGATAATTTTATTGTTGTCAAATAACTCAAAGCCAGAAACTTTTAAATAACTTTCAACTTTATTATCATATTCACACGTTTTTTGAAAATCTTTTTTTTTAACATCCATACTTATATGTCTTGGTGGTGGAAAATCTTTTTTTAATGTATTACTTTTTGATAACAATGATTCTTTTCTTCTTATTTCACTTGGAGTTTCAATTATTATAGGATGAAAAGAATTTTCAATTATTTGATCTTCAATTGAATTATAAATATGATTTCTTCTTGGTATTTCTTTTAATTTAATTATTTTAGATTCATTTATTTTTTCTCCTTCAATACATAATTTTGTCATTGATGGTTCAAAATAATGACTGTTATTGAGGCGTACTAGTATAGAAGGTGCCTCATCACCGAGATGATTATATAAATCACAAATTCCTTCATTATAAACAATACTTTGACATTTATATGATTTATCAATTCTTTTTCTTAATGAATATTTAATATTTTTAAAACAATTTTTTTTACATTCATCTAATGAAATTCCACTTTTTCTTTCAAAAGATTGTGAATTAAAAATAGTTGTATGAGAAAATTTTTTAAAACATGAATCAGAAATATCAGCTATTTCTGTTATTATTTTATCAACATTATCAGTATATGGTTTAATTGTAGGTAAAAATGAAGCTCCCTCTGATACATATTTTGGTTTTTTACGATATCTTCTAATAATATATTTATGATAATAATAATAATAATAAATTTACCTTCTTTTATGTGTACTATTACGATTAAAAGAATTTTCACCAAAAATATGATAAATAAAAAGTAATAAAAAAAATATTTTCTTCATATTATTAGAATAAATACAAAATAATAATACAAGAATGAGGAAATATAGATATTACAAGAATTATTTTCAAAAATGCTATTAAATTAATTTATTGGTATGCCTTTTTGACCCATTTATATATTGAGTTATTATAAATATAAAGTTACTTATAGTATGATCATCAATATTTAATAGATTTTTGTTAAAATAATATAATACCTCAAACAGCATGAAAAGATTTTCATTTAAATATTTTGTTAACATTTAAGGTAATATAAGTTTTATTTCATAAAATAATAATAATTATTGGATAATCTTTTTTCATCTTAATATCGGTTATCCGGTCAAGGCTATTTTTTCCGTTTACATATTTTAGTATTATTATTAATAATTATTTTTAATACATTGTTTGTAAATTTCTAGCCAATTTATTTTTGAACTAATTATTATTTTTTTATACCTATTAATTTAACAACAATATTAATCTAAAATTCTAATAAAAAATCTTTTCTTTTTTTTAAAGTAATACCATTTTATATTTTTTTTTATTAATTTTAAATATAATTATAAATAAAAAAAAATTTTTTTACAAAATTTTATATTAAAAATAAATATAGTTCAAATTTTTTATTAAATTAAATTATTTTTAAGTAAAATAAGTACACAAAATATCATATATTTCTGTTAAATATATTTCAAATTTTTATAAATATAATTATTAATAACTTTCATGAATTATTCATAAATTTTTTGATACAAATAATTAAGTTTTAAATCTGTATATATACAAATACATTGAATTTTATACAATTTTTAATGTAATCAACAAAATTTAATTAAAAAATTTTATAAAAATTGATAGAAAAAAATTTTTTTTTTATTTTAATGTAAGATAATAAATTAGTTGGTTTTTTTAATCTCAATAAAAATGGTAAATAATATTATATTAAATATATTAATAGAATTATTATATAAAAAAAAAATTTTAACAAAAAAGACACATAAATAGTACAAAATTAGTCAATAATTGTGTAAAGCAATAAGATTTTACATACTTTTATTGTGTAATTGATTGAAAAAAGATAGATTTGAAAGTAACTTCATTGATCATTAAACTAGTTGTTTATAAAAAGAAAGTATATTAAAATAAAAGTTTGTGACAATCAGAAAAATTATTTTGTAAAAGAAAAATTTTGTTTTAAAATATTTGTATAATTTTTTTTTTTTATCTATTTTTAATATTATTTTAAAAATATATATATAATTTTAGAAATGAAATTAACAAACTTATTGTCCTCTAGTACACGTAAGCTCCTTTTGTAGCAAATTTTTTTTAATTTATAATTATTAAAATATTTATATACTATAGATCATTTTAAGTTAGTTGTTCTTGGCGGAGGTACAGGTGGTTTATGTGTTGGAAGTCATTTTTCTAAAACTTTACCTCAAGGAAGTGTTGCTATTATTGAACCAAAAAAAACACATTATTATCAACCTGGTTTTACTCTTGTAGGTAGTGGTTTAGGAAAACTTTCATCTTTTATGCGTGATGAAAAAAGTTTAATACCAAAAAATGTTAAATGGATTCAGGAGAATGCTGAAGAATTGATACCAAGTAAAAATTTAATTCAAATTTCAAATGGTGATAAAGTTAGTTATGATTATCTTATAGTAGCTACAGGTTGCCAAACAAGATATGATTTAATAGAGGGACTTGAAGAAAGCTTAAATAATGATACTAATGTTGTTTCAATATATTTACCTCATTTTGCAGAAAAAACATTTAAAAAAATGGAACAATTTAAAGGAGGAAAAGCATTATTTACATTTCCAAATACTCCTGTTAAATGTGCTGGTGCACCACAAAAAATATGTTACCTATTTGAAGATTATCAAAGAAGAAATAAAAAAAGAGGTAATACAGATGTTATTTATAATACAACATTACCAAAAATTTTTGGTGTTGATAAATATGCAAAAGCACTTATGAAACATGTAGATGAAAGAGGAATTATATTAAATACAAGAAGAAATCTTGTTAAAGTTGATCCATTAAATAATAAAGCAACTTTTGAACAATTAAATGATGATGGTACATTAAGTGGAAAATTTGTAGAGGAAGAATTTACATATTTACATGTTGGAGCACCTTGTTCACCACAAGATGTTATGATAAGAAGTGCAAAAAATGATGATGGATTTGTTGATAAAAATGGGTGGTTAAATGTTGATAAATTTACACTTCAAAATGTTAAATATCCAAATGTTTTTGGTATTGGTGATGCTACAAATACTCCAAATGCAAAAACTGCAGCTGCAATATGTAAGTAAAATATATCATAATATATCATATTTATATTTATAAACATTTTTTTTAGCATCTCAATTTAGAATATTAAAAGAGAATGTTATAAATGCAATGAATGGAAAAAAGGTAGATAATCAATATACTGGTTATGGATCATGTCCATTATTAATTAGTTATGATAAGGGTATTTTAGCAGAATTTGATTATAATGGACCAGTTGAAACAATGCCAATAGATCAAAGTATACCAAGTTATCTTAATTTTGCTATGAAAGTTCATTTAATGCCAGCATTATATTGGAATGGTTTAGTAAAAGGTTTCTGGGAAGGTCCATGTACTATAAGAAAACTTCTTCATTTAGGATTATGTTAAAAAATTATGTTAAAAAAAATCTTTATTTTTATTAACTAATAAAAGATTAATCTTTTAATATATAAGTAAATAATATATACAATCTTATTTTATTTCATTTCCTTAAAATTTATACATATATATATATTTTATATTTATAAATCATATAAAATTTAAAACATTTCTTTTTTTTTGTCTAGTAAAATATTATTGAAAATAAAATGTTTCTCATCACTTCAAATATTAAAATGCCAATTTATTCATTTTAAATCTTAATCATCTTTCATATGCCCTTTTTTATCTAACATTTTTATAAAATTTCAAGAACTATAAAACATGAAAACAGTGTATGTCAAAGACCAAAATATTATATTTATTAAAAAGTTACGTATTTGATAACATGAACTTTTTATTTTCAGTAATAATTTTACTACAAAATAGATATATGTAATAGATAACTCATCTTATTTTATTCTATAAAATATATAAGTATATATTTTTATTTTAGTATTAAATGAACAAAATACTTCAATTTTTTTTTTACTTTTTATAACATTTCTTTATACAATATCTATTTCAAACAATTTTTTTTTTATATATTTATTTTAAAATAAAAATACTATCTTTTAATTTTTTTTTTTTTTACTTTTCATAACCGCAGGAATTATTTGTATATATAAGAAAATAAAGTTAGAAAAAATATATGACTGCTTTAACAAATATCTCATTTTTTAGAGTAAAAAAAAAAAGAAAACAAAAATATTTTTTTTCGTTAAACTTATTCCTTTTTTTTAATAAGTAATGATGTTTTCCAATATCTGAGTAAAAGTTTTTTTTTTTAATATTTTTTTAAAGTATAAATTTATATTTTCTAAAATTGGATATGTTTATTAATTAGTTTATTATGAAGAAATTTTTTCAAACTTTTCTGTTGTTTTTATTTTTATTTATTTATTGTTATGGAAAAAAAAATTCTAAATTTAATCCCACTATTATATCTAAAATTCTTGATCATTTAACTAATTCTACAAGATATGATAAAAGATTACGTCCTTTATATGGTGAAGAGGCTGTTGAAGTTGGTATTACACTTCATATAAGTTCTATTTCAGCTGTATCTGAAGTTGATATGGTAAAATAATTATTTTAAAAATAGTTTTAAAAAAAAAATTACATTTATATTTTTAGGATTTTACTTTAGATTTTTATCTAAGACAAACATATAAAGATAATCGTTTAGCATTTGGTGAAATAGGAAAAGCATTTAAAAATATAAAATCATTAACGGTTGGTGTTGATTATTTAGAAAAACTTTGGAAACCGGATACATTTTTTCCAAACACTAAAAAATCATCATTTCATATAGCAACAACTCATAATTCTTTTTTACGAATAGAACCTGATGGAACAGTTTTTACTTCTCAAAGACTTACAGTAACAGCAACATGTCCAATGAAGGTAATTTTTAATTTATATAAAATTATTTTTTTATAATAACATACTTTTAATATAACATAAATAGAATACTTTTTTTTGTTATGTAATTTTGAATATATTTCTAAATACTCATATTTACTATATTAAAAGTTTGTTCCCAAAAGAATTTTATAATAAATATGCTTATAGTTTATATGTATTATTTATACAAATAAATCTTTTTTTTTTTTATTCCTTTTAGCTTAAACTATTTCCAATGGATAGTCAACTATGTTCATTAGAAATTGAAAGTTATGGATATAGTGTTCTTGATATACACTATAAATTTACTAATGGAAAAGACTCAGTCACAAGATCTGAATTTGAATTACCACAATTTATACTACAAGATGTTAGATTAGGAAGTAAGATTGAAAACTTAACTTCCGGAAGTTATTCAAGATTATTTTGTCAATTTTTATTTAAAAGAAATATTGGTTATTATATTATACAGGTAAACTTATTATTTATTTTATAAAATATTAAAATGTAGATATATTTACCTTCAATATTAATTGTTATTATAAGTTGGGTTTCTTTTTGGATTAGAAGAGAATCTACTCCAGCAAGAATATCACTTGGTGTATTAACAGTTTTAACTATGACAACTTTAATGACAACTACAAATGTAAGTATTATTATTTTAATTCTTTATATATCATTTTATATAATTATTTTTAGTCAACATTACCAAAAGTTTCTTATGTCAAATCAATTGATATTTTTCTTGGTTTTTCATTTTTAATGGTTTTTGCTTCACTTCTTGAGTATGCTGCTGTAGGATACATGACAAAACGTAAAAAAATAATTTTAAAAAGAAAAGAGACAAAATCTGCTTTGATTAATTTTGAAAATAAAAAAAATTTAACTATTAATGGCAATAATAATTGTGAATATGAAAATATTAATTTAGAAAGTAATGATATTCATAATATTTTTTCAAATAATATTACAAATAATAAAAAAAGTTTATTAAGTTATCAGGTATATTTATTATTAAAATATTTAAAAATTTGATAAACTTTTAGAGAAATGAACAAGATGATGAGGAAGATTCTCCTGGTGATAATTCACCACAATTTAATTTTAATAATTCTGTTTATAATAATGATATTCAAAATCATATGATAAATAATGGTAGTTTGATGTGTTCAAATATGATGTTAAATGATGACAATGGAAAATGTAGTTTTGTTGTATTGAATCCTTCAAATATTGACAAATATTCAAGAATAACATTTCCATTTGTAATTTAAAATATTTTATAATTTATAAATTTATTTTATTTTTTTTTTAGATATTTTTAATCTTTAACATTGTTTATTGGATGACATATATGTCAATGGAAGATGTGAATTGGGAATAAATTAATGTTTCTTTTTTTATATTATAAAAAATTAATATACTTAAATATTTTCAATATTTTTATATGTCAAAATTAAACATGCATTTTACAATTCTTATTTATTAATGTATAAATATGAAGATATGTATTGAAATGTTAATTCTATTAGAAATGTTATCTAATATGAAAAAAAATAATTTCAAAAAAAAAAATTTTTTTTTAGTAGTTAAAGTTATATAAATGACTTCAAAATACAACAAAAAAAAGTTGTGTTTATTTCCTCTTCTAATATTTTTTTTTTACATACGTCCCTTGATAATAACTTTTTGATAACATTTATTGAAAGACCAATTATGTTGTGCAATATTACATCAATCATTTTAAAACAGTTAAACAATAAAAATTTACAAATGAGTGGTTTTTTTTTAATATCTTTTATTAATTGTTTTTTATAGCTATTAAAATATATCTTTTATATTTTTTAATACCGTTTATTTTTAATAATAAAAATTAATTTCTTTTTAAATTATAACCAAAATCTAGAAAAATAAAATATGTTGTTTATTGTTAAATAAGATAGTTTTTATTTTCAGAAACATTTTTTTGTACAAGTTATTTTTCCATGATAAGTATATTAGTACAATTATCTTTAATATCAAACAACAATTGTCATGATGTTAATTTTATTCTAAAAATGATTTTTTTTATTATTATTTTAATCTAAAGATTAAAACTATATAAAATATTATTTTTTTTTAATAAATAAAAATTATATATACAATAAATTTAGTAAATCATTTTATTTTGAAAATATCAATTTGATTTTTATTAAATATAAAATTAAGATAAAAACATATATGTTTTGAAAGTACAGACTATAAATTGATATACAGGTACAAAAACCAGCTTATAATTGAAAACATTTATAAGTATTTTGTTGAAATAAGTAAGTATTTCGTTAAATTTTTAGACATCATCACGCAAGAGGTGTTTTTTCTGAAGGAAAATCATTGTCATCTAATTTTATTGGAGCAGAAGGAATCATTCTATTGGCAGCTTCTTTTCTTAAAAAATTTTCCCATAATTTATATATAAGGTCCGTTGAAATGAGATCTCCAGCATTTGCTGATATAATACGCAGCAAAAATATTCCATCTCTTTTCATTTCTTTGTGAACAAATTTACCTATAGCATGTTCTTCTTAAAATAATATATTTAAATAAAATTTTTTTTTTTATTAATTTTAAACTTACCACTTGGATCATCATTTCCTTTAATAAGATTATTGACACGCAAATATTGTGAAATGAATGCTTCTCCTTGTTTTGGAGAGAAACTAATTATAATCCAATAAATAAGAGAAGATAAAGTAGCAATAGCAACAATAAGAAGCCACCACCATATAAAAAGGTAAACTTTTTCATTAAACATATTAATCATTAAGACACATTGTACAGTATGTCTATGCTTATTACCAAGTGCTCTAACTTCAAAATCACACATAGTTACACGAGGAAAATGACCTGATTCTTGCCATTCTCTTCCATAAGCTAAATCACGAAGTATTTCAAAACCCCAAAATGTATATGAGGTACTAAGAAAATTATTTAAAATAACAAATTGACTTAAAACTTGTAAAAAATATAAAAATTTAACAAATATATATAAATATGTTAAATAGTTTCCTTTTCTTAGTAATGGTGATAAAAATCCTATAAAAAAAAAAAATTTTTTTTTTATAATTAGAAATATTTTATATTATTTAAAAACAAACCTTTACGTTCTAAAACTTGTTGAGTACGAAGTGAATCAGATAAATGAGAAGCAACTACTTCAACAGAATTTTTTCTTTTATCAATATACATATTATTAACATCTTGACACATATTAACAATACCTTTAACAGAAACACCTGATTGCCAATTAAGAATTCTCCATAATAATGATGGAAGATAAAAAGCAATAGCTTGAAGTCCTAATACAAATGGCACCCATTGATAATAACCAATTTCTCGATCTTCTCTCTGTTGAACATCTGCTGGAATATAATGATGTAATGGAAGAAAATATGTATTTTGTACAAAACAATAATTTTCTGAATATTGTTCCCAAGCTCCTGTAAATTGTGCTGGTATCCAACATTGAATAGGTTGTCCTACATATTGTTTAGCACTTAATGTTAATGCAAAAATAACAAATAATGTTGGTGTATAGTAATAATTTAGACGATCTATAATATCATCATCAAATTGTGGTTTCAGACCTTGTAAGAACTTGTCTAAGAAGATCATTACTCCTATAAAATTTATATTATAATAAGTATTAAATTAATCATAAAAATTTTCTTAAAATAATTTAATACTAATAAAATTAAAATTTACTATAAATAATAAACCTTTAAATTTGTTATATTTATGTTAAAATTTTATCACCTCATAAAACTTCATTAAAATTGTATTTTTCATCACCATAAAATAATTACAATTACTAATAAAATTAATATTATCATACATAAAATATTAACAAAAATTTTCTATAAATATTTGAAGGTATTAACAAAAGTTAACATAGAAAAGAAAAATTTTGAGTTATTAAAGATAGAAAAGGCGTGACTTCTCTTATAACTCCAAAATATTTTAAAAAGTATTATCAAAAAGATTATGAATATATGTATACATATAATTATAATAAAAATAAAAGTGGATTCAAGTCAAAATAATACTATACAGACATGTAGAGGCATAACAAATGGTAAAATTATCGCTGTGTCCTTCAACGGTATAGAGAAATATTTATGCGATAATACAAAATAATTTTAGCGACCACCTTACTATTTATAACCTTTCCTTGTAAAAAGATTTGTCGCATAAGTACTGTTGTTTAATAGTAGCAAAAATGAATAAATAACATATATATATAATGGATATTTAATTATATTATTAAAAAGTATAAAAATGTTTTTTTTTATATTATTAAATTTTTTATTAAAAAAATTTATTATATTTAAAATATTATTTAACAAATAATTAATTTTTAAAAGTTAACTTTTTTTAAATAAGATAATATTTATTTCAGTATCTTTAAAGATTATAAAAGAAAAAATTATTAAAATAAATATTATTATAAATTTATATATTATTTGAAATTGATAAAAGTACAAAAATTTTATTTATAATGTTTTATATTTTAAAATTTTTTTTGTAAATGTTGAAATTTCATATTTCATATATACAATAAAATATCAAAAAAATATTAGTTAAAAAAAAAACTAATTATAGATTTATTTTATTAAAAAAATTACTTATATTAATAATTTTTTTTTATAATGATAAGTAATTATTATTTTTCATATTAAAACATTTGTTTTAAAAATAAGTTTAATTCAAAGGTAATATTAAGGAAAATACAATAGATTATATAGAATAAAGTTGATGGGGATTTTACCTATAAAAATTTTTATACTAATAAATTAAATTTAAAGATAAATACACACTTCTGTATATACATTAAACTTTATGATTCATGGTTATTTTCAAGGGTAATATAATAATTTTGGTACGTACAATTAAAGTATGATTTTTATTAGAATAAATGGCAATATTATTGGTGATAGATTGATATATCATAAAATTTCAAAATGAATGAATAAACAAACAGGAATATAAAAGACTATTGATAATATAAAATGGTACAATGAAAGAATAAGTTAAGATTTATGAGTATAATATTATAAAAAAATTTTTTTTATTATTCAAAATTGAAATTATATCTATAAATTTTATTTTTTATAATCGAGATTTTTCACACATTATTGTATTGAAAGTTTAGTGATAGATAATTGAAAAGAATAGTAAAATTTTAGGTTGAATTAATTTATGGAGAATGATAATCATTTATATGTATATATATATGATAATATATCTCACTAAAAATTATATGTATATATATATATATGTTACAAAATTTTAATTAAAAAAAAAGAATTGTTTTCTAAAGCATGGCTTGTTTTTCTGCATCAGGAGTGTCTAAACCATTTGTAATTAAAAGTGGTGTATTTTCACCAGAAGGTTCTGAATCAACAAAATCTTTCCATAAAGAGTCTAATAATTGGCATGTTACTAGATCACCGCTATTTAGTGATATTAAACGTAAAAGAAATACACCATCTGATTTAAGAGTCTTTTTAATAAACTTGCGTAACAATTTCTTTTTTGATGGAGATTTTGTAATTGTAGGATAAATCTAAAAGATTATTTCATTAATTTTATAGATAAATATATATATAATTATAAATAATCTTATGCTTACCTTCATCATATAACACATAATGAGATCATGATCAGAACTTTCATTTAAATATTTATATAACCAATTAAAAAAAGATATTGTTGTAACAGCAGCCAAAAAAGCAAACCAAAACCAAAGAATAACAAATATTTTTTCATTAAACATATTAATCATTAAGACACATTGTACTGTATGCCTATGAAGATTACCTAAAACTCTTACAGCAAAATCACACATAGTTACACGGGGAAAATTTCCTGTTTCTGGCCATTCTTTACCAATTAAAAGATCTCCTGCAACTTGGAATCCCCAAAATATTGAATCAGTACCAAGCATCCATTTAACAATTGCAAATTGAAAGACAGCATTAAGAAGATATATAAATTTTATAAGAATATATGATGTTGATACAATATTACCTTCTATTTTATTTCTTAATGAACTTCTAAATTGTCTATGTATTCTTTGATCATGAACAATAAATCTAGCAACTATATCCATATTTTTTGATCTTTCATCACTCTCCATATTTCCTTTGATTGAACATGTTTCACAGATAACTTTAACCTTACAACCAACAGAATTATAAATAGATCTCCATAAAACAACAGGAAGATAAAATAATAATGCTTGTAATGCTAAAACAAATGGTACCCATTGATAATAACCAATTTGTTTTTCTTCTCTTTCAGTAATATTATTTGGTATTGGAATGATATGTTCTGCAAAATCCCAATGATTATCTGGTTTAATATCTGTAAATCCCAAAAAATATGTATTTTGCACATAACAATAATCTAACGCATATTCCATCCACCATCCTTTATAATAAGCTGGAAACCAACATTGAATTGGTTGTCCAACAAAACTAAAATAATTAAAAAAAAAAAAGTTAATGTTGTGATTAAAAATGTTTTATTTTAATTACCTCCAACCTGATATAAATACAGAACAAACTATTAATATTGTTGTTGTATAACAATAATTAAGTCTATCAACAAAATCTCCATCTGACAATGGAGAAATGGCAGATAGCAAACTAGTAACAAAATTCATTTTTTTTTTACTATATTATTTTTTAATAATTTTTCTTCTTTTTTATAACTTGAAATTTTTTTTTTTTAAATACAATAATTGAATCTAAATATAAAACAATAATATATTTGTATAGATATAAGTTTAATTAATGAATACCCAAAAAAAAAATAATATTTTCATTTAAATATTTAAGCATTTATGGGTTACTGTTACAAAAATCATAAAATACTATATAGAGATCTAAAAGACCTAAACTTTAATACAAGAAAATAAATTATATATATTATTTTTACCATGACACATGAAATGTGTAGTAGAAAAGTATAATAATATATAAATGATGGAAGAAGAAGAAGAGAGATAAAGACATAAATTGCGATGTTGCGATGCGATCGCCTACCTAAAATTTTAGAAAATTGCGATTTCCTACCAAATTTGGTATTAGAGTAAAGGGGATAGAAATTTTTAGGGGATGAATTTTATTTATATATAATTTATTTATTTATTATTTTTTTTATTTTATTAAATTTTTATATATATATATATTTCTTTTACCATATATTATATATTATTATAATAAGTCTATTTATTATAATAGATTTGACACTTTAAAAAAGAAAAATGTAGAAGTTTTGTTAACTTTTTATAAAACTTTGAATTTAAAATTTATGTGAGGGTGTTGAAACGATTAGTAAAATGATATTAATCTTATTATGTATATTATAATCTTCTTTTAATAAGATTAATAATACAATTCTCTTGTTAACATTTTTTTTATACTTTAATAAATATTAACTGTTTTATGAATTATTATATTTTAAAAAAGTTTGCCATTAAAAAATATATATATTTGTTCAAAAATTATTATGATTTTAATTTAAAAAGAAATAAAAAGAAATCACTGATCAAGTGTATTTAAATTTAAAAAAAAAATAGTTTTTTTTTTGTAAAAAATATCTTTTTTACAAGAATTTTTTTTATAATTGTAAAAAATAAACTTTGTAAAGAATTTTGTTATAAAAAAAATATTAAGTCAAGGCAATAATAAAAATTCACATCAAAAGTAGCTAAATTATACCCACTGTGTACAATTGTTGCTAATCAGGAAAATAGTTCCTTATTATGTCATTTGAAAATTATTATTCTTTTGTTAAAAGTGTTTTAAGATACAGTATTGATAAAAAAAAAACATATTCCATAAAAGGGACAATTTTAAGATTAAATATAAAGATATAAATTGTTTTCAAGGTTCTTTATTTCTTGGCTAATTGAATATTTCAAATTTCTGTAAATAAATGTTTTAATGATTTAATAAATTATGATATTAAAAGTTAAAAAATTTTATCTTAAAAATTTTATATAAAAATAAATTTAATCTTAATCATATTTATGTATAAAATTAATAACATTATTAACATATATTTTTTATTATTTTTATAATGAAACAAATTTTAAAACATTAAAAAAAAAAACTTTTATTATGTTTATTTTATAAAGTTTTTTTTTTGTCTTATAAAATTTTATTAAAATAGATTAAAATTAACCTTCAAAATTAAATTTAATGTGTGTACTTAATTAAAACATACTTTGTTTTCTTAAATATAAAATAACTATAAATAACGTGATGGTTTTAGAATAAAAAAAAAATTTATATTTATTTGAAAGTGTATTAAATAAATATAATTACTTAAAGGTATAGTGAATTTATATACCATTAAATCAATCATCTATTCTTTAATCAAAAGTTCTCACCGTCAATTGAAATAAGTTATTGTAAAAGTTAAAAAGATAAAAATAAATATATTGACGGAGTGATAATACTTGAAATAAAACAAAATAAAATGCCCTTGAATTATTTGTCCTTTAATTATTGGACCAGTAGTATTATTAATTTTTTCTTTTATATCATTGTATATTTATCTTATCATAATAAAATATCTATAAATATATATTGTTATTTCTATAATGGTTAATTAAATAAGAATATAAGAGTTAAATTAACTATATATGTGTACTGTTAAAAGTGTAATTTTTAATAATTATTTATTTTTAAGTGATTTTAGTTGATAATGTTAGTAAAAATAATTTAAATATTATTATTATTTAAAGATAATTATTAAGACATTTAATTGTATTGATTCTGTCTTCATTACAATTAATAAATTCTTCATATAATAATTTATTTTCTTCAAAAATTATATTAATTTTTTCAATTTTTAAATCACAATAATATATATATAAAGAGACAAATTTATAATATATATCTAATAATTGATTAATTAATAAATATTGATAAAGTGAATCATTATATAAAGATATATCTAAAAATTCCATTGATTCAATAACTTCTATTGGATCATTTGATTTTATAACAGTTTTCGTAAGTTTTCCTTTTCCTTTTTTATATTTAACATGTTGTAAATAGTTATTTTCTAATGTATGTTGATGTAAATATCTTAAATTTGGTACAACTAAAATAATTTCATATATTCGTGATTGAATCCATGTAATAGTAAAACATATTAATTCTAATTGTTTTAAGTTTTTATAATTTGATGTATATTCAATAAAAAATATATTATCTATATCTCGTTTAAAATAAATATTTTCAAAAACTAAAGCTGTACTATTTTTTATAGAATTATTAAATATAGAAAAACTGTCATTTAATTTTAATGAACTATTATTAAAATTAATTTCATTTAATAACTTGCTTTTTTCTAATTTTTCTATGTTTTCATTTGAATTTAGTGTTAAAAAATTTTTTTCTTCCAATAAACTAGGATTTAAATAATGAATTGTGTTAATTGGCATACTTGAGTTTGTTGTTGATATGGTATTTTGAAGATTATCTTTTGTATCATTGAAATTATTCTCAAAAATAGATAATGTTTTATTAAAACCAGTACAATTAAGTTGGTTTTGAATTTCTTTTGAATTATGTAAAGATAATGTTGATAAACTCATAGTTGTTGATATATCCATTGAAGTGTCACTTGATACAGTTAAATCTGAATTACAATTTAATTTTTTATCCAATAATCTATTAAAATTATACTTGTCACGAAATGGTTCATCACAATATGTCTCATTAATAATTTTCTCTTCATTATTATATATCCTTAAAATTTATATTTTTTTATCATTAAAAAGTACAATTAACTTACTGATCATTTATATTTTGTTCCAGTTTTATTCTTTTTTTTAATGTCATTTGTTAATTAAAAAAATTAAAAAATTTATCTATACAATGTTGCATTTTAATAAATTGTTATAAATAAAATAAATTTAAATTTTTTTTTTATAACAATAATATTAAAATTTCACTATAAATTTAAAATAAAAGGTATAGTGTAAATAATTTTTAAAATATTTTTTACCGTCAAATATGAATATTTTTGAGAATATTTTAATTATAATTAGTTTGTTAAATCATAATTTTATAACATCAGAAAGTTTTATAACAAATAAAGTAATTAAAATAAATAAACTTGAATATATTGAAAGTAATGATTCAACGATATTCGTCAAATTTAATGGAACACCTTATACTATTAAATTTATTGATAAAAGGTAAAGTATGATGAATAAAGTTTTACTTTTTTCTAATAAATATTTAGAAATGGACAAACAACGATAGAAGTTTCTAATTATATTGAAGATTTTGTTAATGAAATAAATAATGATATACCAATAATAAATTATAATTTTAAAGAAAGTAATAGTCATACAATTAAAAATGAAAAAAAAAATAATCCTTCGATAATAAAGAATCATTCATTGAAAGATATTTTTATTTTAAATATTGTCATGATTGTTTCATTCATTATATTGGTAATATTTTTTACTTTTTATCGTTTTAACAAAATACAAATTGTTCAAAAAAAAATAGAAAAGTCATCAGTAATATCCACTACAAACAAAAGTTTTACTGATATAATAAATGAAAACTTTTTAAGATAAAATATTAAAATTTCAAGGTAATTGTTGTTAACATTTATTATTTTATATCATTTAAAAATAAAAATCTTTTAACCTTTAATAAATATAAATATTTTTATTTACTTTTTAAATAATTAAAAATTATTATTTTTATAAATATTTTATTAAATTAATAAAATAAAAAAAGTTTGTAATTATATATTTAATGATAACTATCTTTTAAATAATTTATAATGACAAAAAGTAAAAAAATATATATGATACCTGTTTTAAAATGATAAAAATCTTTAAAATTAAATATTTGCTTGATATTTCAAAATTACTTAATTTCCTCAAAATATTTTTTTTGTTATTAAAAGACGTCTTTGTTATAACTAAATAGTCACATTACAATTAATTGTTTTTACTTTATCAATTATTTTCAAACACTTAACATTGTCATCAAACAATAAAATGAAATAATTACCACATTTTGTTTCTTTCTAATTATTTTTTATATAAAAATTACATTCATATTGATGTTTCACATGATCATTTTACACTTCATCAAATACTATCCTTTATTATATAATCATCATTAAGTGTTGATAATATTTATATATATATAATCATCTTTTTCTGATCAAAGTACAAAGATTTCGTTTGGTATATCAAATTATATATATATATATCTATTATGAAAAAGGTCGACCCACATTATTGGAAAATTTGAAAAGAAAAAAAGATCAATATTTGGTGATAGCAGACAAGATGCAACTTTCTAAAATGTACATATAATTAATACGCCTTCTTATAATAGACATTTATAGTTTCCCTTTTAATATTCCTATTTTATGAAACGACGAACATCATCAAAAAAAACCTCGAATATTCAGGGAAAGACAATCTCTAATGATACTTCTATTAATGAGAATGATACTGGAATTTATACATTTTCAGATCTAATATCAATACCAAATGATTCAGTAACAAAGGAATGTATTGTAAATGGTCAATTTAAAGATAATGATACAACATCAATAGAATTAAATAAAAGAAGTAAAGAATCATCAATTAATGATAAGCAAAAAAAACATCAGATATCAAAGATAGTATTAAGTAATGATTATATAACCAATACAAGAGAAAATATTTCATTAATTAAAAATTCTAATAATGATCCAACAACATCATCTCAAATATCATCATCTAAAGAAATATTTAAAAAAATTAATTCAATCCAATCAATTGAAAATAACAATCATAATAGTAATGTTGATTTAATGAAAGACATAACAACTAAATATGTTAAATATATCTGTAATGATAGTCAATATAAAAAAGATAGAAATAACAATAGTAATATTCTTCGTATGAAAAAAATAATTAATGAACATTTGAAGACATGTAACATATCAAAAAATAATATTTATCCTATACTCAAAAATGTTGATCTCATATCAAAATTTTCATATGAAGAGAAGCTTTTATTCATTTTCTCATATTTTGATTGTAGTAATGATGGAATTATCAGCAAGGTTGATATTAACTTGTTTCTAAATCAATTAATTGCTTATATAGAAGGAGAAAATAAACTTAATGATTCTATACAAAATATTTTACTTACATTAAATAAGGAGATGGTGTATGATAAAAATGGAAGTATAATTATTCAAGATGCTATTAATATTATTAAAAATAATGATGTTATTAAAGCTCTACTAGAAGAAAATCAACAATCTATCAATGGTACTAATCACCATTGGTCTTTTACAAGTATTTCAACAAAATTGTATTGTGGTGTTTGTCGTAATAGAACTTCTGTTTTAAGTAAAAAAAAAGGTTTTATATGTAAATTTTGTTCTTTTTTTTGTCATCAATCATGTTTAAATGAAGCTCCAAATAATTGTATAACTGATTATGTAACAATTAAAGAAGATATTACAATACATCATTGGTTAGAAATAGCTCAAAAACAAAAATGTAATAATTGTTTTTTAATGGTCAAACCATTTCAAGGTAAACGTTGTCGTTGGTGTCATGAAACATTTCATCAAAATTGTATAAAAAATTCTAAAAAATGTACATATGGTTATTATAAAAATTTTATTCTTCCTAGAGATTGGTGTGAAAAAAATATTAATACTGGTAAAGTAGATATTATAGCAAAAGATATTAATAGAAAACCTGTACTTGTATTGATTAATCCTAAAAGTGGTGGTAATGAAGGCAATGAGATATTTAAACAATTTTTACAATTATTACATCCTAGACAAGTTTACTCATTAGATGAAATTACACCACAAGAAGCTATCAATAATTTTAGATTTATTAAAAATTTTAGAATTCTTGTTGGTGGTGGTGATGGTACTATTACATGGGTTCAAGAAACATTAGATAAATGTAATTTTGAAAATGATTTAAGACCTCCAATGATGATTTTACCAATTGGAACAGGAAATGATTTATCTAGAAGTTTAAAATGGGGTGGTGGTGTTATTAAAGTTAAACCATTAAAATTATTAAGAAAAATGGAAAAAAGTAAAATTGTTTATCTTGATCGTTGGAGATTAAATATTTATAATATAATAAAAAATGACGAAAATGAATTTGAAAAAAAGCCTCCAGCAACAATATTTAATAATTATTTTAGTATTGGTATTGTATGTTTTAATAATTTTTTTTTTTAATTATAAAAAATATTTTATCATAGGATGCACAAATATGCCATAAATTTCATAAAAAACGCCAAACAAATCCTGAATTATTTTCAAATAGAACGAAAAACAAATTACACTATATAGAACTTGGTGCTGTAGAAATGTTTTCAAATTCTTGGAATGAATTTTCACATGAAATAGATGTTAATTGTGATGATGATCCTTTAAATATAAAAGGAATCGGTATAGAAGGTATATGTGTTTTAAATACACCATTTATACATGGTGGTACAAATATGTCTCATAGTAATAAAAAATCAATTTGTGTTAGAGTTGGGAATTTTTTTAAAAAACATTTTCATAATATAAAAACTGATCAAATGTTTACACCTAAATGTATTGATGATGGTTTAATTGAAATAATTGGATTTAAAAATATGTTTCATTTAATAACTCTTAGATCTGGAGTAAAAGAACCATTGTCATTGGCACAGGTTAAAAAAATTCACATTACTACAAGAAAAACATTTCCAATGCAAGTCGATGGTGAACCATGGCTTCAAGAACCCTGTGATATAATAATTTCTCATCATAATAAAGTTCCAATGTTTATGAAAGCTTAACTATTAAAAGGTTTTCTATACAATATGGTAGAAAAAAAAATTATTTTTAAACATATTTTTTCAAGTAATTTCCTTAAATTTAACAAAAAAAATAATATATCATACAATGATTTATATTTAATAATATTATTATAAACAAATAAACTAGTTTGGTCCTAAAGTTAATTGTAATTAATTTTTTGTTATTAAGTCCAATTATTTAATGTCGAAAATATATTTATATATTATATTACTAGACATACAAAGTTAAGAGAAAAGTTAATTTAATAATATAAAAAGTAAGTATTTCTCCAAACTGTTTTATTTAATCGAAGTGAACTCTTAAAACGATTGTTTTCTCAAAAATGTTATCCCTAGAAGAATTTTTTAATTTTTCTTTACCTTTTTTTCCTTCTAAAGATTATTTTTTACCTAATTTTTATTTATTTTTTATAAAAAAAAATTATTTTAAATTTATTATTTCTTTCTATATATTTATTTATAAAAAATACTTAATATTTTTATTAAAATCAATTTTCATTAATTAATTATCTGTTTAAAAATTATAATAATATAAATAAAATTCTAGGTTTATCTTTAAGTCATGGACAAATCTATTAAACTTGCTAAAGTTACAAAAGTTCTCGGACGTACTGGATCACAAGGACAATGTACACAAGTAAGTTAATTAAATAATTTATAATATATGATTTTTTAATAGGTTCGTGTTGAATTCCTTGACGATCCTGCTCGTTCAATTATTCGTAATGTTAAAGGACCAGTACGTGAGGGAGATGTTCTTACACTTCTTGAAGCAGAACGTGAAGCCAGAAGACTTCGTTAAGAAAGAAAATTAATTAAATGAAATAATCTTTTTTACGTTGTTGAGAATCTAAGTTTATTTTTCTTCTATGGCTTATCAATAACATGTTTATGAATTGTTATTTTAATGACAGGAGTTTTTTAAATATATATGTTTATTAAAATATCTCTTTGTTAATAAAAATTGTTATTCTATACTTTAAAAATGTTTTTTAATAATACAAAAGTGTTAGTTCTTTGATATCTTTTTTTTTAACTTTATATTTTGAATATTAATTACAATTATATTTAGTGAATAATGGCATTTGAAGATATATTTATTTCAGGAGGTGTTTGCCAAATGCCTCATGTACTTGATCATGACAATAATGGAACTGGAGTATACTCCTCATCTAATAATGTAATATTTTTTCAGAAAAAAGTAAGTTTAATTATTAAAATAATTTGATGAAGATAATATAAGATTGAAGGATTTTATACATCAAATTATGTTTATAATATTCATGATAATGATTTGACTTGTTTGAAATTTGTTGATAATAACAAAAAAATTTTATTATCTGGAGATAAAGATGGTACAGTAAAAATCAATTTATTGGAAAATGAAGGCAAATCAATTTATTTAAAAGAGATGGAATGTTTTAAAGAAACCAAAGGATATGCTGTCACATTTGTTTATGGTTTCATTGAAAATGAAATATTATATATATTATTTTCTTCTCATCAAGGAAAAACTTACTGTTACACAATACAATTACACTATAATAACTGGACAATTATAAAAAAACAAGAAATTGTATATGGAAAAATGATAACATTGTGTGGGGCAATGGCATATTTTCATGAAATAATTTTAGCATTAAGTTTATCTAACTCAACAATAGCTATTTTGACAAAAAATAAAAATGGTGGAGATTTTGTTAATAAAATATTTTTAGATGGACATTTAGATTGGATTCGTGATCTAACATTTAATATATTTGAAAACCAATTACTTTTAGCATCAGCTTCACAAGATACATTTGTAAGAATATGGAATTTTGAATTAATTGACAAAGACAAAATGGATATTGTAAAAGAAGAAAATGTTTTAAAAACAAAAGAAATTATATTTGAAGGGCAAAATAATTCATGGAAAGTATATGTTGAAACAATATTATCAGGACATGAAGGATGGATATATTCCGTTAAATGGCATCCATCTAAATTAGCAATTTTAACATGCTCTATAGATAAATTTATTATGATTTGGGAACCATTAGATGATCGAGGTGTATGGTTAGAAGAACATCGACTAGGTGAAATTGGTGGTCAAGCTGTTGGATATTATGGAGCTACATTTGGTGATAATGGAGATGAAGTAATAGCAAATTCATATTATGGAGGACTTTATTGTTGGAAAATGAATGAAAATGAAGATTGGGATAGTGTTATTATGCCATCAGGACATTCTGCACCAGTTACAGATGTTGATTGGGATCCTAGAGGAAATTTTGTAATAACCTGTTCTAATGATCAAACTACTCGAATTTTTTCCATTTACAATAATCTTGTTATTGGAGAGTTAAGTAGACCACAAATGCATGGACATAATAGAACATGTCTAAAAGTTCTTTCCTCGGATTGTTTTATTTCTGGTGGTGAAGAAAAAATATTTAGAGTTTTTAAAGCACCTACAACATTTGCCAATTCTTTAGCAAATATTCTTCATAAAAATCCAGTAGAACTATTTGATAATTATTCTAATCTTACAGATTATGGAGCTTTTGTTCCATCACTTGGTTTATCAAATAAAGCTACCAACGTTTCTGATGAGGAAATGAATGTTGATGATGATAGAAATCCTGTATCAAATGTAAATGATGCTATGTCAAGTGAAATGGCTATTTTTTCATCACATCCAAAAAATTTAACATCTCTTCCAACAGAGGATTGCTTGATGCAAAATACTTTGTGGCCAGAAAAATTTAAGTTATATGGTCATGGTTATGAAGTTTTTGCCATTGATTCATCACCTGACAAAAAATTAATTGCTACTGCTTGTAAAGCTTCTCATCTTAATTTTGCTTCTGTCTATATTTGGGATACAGAAACATGGAAAAGAAAAGCTGAATTAACATGTCATCAGCTAACAGTTGTTGGAATTAAATTTTCTCACTCTGGTAATTATTTATTAACATGTTCCAGAGATCGAACTTGGTCTATTTTTAAAAAAGAGAATAGTGATGGCACAAACTGGAGATTGCTTGCTAGACCAGAAGCTAATTCAAAAAATAATCATACAAGAATTATATGGTATTGTGATTGGGCTCCAAATGATCAATATTTTGTTACCGTTGGAAGAGATAAAAAGTTTTTGATTTGGAAGTTTGAGAATGAGATAGTGACATTTGTCAAAAGCTATTTACACTCAGAATCAATAACGGCTGTGGCTATTTGTCCTTTAGATTCATCTATCATAGCTATTGGTTTAGAATCAGGGAAAGTTGAAGTATGGAAATTCATTAATAATGATTTAGAATGTATTATATCAAAAAAATTACACGGAAAAACAGTTAAACGCTTACGTTTTCCTATATCTAATAAAACAGCATTAAATATACAATCTACCAAACCTACTCTTGCTTCAGTTGGAGATGATCATTTACTTCGTATAACAAGAATGTCAATATAATTTTTTTTTGTATCTATTTATGTTATTTTGAGTTTTTTTTTTTTATCATCATGTTTATTGACTTTTTATCAACTAATCATATCAATAATAATAAATATTTTATTGATATATATATTATTTTGTTACAAATAATTTTTTTTTTACTGTTAATTTCTATCAATTAAAAAGAATTATAAATTGATAATAGCATTATTATGTACAAACGATTCCCTCATTTTGCCTATAATAGGTCATTTCAATGAAAAGTTTATAAAACTGTCTAAATTGTAGGCGTTATATATATATTTATCAACGGGTCATTTCTCCTCCACGTGTCATTCTTTCTAATTTCCTTTACTATGGCATAAAACCTCCTTGTACTTGTTTGACTTAAAAGATTTTCATAGAAACTACTAAATTTATAGCATCATCCTATGCAAACATTTATTATTTAGTGCGCATTTATATCATGTAAAAATTTATTACATTTTTTATAAATTGTACAATATTTACAAGTATAAAATAAACTTATTTATATATATATATATTTATATGAAATGTAAAAGATGACAAAGAGTAACTAAAGAAAAATTTATCAAATTTTACCATATTTTTTGAAATTGAGAGTAGAAGCACTTTTCTTTTCATCAAAAATTTCTTTGATAATATATTTTATTTATTAGAGTATATTTTAGAATAAAATGTTTTCATTGTTTATATGATATTAGTGTTATTTTTTACTCGAAAATTTTATAAAAAATTTTTTTATTTCTCAAAATAAAAGCAATATTTTTTTTTTTGAATTACTTCTTGGTATCTAGCAAAAGTACATAACAATTATTTAAAATTTTGTATTGAGTAAAATTAATTATTTATCTATAACATATAGGTAACTTTTACTTAAATAATACAAAAAAAAAAACAATAACTTTTATTTATATTTTTTTTATAAATTATTTTTATTTTATCTTTAAAAAAATTTAATATTTTCTTTGTCATCTTGTTAATTATCATTTACCAGAATTGACTATCAATTATCTTTGTTATATTTTCAGGAAAAAAAAATTAGAAATTTTTATTAACATTTTTATATTCATCATAACTTTATTAAAATTACCACATTAAATATCATTATTATTTTTTATTTTAAGGAAAAAAAAACTAAATAATTTCTTTATCACTTTATCAACTACCATTACCATCTACCAGAATGAATTGCCTTTTATTAAATTTAAAAAGATTACTAGTATTTTTTTTTAATTAAATATATAGTTTTTTTTTTCTTATTAATAATATATATACATATATTTAATAAGAAAACCTCTATAAATACCTTTTTTTTTAATTTTATATGTTTATCATATCACTATATGACACAGTTGGAAAAAAAAATTTAATATATAATTGATAATTGATTGGGTAAATGTCTTGCGTTGATAATATAGCTCCATTACAATAAAAATGTTTTATATTCTTAACGTTTACAAAATACTTCTATTTATGCTCTCCTGTTTCATTATTTTTTTTTTTTCATTTTCATATGAATATTTTTTTGACGCTATATTATTCACTAATTTTATCTGTTTTTTTTAACTATAAAATATTTATTTTTATTTTATCTAATTATAAACTTAATTTATTAATAGTTTTATTTTACAAATATACTTTTCTAGACATTTTGCATTTTATTTCTAATTTTTTTTACTATTTTTCTAATCATTTTTACTTACATATTAATAATTGTTGTTAATGTTAAGTTATTAAATAACAAGATGTGTGTATGGAAAATTTACGGCACTCCATGCAAGTATCTCTTTATTACAAACTGACCAAATATGTTTAAAGAATATTTTTCCTTAGATACATCATACATGGCTACATATAGTGGTTTATAAATTATAATAATATAATATTGCACATATCTTTATCTTCTATGAATTTAGTATTTTTTAATTTTCAAAAATGTAGTTATTATACTTGACTGTGTTTTTTTTTTTATCATTATATTATTTTTAATAATTTAGTTATAACTATATATGTGCTTGTTTATATTTTTAGACATTTAAAAATATATGATAATTATAAAATATATTTTTAATTACAAATCCTTCTTTTAACTAGCTATATTTTTAATTAATATTTTTTTTTACTAAATGAGTCATATTATATAAGTATTTACCTTCTTTGTTTGTTTCTTTTTCTTATTAATAGCCGTTCTTAATTTATAGCATTTTTCTATTTAAAATAAAAAAAAAAATTTTTTTGTTTTTTTTTAATTTTGTCAATATATATAAGAAAAAATAATTTTTAATTAATTTTAAAGGATTCTATTTATTTGCCTTCAATTTTATATCAGAATGATATATTATTTTTACCTTCTTTTTTATATATTATTAAAATAAATATAAAATTAAAAATGTTATTTGTTGTTAAGAGATTTTTTTATAATATATATTATAGATAACTTTTGTTTTTAGTATAATATTCTAAACTCTAAATATATCAAACGTTAGTTTGGGAATCTAAATTTTAAAGATAAGATCTTGTTATACAAAAATCTTTTTGAAGTGCACTAAAAGTTTCCCTTTTTTTTATTTAATTTGTCTGTCTTTTATATTTTAAGTTGCAATTAAAAGTTTTGCATTTGAATATTGAAAATTTCTTGGATATTATAAAGGAAAAGATAAATAAAATGAAGTCTTGGAAAAGAAATGTTATTTAAAAAGAATGTCTAAGTGAAATATTTATTTACCATTTTATTCTTTTATTTTTCTTTCAATAATATTCTAAGGTGAAAATATCCAAGGAAGTTTTATTTTTGAAAATTGTCTTTTAATAATGTTATATTTAAATAATGAGTTTATTTTGAAAACATTTTAATAACTAGTTAATAATAGTTTGATAATAAATTTAATCAGATTAAATATTTTTTATACATCTAAAATTTTTTTTTATATTTTTTTTTAGATTAAATTCTAACTATAGCAGTTTTAAATAAATAATAATACGAATTTGTATAATTTTTCTGCCCTTTTAGTTAGACAGATTTAGAATTTTATAACTTTATAATTATTAAGAAATTTTTCTTGTACAAATAACAAATATATTCAAATAAATATAAATAGTATATTATAAATTATTACTTGGATAAGTTATGGCAAATATATAAATAAAATTATTAATTAATTTACCACAATAATTTTTGATGTTTTAAAAAAAAAAAATCTATTGTAGTAAATTTTGTTTTTTAATTCATAAATACAATCTTTTAGTATAAAAATTGTATAAATAAAAAGATTTTTACCCTTTTTAAAATACGTTATTACTGAATTTGATATTTATTTAAATGTAAATTTAACATATACATATATATAATAATATTTATAAAAGTTTAAAATTTTCTCTGCATGATTCAACTTTTTATTTCATAATTTCAGAAAATGTTATATATTTTATACAATTAGAAGTATTTAATATTGATGATATTATAAGGTACTTTTTTCGAATTTGTAGAATATGTTACGTTTTTAATTGATTACATTTTTTTTTAACATTTAACTGATTAATAAATTTTTAATCTTAGATGTCAGTTCAGCTATATAATTTTGTTTTTGTTAATTCACTAGTGGATTATTTTTAATGTTTAATACTATTAGTTTTCAACTACTTATGTTAGTATAGCTTAATTTTAATGTCTTTTGTAACTTACATATTTTTATTTAATCTTTTGTTGCTTATGTCTAGAAAAGTTATTTTTGCTATTAGCTTTTTTTTTTTAATAAATTTTAATCTAAAGAAATTTAGTGATAGTATAAAAAGCTTTAAAATTTTGTAATTTATTATTATAAAAATTATTAGTATTCAAACTTTAATTTATCAAGTCAACATTAATTTAATTTTTAAAATGAACTATAGTTTATTTTATATTTTATTAGATATTTTTTTCTGGTTTTCATTGAATACAATCAAATTTATATTTTAGATTATCTTTAAATTTAAATGATAACATTTATTTGTTTTAAATTTATGGGTAAAATACTATGAAAAAAAAATGTTATTAACAATATAAACTATGTAATAAATAACCATATTTCTCTATAAAATAGATATTAAGAAAAAAATAACATTATTTAAATAAATTTTTAATAAGTTAGCTTCTTTGTACTTTTATTTCCCACATTTTAAAATCATTTTTATCTTTTATCTATTGTAAAATATTAAAATAAATTAATTTTAAATATTTTTGATAATATTTTAAAAAACAATGCTTTATAAAATTTTTTTTTGTTTATTATAAAAATTTAGTAAAATTAAAAAAGTCTCCTAAAATGTGATCAGATTTATAATTTTAAACAATATTTTATGACCATTTGACTATTAATTAATTATAGAATTAAGTTATTATTTTGAAGGAATTGAATAGCATTATTTTCAGCAGGGATAATCTCAAGAAGTTTCATAAGATTTACTATATTAAGATACTTAAAATTATTAATTTTATTGTACAAAATAATAAATAAAATATAAAACACCTTTTTTTGTTATACTTTTTTATTATCTACCCAAAAAAAGAAAAATAATTTTAATATTACTAATGATTAAAAAAATATTTATTTTATTTAATCTATCATTTATCACAATTTATCATACAATTATTTTATATGCAAAAAAAAATTAATTTCTAATTATTTTTTGATAATTTTAAAGTGGTGGATAAAACCACAAAGTATTGTATACTATTAAAAATTATTTATCTATTTTTTTTTTAATTTTATTATTTGTACTAGTATTTTTCAAATATAATTTATGTAACTTTGGATGAGAGTATTAGATGTTATCTAATTTGTTTGTTACTATTTATTTTTAAGTATATAACTAGCTTAATAATAAAAACTTTTTTTTTATCTCATAACAATTTTATTAAAAACTTAACAAATTAATAGTAATAAAGAAATAAGCTTATATTTAATAATTTATAATATGTTCATTTTTAAAGATACTTACTGGACTTGCTTATCAATTCTAAGACTACTTTTTAATCTATTTTCCTTTTATAACTATTTAAATTTAAGAAGAATTTTTTGATATTAATAATACTTTATTAGGATATTTTATTATGTACTTTATTTTCTAAAATTTTTATAAGAATTTAAGATTATTTTTTACTTCTAATTGTACTTTCAAATTTTATATATTTATACGAAAAATTAAAAATATATATATTATAATTATTTTAGATATTATAAATTGATTTATTTTATTTGTATAAAAAATATTTCTTTACTGTGTTCGAGTATAATTCATTGTATATTGTAATAAAAATATTTTTATAATAAGTTTTTTTTTTAATTTCAGTATGGAATGATGTCAGATGTACATTTTAACGAAAATTCTGATAAAATTCCTTCATTAACAGATGATATATCTAATAATGAAAACTCTATTACTACTCAAACACCAATTAAAATTAATTCTGTCAAAGAAGTGAATATTGCTTCTAATTCAGAAGATTCACCTGAGTCTTCAACTCTGGAAGATAAAAATAATGATGGTTCGCTTGGTATGAAAGATAATGAAGAAGAGGAGTTTCAAAATATTGAACTATATACAAAATCTACTCATAAAACAATATTACATTCAGATATAAATTTACCTAACGAGTTTTATTCAGAATCAGATGAAACTTCAAATATTAATTTATCAAAGACAATTGATGAAATTAGAAGTATTGATGAAGATATAGATTTAACAATTATTTCTCATGAAATAGATAAACAAGATGATCAAGATGTTTTAAGAAAAATATCACCATTACCACCTCCTGTTTTGTGTAATATTAAACAGGATTATAATGAATCTCCTGATGAAATTTTAGAACGTCTTGAAACAACTTTTAATGAAGGAGATGTAGAGGCAGGAGTAATAGTAGATGAAATATTAAATGTTTTAGTTGGTGGTATTTTTGATCTAGATTCCAAATTTAGAATAGAATATCCTAAAGCCATTGATAGTATGTTGAAAATTTTAGATAAATCATCTGTTGATGATCAAATTAAAACATGGACAATATTTAGTCATTCTGTAAAAAAAAGTTTTATTAATCTTGAAGCGTGTTCAGAAATTGGATTAATATCAAAATTACTTGATAGATTACCAAATTGTGAAAATACTGTTGCTGATTTGATAATTCAACTTCTTTCAGTTTTGTCTTCATATTCAATTACTGTCAAAGAAACAAAAAGATTTTTACGTGCTTTACATGCTACAAATGGTGTTTGGCCTAGGTATTCAGTTAAATTATTATCAGTTATGAAAGAAATGCCAAAAAAAGATACTGCTGATGTATTTTTTTCATTTCCAGGAAAAGAATCATCTGGTTTAAGTTTACCTCCTTTAATAAAATGGCCCTATCAAAATGGATGGACATTTAGTACTTGGTTACGTATGGATCCATCTAATGGAGCTCAATTTGAAAGAGAAACACCATATTTATTTTATTTTTGTACAGAGAAGGGTTTAGGATATTCTGGATATTTCATGGGTTCATGTCTTGTTATACGTTGTATTAAATCTACTAATGGTGGTAGTGGACAAAAAGAGTGTATAAAATGTATAAAACAACCATTAATACCTAGAAAATGGCATCATATTGCATTATCTTTTAATTATTCAAGATGGGGAAAAAATGATATAAATGTATATATTGATGGTTTATTAATAGAAACATTAGAAGCTAATTGGTTAGTTTCAACAACTGATCATTTTAATCGTTGTTTTATTGGTTGTGGTCCAAATGAAAATAATGCAAATGAAAGTTTTTGTGGACAAATATGTGCTATATATGTTTTTTCACAATCAATTTCTGCTCAACAAGCTAATTGTTTATTTTGTCTTGGACCTGGTTATCAAAGTTATTTTAAACATGATGCAGAAAGTAATCTTCCTGATGGATATAAAAAACATTTATTTGACGGTTCACTTAATAATTCAATGGTATTAGCTTATTGTCCTAAAAATTGTCATGAACAATTATGTTTAATGCCTTCTAATAAAATTACTGCCTCTAAAGCTTCATCTGGTTCACAAGCTATGAATTCATTTTTTGTTCAAGTTCCTCATGCAATATTGAAAAATGTCAAAGTTGTAACAACTCATTCAATTCATTCATCTCTTCATTCAGTTGGTGGAATACAAATGCTTTTACCATTATTTACACAAGTTGATATGCTTCATACTGATCATAATGAAATGATAGATTATCATATTTGTGCTAATTTATTATCAGTTATATTATTATTATTAAAAACTTCTATAAGTGCTCAGCAACAATTATTTCATTCAAAAGGTTTTCTTATTGTAGCTCATACATTAAGTAATGTATCTCCAAATCATTTAACATTAGATGTTTTAAAAACATTAATTGAAATGGCAAAATTTTTAATGAGTCGTCATAATACTGGACTTCCATTATTAAAACATTTAGTTGATCATATTTTATTTAATCCACAATTATGGTATCGTGCAAAATATGATGTACAAAAAGAATTATATAAATATTTAATTGATGAAGGATTAGGTAAAAATGGTTTAGGAACAGTTATTAGAAGAACACCAGCTGTATTAGAATTAGTACATGCATTGAAAATTAATTATTGGATTGCAAGACCAACTGACTATGTTGAAGATAGTAATAATATTAAAATTTGTGAAACTAAACGTAATGTAGAAGAAATTAAAATTATAAGAAAATTAATTCTTGATTTGATAGATAAATTAATGTTTAATAAAGAACAATTATTAAATAAAGATAATAAACGTGATGAAGAATTTCAAATAATATTTAATTTTCTTGCAACAGAATCAAGAGATGAAAATCTTTTTGATATATTATGTCAAATAATAAAACAATTAGCTGTTCATGCTGCAATTATGGTTCCAGCATTTGATAACAATAAAGGTATATGTGTAATTTATGATTTAATGTCATCTCCAAATGAAAATATTAGAATACCAATTTTAAAAATATTAGGAAACTTTCTTTGTAGATCAACAGTAAAAAGAAAAAATGATAGTATTCATAATCAAAATTTACTTGCATTAATTAGTGAAAAATTGTTACAAAATTGTACATATTTATCAAAAGCTTGTTATGATGTATTATATGAAATATTAGTTGAAGAAATTTCTTCTGAAATGAAAAGTCAAAATAATACAAATAAAAATAATATAAATAATATTAATTTTGAAAATCCTCAAATGTTGAAAGTTATTACTAATTTAATTACCCAATCTGAATTATGTAATGAATCTATGGAAGTTAGAAAATGTTTTTTACAAGATCTTTTAAAATTATGTATTTCTAACAAAGATAATCGTCGTACAATTTTACAATTATCTGTATGGCAAGAATGGTTAATATCTTTAGCATTTATCTATCCTAAAACTGATGCTGAAGCAAATATTTCTGAAATTGTATATAAAATTTTTAAAGTACTTTTAGAACATGCTATAAAAATAGAGTTTGGAGGTTGGCGTGTATGGGTTGATACATTAGCAATATCACATGCAAAAGTTTCTTGGGAAAATTATCAACGTGAAATGAAACAAGAAAATTCTGATGAAAATGTTGCATGTTATAGGACTCCTGATTTCACTTGGAGTCATGTTCAATTACGATTGTTAAATGATTTATTAGATGGTATAGAAACAACAATAAGTAAATATAATACTTCTGGGCCAGTATTTACTGATTTTATAACTGGTATAGATAATCAAACTTTTATTTCAAATACAATACATATTATTAGTCAGTTGTCTGATTCTTTAATAATGTCATGTGGAGGTCTTTTACCTTTACTTGCTGCTGCAACATCACCTAATTCAGAATTAGATATTATTGATACAAGTAAACAAGGATTAGCAATTTATGATTCAGCTCGTTTGTTACATCGTTTTGCAATACTAGCTGATTCATTTATTTTTATGTCAGCTGCTCAATTAACAGAATTAGAACAAGAAAAAAATATGCCTAATGGGGGTATATTAAGACAAATGCTTCGTCTTTCTGCAACTGTTGCTGTTAGAAATATACTTGCATGTCGTGTTTCTAAAAATGAAAGACCTTCTTTAATACTTCCTGGAGATAATGCAACACAAAAACAGATACAACGTGCTGATGCTATAATACAATTTATTGATGAATGTTTTCCTAATTACAAAAATGTTCTTGATATAATTAATGGTTTACCATCTCCTAATTTTATTCCAGATGTTGATGGATTATTACAAAATTCTGATTTATCACGTCTTCGTGGAATTGTATATCGTGATATGGATGAACCAAGACAAGCACAATTTTTGGCTTTAGCAATAATTTATTTCTTGTCTGTTCTTATGGTTTCAAGATATAGAGATATTCTTGAACCACCAACAACTCCAAGTCCTTTTTTTGATACTAATAATTCGGGACAAACTTTAAAATCACCATCAATTAATGGTGTAGAAAAAAATTTATCATCAAAAAATTCTTTAAATTATGAAGATGAGATATCTGATACAGTTTCACATAATATAGAAAATGTAGATAATAATGAAGAAGAAAATGACATAGAAGAAGAAAAAACATTGAAAGAAATTGCTTCTATAAAAATAATTGATAATACTACAATTGTTAACAAACCTACAATTGAAGAAACAAATCAATTAAATCATTTCAATAATTCTGATGCAATAAAATTTTTATCAATGACAAAAAGTGAAAAACAAACATATTTAACAGAAAGATTACAAAAAGCTCTTGAATCTACAGCACCTGTTCTTCGTGAAATAATGATTGATTTTAAAAATTACCTTCAAAAAAGTCTTCTTGGTACACATGGACAAGAAATAATGAATGATGATAAAGTGATGCAAACTTTAAAAAATCTTCAAGGTTCTGTTATAGAATTAGTTATGTTACTTTGTAGTCAAGAATGGCAAACATCTCTTCAAAAGCATGCCGGATTAGCTTTTATAGAACTTGTTAATGAAGGTAAGCATATGTTTAACTTTATTTTGATAGATGACATATTAATTATGTATAATAGTATCATTTTTGATATGTTTCTATTCCTTTTATTGACACAGTACAAAGAAAATAATCATTTTTAATAATTTATTAATTAGAATTTTTCTTTTATGACTTTTATCTCCTCCTATTTATTATTTTATATAATGCGACAAAAGAATAATTTCTAATTGATTTTTTATAGGACGTCTTATGGCACATGCTACTAGAGAACATATCTTAAGAGTTGCTAATGAAGCTGATTTTATTTTAAATCGTCTTCGTGCTGAAGATGTATCAAAACATACAGCATTTCAAAATGAATCAAATGAAAGATTAAAAGAAAGAAAAGAACAAGAAAGATTATGTGAACATTTAATTGAATCTGCTAGAAGAAGAGATTTATTGATAGCAGAAAAAATGTTAGAAAATATGAAAACAATGATTATGTCACCAAATGGAGCATGGTCAAATAATGAACAAGAACCTGTTATATTTTGGAAACTTGATACATGGGAAGATGATTCAAGAAGACGAAAAAGATTTATACCAAATCCACATGGTGGAAGACTTTCAATGGCAAGATTACATCAAAATATAAGTAATATATCTGAAGAAGCTTTATCTGAATCAAGACAAAAATTATTAAAAGAATTAAAAAAAAGGAATGCTATTGTTTCATCACTTGGAAATAATTCACAAGAACATCAAGTTGAAGATGCGGATATATGTAAATGGTTAGAAGAAAGTATGGATATGGAAATAACAAAAAAAGGTATATTAAAAATATAAATATAATAAAAATTTTTTTAGATAGTAATTCAATTTATTCAACTCCCTGTAAATTAATTGCTCCTGGTTTAGTTGTACCAGGAACAATATCTATTACAATGACAGATTTTTATTTTGATGCAGATGAAGGTGATGATTTGTATGAAAAACAAAATCCAAAGGTTTGTTTATTAAGTTATAATAAAAAAAATTTTTTAACAAAAATTGAGTTTAATATGAATTGACTTTTAAATATAAATTTGTCAAAAGTCTTTATCCCATATGTCAATCATTTTTAAAACATTCAAAACATCTTTTTGTATTTTTTTTTTAACTTTAAAAATTCTACCGCAATATTTTAAAAATGAATATATTAAAATTTATTTTTATTTAACTTTTATTAATACCGAATATATTCATATTAATAATATTAAGATTAATTTTTTTTGGTAAAATAGATTAATGTTTTCAAAGTGATTCTAAAGCTCTAGCATCAAGCATTAAAGTTCTTGCTAATTTCCATGTTACTTTAGCACTTTCATCTAACAATTGGTATGGTTTTCCTTTTAATAAATCCAATTGTGGTATAAAATAATGGGGACATTTTCTACATTGTAAACAACTTACTAACTGTAAAAGTACTCCTAATATTCTATCACCAATACAATGTTCTTTCCATTCATAATCATGTGGATGTTTTTCACATTCAAATAATATTAATGTTTTAATTATATAATTTGTTATTGGACTATTAGGAAATTGTAAATGATCATCTCTTAAAGATTTTAATATTGATAAAGTTTTTTTTCTAGTTGGATGAGATATTAATATACTTTCTGCATGAGTTAAATTCATAGCCCATGCATCACCTTCCATAGTAGAATTATTTTGAGATGTTGTAGTTGCTGAAAGTACAGTGTTACCTCCTTTACTACCAGGTATTGGTAATGGTGGTTCATTTTGAGATATATTATTTAACATTATACCTGGTCCACCATGAACAATTGTTTCTTTTGATAATAAATCAAAACCTTCACTTTTGACTTCATTTGCAATTTGAGGGGAAGGCCAAATTAAATTAATATTAGGCCAATGAGTTGCACTTCGAGGCCAAATACTATTACATCTAAATGCACAAGTTATTTGTAAAATATATTTATCTTGTATTTTTATTTTAACATCAGATGTATCTTTAATCAATTCACAAGATTCTGAATATTGACTTTTTTCAATAGCTTGTCCCACCAATGCTTGAAATCTTGATCTTATCTTTCTTGCACTTAAGTATCCAGAAGCAGTAATAAATTCAACCCACAATGACATTGATCTTTTTCTACCATCAGATAATTTCAAAACAGCACATCCTGGTATTGTACCATCATCTACAAAACTGAAAACTCCCATTTGATTTAAGTATAAAAGTATTTCAAATTCATCTGGTGAATGTGCAATGATCTAAAATATATTTTTATTTTAAAAAAAAAAAAATAATAATAATAATATCAAGTGCATAGATAATTTATTTAATAATATTTTCTTATACCCTTTTCTTGTTAATATAACTAACTTTTATATTGATGAATGAATATATTAAAAATATAATGATAATATTAAAATGTATTTCATCATGCATAAATGTTATAATTGATTATAATTAGTTAATTGCCATTAATTATAAAACGTGCATAGTTAGTAAAAATTATAAACTTACACCTTCATATCTTCCTTGTTGATTTTCAATTATTGTACTTATGAATCTTGGTTCTTGTCTTTCTACATCATGAAGAATATCTTGTGCTATTTTAGCAATCATAGCACATGTTTCACGAATATGATTTTTTCTACGAATTACTTTTGTTGAATAATAATTAGATATTTGATAACAAGTTGATGGATTTCTTCCAAGCATAATTTTAATAGTTATACAGTAATTTAAAATACTAAGAAAAAAATATTATTAATAAATTTATATATATATTTAAGTTAACTAATAGAAATTGAAATGAGTATTATACTTCATATGCCAGTAATATACTTTCTCTTTATAAACTTGACAGTGCACTGGAAATTGCGTGTGTAGTACCGCCTTACATGGAAAATTGAAAAAAGTTATATTGGTTATATGTAAAATATTCTAAAAAGTAACGTCCTTCTTTATGTTTTTATAGAAAACAGAGTAAAAATATGTTACAATAAACAGTGTGTAAAATGTTAATAACAAAATTAATCTTTTATTATAATAATGACGTAATTATTTTATTAAATTAAATACAAAAGTATTTATTAATTTTCAAAATATCTTTATCAATTTTATAAGAAAAAAGTTAAATTATAAAATATAAAAATTTTTTTATAATATTACTTTTTATTTAAAAGCAATAAATACACATATAATAATAAATAAACGATAGAATAATTCAATTTTTATTTAAGCTTATACCAAACTTATTAACGTAATAATTTGAAAATATATACCTCTATTACTTTATCCTGTTGTAATCTCATTTTAAAAGTTTGATTGATGAGAATGATTGTGTTATCAAAGTTAATTTTGAGTTGTCTTAAAAATCATTCTTTTTGATTAATATTATAATGTTTTTGAAAAAATCTAAAAATATAAATGCCACATATAAAGTGGTTTTGAATAAAAATAATTATATAGTTTTGCTTAGTTATATAGTTATAAAATAACTTTGTTGATGTGACTTTTTTTTTTTTATTAAGATTATTTAATAGATTGAAATTATTTTTTTTTAATATGAAGAAACATAAATTACTTTGAAAGAAAATTATTTTATTATTTTAATTTTTAAAAAAAAGTGCTTAAAGAATATCATTGTATAATCTCTATATGCCAATATCAATAAATCACAAAATTTTTATTTTCTTAACTTTTAATCACTTCTGTCACGACATATGCTACAAGAAGAATATCACTTTTCAAATGTTAATTACTTGTTACTTGATAATGTTTCTCTCTATGCTTTTTCTAATTTAATAATATACTTTATAGTCGTTGGAGAAAATCTTTAAATCTGTCAAGGTGGTTATAATGGCACATCATAATTTAATTGGCGTTTTTATTTATCAATTGATAAATAAGAAACATCTACACTAATATAATATAAAAGTACTAATTTAATTTAACCTTTTCCTTCTTGTATATTATGAGATTATAATGATGGATAAGGAGATATTTAACTAGTCACGCATGTATATAACTATAGATTTTATAAAGAATTATATTATTGTAATTTGCTTGCGTGTAATTAAACATTCAAGAATATTTCTTACTCCAAAAATGAAATATAAAAATATACACTTTTGAAGGGCGGTGGTTTCTTTGATAATTGATAGAAAGAAAATTTAACTTTATGTTGCGCTGATATATTTTGATTGATAGAAAAGTCTGATTAGTATTTTAGACATTTTATAGATAAGATATTTGAGGATATAATTACTAGTTGTTTTAAGTAATAATAGTTTTTCTAAAAAATTAGGTTATAAAAAGGACAATTAAAAAAAAACATGTCTATTTGTTTTTATTTTTGAAATATAGAAATAATACTTCTTGAGTAAAATTTGAATCTACTTGTGTAGAGATTAATAGATTTTAGATTTGTTTTATAACTCATACTCTGAACCTTATTTTCAGAAAATTTGAAATTAATTTTGTTTATCGTTTTTATGTTTAGAATTTTAGAATATTATTTAAAATACTAAATTAATAGTAAAAAATAAAACAAAAAGGTACGACAAAAATTTAGAAAAATAACTATATTTCTGATTTTATTTTTATCATGTATTGTTTACATTTTTATAAATATTTAACTATTATTATAATGTAAAGTTTCAAACTTTAAACAAAAAAAAATTGTTAAATAAAAATATCAAAATAACATCTAAAATGATTATAATTATTTTAGAATTTTCTTTGATCATTTAAAAGTCTCTAGAATAAAACAACAGAATACTTGTTTTTTATGTTCATAATAATTTAATGGTTTAAAAATTATGATGAAACTTTAAAAAATTTTTTAGAAAATTCAAAATTAAAATAAAGATATTTTATTTATTGATTTTATCAATATAATATATTATTAAAAAAAACTAAGAAGTTTTATAAAAAAAAACTAAAAAGAAAATTTAATATTTCATTATAAACATATTTTTGAATCATTATAATAAATTTTTTTTTAGGTTCTTAGATATTGTGATTTTCTTCATGGAAGATGGAGATTTCCAGAGATACGTGCTATTTTCTTAAGGAGATATATGCTTCAATATACAGCATTGGAACTTTTTATTGCTTCTAGAACGGCAATAATGTTTTCATTTGATAATTATGATACTGTAAAATTAGTTGTAGAACATCTACCATCAGTTGGAGTTGGAGTAAAATATGGTTTACCACAAAAAAGAAAAACTTCTCTTATGAAACCAAAACAACTTTTTAAATTTTCTGATATGCCGACAAAATGGCAACGTCGTGAAGTTTCTAACTTTGATTATTTAATGTTTTTAAATACAATTTCTGGTCGTACATATAATGATCTTAATCAGTATCCTGTTTTTCCATGGATTTTATCAAATTACTCTAGTGAAACACTAGATTTAAAAGAACCAAGTAATTTTAGAGATCTTACAAAACCAATTGGAGCTTTATCTGAAGCTAGGAAAAAATTTTATAAAGATAGATTTGATTCATGGGTTGATGAAACGATTCCACCATTTCATTATGGAACTCATTATTCAACTGAAGCTTTTGTATTAAATTGGATGTTTAGACAAGAACCTTATACTTCGATTTTCTTAGATTTACAATCAGGAAAGTTTGATCATTCAGATCGTTTATTCCATTCAATTGCTCAAGCATGGGAAAATTGTCAAAAGAATCCTCAAGATGTAAAAGAATTGATTCCTGAACTATTTTATTTACCAGAAATATTGAAAAATACAAACAAATATGATCTTGGAATCAGAGAAAATGGTCAAATTGTAAATGATGTTCAATTACCTCCATGGGCAGAAGGTTCACCTGAAAAATTTATCCAAATTCATAGGCAAGCTTTAGAATCAGATTTAGTTTCATGCCAATTAAATCAATGGATTGATTTAATTTTTGGTTATAAACAAAGAGGACCAGAAGCCATTAGAGCAACAAATGTCTTTTATTATTTGTCTTATGAAGGTAGTGTTAATAAATCAGCTATTGAAGATCCTATAACAAGAGAAGGTATTGAAAAACAAATATTATCATTTGGACAAACTCCTGTACAATTATTAATAGAACCACATCCAGTTAGACAATCACTTTTGTCAATATCACCATTCTCTTTTCAACCAGTCACCGATGATTTATGCATGTTAATGAAATTTATATCTAACTCACCAGTCGTTCATTTATCTGCTAATACACATTTACTTCTTGGAAATCCTACTGTTATATCAATAGCTCAAAATTTAGTATTTTCATTAAATAAATGGAATAACAACTATATTAATTTTCATCAAACTTCTCCTAATTCACAATTTCCAATATCAAATGATGATAAAGATAGATCAGGAATTATTAACAATCCTCCAGCTTCTGAATTACCACTTACAGTTGATCCATTATTAGCAATTGGAAACCCTTCAACAATTTTACCAAAAAGACATTTAGGAGATTCATTTGATCAAAGATTTCCAATCACATCTTCAAATTTTGTAACATCACTTGATTCAAAAATAATTATTGCTTGTGGTTATCCAGATTATTCTTTTAGGGTAATTGATTCAGAAAATGCTACTATAAAACAAGTTGTCTATGGGCATGGTGATGTTGTTACATGTTTAGGAAGATCAGAGCAAATACCAAATATGGACTTTTATGTTGTCTCTGGATCAATAGATTGTACAGTTGTATTATGGCATTTTAATACTGTAACAAATTTTATAGCAGGTGAATATAATATTTGTGGAGAACCTGCTGCACCAAGAGCTATTTTAACAGGACATGATTCAAGAATCACAGCATTGGCAGTCTCTGCAGAAAATGGTATAGTAGTTAGTGGTAGTATTGATGGTACTGTTCTTATGCATACAGTTTCTGGAGATTTGATAAGAAGGATTCAAAGTCAAGATCTTCAACGTGTTTTAGATCCATTGAAATATAATGATTATCCTGGTGTAACACATATAATGATGAATAGAGATTGTATTATTACGGTAATATATAATCACGAAATTGTTTCAACATTTACATCAACAGGTTATCAATTAAATGTACCTTTACACAAATCAACAGAAAAAATTTTTTCAGCAGTCTTATCAAGAGATGGTGAATATTTAATAATTGGTACAGAAAATGGACGTATTAGTGTTTTAAGATTATTTCCATTACAAATAGTCTATACTTTCCAACAAACAGATAGTCCTATTAGAAGTTTATCTTTACCTACAAATCAACGTTTCATTTTGGCAGGTCTTGATTCTGGAGCTATTGTTGTTTTTAATGTAGATTTTAATAGATGGCATTATGAATACAAACAAAGAAATTCTCAATAAAATAGCCTTATATATCATTTTAAAACTATTTATTTTACTAAAATTTTATTAATTATATAATCTATGATATTGTTGTTACGATAGATATTAAGTTATTAAATAAATTATAAATTTTTATTTATTTTTTTTTTCTGAAGCTAATAGTTAAACATAATATATTTAATTAATAAATAATTCGATCAACAAATAAAAAGTATTTTTATTATACTATAACATTTTAGTGCTTCACAGATAAACTTGGATAAAATATTTAGATGAATAAGAGTAATATTACATTTAACATTTATTTTTTGAAGAATCTTTCACATTTTTGACTTTTAACAATTTCAAAATTTTTGTTTTAATATAACTTTAATTATATTTAAATTTCATAATTTTCCAAAGACTATCAAATGAATGCAATTTTATTCTAAAATTCCAAAAAAAGTTATTTTTTTTTTGTCACAGTTTTAGAGGTAGAATCAGAAATCTAAAAATTTTCGGTCAATTTTTATATTTCTAAAAATATAAATGTTATAGCTATGAAAATTAATAATCTAGATCAACTTTTGAATAGAAATCGAATGAAACTAGTCTTATCTTCATAGGATAAGTATTTCCTGAGATACTGAAAAGTCAGGTACAATGAATATTTTAGAAAAATTTCCGCCCTTGGTCATATCTCGCTTCATAATGAAGATAAATGAAATCAGATTTCTGCAATCGTTTTCGAATGAGTTTTCAAATGGGGTCTACCTTCAAAATTTTTTTATATCTTAAAGCACTTTCGAGATATAAAAAAAGGGTGACAATGGATTACGCGCGAAAAAGTACCAAGCATAGTATTTCAAGAAACATTAAAAATAAAAAAAAGTTTTCAACGTAGGGTACACCTTAATTTACAAAAGAAGCACAACGCATCAAGTTTCATGGTTCTATGACTTCATTGACTTGAGTTATCACTAAATTCTTAAAACTTTTTTTCAAACATATTTCTTATCATATCTTCATTTTAAGAAGTCCTATAAAGTTGTAAATAGGCTTAATGAATTTTTCGTAAAAAAGTGATCTAGAAAAAAGTATTTATTTTTATAATTTGCAATATTATCATGAAAGTCGAGATTTAAAAAAAATATTCCACAATTTCGCCCTTCATCTTTGAATCCTTATAACTCCTGAACTATTAATTTTCTAATATTGTTGATTATATTCAAAATTCATCCCATTTCAAGGGCTATCGAATGAATATAATGGTGTTTTCAAATTCCCAAAAAAGATGTTTTTCTTTGTTCACATTTTTAGAGGTAAAGTCGGAAATCTAGAAAATTTTCAGCCAATTTTTATATCTCTGAAAATAAAGATGTTATAGCTATGAAAATTATTAATCTAGACCTACTTTTAAATATAAATCGAATGAAACTAGTCCCATCTTCATAGGATAAATATTTGCTGAGATACTGAAAAATCGGGTACAATGAATATTTTAGAAAAATTTCCGCCCTTGGTCATATCTCGCTTCAAAATGAAGATAAATGCAATCAGATTTCTGCAATCGTCTTCAAATTACTTTTCATATGGGGTCTACCTTCAAAATTTTTTTATATCTTAAAGCACTTTCGAGATATAAAAAAATGGTGACAATGGATTACGCGCGAAAAAGTACCAAGCATTATATTTCAAGAACGGTTGAAAATAAAAAAAAGTTTTCAACGTAGGGTACACCTTAAATTATGAAAGAAGCCCAGCGCATCCAACTTCATAGACCTGTGACCTCATTAACTTGAGTTATCACTAAATTCTTAAAACTTTTTTTCAAACATATTTCTTATCATAGCTTCATTTTTATAAGTCCTATCAAGATGTGAATAGGCTTAATGAATTTTTCGTAAAAAATTGATCTAGAAATAAGTATTTATTTTTATAATTTGCAATTTTATCATGAAAGTCGAGATTTAAAAAAAATATTCCACAATTTCGTCCTTCATCTTTGAATCCTTATAACTCTTGAACTATTAATTTTCTAATATTGTTGATTATATTCAAAATTCATCCCATTTCAAGGGCTATCGAATGACCATAGTAGCATATTTAAATTCCAAAAAAAGTTGTTCATTTTTGGTCACAGTTTTAGAGGTAAAATTAGAAATCTAGAAAATTTTCAGCCAATTTTTATATCTCTGAAAAAAATGATGTCGTAGCTATGAAAATTATTAATCTAGACCAAAATTTGAATAGAAATCGAATGAAACTAGTCCCATCTTCATAGGGTAATTATTTGCTGAGATACTGAAAAGTCGGGAACAATGAATATTTTAGAAAAATTTCCGCCTTTGTTCATAACTCGCTTCAAAATTAAGATAAATGAAATCAGATTTTTGCAATTAACTTCGAATGAGTTTTCAAGTGGGGTCTACGTTCAAAATATTTTTATACTTTTAACCACTTTTGAGATATAAAAAAACGGTGACAATGGATTACGCGCGAAAAAGTACCAAGTTTCATATCTCAAGAACGGTTGAAAATTTGAAAAACTTTTCAACGTAGGGTATACCTAAAATCACGAATGAAGCACAGCGCATCAAGTTTCATGGTTCTGTGACTTCATTAACCTGAGTTATCACTAGTTTCTTAAAACTTTTTTTTTAAAAATATTTCTTATCATATCTTCATTTTTAGAAGTCCTATAAAGATGTAAATAGGCTAAATGAATTTCTCGTAAAAAATTGATCTAGAAAAAAGTATTTATTTTTAAAATTCACAATATTATCATAGAAATTGAAATTTACAAAAAATATTCCCCAATTTCGCCTCTCAACTTTGAATCCTTGTAACTCCTGAAATTTCAATTTTCAAATATTGTTGATTATATTCAAAATTCATCCCATTTTAAGGGCTATCAAATGAATATAGTAGCATATTCAACTTCCAAAAAAAGTTGCTTTTCTTTGTTCACATTTTTTGAGGTAAAGTCAAAAATCTAGAAAATTTTCAGCCAATTTCTAAATCTCTGAAAATAATAAAGTTATAGCTATGAAAATCATTTATCTAGACCTACTTTTGAATAGAAATCGAATGAAACTAGTCCCATCTTCATAGGATAAGTATTTCTTGAGATACTGAAAAGTCGGGAACAATGAATATTTTAGAAAAATTTCCGCCTTTGTTCATATCTCGCTTCAAAATCAAGATAATCGCAATCAGATTTCTGCAATCGTCTTCTAATGAGTTTTCATATGGGGTCTACCTTCAAAATTTTTTTATACCTTTAACCACTTTCGAGATATAAAAAAACGGTGACAATGGATTACGCGCGAAAAAATACCAAGTTACATATCTCAAGAACCATTGAAAATACAAAAATGTTTTCAACGTAGAGTCTAACTTAAATTATGAAAGAAGCACAGCGCATCAAATTTCATGGACCTGTGACTTCATAAACGTGAGTTATTACACGATTCTTAAAACTTTTTTTTTAACATATTTCTTATCATATCTTAATTTTTAGAAGTCCTATGAAGATGTGGATAGGCTTAATGAATTCCTCGTAAAAAACTGATCTAGAAACAACTGTTTATTTTTAAAATATCTCATTGTATCATGGAAGTTGAAATTTACAAAAAAATATTCCACAATTTCGCCCTTCATCTTTGAATCCTTATAACTCCTGAACTATTAATTTTCTAATATTGTTGATTATATTCAAAATTCATCCCATTTCAAGGGTTATCGAATGACCATAGTAGCATATTTAAATTCCAAAAAAAGTTGTTTTTCTAAATTTTTTTTAAAAAAAAATTTTTAGTTACTTTTTTTTTATTTAATTTTTTTTTAAAAAACATTTTATGTTAAATCAACATTGTAATATTAAATAGAATTATACATATTTATAATATTAAAAAAAAAAATTTCTAATGCGTCAGTGGCTCTAAAATTATGCCGAGATAAGTAAAAAATTTTTTTGATATTCTAATGTTCATCATTTATTTAAACACTTATTTAAATATTTAAAAATTTTTTAATAAAAACAAAGTTTCTAGGATGTATTTAATCATAATGTCGTCAATTTTTAATTATGGGAATAAAAAGAAATTCAATTGGATTACCACTTTCATCATCCCATCTTGTCCAGTATGGTGAAAAATCACTATTTTTTAAAACAGTTTTATTATAAAGTTCAACTGTTTTGTAAGGTACTCTATCAATATCAATAATTTTTTTTGATAATTCGAGTTCAACTGCTAAGCCAAGTCCTTTTTTTCTATGTTCTTCAATTGTAAATTGATGATTTAAAAATCCAGAAGGATCGCTCATTTCAAATGATACTGGTTTACCCTTAAATTTAATGCAAGCAAAAGGTAAATGTTTCAATTTAGCCCTTAAAATTAGTAATTTAATTTTTAAACAAAAATATACCTAGTTTGTTCAAGATCTCCTTTTTTGGCATGACGCCATGTAGTATTTATTATCAAAGAATCATCATCAGATATATTATTATCATAATAATATTCATTAGAAAAAGAAGGAATAAATTTTTTTGTTAATAATTGTTGTTCTTCTTTCATATAATATAAATATGTTGGATATTCAACAGATTTTTCTGTACCAAAATATTTTCCATACCAATTATTAAATGTTCTGGTAAGAAATGCAGCTCCAATAGTCAAAAAACTTGAAACTTCTTTTATTTTTGGAAAAATATTAAACAATTCTTCATATATTTCTTCTAGTTTTTCAACAAATTCTATTGATGTTGCTGTACTACCAATAAATAAAAAAGAAGTAACGTAAATATTTTCTCTATATACAAAATATATGCTTTCATTTTTATATTTCCCTTCGAAAACAAAATGTTCAGCATATGGAAATAACCCTCTTCTTTGTGTGTCAATGGAATGATAAATTGTTAAAAGATTTGGAAATATTTTTAATTTTTTCGAATAATCTTCTAAATTATCATTAGAAATCTCCTTTAGTAACATTTTACCTATAATTGTTAAATAAATTTAAAAAAAAAACATTAATAAAATATTTTAATAATTATATTTATTATAAAAACTTTAAAGTATATAACTATCTAGGTAGATTGGTATATGCTAATCGAAATATTTTTCTTCGATTAAAACATAATGCAAAATATAACATTTTATATTGATAATTTTAATCATAAAAATGTACTACAGAACTAGTTAGAACTGATATATACTTAATTTTGCATTATATTAATGTCGGAGCTGGTAATTCTAATATATATGTGATTATAATTACAAAAAAAAAATTAAAATTATGTGCAATTTTAATGACATATTGCATTGATAAGTAATACTTTTAAAATTATTCTAAAAAAATGATTAACATATACAATTTGAAATAATAAATAAAAAGTTTTAAAAAAAAATATTTATAACAATACTAAACAAATAAAATAAAATGTTTGATAACTACTTTGATATAGAAGATTTGTTTATCTCCTCACTACTTTTTTCACAATTGGAAAATATTAACATGTAACAGATTATACAATCAAATGTTCTAAATGGAATCAAAAAAGGACAATTATTTAGATTATAAAAATCAACAACACAATTTGGAGTTAAAGAATTTAAGACATTTTTTTGAGCCATATAATAATCATTGTTATAGTACAAATTACTTGGATTTTGATTATATGGATAAATATCAGAATATCCGTTTATGACGTACTTTAACCAATTTTTTGGATATTTTGGTTCAACTGATATAATTGGTATTTTTACATGTTTTAATAATGACTAAAAATTGAATTATTATTATTATAAATATTATTCAACTTACACCATGTGAATCACCTGGATTGCCAGATTTTCTTCTTACAATTTCTTTATGAGTTAAAGGCATTCGACCAACAAAAAAACGACGATAAACAAATATAGGAATGCAGTATCCTATCAATCTAATTCCACTATCTTCATTAAAATAATCGAATAAATATAATTGGTTTCTCATTTTAAAGGATATTTCTGATAATGAAATTATAACAAAATTATATGCGATTGTCTTTTCTTTCCCATTTGAATTCACAAAAGCATCTTGTCGTGAAATACCTGGTATTTCAAATTGTGATAATGATGTGTTGTAATGAAGGGGAATGGTACTATTATTCATGGTAATAAATAAGAAAATCTAATAAAATGTATTTATAAACTAAAAATCTTATCATAACAACATAATATTTAAATTTTTAATATTCAAAATTAGAATAAATTAAAAATATACTATGTATAATTTTTTTTTAAAAGTGCATAGCTATATACATATAACAAGTACTTTTAAATAAAAAGCATAATCATTTTATATATTAAAAGTTTATATATCGAAATAACTACAGCTACATTTGTGTTTACTTCTTCTCTCCTTTTGCTAACTATAAAGCCTTAAAAAAATTTTTCTAAAAAGAAAATTAAAATTAAATCAATTTTTAAAAGCACTTTATATTACAACTTTTTTATTTTTAAAAAATATTTAAAATTTTATTGTTTCTTTTTTTTTATCAAATTTTGAATGATAAAGAGAAACATGAAAATTAATATTTTTTCTTTTAATTCAATAGTATAAAATGTTTTTAAAAATTTCTATAACATTTAATAGAAATTATTTGTAAATAGCTTTAACTTTGAAGAAATCACTGACTTATTTCTAAAAATATTATACTTCTAAAGATTTAAATTATAGAACGCAATTTTCAAAAATGGATTTTTAAATAAATTTATTTATTTTTGTATAAATTATATATACATAATTCTATATCACGTACCATTTTAATGAGTGTGGTTATTATTGTTTGAAAGTCTTTTCTTATCATTTTATACATTTTTTAAATATTATCAAAAATTTATTTTCTTATAAAATAAAAATTCTTTTGTGAAACTTTAAATATAATTTTTTTCAAGGTCTTTTCTATAATTTAGTGATATTTGATTTTAATAACCTTTATTTTTTTTTCTCTTTTTTTCTTATAATTTTAATTATTGGGAAGACATTCATGAACCACTTTATATGTATAATAAAATAACAACAAATATTCTGTACTTTGAATTTAAATGTTAAATTATTTCCCGCTTACTATATAGAAATAAATATATATTTTGTTTGAACAAAAAACCATATTTATGTCAATTAAAAGAAGAGTGACGTACGAAATAAATTCCTACAACGATATTTTGAATTGCGGGAGTATACAGAGACATTGGAAACGTGTATTCTACAACTGGTCGTATAAAAATGAACCGCTTTGACGATAAAAAAAGAGTTGGTGTATCTTCTGTTTCAAATTCTAGGCTTTTGGAGACTTTAGCTAAAAAAAAAGAGCAACTTAAATTGGTATGTTTTAAATGTGTAATTTAATTTAATTTAATATTTTTATATTAGGTTCTTAATAGTTCTGATAAAGGGAGAAATGTTACAAAATGTCAACCAAAGAAATCTCTTTACTCTAAAAGTAATATTTTGTTGAATTTATAATATAATTAATTTTAGAAAAACATAAAGTTACAAAATTAGAAGATGGTCAGTTTATTGCTGAAGAAGATGATGATTATGAATGTAATATTAGTGATGAGGATCAGGTTGAAGAAAAAATGGAAGATATAGTAGCTGATTCAAGTGGTGAAGAGGTAATAGAAGATTTTGTTGAACCAGTGCGGTTAAAAATTTCAAAGCAGAAAAGTGGTGAAATTGAATACGAAGTGACCAGTGAATTACCTATTCATGCTCTTCAAAGTAGTGACGATGAAGATGTACAACCCGTTAAGGGAAAAACAAATAAAAGAAAATTAACTATTGATAGTTCAGATGATGATCATGTTAAGTCACCTATGAAATCGAAAAAATTAGAAAATTCTAAAAAAAGTAAGAGAATAAAAGCAGAGGAAGTAGAGGATGATGTTAACGATAAAAATTACTGTGGAACATTTAACAATTGTTCTGATAGTGACGACAATCAAGATGTTTGTCGTACATATTCTGACTCTGAATTAAAACAGAAAACAATTGATTTTTTTAATCATGCAAAAATTGAAGATATTCGTAGCACACCAAGAATATCCGACAAGATGGTTAATCTCATCATGTCAATGCGTCCTTTCAATTCATTTGATGAATTTCAAAAAGCTTTAAACACTGTCCCAAGAGGTAATCAGGCTATTGAGGTATATTTTGACTACCTTGAAAATAGAGGAATTATTGAAAAAGTTCTTGATGATTGTACTGGAAAAGCTAAAGAAATGTCAAAAAGACTTCAAGATATGAGCAAACAAGAAGTAGTTCAACAACCAGCATCATTAAGTAATTGTTCACTTCATGATTATCAAAAAATTGGTCTTAATTGGTTAATCCAAATGCATAAATTAGGTTACAACGCTATATTAGCTGATGAAATGGGTCTTGGAAAAACTATACAAATTATTGCATTTCTAACACATCTCAAAGAAAGTGGTGTTTGTGGACCACACTTGATTGTAGTACCCTCCTCAGTTATTGAAAATTGGCAAAGCGAATTTTCTAAATTTTCACCAAAATTGAAGATTTTATGTTATTATGGTGCTATGGAGGAACGCAAAAGACTAAGAAGAGAAGCAGTTAAAGGCACAAAAAATATAGATGTTCTTTTGACAACATATAATATGATTACGTCAAAAGAAGAAGATAGAAAGTTTTTTAAAGCTTTTTCTATTCATTATGTTGTGTATGATGAAGGTCATATGTTAAAGAATTGTAATACTACTCGATATCGTTCTTTAATGAAAGTTAAGGGAAAAAGAAAAATTCTTCTAACTGGGACTCCTTTACAAAATAATTTGATTGAATTAATTTCACTAACATATTTTGTAATGAGCAAGATGTTTCTTAACTATTGTGATGATATTGACCAACTACTTGGACAGTTTCAAATAAGAACTCAGTGCGGGAAGCGAACAAATACAGTTACAAGTTTAAAACAAGAATATGAAAAGGAACATTGTGAAGAAGATAGAACACCATTAACTGTTGATGAATTATATGAATCTCATAAAATTGAGCAAGCTAAACTTATTTTGGCACCATTTATGCTAAGAAGATTAAAGGTTGATGTTTTGCAATCTTTACCAAAAAAAAATCAAGAAATTATGTATGTTGAATTAAAACCATTACAAGTTGAAATATATGATTATTGTCTTAACGATATTCGGATGGCATATCATAGGGGTGATGGTTCGAGTGTGGGTGGTCTTATGCAATTAAGACAAATTGCTAATCATCCTTTATTATATAGGTGGATATACAATGATGGATTGTGTCATAAGATTGCTGAATTACTTGTTATGTATAATGATTCCTATAAAAAAAAGAATCCAATTTTTTTAGCAGAAGATTTAGGTTTTATGAGCGATATTGCTATTCATAAACTTTGTCTTACAACTGATCAGACACTTATTTATGCTTTAGAAGATTCAAAGTTTTTGGAAAGTGCAAAAATTGATGCTTTGGATAAATTGTTACCTAAAATTAAAGCATCAAACGAAAAAGTTTTGATTTTTAGTCAATTTACAATGTTATTGGATATACTTGAAGTATATCTTGAAATTCGAGGTTATCATTTTAAAAGACTTGATGGATCGACACCTGTTATGGAGAGATTTCAAATGGTGGAAGAATTCAATCAAAACGATGACATCTTTGTTTTTCTTTTATCAACTAAGGCTGGGGGTCTTGGTATAAATTTAACTGCTGCAAATAATGTTATAATACACGACATTGATTTTAATATTCAAAATGATAAACAAGCTGAAGATAGAGCCCATAGACTCGGTCAAAAAAAAGAGGTAAATATCTACCGTTTTATTTCTAAAAATACGGTTGAAGAACCAATGTTAACGAATGCAGAGAATAAGTTAAAACTTCAGGAGAATGTAACAGGTGACAACAGTGAAAATATTGAAAGCACAATTGATCACAAATTAGTGGAAGTTTTACTTAAAGATGCGTTTGATAAGAAAGATTCAAGTCTATTTTAGAGTCAGTGTGCTCCTTTTTTATGTAAATTAAAAGTTATATAATTTTTTTTTTAAATTGTTTGTTGCGTTTAACATTTTAAAATAACGACAAACTTTTAAATAAACTTTTTTGTTCTTTATTTTATTAATTTTGTAAAAATAAAAAAATTTTCAAAGAGAGTCTTAAGCTTAAAAAACTCTGTATTATTTGTAGAAAAAAATTTCATAGTAAAATAGGGTAATTATTGTTTTTATTCTCATAATTTTTTTAACTGTCATAGGGAATTAATAAAAAAAAGTAATTTTTTTTTCAATAACTGGTTTCTATTAAAAATTAACATACAGGGTATAAACAATATATTAATTAAATAAACTATATGATTAAAATACTGCTAACAATTTGTTTTTATAAAAAATATATTAAATTAATATTTTATATATAAAAATGTTTAAATTTTTTAAAATAATCAATTTAAGTATGTAAAATTGGATAAATATAGGTTAAATGAATTTTTTATTTAATAAACAAAATTTTTTAATAAATATGTTTTTTTAATATCAAATCACCTATTTCAAGGACCAATTTTTAATAGTAAGGGAAGAAAAATTTATGTTGACAAAAGAAATAGTCATTATGATTTATATATAATTTAATTATTTTAAACTTTTATTTTTTTATGATTCATTTAATGTATAAATGTTTAAAATAAATAAATTCTTACAATTTCTTTGTTAAATTTTTTATTATAAATTTATATTAATAGTTATAATCTGATTTTTTCTGTTTGAATTTTTATATTTTGATAAGAATGTGCTTGTGATAAGTGATTAAAAAAAGAATTATTAATATTGTTACTTTTTTATTTAGTTCTCAAATATTTTTAAACAAATGATATAATATAAGATTAGTTAGCGAATGTTTCATTTTACAGTAAATAATTGAATTTTTTACATATAAATAAAATAAATTAATAGATTATAAAAATAATAAAGTAATTAATCATTTAATTTTGTTAAAAAAGATATAATATTAAAAGAATAAAAGATATAAAAATAGTATATCATAAAATAAATTGGTATATAAAAACAAAAATTTCACATAAATTCATCTTTTATCTAAATTTTTTATTTTTATCATGGAAACAAAGAATCTAAATGTAAGTTTTCTGATAGCTTTTTAAAAATAAGCTTAAGAGAAACGTTAAAAATCAAAAATATAATAAAGATTATTTTATATTATTCATGGGTGAAAATAAGAAAACTGTTTTTGCTAAAAGAAAGAATAATTGTAGAAAGGCATTGAACAACAATGGTACATTGGTAGAATCTGTAGGAAACCAAAATTTTTTTTGTGGAAATGCTTTCAAAAAAAAGTTATGCGAAAATTGTAGAAGCGTTGAAACAAGAATAACCACAGAAAATTCTTATCATTTCTAATAATATGTGAAAGAGATAATAGCAATTGGTATTGAAAATAGTTAACATTTCAAATAAATGAAGATTATTTTGTCTAATTACAGAAATATTCTATTATAACAATTTTAATCAACTAATCAATTTTTGAAAAATTTTATTTGTACTTAATTTTTAATTTTAAACAATTTACAGTAATATTTTTACAAACAAAAAATAAAATATTTTTTTTATTTAATAAGTTTTTTGCTGCCTTTCATTTGAGGAAGGGGAACTAACATATAAGTACCGAAAATTTTTATAATAATTTCAGCAAATTTTAAAGAACTGTGTTATTGGAAACTATTAGATAATGATAGAGATAATAACCCGTTCTTAAGAAATACAAATAGCTATGAAAATTATTTAGCGAGATAATTTGTGAAATTCAGATATTGGTATAAACATTCTATGATCATATGCTTTAAGAATGCTATCACATACAAAAATATATTGTTCCGTTGTTTGAATTAACATAGCTCTCTGATCTCTCATTTTTCTTACAATTTCAATTGGATATATTGGTTCATTAGCTTCAATTTTACAGGCTGCAGTCTCCATAAGAATTAGAACTCCTGTCCTACCAATACCAGCACTACAATGAACCACCATTGGGTCAACACTTCCATGTCTTGTTTTTCTAACTTCTTCAACAAAATCAAGAAAATGTTTAGAATCTTCAGGAACTCCATGATCTGGCCATGATGTATATTGCATTTGTGAAACTCTTCTTTCTTCTTTTGTTTGACTATCTTTAATAGAAATTTCTCTATAAGAACAATTTGGTGTTTCTCTTTCTTTAATACAAGTTACTATTAATCTTCCATAATCTTGTGAATCATATAATCTTGGCCAATATTGATGACATTTAACTCTACCATTTTCAATAGTTGTTGTTAACATTACAATTGTACTACATGACTGTTCCCATATCATTTGCCAAAAATCTCCACATGTTGTTGGTAGAGGTCCTTGACATGCAATGTAACGATTAATAATACCACTTGATGGAATTTCTATATTTATATGAGAAGCATTAATATAATCTCCAGAAACATTTTTTTGTAATCTAACTCTTGTTTCATCATATGGTAAAATATCACGATACCTTAAATAATATTTATAATTACCATCAAAAAAGAAGAATATTAACATACCTGTTTTTAGAAGTATTATCAGATAATTTTGAATCAAGCATTTTCATTTCTGGGTTAACTCTATATAAAGTTTCAAATTGTTCGACACACACACCATTTCGTAAATTTTCTTGTAATATACGAAGAGATTGTTTTAACATATCTTTTCTAGGAATATTATCAGCTACATGTTTTATTTCTGGAATATTAATAGAAGTAGGTTCTTCGTGTTCTCCATATCTATAGACATTTGGTTTAATATTTAAAATTAATTCTCCAGTAGGTGTATCTTTTGCTGATCTTATAAATCTTACAACTTGATCATGAGTCCAATGAGTAACATCTTCACCATTTATCATAATAACCTTAAACAAAATAATAAAATTAAAAATTACTTAAATGTAGTTAAAATAACATTTATTATCACATGATATTTATATGTAATTTTTTTTTTTTTTATTATATTTTATATTTCGTAACATTAAATGTAAAATCATATTACCATTAACCATAAACATTATGACTCATATATATATATATATATATATAAAGATAAAAATTATATAAAACATCAATTTTTCTAGCAATATTTAATCTCTCTAGCAAAAGAAATTCCAGAATATTGCATTAATTTAAAATAAAATATAATCATTGGTAAGTATATATTTCTATATAAAATATATTAGCATATTATAAGAAAAAAAAACTTTGTTATTAAATTATATAGATTAGTAATGTTAATGTGAAAATGATAAATATTAAATATTGTATATATCATCTTTAGTAATAAAAGGGTTTAGTAATGGTGTAATGATGATATTATTTATATATGCCATGAAATATATATTACAATAAGTGCTTTTATATAAAGTACACTAATTTCATATACATTATATTTTATATATATATATATATAAATATGTAATTTTAAAATAGGATAAAAAAAATAAATAAAAATACAATAATATATTTTATAATATTAAAAAAAAAACTAACCTGATCACCTTCATTGAGTCTTGGATAACATTTATCAGCACTACTGCCACTTGCAACTTTACTAACAATAACAGGATGATCTTGATCAGCTCCACCTTTAACATTAAAACCAAATTTGCCTTGAAGATCCGGTCTCATTCTTATTGTGACAAGATTCTCTTCTGGATTAGCAAAATAATTATTTACAAGAGAACAATTTATAGGCTTAATACCACTATTAGGTGAGCGTCGTTGTGATAATGATGAAATTTGTCTTACAGGACTAGATGAAGATAAATTTTTTGATATTGTTTTATTATTAGTTAAAGTTCCATTTGAAATATTATTGTTATTACTGGCATTACTAGTACCACCATACGATTGATTGTTTGTTGAAGGCAGTCCATTTGACGATGTATATGAGGAATAACTAAAAAGGAAACATTTCAGTTAGACTGTTTTGATGAAAATACTATTTTTAATAAATGAGACAGGCATATAGAGTATATATATTATATAAAAGTTAAAAGATGTGTCAATACAATAATAATAAAAACACAATAATATATACTACAGTGATTAGAAATAAAAAAAAATTTTTTTCTTTTAAACCATTATTTTAAACTTATCTTACCTAAAACTATATAGAAATATATATTTGATAATAGATATAAGATATATTTTAATTTTTAATAATATTGTCATAGATATTTATAATGTTATTAAATATTATATAGTTTTATGTTGAGAAATATATTTTCATGTAAAATATATTATCTACTACACTACACTTTTATCAACTTTTATATATACTCTTGGAAATAAATTTATAAAAAAAAAGAAGAAAATATCTTGGATATAATATATAAACAAAAAAAAAAACTTACCTAGCAACAGAAGATCGTGGTGAATATCCATTCATTTGATTTAAAACAATACCACTTTGTTGTGAAATACGTGGTGAATTTTTGTATGGAGAACCATTAGGTGGATTAGTTGAAGAATTAGTCACACGCGATGGATTATTACTATTTCTTGTTAATGTATGATTAGAAATAGAAGAATTAGATGAATTATTGTTATACATAGCATTATTATTGTGAGAATTGTTTGATGAATAAGATCCTGCTGTTCCATAGGCTGATGATGTACTACTTGTTGTAGATGAAGAATTTGAAGATATATTGGGTCTTTTGTAATTGTTCCCCGTACTAATAGTATTTTGGTGCATTGTTATATTATTGTTTTGACAATTTTTTGTATTTATTGATGAATTGTTTATTGGACTTTTTGAGGAGGATGATGTTGTACTTTTATTTAATGTACTTGGCAATGAAGCGTCATTTCCTGTCTATAATAAATATAAATATTAATTTATTTTACAATAATTTTTAATTTTAATATATTTTTTTTTAGATAATTAAAAATATATTTAAATAATTTTTCTTTTAAATATTATATATTTAACTTATTAAATTAAAAAATATTTTAACTGTAATATTATTATTTAATATTAAATATATAGAAAATGATATATATTATAGTAATATATTTTATAAAAAATTTTCTATCATTTTAAACAAAAAAAGTAAGAGGTATAATATAAGAATATTGTGTGTCAAAAAATTTTTTGAGTAAAATATATTCTAACTTTAAAATATTATATTATATCATGAATTGTTAAAGTATAAATAGTATGGCTAATATAAAATCAAAAGTAATCTAAGAAGATCATTTAAATTATAAAGACTAGCTTAAAACTAAATAAAATTGTATTGTCTTTTAGTTCTAACGATAGGGTCTATCTTTATCTATACATATCCGCTTTCAGTTAACCCAAAAACTTTTAAAGTTTAAAATTTTAAGAACAAGAAATTAGAAATTATACATTTTTAAATAATTAAACTAGTGTTGAAAATAATTAAATTGAAAACTAGTATCAATAATAATAACTTATAATAAAGAGGTGGTAATTATCTGACTAAATTTAAAATATTCAAGAAGTAATACCATTAAAGAAAAAATTTTAGAAAAAAAAAAGATATTATTATAATAAGAATATTTACATATAAAAAAGTACTTTAAAAAAGAAATTGATATTTATAGAAAAAAATTAAAAATATTTATAATATATCCATATCTTCAATGGTACATTAATTCAATTTAATAGATGTTTTTTTTTTCTATATAATTTTTGATACTTAATAATATTAGTTACACATCGAAGATAAATTTAGATAATAATAAAAGATAAAATTGTTTGAGTAAAGGAAAGTTAACTAGTAAATAATATAAAAATATAATAAAAGAAAAATGATGATGTTTGATATGGAATAGAATAATAAAATATAATATTATTATACTACTACCTTTTCTTTTTCAACCTTTGAAATGTCATATGGTAAGGGGATTTTATTATTTGAAATATAGATAATTTTTTTTAAATTATTATTATTATTATTATTTGATAATTCTTTTTCTTTTTTTAATATTTCTTCTTTAACATTAACATTTTTTTCTTCCAATATTTCTTCTTCTTTATAATCATGATTCATAAAATCATTTTTATTTGTAATCTTTTTTAATATTTGTTTTTTTGGACCAACTGAAATTTCAGCTTTTTCTAAGCGTGCTCTAGTTTTTGCAACAATACCTGGTTGTATTGCTTTTCTACTAGTAGCTCTTTTAGTATTTTTAGTATTTTTTTCCATTCTTTCTTTAGAAAGCATCACAAAATCATGAACTTTTTGAGGCATTGTAGCTTTTAAAAAATATGCCGCTGTAGACATTATTTTTACTTTTTTTTTATATTAAATAATATAATAATATTAATACTAGTAAATTAATTAGTACAACGTAATTTATTTTTTTAGAAACACTAAAAGAAATATTTTCTAATAAAATAATATTAAATTAAGAAATAATATATATTGAAAGTAAAATAAAAAAAAAAAATATGGAGAAGAAAAATAATTTTATATATTCCACAATGAATCATAAATATTGGATTTAAGCTATATTGTGAGATGTCATAGTTTTTAAAAGTTAACTTTTGTTAAAGATTGTTTAATAAATAGGTAAAAAAAAAAGACAAAGCCAAGATACAGGTAATTAATAAGTAAATATAAAGAATAATTAGAAATTTAGTATAGTATAAAAGTTATCTAAAATCTTTGCTTTTTTATGAATTAGAAAAACAGTTACAAATATAAAATAAGAGAAAGAAAAATAAAGTAGTATATGTATTTTAAAAGTTAAAAACATATAACAATTGTGTCTTCAACTAAAATGATTGTAAATTTATTTTAAAAAAAAAAGTTTAAATATCAAACAATAAAGTAATACATTTGTAAAACGATTAAATATTTTAAATCTTCTAATTAGTTGTAAAAATATATTTTAAAGTATGAATAAAAAATAATAGTAATTATAGAAACATGTTTTTGTCAATAAGATTTTATAATTAATTTTTAAGCAGATTCATTATTGGAAATAAGGAATATTATTCATATATGATACATATATATATATATATAAAATTTTAACAATTTTAAAAAGAATATAGAAAAATTATTTATAAGTATCTTTACAATTGTGTATTTAGAAATTTTTATTTAATATAACAACATGTTTAGATCAAGAAATATAATTATGTTAAGGTTGTTCATGTTGTTCTTAAAGTTCTATATACAATGTTATGTTAAAGTGGTAGACACTGATAAGCTGTCTTTCATATATTTATAATATGATTTTGTCGAGATTTTATATCTTATATATCTTATTACGGTGGATGTAATATTATAACTTTAAAGGTTGATCAAAGAAAAGATAAGAAAAAGAATTTCAATAAAATTATATAGATTAATTAATTTTTCTATTATTTCATAATATATTAATAGACAATTATTATATAATAAATTTAGAATTGATTTAATAAATTAATTATTTAAGTAATATTATTCTATTATATAATATGATATTATATATGAATATCAATTTTAATTAATAAAACTTACATTAGTTGGTTGTTGATAATATCCATAACTATTACTACCATTTGAGATTCCAGAATCATAGTTTTCATTGTGTTGTGGAACAGTCCAATTACCAGTACAATATGTTATTCCATCTTCATCGTTACCACTAACACCAAAAGTAGTTTCTTTTGGTTGTGAAAGTCTCCTTAAATTACTATCAGGAGTATTTTTGTTATATCGTTGATTCATATTTTGTCGAAGACTTATTTTGTTGTCATCATATATTTGGTGTTTAGTTTGTGTCGTATCAGAATTATTTCCAACCTTTTGATTTCTTATTGGACTATAATGACTTTTTGAATTTGTTATTTTTCTGTCTAATGTATTACTCGGTGATGGGGCAACACTTTCACTAAAAAAAAGAAATAAAAATTTTATGAATTTGATAAACAAATTATTTTTTTTTTATTTTTAAAAACATCAAATTATTTGTAATAGCATTAAAAATGAAATAATTTCTTTTTTTTTCAATATCCATTAAAATTATTCAAAAAAAAAAATCTTATGAATGACATAACATTGTTTAAGAAGTAATTAGATAAGTGAATAATATTTAACATATTAAGCTGAGTAGGAAAAATAAATTATATATATCGTCTTTTCTTTATTTTAACACAATTATTGGTTAATGACAAATACTGTTTATTTAAAAAGAAATTACATTTATATGAGGGAAATAGATGTTTGAATTATAAAATTAGAATCAAGTTTTTGTATGTTTCTAAAGTATTTTAAAGTAAAAAATGATTAGAATCATGTATGATATTAATAATATAAAATTAATAATCATAAATAATTTAACCATATATTTTTTCTAAATTTAATACCACAATCTATGTCAATTTATATAAATTATTTTTTTAAATTTCTAATCAATTCTAAAAATAGGCAATATTTAACAATAAAATGAGTGAAAAATATAGTTATATCAATAATCAACCTTATATACATGTCGTCGATAAAATATGTGTGAAGCAAGTTTTATTTATTTAGTACCTCTATATAATATATGATTTGTTATATTAACTCAATTGTTGATTATTTGTAGTTTGAATGATAGACAGTGAACAGTAAAGTGGTATAAATTGATTATTGTTAACTTTTACAAATATATAAGTGTTATAAAAATAAATATATAAATGTCATTAGAGAATTAATTACAAAAATAATCTTTTTTTTATCCATTTTTTTAAGTATAAAATAAAAAAAAAAATAGTAAGTTTTTAAACTTATGATAAAAAATATTTAAAAAAAATTTTAATTGGATTATTTACTCTAAGGATAGAAAGTTAGATAACAAAATTAAAGTTTTAGAAAAGCCAACATTTTCTAATACAATTATAATTGTGATAGGAAAAATTATTAAATATTTATAATTAACTGATATAAATAATGTAAATAATTCTAATTAAAAAAAATAGAAAATTTTACTTTTTTTTTTAAAATATAAACAAATAATGCATAAATTTTCATATTTAATTAGAAATAAAGAAAAATTAAATTAAATTAATAATAAATTTCTTACGCCTACATATAAAATTGCATAAATATGTTAATAACAGAAAGAAAAAAAAAACTATAGATAAATTGGTGGATTAATTTAAAAAATATTTACAACAAGTAAATTTACCATCTTCTTCTGACAATTCCATTTTTCATGTTTGTTGTCATTGTTTTATATATATTACAAGAATAAGGTTTTGGAGGTTTACTAACTATTCTCGTAGTTCCATAAATAGAACTTTGTTTTAACAAATTTTCCTCATATTTATTTTTATCATCATTGCACTTTCCTGTTTCCGGTTTAACGCCATAAAGTGAAGAGACCCAAGGGCCAATAGCGTATTTTAACATAGAAATTGTATAAAATATCTTTTAAAAATTAAAAATAATAAAAGATCTATCAAATAAATAAATAAATAATATTGAGGATGTTAAATTTTTAAAGTACCCTATAAATTTTGAAAAACCACTTGTGAAAAGAAAATAAAAAAAAGCGAAAAATATTTTTACTTATATCTCTTTTAATTTTATTGTGGTTGTTTTTAATACATACACAATAAAATATAAAGAATCTTAAAGATAAACTTATTATTTTACTAAAGACTTTTTTTTTTTTAATATAATTGAGATAAAGAAAATGATTATTATAATATAATATAATCTGCTTTTGAAGTCAAAGATAGAATAAAAATGAAGTATTTTTGTTTCGAAATAGTGACTTTTTAAATGATTGATATATCTTTCAAGATAAAAAGTTAAATAAAATGCGCTAACACTATTGAAAGAACAGGAACAGATTAAAAATTTTGATATTTGTGCCAATCAATTAGTTTTATAAAAATTCATCTATGAGGTAATATAGGCAAAATTTTAAAGTTATTTAATCTAATATTACATTATATATTATTTAACATTAAAAGTTGCTATTAAAAATTCTGATTTAAAATATTTACTTTAAAACTTGCAATAAATATTGATAGGAAAATTTAATTATTGCCAAAATATATCATTAATCTTATATTGATTAAAAATTAATCATACATAAAATATATATTTTTTTGATTATATTTTAATTTACTTTTTAAAAAATAAAGAAATATAAAATATAATATTTTTTGAGTTTAAAAATAATACATAAGCAAACAATATTTTTATATCTTTATCACTACAACTATACAACTGAATTGTTAAGAAATTTTTATTTTCTTAATACATTTTCATAGGACATATATATATTTTTATAATGATGTAAAAGGAAATTGTAGATAGAAAGATTAAATATTTAATAGTAATTGGATAAAAAGGATAATAAAAAGATGATAACAATGATAAGATATTTCTAAAAAGATTTTAAAAAGTTCTAAGCCCCTTAAAGTTTAAGAATATGTTATATAAGATAAAAATAAAACATAATTTTAAGTGTTTTAAACTATTTAAGCTTTACACTCACAAATAACAAGAATTTTGATAAAGAAAATTAAACATAAAATTATGTTAATTTTGATAATATTGTACTAAGAAATAATCTTAAAGTTTAATATTAAACATATGTTTCATATTAATTTTTATATTAAACACTATATATGGAAATAAAATAAAACAATTGTATCATTTTATCAAAATATTTTTTCATTACACATAAATACAATACTATTTTTCATTAAATTAAATGAAAAAAAAAATTTACCTTAATGGATATATAAATGAATTTATCAAATATATATTTTTCTTCATATTTCTTGGATCATTATCTTTTATTTTTGTATTATTTGTAAAATTACCACTAATACGTGGAGTATATTCAGAATTAATTATATAATTTCTTCTTAAATATATAGGAGGTTTAGAAGGAGATGTTTTAGAATCATCAATATTTAATATAGATGAAGAATTAATATTTCCATTCTTAAGTCTTGCTCTAGGTAATGTACAATAAGTACCAGGAGATATTGGTAAATATACATACTTTTCAGTTGGTAAATTTTTTTGATGAAACATGAAAAAATTTAATAATGTATACTAAAAAAAATATGTACACATATATATATATAATTAATTATAATAAAATATCTAATCTTAAATAAATTTATATAAAAGTACTGATTATTATCTAATTTGTATTGTTTAAAGTAATTCATGTTTATAATTAACTATAAGGTAATATATTTTATATAATGAAATTTTAAATGATTTATATGTTTAGATATATAAAAATACCATACAATGTAATTTGTATGACCATTTTAATTAAAAACAATAATTATATATATATATTTTATATATACATTCTTTCGCAAAAATATTTTACCTATTATCTAACCAAAAATTGACGATAAAGTTGTTAGAAAAAAAAAAGATAGAAAAATGCATTAAAGGAATGTAAAAATAAGTTCATATGATAAAATAATTGTAAATATACTATATATTTTTAACAGAATAATAAGAGTAAAAAAAATAAATTAACTTAGAAGTTATTTAAGTCAACTAATTTTTCCCATTTAAAGGTGAATAAATAAAAGAGACAGAGTAAAAGAAATATTTAAACATTTTTATGATAATGATCAGCTATAAAATGTTAATGGCGTTAAAAGACAAAAGTAGGAAAATATGAAAATAAAAATACTTTTTTTTTTTAATTGAATATACATAGGAAGGTTATATATCTTGTAAATTTTATAGATTATTTAATTATGGATATTGAAAAATATTTTTAAACAAGTTTTGTTTTTATTTTTTTTTTACTTTTAAATGATAATTTTAATAATTTTTTTTTACAGATATATTACATATCATAAACAAATACAACAAGTCTTATATTACATTTGCAAAAAAAAGCTAAATCACCCTACCTTTTTGTAATTTTTTTATAATTTAATCCATCAAATTCATCTATTTTTCGATGATTCAAAATTCGAAGATGATTTTTCTCTACATAATCATCTCTCACTTCTATATTACTTTTATTTGATTCTAATTTTGGTATTAATCTATGAAAAAAAGATGTTATACTAGAATTAGAAGTAGATGATCCATTATTATTAATTCGTAAACTTTTGTTAAGTGTAAAATTTTTTCTTAATAAATTTTGTTTTCTTTTCCAATGTCCAGATGGAAATATTTTTGCTACCCATGATGTATGTGAGGTAATTGAATTTCTTACACTTTCATTTGACATACATTCATCTTCATATTTTTTAAAACTAAAACATATTTAAAAGCACAAAAAGCTAAGGGAAACAAAAATACATGACATAAATATATTAAAAAATATTATATATATATATTTTTTTTTTAATTTTATTTTTTTTTATATGTGTATATAATTTTCTAAATAAAAAAAAAACTTACTTGTATATACCATTATTGCTTTTTAAGGTATATTCACCCCTATCAGCATCATCAAATGTTGTCTCTAAATTATTAAACTCCCTTTCAGTAATTTGTTCTAAATTATTTTGTTGACTTGTAGAACCACAACTACGTGTACCAATACCAGTAATAGTTGCTCTACTAAAATTATTTCTTGAATTTGCTCTCATGAAAGCTCTTTCAACTCTGGCTCTCCTTTTCATCTCTTCCATTGTTTGAAATTCTGTCCTACCACTATAAAAATTTATTTTTTACAAAAATTATTTAAAAAAAAAAATACCTATAACGATATCTAGAACCAAGAGAAAATATACTTTTTGGTGGGGGTATTGGAGGAGCTATTAATCGGAAAAATGTATGATGCTCTATACAACTTTTCCACAATAATTTACATGATTGAGATGTAATAACATGAAAACAAAATACTTTATCCTCTTCTTCATTTAATTCATTTAAAATTCTTATTACAACATTAAATATTTTCTTTTTAAACGTTAATTTCATTATACTACACCAAGGATATGCATTTATTTTTTGTGCATTTTGAAATAAACAAATACCATAAGAGTTAACACCAACTAGCAATTGAATACCATCATCAATATTAGCTTCATATAAATCTACACCATACATATCTAATCTTTTAGCATGATCCAAAAAATTGTATTCAGCAGCTGCAGGTGTCTGCCCAGAATGAAGTTTATGAAGTTCTTTTATTTGTTTTGTTAATTCATAAGATTGATTTGGAATTATTTTAAAATTTTCAACATAATCATTATCAGGTTCACTAGAATTATAATCACCTATTTCTGATTGAATAGCATATGAGGCAAGAAGAGCAGCTGATGACTCAGGACATATTAATCTTCCTTCTATTAAATCTCGTTTAACTTGTAAAAAGAAATGATATCTTGTATATTCTTCAGCTAATTTACTAGGATCAGAAACATAAAATTTTACACGAAAATATAAATTAAATGGAGAACAGACCATTTGTTTTTTTATTGATTTTTGGGGATCAAGCCATCTCATTCGTGGATGTTCTGCCTGTGAATCAAGAAATGATAAAAATTGTAAACCAAAAAAATCTCTTTCAACTAATTCTAAATGTTCAAAAACTTTATCTAACATTTCTTGTCCTATTGCTCCTCTCTAAAATTTATAAAAAAAAAAAAAATTAATTTTTAATAATAATAATTTAATATATTTACCCCAACCGTAAAAGTTCTTTCTGTATCATCGAGAAAATATATTGTACAATTTAGTGTTTGTTTAGAGTTAGATGAATTTTGTAATATATCAGGATTTAGTCCTTCTGAATGTCTAACATTATAAGATCCTGTACCAAATCGCATTTCTTTGATTTTATATATCCTAATAATATTAAAAAAAAATTATATATAATTATTTATTAAAAAAAGAAATAATATTAACAAAAACATTTATCAATTAAAACGAAATTATTCTTTAAAATTTTTAATAAATTTTTTTTTTTAAATATATACATATATATAATCTATATAAATATATATATATATATTTATTGATAAGACAGAAACATTGAATATAAAATTATTTTCATCAATATATTCTTTATCTAAAAATTAGCCAGAAGATAAAAAGCCTCTGACATCAATGTGGATATAAAATTGTCACATTATTTGTGTAATGACCTCTTTCCATCTACTTCTTCTACCTTAAAATTATAGTTTGATAGATGTAAAGTAATTGATATTTTTGTAATATATAATAAATAAGAAAAGTAATAAGATTTGATTGAATTTTAAAATTTTATAAAAATGATAATAAAGGTAAAAGAAATATATTAATAAATTTATAACTTTTTAATAATAATATAATTAAGTTGAAAATAACTTTATATATATAATATAAGTTTGTAAATTTAAAATAATTTTATATTATTAAAAATGTTTTACCAATAAAGCATTAAAAAATAAAACCCTTAATTATACAAGTAAACTAAGAATTATATTTTACATATATTTTAATACTATTCTTAATTTTATACGATTCAAGTTTCAAAAAGTACCATATATACTACTTTGGTATGATAAATGATGAATTTGATAAATAAGTTTAAAGAAGATATTGTCAAGTGGAAAGTTTGAGAATGAAAAGTTTTTAAATTTTGCACTAGAAATGATTAGATAAACAGAAATTTAAATTAGAAAAATATTATTTTGTAAAATGTATATAGAAATATTTTATAAATAACAAAAAAAAAAAAAAAGAAAGCATAAACAATACCTTTATAATATATATAAATAGAGAATTTATAATAACGATTAGGTTAAATTAAAGTAAAATAGCCATAGAGAGAATTAAAAAGTTTGAAGACTAGAAAGAATAATAGACTTCCTTTAAAATACTACTTTATGCTTTATAGCATCAACAATAAAATACATATAAATATATATATATACATTTACAATTTATTATATACTTTATATGGAAAAAAAAAAAGTAATCGCAAAAACGTTTTTAAAATAATAAATAGACTTTAAAATTAATTTAAAAAAAAAAAAGAAAGATATATAATGTATATAGTAAAATTAATTTACAAATTGTATTAAATAATAAAAAAAAAAAACTATATCGTAATTTAATTTTTTTTTCACAAATATTTTTATAAATAATAAAATTTAAATAACTTTATTAAAAAAAAAACAACAACTATATAATTAAGAGTAAGAAAAATCTACTAAAAGTTAGTTTTTTTTTTTTACTATAATTTGAGGAATTAAATATTATTATTATGGTATACATGAGTTCTTTATTCATTTAACACATTAAAGGTCATATGGTAAGGATCAAAAGAAAATTTCACAGTTTAGTTGATTAATGTATCAACCATTTTTAGTCTTTTCATCATATTCATTTATATTGTTTTTAGGTAAAAAAAAAAAAAGTTGTGACATAAGCTAACAGATGGTGAAAAATATGTATGGTTGCGTACTTTTGGTAAAAGTCATGTTACTTTTTCAAAATATAAACATCTTTTATATTGTATATTTAAATGTTATACTAAATTTTTAAAATCCAATGGGATTTAGAGTATAATTTTAAAAGTATCAATTATATTGAAAATAAGATTAAAAAAAAAAGTTATAAATGATAAATGTAAAAAAAAAAAAAATTTTATAGATAAAATTGTTAGTATTTTAATATATTATTATAGTACATTAAAAAAAATTATTTTTAAATTTAGGTGAATGATTTTAAATTTATATATTTTAAAAGATTTAAATTAAATTATTTATTATAAAATAATTTCCATAAATTTAAGTTAATATATAAAATAATAAAAATAAACGAGTAGCTGTTTAATGTCGACATGATAAACTTCGTAATAAATATTAATAATAAACTATGTTTAGATATATATTAATAATGTTAATAATTCATGGATTGTAATGATAATGATAGATGGCAAATATGATTCATTGAATATGAATAATATTAACTAGTTAACACTAGGAGAAGGAAATTAAAGAACAATTATACGATATATGAGGTTATATTTTGGGGATGTTGGTATGATGCTAATTGTATTGAATAAGTGATTAGATAGGTTAAATATTGTTAAAATAATATTTTTACAACCAGATTTAAAATAAATATTTATTCTTTTGTCATATTATATATGGAAAATTATAATTGTAGTGTCAAAATGTGAAATATTTTAACAATACATTAGTAAACATCATACTTACTTTTTAATAAGTGATTTTTAATATTATCTTTCAAAAAATATGAAAATAATATATATAATTAAATAAAAAAAAATTTATCTTTAATATATTAGAATTTAAAAAAAAATTAAACATAAGATTTTGTATTTTATTTAAAAAAAATAATATATATATATATAGAATTAGAAAATATGTTAGTGGTTTATTGTTAAGAATGATGAATTGTAAATATTAAATATTTTATTGTATATGATACGGAAATAGAATAGAGTATCTTATGATATTATAAAATAATAAACTATAAATCCAACCAAACTATTACATGTTTTATCAAAAAACTATTTCTGATAATATTAAATGTTCATAGTTAAGTAGAATATTAGAAGGCATAAAATGGTAAAGTTACTAAATAATGTAACATATAACTTTTCTTATATTATATAATTAAAGCTAAAAAGGATAAGGAAATACTATGATTGATATTAATATAATCTATGATTAGATACAATCAAAAATAATAAAATAAAATGGATTAATATTTTGAGTTGAAATATGATATAGTGATAATAAAATTAATAGGATAAAGTTTCAATAATTATGATAATAAAGTAAATAAAAATTTATCTTTAGTTGAATAAAGAAGTTGATAGTGATTTATTAATATTACTTTTTAATTTAATACTGTCGCCTGTTTTTATTATATATAAATAAAAAAGAATGCTTTATAAGTTTTTATTGTTAATACAACACCACACCACACCTGTCTTGTACTTATTTAGTTTTCTTTTAAAGAAGATACTTATAATGTTAGAAAAAAGTAATCCTTCTTAGACATGCTAAATTATTAATTATAAAAGATGTTCATCTTTATATATCAGATTGGCATAGGCGCATATATGTACATATATATATATATATATAACAAGTCAATCTATAAATATTCTCATTTATAAATATGTAAGATAAGTTATTAAATAAAGCCTGTTGATCACTATTTGTATATTGTAATAACAAATTATTTATAGATAGTAGAAATAAAAAAAAAAAAAGTTAAGAAATGTTTGGTGTAAAAACAGGTGAAATAATTTAAAGGAAATCATAATTAAATCTGGTGATTAAATATATAAAGATTGATAATTTAACATTGTTTTGATCAAAATAATAAGATTAAAAATTAATGGAAAAAGTTTATTTTATTGTAATATTAAAACTGTATATCTTCATAAAAATAAACTATAAACAAATGTTAGAGTTAAAAAGTTTGTAATTGATAAGCTAAAAGAGCAGATGTATTAAAAATGTAATGAAATTAAAAGTAGAATAATAGCTAAATAACTTATTATTACTTTAACCCAATAAATGATCTTTTTAAAATCGGAGAAATTTTTAAAAGTTTATTATTTCTTTTAACAAAGTTTTATAAAGTAAATAAACTAGTACATTTAAAGATTAGGCGATTGTTAAATTAACCTTCAAAATTTAGTAAAAATTAAATTAAGTTATGTGTATTTAAAATGGCAAAATTTTTTTAAAACTAGTTATAATGTAACTAAGGCAGTCTATCTTGGTTTTGTCAATTAATGGCCTAAAGATTAGTATTTATTTGTATCATTTTTCTATTCATCATAACTTTCTTTTCTTTCACCTTTGTTGTATTTTATTTTCATAGAATCAAGAAATAGTATTTCTAATATAAATACATTTTTTTTTTAAAAATTGTTTTCATATTAATAATTCTTCTTTTATAAACCACTATTTTTCAAATCATTCTTTAAAAAAATTTTTTTTTAATGATTTAAAAATTATATGTCAAAATTGATTTTAAATTAGAATTTTAATATTATTATTTTTAAAAAAGTTATTAAGATATTTAAAACAAGATTCAATTTTTACTGCTACAAATATGAAGTATTTTTAAAATTTATTTTTCTACCTTCTGAATTTAGATTTATATTTTATATTGTTTTAAAGATTTGGCTTAAAAGAGATTTCTTATCTTATGATTTCAAAGATTTCAATTAAATAAATTTGTTTTTACTTAATTATTAAAAGTTTTTTTTTTACGTAATTGTATCGTTTTTAAAAATAACTATAATCAACACATTTTTCTGTGTTCATAAAATCATACCTATTTAAAGATGAAATTTTTTTTTTAAATAAAAGAAAATTTTATTAGCTTAAATTTTGCTAACATATATAGAGAAAAGATAATAACTTAACATTCATCATTTCCGGGGATGTCAAACTTTTCGGTGAAATTTTCGACTTTGTTAGCAACATTAGTAATATCATTTTTAAAATCTTCGTTAGTAGAAATAAATTCTTTAAAATCTTTCATTGTCTTTCCTGCAACTGATTGATATTTTATGTATACTTTAATAGCTTCATCAATAAGATTAGCAACAACAATAAAATCTTCCTCATTAAAACCACGAGAAGTTAAAGCTGGAGTGCCAAGTCTAATACCTCCTGGTCTAAATGCACTTTGATCACCTGGGCAAGTATTTTTGTTACAAGCAATATGAGCCATATCAAGAATTGTTTCAATACGTGCACCTTCAAGATTTTTTGGACGTAAATCTACAAGACATAAATGATTATCAGTTCCACCAGTTACAAGATCATAACCAAGTTCCATCAATCTATTTGCAAGAGCTTTTGAATTTTTAATCACTTGTTTAGAGTAATCAACAAATTCTTGAGACAAACATTGTTTTAAAGCAACAGCAATACCAGCAATAGTATGATTATGTGGACCACCTTGAAGACCTGGGAAAACTGCAGAATCAATTTTTGGTCCTATATCATACATAACTTCAACTCCTTTTGCATTGACAGAACGAATTCCTTTACGATAAAATATTAAGGCACCTCTGGGTCCACGTAGTGATTTGTGTGTTGTTGTTGTTACAATATCAGCATATTCAAAAGGTGATGGAATCAATCCAGCAGCCACAAGTCCAGAAATATGAGCCATATCAGCCATTAAATAAGCTCCAACTTTATCACAGATTTTTCTAAAACGTGGATAATCAAGATGTCTGGCATAACAACTAATTCCTAAAATTAAATTATTTAATTTAAAAAAAAAAATTAATTAACTACCAGCTACAATAATTTTTGGTCTAAAAAGTAAAGCATTTTCTTCAAGTCTATCATAATCAATTAATCCTGTCTTAGGATTAACCTTATATGGTAGTGATTGGAAAAAACTTGAAGTTGCAGAAACTTTTTTTGCAGGAGTATAAAAACCATGGGAAAGATGTCCACCATCAGGTAAATCTAATCCCATAATTCTTTCATTAGGTTGCAAAAGTCCTGTATAAACGGCAAGATTTGCTGGAGCTCCAGATAATGCCTGAACATTAACACCCCATTTTTCTGGATCACAACCAAAAACTTTTAAAGCACGAGTTTGACAAAGAATCTCCATTTTATCAATAAATTCATTACCACCATAATATCTTGCTCCAGGATATCCTTCTGAATATTTATTTGACATAGCTGATCCTAAAGCATCATAAACAGATTTTGTGGTAAAATTTTCAGAAGCAATTAATTCAAGACCACGACGTTGACGTTTTTTTTCCTATTATTTAATTTATAATAATAATAATGTGCTAAAACTCACATTTTTCATAATTTCAAAAGCTTCTTCATCAACAATTTTAATGGAATCTTTTAGCATGTTTTGTCCTTCATAATGATATCTTTCAACAGGAATTAATGGTGTAAAAACTTTACCGCAATCAGTCATTTTTGAAAAATTATTCTAAAAAAAAACCATAAAATTTATTTTGTTAAAAGAATAAATTAAAAATAAACTGGATAGAAACAACATTAAATACCTTAATTAATATAGAATGATTCTTTAAACTAAGCATTCCCACTTTTGTAATTGATTTTAACATTGTACCATATATTTTTTATTGTTTTAATAATAATAATAATATAAGATAGTCAAAACTTAGAAAAATTAATTTACTTCTACTTAATAAATGTCAATATATTATATCGTTTCAAGGAAATTTTATTAAAATGATTAACAGAAAGAAGAATATTTTATTCTATAAACTAGAAGCATGATAATATTGTATAATATGTCAAGTATTATAAAAATTAAAACTAGGTAAGACAGTTAGGTTACTATAAATTGATAAACAACATCACTAAATTTAGTATTCTAAATATTATAATATCATGATAAGAATGTTTTCAACAAGTAATATTATTAATATATGTAATTGTTTTAAATCAAAAAAATGTAAAGAATTGTCCAACAAATGACACTTCAGGAGAATATGCCTTGAATACATCCAAATAAATTTTGGTTATTTTATACATTTAAAAACTACTCATAAGAATTTTCCGTACCAAAAAAAATCATAAATAATATAACAAATTAAAATTAAAACATTGATAGCAGAATGATAAGATATTACAAATATTTAATTTATAAAAAAAAAAACCGTTTCACATGTTATAAGTTAAGTATATATATATCTAAATATTTCATATGAACTATAAATGTCGTTTTTTCTAATTAAGGTAAACTTTTAATGTATATATATATACATAAGCATTTATTCAGCAACTAACATTAAATTTAATATAATATCAAATATAATTATAAATAAAAAATAATTTTAATGATTCCAATACACTTTTTAACATTAAAAATAAATTAGTACTTCTTCATAACTATTTATTACTATGTTTATATTATTCAATTATTAGAAAAAATATATTTAGTTAGAATTTAATTAAAAAAATTTTTTCATTATAATTTAGTGTTTTTATTTTTTATTTATTAATACTTAATAAAAAAAATTAAAAAACATAATTTAAATTTAAAAAATTACAATAGACTTTTAATTTTTATGTAATAAAAATGTTATTGTAATTTATAAATTCTAAAATTTCTTGTGATTTTTATTCATAATTATCAAATTGATTAGGCATAGTCTAATATAGAAGAACAAACTTGACAACTAATAAATAAAAATTATATAGTTAAATATTAGATGATAAACTTTTTTTATAACGTGTTTTAAAGTAAAAAATTTTCATTGCAAAATGAAGACAAAATGTATAGTACATTTTTGTGTTGTAATTATTAAAGCAGATATTTTCTTTATTATGCCTAAACTACAATTTTATGTAAAAATATTTTAAAGTTATTATTACCATTTTTAATTACACGAAAGAAACACTTTTTCTCAAAAAAAAACAAAAGAATTATTTTAATAGATTTTTAGATAATACATTTGTATCGAGAAAACTTTATCCGATTGAATCCTTATACTTTTATTCTTTTGTTGTTAAATATATATTTTTCTTAGCCTAATTTTTTTATAAGATTTTTCAAAGTTATTTAATTACAATTAATATATTAGTTAATAATATTATACAAGAATTTTTAAGCTTTTTGGCATAGTCACAATTGATATATTTACATTTGGTGTATTTATAATTGGTACATTTACAATTTGGTAATCGTAAGATAAGGGTTTTGTTAAAATTTTAAGTTTATCAAATGTATACTTATTATCATTGCAGAGAGTACAATGTTTAGGTGTCTTAGCAGTATTTTGGAAATTAGAGTGTATAGAATGAAAGTTGTTTTCATAATAATGTTGTCTAATGTTTCTAATTTGTTTTTTTTTTATAAATTGTATTATCAACGGTACTATATCACAAATCTTGAAATATTACATCGTATATTCTTAGTATTTCATTTGTTAACAATGATTTTTCTAGTGTCAATTCCACAACTTTCAATGGCTTTGTTTATGATTTCTTTTCAATTGAAGTGAATATAATGACAAACCAATCCTTGAAGATTTTTTTAAATTTTGTCATATATTGTGCCACAAACTTTTTTTTTATTTATTTTTAGAACCCGTTTCAAATTTTTTTAACAAAGAGAATGCACCTTTTAGAAACATAAGCATTTCATAATCCATTTTGTGATTTAATCATCTTCTTAAGTTTATTATCAATCATTTAAAATAAATGATAAAAATCAAAAATTAAAGAATATTTTTAATTATGAAAATAATTGACTAAATATATATTAAATCATTGAAAAAAATTTTTTTGGAGTTATTTACTTTTCTTAAACTTTCATTCTCATCTCATAATCATAACATTGTATCTTATTATGTTGATTATTTTTCTTTCTACATAGAAATAATAATTTTAACATAAATTAATAGACTTAGGTTTTAACTTTTTTTTTAGTTTTTTCAAAAGCCTTCATCACAATATTTGTACAAATTCTAAAATGTCAGTTATTTTCATGGAATCTGAAAATTATATATATTAAAAAATTATTGGAAAAAAATTACGTTAAAATAGGTGAATTAATTAAAAGCTAACATTTTATTATGATTTTCTAGGACTTGGAAAGTAAGTAATACAAAATTGTGAAGCCAATACTACATTAATAACTAAAATTACAAAATAAAATATTATAAAAAATATAATGTAAACATATTACAAAAAAAAATGTTAACTAAATAAGTTAGATGATTTAATCTGAAATAATAAATTAATGAAACTTTTTATATACTATTACTATGCAAATTGTATCCATGAAAGCTATTTTTTCTTACTTAAAGGGTTAAAAAATATTATTACAAGAATTATATTAAAAGAATTAAATATGTTATGATATATTAAAGTAATTTTATTGTAAAAATTTTTTATATATACAAATTGATATTCTAAAAATCACCAAATATTAGAAAACTATAAATTTTTTTTATCAGAAGCTTCTCAAAAAAACATAATAACTATTGTATATAACTTATTTTTTAACAAAAAAAAAATGAAGTTATTTGATGAATTATATACTGTATAAAAAATGTTAATTGTTTTTTGGTTACTATTATATAAAAAAAATTTATCAATATATTTGAAAGGTATATTTAATAATCTTAAATATAATATATAAGTAATTTATTCCATATTGAAAATTATTATGATATGTTGTTGAAAACAGTCTTAACCATAAAATAAAAATCCATTAACAAGAAAAAGAAACAAATGATATATAAAATATTTGATGGAATTTAAAATCATATATACTTTATGTAAATCTAATTTTTTAAAGAACAAAACAAATTGCAAAACACTTACATTTTTATCAAATTACCATTTTATCTTTTTGAAATTTAAATAAATCTATATTCTCTTTTTCAACAATGTGATGAAACTAATTACAATGAAAAATTTTGACAGTTTTTAAAATAAGTATCTTTTTAGTATTAATAATATTGAAAAGTAAAAACAATTTTAGTATTTTGCTTTGTAACTTATTAATTATTAGATATCCAAATTTTAGGGAAACATTATCTATAATATGCCAAAATATATGAAATAAAAGTTATTTTTGATGTTAGGACCATTAATTTTGTAGAATGAAAGTTTTTCAAAAAAAAAGAATTAAAATTTGTTCAAAATATTTAAAAATGAAGTGAAAAGATAATTAGCTTTGTTTAAAATATTAACTTTCAAGTTAAATACTTTTTTGGCAAATATTTATTACTAAATAATATTTTTTATTAAGAGAAAGATTTTTTTTTTATTTTAAATAGGAAGTTATTCAAAGAAATTCTGTAAAGAATTTTTCTATTTTAAAAATATATTTTAAAATATTAGTTATAAAAAATATAATTTTTTTTTTAGTACAAACAAACTTAATCCTTACAAAATATTGTAAAATTTATCAATATGTTATTTTTGTTATAAGTACTAAATGATAATTTTTTTTTTGTTTATTTCATAAAGATAATTTATGTTGTCGAACTTAATAACAATTGCTTCAGTATATAATATCACTTAATGTAGCTAATTTGTCAATAAGGAATTATTAAAATTATTTCAAATACTTTTCATTAATTATTTATGACATGTTTATTTAGAAAAAATGAAACACAATTTATTACAATTATCTTATTTATTTAAATAAAATATATAATAGTATTATTTTCAATATTCTTTTTGATAAATATCTAAAACCATTAGACTTATAGCCACTCATTTTGTGATAATATTATATAAACAAAATGCGTTATTTAATTTGTAAATTATATAATATTTAAAAAAAATCACCTTTATTATTATCATGAAATTAAATAAATTTTATTTTGAGCTATTATATATATTTGTATATTTTAACTTAAGTTAGTCTTTTACAATTGCATGAAACATTATATCTATATCTTGAAATTCTATATATATATATATATATATATATATATTGATAAGCATATACACCTTAGAAAATAATATTTTTAAGTGTTCATAAAATAAAATATTTAATTTCAATTAAAATATTATATCTTTTTTGACCTGTATAATAAATTAAAGTATGAAATTAATTTTAAATAAATAAATCAGAAATGTTTTAAATTATTTTATTTAGCATGTTGTATAAAATTACAGTAATATGAAGCTAATTAAGTGATAAAGCATGCTTTAAATTTTTAAATACTATAAAACACACCTACTTTTAATATATAGTTATTAAAAGATATATATTTTCTTGTTTCTTCAATTAAGAAGATTTTATATAAACATTTCACAGTATGATATTTATTTCAATATATTTATTTATACATTATTCCTTATAAATTTAGTTAATTTAAAGAAACTTGTTAAAGAAAATTCTTTAAGGTTCATATATTTTTGTTACTTTCATTTTTCACAACTAATTTACGCTTCAATTAAAGTATAACTTTTTATATTATAACGTAATGGAAAAAAAAATTTCAGAGTTTAAAAATATTATCAGATTGGCTAAAAGACAAATAGTTTATATTTTGTAAATTTTTTTTTTTTTATAAAAATACTATTATTTTAAAAAGATGAAGTTATATTTTATGATGAAACTTTTTCTCATAATTTTATTTTGCCTTATTTTTACTATAAAACTTTATGCACAAAATGTAGTTGGTATGTTTAATTTATAATTGATTAAGTTTTTTTTTTTTCTTTTTAAAAATATTTTAGAATTTGATAGTATATCACAAGAAACAAAAGATGCAGCTATTGCACAGGGTAAAGTGTGGTGTTACAATTGTAATATGCCTGAACAATGTAATTCGGGTTTATGTATTGGTGATTATTGTGTTAAGGCAATTGTTGATGGGCGTTATGTCACGAAAGGATGTGAAAATAGAACATTGTAAGTTTTTTTTGTTTCAACTTAACTATTTTTATATTATTATTTTTTAAAGAGTAAAAAATTCTCCCGTTCCAAGTAGTTATCCTGGTGGTGTAGATACAATTACAATTGGAGGACCTTTTAGAGGAAGTAACTATAGTAAAGATGCTATCTATCAAGATTCTACCAAATTAGGTTGTAGAAGTATGGAAATGTTCAAAGTTCCACAAACAACATGTTACTGTAATGATAAAAATTTCTGTAATTTTTCTTCAAGATTACAAATTTTAATATATATATCAATAACAATACCTTTTATATCTATTCTTACAAATATATTCTAATAAAGTAATAACTAAAATTTATTTAAAAAACAAATTTTAAAAAAAAACTACAAAAGAAAAGTGATTTTTTTTTCTTTATTTTAATTTTTTATTATTTTATTTAAAATTTTTAAATTATCATTTATTTTTTAATGTAAAATAATATTGTTTATTTAGTTAATAAAGATTTTTATTTTTAAAACATATAATATTTAAAAGTTTAAGATAGTAACATTTTACTAATTTAAACAGTAAAATAACTTGAAAAAATAATCAAATGTAATAAAAATTATAATTTTATTATATAAATTTATTAAATGATTCCAAAGTATATCAAATAATTATATTCTCAAAATTATAATGATTAGAGATCCTTTGAACAATTTATCAGTACATATAGTATAGAAAGTTTTATCAAAAAATATAAGAGAAAAACTTTCCTAAACTATTAACACATGATTTACTTTTATAATTTTATCAGTATACTTATGATGATTGTACGGTTTTGTAACATTATATTTATAACTAATTTTTAGAAATAATTCAACCACCTTTATTAATGACCTTTTCTGATTTATTAAGTAAGATAAATATTATTCTATTATTCATCAAAAGTATCAGGATGCGTAGGCTAATGTTAGAAAATGAAAGGAAATTTGTTCGTCGTATTTGGAAAAGTTTTAAAATTGGTATTTGTAACTCAAGAAAAAGTAAGTAACTTTTTTTTTATCATATAAAATTTACAACATATTCTAATATATTTAAAATTGCTTAATATTTTTAATAAAAAAATAGAAATAGAAAAAAAAAATAATATTATTTAAATTTAATAATATTTTTTGTTTCAATTTAATTTAACTTTTTAAAAAATCTATTACTTATTAAAAAAATAAAATTGATTTACTTGATAAATAAATAATATCATTATTAAGTAAATTGTTTTTTTTATCAATTTAAATAATAATTTTATATAGATATATATTAATTCCAATATAATGATATTTGTATATTTTTATGTACTTCATTTTTTAATTTTTAAAATTTCTAAAAAATATTAAAAAAAAAATTATCTTTCAAAAGTTTTAATATCTAACAAATAAAATTAACAAATTTGATTTTTACGTTAGAAACAATTAATTTTTGATTAATATTTCATGATATATTTACAATATTTTTTTTTTGTTCAATTTTAGTAAACACAACTGTATCATTTAAAAAATTTATTATATAATAAAAAAAAAATATTAAAGTGAAAAGTCAATTTTAGTTTTCATATGTATATTAATATATATATATATATATAATAGTACCTTCAAACCTTAAATATTGTTCCTAAAGTACTATTGAATTATTTTTAATGTATATTGATTATTCTACCAAATGTGAATCTCTCATTTCAAAATCATAAATTCACATATTTTAGATGCATATATATTTATAATATTAATTATGTAATTCTATTTAAAATATAATTAAAAATAAATCTCTAATTATTTATGATTGTTGAAAATTCGATAGAATAGGAATTAATATTTGATTTTTATTATTGTGATTCTTTGTATAAATAATGTTTTGATATTTAAATTAACGTCATAAAAATGCGGTTTAGTTATTTTAGATAAAATCATGTCATGAATCGGAAGCTTCTTGACATGAAAAATAACTATACAATTTATTAAAAACCTGTCATTTTTATGTACATAACAAAGTTGTATTATTTATTATTTGTTAAAAACTATTCTACATTTTTCTTATGCTGATTTTACTTTTTTTTTTTTTTTTTCATTATCTATAAAAAGTAGTATTTTAAAGTTATTAAGTATCATTAAACAATTACTTTAAAAATATATATATATATCCTTAAGAAATATGTTTGTTATTTTTTTTTCCTCAACATTCTTTAACGATTTATTAATACCTTGATTAAATATTATCTAATTATTATTATAGTAGAAAATAGCGTTGGTGTGAGGGCAAATTTTAGCATTATAACATTTATTTATTATATTATTATTACACATAAGTAGTTTATTTTAATAAAATATTTCTGAATTGACACATAAATTGTTAAGGTCAAAAATACTAATACAATGCTTAATTATGTTTATTTAGATTAACATAAAATTTTTTTATATAAATAATTACACTTTTACTTTACTTTTTTTTTATTAAAATTTTGATTTGTATCTTTTAAAATTAAAAATAATATAAATTAATTTTTTAAGATTATAAATATGTCATACATATATTTTTAATGTTTTTGTGTGACTTCCCTAGATTATTTAATTATAATTTTAGTATATTTTAAAGTAATATTAAGTGTAAAATATTAAAAAATTATACATAAAAAAAAACGATTTTTTATTCCATATAAAAAGTGATCATTTTTACTATTACCTGTTTATAGTTTTATATATAATATAAACAAATATTTTATTGGAAAAAAATGAATAAAAAAAAATTTTTAACTTTCTTTTATAATACTATAAAATGAATAAGTATTATTAATTTTAGGCCAACAAATATATATATTTAACTTTAAAAAAAAATAAAGTAATGATTCATATATTTGTTATAAAATGTTACTTTTAATAAAGCGTTTTCAATATTTATATTTATGTATTAATTTTTTTAATATGTTTCTCCTATATATAGTTTATTCATATACTTACTTCAGTAGAAATTTAACATAATATATATTTGATAAAATCTTTTAAATAAAAGATACTTAATCTGGTAACTTTTTTATCAACCAAATATTTCATATTACCTTCACATAATAACATACTTTTACATTTTATCTTTTTTTTTTATTTTATCTTTTTCTTTAAAAACTATTGACATTTTCTTGAACTTGGTTTTTGACTCAAGGTCAATTAATTTTTTTTTAAAAATATTACTATATATTTAAAGATACCAAAATTAGCAATAGTTGTGTTTGAATGTTATAAATCTCTTTAATATAATAACTTTGATAATTAAAAGTTAAAAATTATTACTCATTTAAACACTATAACTGTTTACTTTTTATATATATTTAAGAAAATTAAATATTATAATAAAAAAATATACAATGTTTTAAAAATATTTATTTAAAATATATATATGTTTTTTAATGTACTAATTTTACTTTTAGACAGCTACGACAAAGCAGAATTATCACAATCATTTAACAAAAACTCTTTTAACAGTGACATTGAGTTGAATTTAGGATTAGAAGGAAAAAGTATGAATAAAAATGGAAATGGAGAAAAAGTATTATTGCAACCAAAAAAAATTTTTTTTGTTATTTTGTTACAAATATTAGCTAGTTTTTTAAATTGGATAGCATTAGCATATATTCATGATCTTAGTGGAAGGTAAATTAAAAAATAAAATAATAAATTATAAATATTTTTTTTTTTATATTTATTATTTTTAGAACAGCATTACCAGATATAATTTTTTCATTTATACCAGAAATAAGATGGGCATTAAAAATTGGAGATTTTATGGTAACAATATGTCTTAGTTCAATAATTTTTTTATTCATATTTCATAAACATCGCATTATTTTAATACAAAGAATTCTTTTTATTGTATCAAGTTTATATATAATGAGAGCTCTTTCTTTAATTTGTACTCAATTACCTTCTGGTTATTATGATAATTATAGTAGTTGTCAATCTCAAATATCTCCAGAAGAAAGAACTTTAGAAATATTTATTAAACGTGTTATGGGACAAGCTATTGCTATTGGTTTTCAAGATAATGAAACAAAAATGTTATGTGGGGATATGTTATTTAGTGGTCATTCTTTAATTATGATGACAGGTGTTTTATCTGTTTCATACTATTCACCTAATAAATATAAATTTATAAAATATATTGTTGGTTTATGTGCTATTATTGGTATGATTAGTATGATTATTAGCAGAGTACATTACACAGTTGATGTTCTATTTGCCTATTGGCTTACAACTGGACTATTTACGTAAGCATTAAAAGTTTTTTTTTTTTTAAATATAAATTTTAAGATTATACCATTCATATTGTGAAATAGAAACATATCGTGAAAGAAAAAATTCAGTAATTGGAAAATTGTGGATATCTAAAATAATTGGATGGTTAGAAGAAAATATTCCTTCTGGAAAGTAAGTAAATTTTTATAAATATTAATATAATATAAAATTATTTAGCATAAATAATGAATTTGAAATACCATTTATTAAAAAATATAATAAAACAAGCCACAGCAAAAATTCGTTAGCTGCTGAAAAATATGGGAAAATAAATACTGATTCAACGGTAATGTTCAATTATTTTAATTAAAAATAATGAAAATTTATTTTTTAGAGTAAAACATCATCTTCATCTATTATGAAAGAAGTTTGATAGTATAATAATCTAAATTATATAAATAATTTGTTTACTAGAAATTATAAATTCTCAGAATTATTTTAAAGCTTTATCAATAATCTCAAAATGGTTTAAATATTATTTTTACTGTAAAAAATTTATTTTAAGAATAATTTCTAATAAAAAAAAAATACATATATTATTAAATATAAAAAATTTTAATTAAATTTTTTTTGGTATTTAAAAATTAATTATAAATGAAGAAATTCATAGTTTGTAAAACAGAAAATTAAAGCAATTGTAAGTAAATATGATGTTTGTACTTGAAAAGTTGAAGAATTGTAATCAACATTATGATTATCTTTTGAAAATTTATCATAATGTGTACATAAATTACACGTTAAAGGACATTCTGTTTGCATTTTTATTTTGTATGTTGGAAGTAGACATGCTCGTTGTAATCTTTCACAATGTGGATTTGTATCCAAACAATTTAACATAAGATTATTTTTACTTGATGTACTTTCAAATAATTCATTATTATAATCAATAGTACTAATTAGTTTATCATCTATTTCTTTATTTAATGACAAAGAAATTTTATTAAATAATAGGAAAATAAAAAGAAATTTAAGTATAGACATATTTTTTTTTCTACTAATATTATAAAATATTTTATTACTTTATATACTATTTTTTATTTATAAAAATATTTATTTTTTTTTATTTAATCGTCATAATTTTAATTCCTTAAATTAATAAAAAAAAGAAGAAAAATAAAGCTTATGTAATTATAAACAGTAAATATGATAAACTACAAATAAAAAATGATAAAAATAATCACTATTACTCCAAGAATAATATTTATATTTTTAAAATGTGAAATATTTTTACTTGAATTATTGAAAAATTCATTTTTTGGATATTTTTTATGGTTTATTATTAAACTGTTATTTATTTTATCATTCATCATAGATGTCTTGCTATTTATAATATCATTCACATTTTCAACAGTTTCACTATCATAATTATTTATATCATTTTCATTTTTTATATTAGTATTTATTACTTCAGAAGTTGCATCAAAATAATTCTCACTATATTTTTTTATTTTATCTTCATTATCATTATTATTTTTTAATTCTTTATCTTGCTTTTCTAAATTTTGATTGAAGTTATCAATATCTTCATGATTAGAAACTTTTTTAATATAATGTTTTCCTATATGATGATTATAATTAAATGTACAACCTGGCATTAATGTTTTTGTAGTATGTTTAAGAACATGATATATAACATGCCATGCTTCATTACCACACTTTTCTTTAATTGGAATCTTTACACATGAAGAAAAATAATTTAATGCACTACACATTCGATCAAGTTTTAAAAGTAATGTTATTGCAGTTGTTGTACTAATTGTTTCAATTTCTTGTAAAGTTTCATCATGACATTGTTTGATATCAGGTTGTAAATCAAGCTCCATAAGACATTCTGCTGAATTTAAAAAAACTAACAATTAAAAATATATTATGTTTGTCAAAATTAAAAAAAAAAAACTTACTATCATGTGCTTCATTACATAAATACCCATAGCTTGCATCAATTAAATTTATAGTAATATGTTTTGGACATTCATCTCTTGATTTAACTATACAAGAATTAAAATTTCTAATTAATCTACATAATTCATGGAAGACATCTTTTCCAACTTTTGGAATACTAAAAGCTTGATTAAATTCTGAAGTCATAGATTGTCCATTTTGTTGATGGAGAATTTTGGCATATTGTGATACTGGTAAAACACAATTTTGTATTTGTTCATTATATATATGAGGGCAAAATTCATGTAACTCTTTTTCTGATATAACATTTATTATTGGTGATAACAAAATAAAAAAATATAAAATTTTTATCCAATAAATTTTATTCAAAACAAACATATTAAATAGTTTCATTTTTTTTATTATTATTGTTTTTTTTTTAATTTCTAAATATAATAATAAAATGTATTTAAAAAAATTGTAACAATCTTCTTTTATTTAATTTTTTTTTTTTACTAAAAAATAAAATTAATTTCTGTTAATATAATAAAAAAAAGTATATATATATAAATAAAAAAGAAATTTATCCGAAAAAATATAATAAAGAATAAAAGTTTTATTTTATCAAGTAGGTAAATGAAAAGAGTTTTTGATATTATATATCATTGATTAAAATTGAAAAGTAAATAACAAGAAAATGTAAAAATAATGTTCTAATTTCAAGTTAAATTGTTAAGTTAAATATTATAAAATAAAAAATTTGATTTATTATAAAATCATGGGAAAATTATTATAGTTATTAAAATTAATATATATTAAGTATAACATCTTAAGTAATAAAAAGAATTATATATAATTTATGATTTAATATTATTATAATTTATACAATATTTATAAATATTTTAAAAGTAAAAAAGAAAAGGTAACCTTGTAATATACGTTTATTTTTAATAATACAAATAAAGAAATATTTACTTTTTGATACTGTATAAATTCTTAAATCTTTGGTAACATCTTAAATCTTTTATTTTGGCATTCATAAACAAACAAAATATTTATAAATCTTATTTATTATCAATACATATATACAAATAAAGTATCATTATAAAAAAATAGTAAATGAAATAGAATGGAATATAATACTATAACAATAAAAATTTACTATTTTCTTAAAATTAGAAAATTAGGAGAACAAAATGTTTCAACATTTACTAAACGTTGCCTATTTAGTAAAAATGAATGCCGGAAGGCTTTTTGAAATTTCAGGATGTATTTTAGTAAATCATTATCAAACGATAACATTTTTTTGAATAAAACTTTTACAAATACACCTATAAAAACTTACCATGAAAAATATTATACCAATAATTATAATAAAAAAAAATAGTATCTCAATAAATTGAAAATAAATTGAAAATAAAATTACTATGATGCTACTTTAATATTAAATTAATTTTATCATAAAGAAGTATGCTTTTATATTTAATCTTTAAAAATATAAACTTAATATGTAATTGATGATTGATGATTTAGTAATAATTTGTGATTCATAAAAATGACAGAAAAGGATAAGATGAGTTATTAAGAAGTTAATAAGATAAGATGAATATTAATATATATATAATTGTTTTGTAAAAGAAGAAGTATAAAGATTTTTAAGTGGTATGGTACTCTGTAATTATAATAATGCCGTATAAAGTAATGGATTTATAAAATGAGAATAACGTTGATTTAAAGTTTTTATTGTTCTATTGAATATAAAGTTAATTATTTAAAACAAAAAGACTTTTTTTTTCTAAGAATAATTATAAAGAATCATTATATTAACTTTTAAAATATGCCAATTTTATATTTAAAAGTTTGATTTCAAATAAATAAAATAACAATTGATCAACTAAATAGTTTCTATAAATTTTTTTTATCATTATTATTATAATATATAATTTATATATTAATGAGAATATAAAAATTATCCTTGTTTACATTGTATGAGAAAATAATGAAAGCATTTAAAAATATTTACAAAATAACTTTTATCAAGTACCATTTTTTTTGTTTAAAAATTATTTAATACTTTCAATGTTTGTAAAATTAGTAAACTCATCTTCTTTTCAAAGATTATATCTATGAGAATAACATTTTTTTTTCTTTTTTCTAAGTATCCTTATCTTAATGGTTCCCACAATACTTGTCTAAAATCTTCTTTTAATTTCTTATCAAAATTTTTCTACATTTTTCAAATCTTTTATATCTAATGTATGATCATTTTTACATATTTCTTTTTTAATATTATTCACTCAAATTACTTTTTTTCTATAATTAAACCTTCACAAGATTATTTTTCTTTTTTCATTTCCTAGTGTCAATTTCATTTTTTTTTCTTTTAATGAAATAAAATCATTAACATTAAATTATTAAATGTTTTTAAAAATTTTTTTAACTTGTGATAAATGAATAATTTAACTTAGAAATATAAAAAAAAACATGTTATAAATTTATAAATTAAAAAAAAATTAACATAATGAAAGGTTATTCTTTAAAATGAAAAGTTTTCTTTTTTTTTTAAATTTATTTTTATAAGTATATAATGTTAACGGATAAGATAATGATATTATTTATGATAAATGAACTTTTTTTTCCTTTTCATGAGAAATAAAAAAACTTTTTACCATTAATTTAATTTATAATTAAGTAATTTAAGATGTATGCTTTGACTTTGTGAAATGTTACTAGAAAACATTTTATTGTACATTTATTTATTAAAAATTAATATTTTTAAATTTATGAGTTAATTTAGTTTAGTATTTTTAAATTATCATTAACTAATTTTCGTCGTCAAATATTTATATTTAATTTTATCAAACTTTAAATAGATGATGATAACATGACTTCTATGTATATTTATATCCCTATTCTAACCATAAAATTGTCCATCTTGTTCAATTGGATTTAAAATCTTAAATATTCTGACAAGCTAAATATCTTATCCAAAAAAGAAATAAATTATGTAATAGGATGATAATAGTCTATATCTATCTATCTATCTCTATGTATATATATATAGTTATAATGATAGTAGATTAAGTAATAAATTTGAGAGGGATAATGAATAAATTACTACTAAAAAGTTTAGTAATTTGATTGTACCACGCAACAGTTAGAAAATAAGGAAAAATATTTTTATATATTAGTGTAGTAAAGCTTTGTTTATCTAAAAGAATGATTTTATTATAAATAATAAATACACACTTTTAGTAAACGGATGTCATTTGACCATAACTTTTATTAGAAATTTTTTCCATTAAAACAAAGCTTACTTTACAAAAATATTAAATATTCAATCATTTATTCTCATATATTTCAAAAAAGACAAATAATAAAAAAATCAAAATATTTACCTTTATTCAAAGATATTTTAGTCATATAATAACTATATATTCATTAAAATACTTTTATCATGCTTTAATTTTTTAAAAATTTTTATTAAAATAATTTTATTAAAAAATTATTATTTATTCATTTGTTTTTATTTTATATTAAGAATAATATTATTATTAATTTTTGTTTATGTGTTACAAAATTTTTTGTTATTGTTATAAATAAAAATATTAAAGGTATTTTTTTTTTTGTAAAAAAATTTATTTTTATTAAATTTAAATAAGTTAAAAAGTATATTTTAAAAAATATTTTAAATTAAAAAATTTTATAAAAAATAATATATAGAAAAAGTATTATATTTTGTAAATATATAAATTATATAATAATAATATTTATGATCGTAATATACCCTTTAAAAATAACAATTAAAAAATGTTATACTTTCTTTTCCAAAGTTATAAAAATGTAATACTATATGTTTATCTACCAATTATAATTTTTAATAGCCTTTTAAAGTATATATTTTTATATCGTCAATTGTTTAAATTTTTTGAAATATTATACTTTTTAAATATAAATACCAATTTTATTGGTATTTAATGCAATTGTTATAGCAAATTAAGGATGAACTTTTTTAAAATATCTTTCTGTATAAAGTTTTTATTTATATAAAAGTTTCCGGTCGTCACATGTAAAAATTGTCGAACACTTTTTATATTATCATTTCGTACAAATACTATATCTTTATATTTAACCAATAAGAAATATAAAATAACTTAACGTAAATTTATGATAATTACTAATAATTAAATTTTATAAAATAAGATTTATAGAAAATTACATTACCTATTAATATTTAATAAGATAATTAAACATATTTTAATATATATTTTTCTTCATGCATAAAAATAAAAAATATAAGTACGAATAAAATGTTATAAAAGTTTTTTTTTTTTTTTCCTTTTCTATTAATTTTACTTACTTTTTATTAACTAAAATTTTTTGGCCTTTCATACTTATTTTAATTTTAAAGTTAAACTAAACGAAACTTTTAATTTTTATAAAAAAAATTATCTAAAATGTGTTAAATTTTTAAAAACAAATATATTCTTAAAAAGGATTCCCATTTATAATGATGCCTATTCCCACTTACGTTACCATTACACTTGTTACTTTGTCTAAAAAAAAATAAATAAAAACAAAATTTTTAACTGTACCCAAGTGACAATGACATTATTTAAAAATAAAGTAATTTATAATTAAAGAAAATGGATAAGTGAATTATTATATTCTAGGGAATCTTTTTTTTATCCTCTATTTAATGCACATATCAAAAAAAAATTGAAATAAAACATTTTAAATTCAATAATGAATTTTAAAATAAATATATATCTTATGGTAAAAAAAAAAAATCATATTCTTGTAATAATGATATCTTATTTGAAATTATAATTTATTATTTATAATTTAATATTAAATATTTATTAGTATTTATTTAGTATATTGAATATTTATTTTATTTTTACTATTTTTACCTAATTTCCACCTTTATTTTAAAAAATTTATTTTACTTTTTTTTTATAATTTTTTTAGAAATATTTAAATAGAAATACATTATAATATGTATTTTATTTATCCATAATTTTTATAAAAAAAAAATTATATTTATTAAGTTATTTTTAGAAATGAACTTATTAGCTAAACATTTTTACGACTATCAATCATTTGTTAATCTACCATACAAAGCAGTAAATCTTCATAAAACTGTACGTTTTATTTAATAAAAAAAAAAGGACTAAAAATATTTTATTTTAAGAGTCCAAATCAAGCAGGTTGTGATCCATCTGCTTCATGGGGACCAAAAAATATACATGTTGCAGGAAAAAATCAACCTGCTCCAGCAGCAAGAGCAAATAGAAATAGTAATGAATTTAATAATTCTCATCCACCTCATGGAAAAGCAGCTAAACATAAACACAAAAAATGGGGAAATAGACATGGTGACTATTTAGAAGAAAAAATTATTCCTCATAAAGATAGTTGGATGAAATTTTTACCCGGTGATACAGAACATGATTGTAGTATGGCATTTATTGATAAAAAAATAACTATAAAACGTAATATTACACTTGAGGCAAAGGAAATCATGAAAAATAATAAAGAAAGTATATCTTCTACTCCAGAGAGTAGTAAAAAAAATCCATTATCAATTATTGAATGTAAGGAATATCTTCCTAGTGAAATATTAACTATTTTAACTTATGCACCACAAATACAATTTATAACAGTTTCAATGAGTAAAATAAGAGCCCCAACATTTTTTCGAGGTATTAGCATATTAAATATTTTTTATATTTTTATTTTAGAACCATATATACGTGTAACTTTATATGATGGCATTAAAATGGTGGAAGAAAAAGTTGTAGATTCAGAAATATTAAAAAAAAATGTTAGTAGAAAGTTATCACACATGTTACGTTGTAATTCATCTAAATGGGATGGAACAAGTCAAAATTCTCAAGAAATAGAGGAACAAGTATCCAAAAAAAATGATTCTATTCATTCTTCAAATGGTATGTTCTTTTCAAGAAGTGATGATAGTATTAGATATATTGATGAATCATCTTCTTTATCAGAAAAGATTGAAGAAATGGAAATTAAAGAAACAACAATTAATAAAAATATTACATCACTTCAAAAAACATCACCCAAAGAAACAATTAAAAATATAATTCCTAAACATATTGAAATAGACAAAAATCATAATACGTTAAGTTATGAAGAAATTGAAGCAGTAAAAGCATTTGAATCTAATGTTATTCATAATATAAACCTTATTAAAAGAAAAGGGTTAAGTGTAAAAATAGATAACAAGTTAAACAACAAAACAATTGAAACACCTATTTCTGCAAGTTTTCTGTTTAAAATAAATGCAAAAGCACTTCATAGATATCATCTAGTAATTGAAGTTTATAATACTATTAATGATAAGCGTGAATTGGCAGGAACTACAGTTCTTGGTGCTTTATCATTACCTTTAGGTAGTATTCATTGGAGACAAATGATACGTAGAAAAGGTCAACCAGTTTGTCTTTGGCATCAATTAAAAAAATCATTTAGAAATGAAATTGATTAATATATTAAATATTATATTTTAAATTACACACATAACAAAAAAAGATGAATAATTAAATTTGATTTGTGAGAATTAAATAAATAAAATAAATTAATGCTCCAGAAATGATTGTGAATTTGAAGTACTTGTATGACAGTTAACCGTTATCATATTAGATTTAGAATATGCTCTAAATGCCTGTTGAAAGGCATGCATATGATTTTTCATAACTTTAAGTCTATTTTCTTTAAGAAGCGATATTTTTGTTCTAACATCATTTATCATTCCTTCATATTTATTTTTATATTCTCTAACTTTTTCTTCCGCTTCCTCAATAGATGCATTTGTAGCTTTGTTACTATCTTTTAAGTCATTTAATTCACATTTAGCAACATCATATTCAAGACGTGTTGTTGAATACATTTGTATTGTTATAAATGTATCTTGCATTGTCTTGTCACATAATGTTTCCATAGCATCAATAAATTTATTAATTTCCTTTTCAAATAATTCGCCATTTTGACTGACAGTTTTTAAAATTTCATGATTATCATTACATTCATTAGTCAATTCTGTTTCCTTTAAACCAATTTGATAAAATCCTTCAGCTAAATCTCTATTTGCTTTATTTAAAACAGTAAAATGATTTTGAAAAGTTACTGCTGTTGCCAAAAGTGTATTGTAACGTTTATGTAATTCTTTCAGTCCTTCAATTTGTCCTTCTGTTTCGATATCAATTGTTTTCTCTACTTTACCTAAATGTTCCAAAACATTTTGTTTTGTATTCTTAAACGTATTTACAGTCCATTTTTTAATAACTTTTATTTTTTCCTGAACTTTATCTAAATCAGCACGTTGAATATTCAAAGAACCAATTTTTGGTAAATTATTAGTTGGTGATTGAGGTGAATTATTTGTTTTACAAATGTTAGGCAAATTACTAGAATTAGTTTTATCATTTATATCTGTTGCTAAAAAAAATTTTAAATATATAATAAACATTAGATAAATTAAACTAACCTACTGATATTGTTTTATCTGGAGCAAATATATCCTTTGCTTCTATTGCTTCAATATCAGCTTGTAACATTCTAAGCTGATTTCCACTAACTTCAAAAGGATAAACAGTTTTAAATTGAGTTCTAATCATAATATAAAAATAATAAAGGATTATTAAACCTTTCTTATAAATTAATGTACAAAAAAAATAATAAATTTTATTAAAATTGATGAAAGAAAATATAATATTTAATAAAACTGGACATTTCATACTATAATGAATCTAGGCCAATATGAGATAACAAACTACTAATCCATCGATACTCAGTGCGATTAGCTTTTTATAATATTCAATATTAATTATATAAAATAAATAGTTTGGTATCTTAAAATATTTTTAAACACATAAAAATTGTAAATTTAACCATATATTTTATTATTTAGTGAATATTATAGTAATTTTATGTAATTAAATTTTCAAATTTAGTATAAAAAAAATTTTTACGGTTTAAAATTGAACAGAGCTAAATTTGTAATTTACCTGAAACAACATAATAAATTTTCAAGGTTATGATTAATGGTCCATAACAACTTCTCACACTTTATAATCTTTAAAACAAATAAACAAAAAAAATCATTCAATAAATATTCTACACGTAATACTAATGTATATTAACATTTATCCACTGCTTTCATTTGACGATTGGAAAGTTAATATTACTTTGTAAAATACCACATATTCAATAAATAAATTTATAATTAAAATTCATATACATTTTTGGAATAAATACTCCAAATTTATTACAAACTAATAAACAAATAGAACTTTGATCTTACAACCCATCACTGTTATATAATTTATAATATTAATCAATTTTTTTTTTTTTTAAAATTCCTATTATTTACAAAATCCTAAACAAAAAAAAATATATTAAAAAAAAAGTTGATTTTTTGTTTACAATTTCAGAGAAATAATTATTATTAAAATATGAACACAACTATATGAAGGGAGTATTTTCATTGAAATTCACAATTGCACTATTCACATTACATCTATAAAAAAATCGTCGTAGGATTAATTTTTGTATACTCATAACTTCACACTGATAAAATTAAGTGTAGAAGATTTTATACATAAACTTAAAATTTTTATTAAGGGCAATATTTTCAGATATAAAAGTTAAATTCATAAAAATTAAACATAAATTAGTACAATGATTTCTTATATGATAAATTTAAAAGGATGCTAAAAAAAATGATGTAATAGTGGTTTTATATAATTTTAAAGATTATGATTTTAGAAAGATATTTATTTTATGATCTTATGAGTTTCCATTTAATTCATTTATTTTTCAAAAAGATTGTTAGAATAAGTCTATATCATTTTTTGAATTTATAGTTATTATTATTTAAGTTTTATTTTCATAATTATTATTCTTAAATTTTATTTTTAAACACTAATAAATTTATATTTTTAATAGTATAATTCCATATTAAAAATTACTCAATTTTTTATTACTTTGAACTTTATTTAAAATTTGACTTTATTTTGGTCACCCTAAAGATTGATATGAATAGAATATCAAAAAATAAACAATGACTATTTTGGAAATATTTGTTATTATTTACGGCGAATACATGTAAATATTTATTATTTGGAATGTAATATTTTGTATCAATTTTTGCCATTTCTTTTTTCTAAAATCATTTTGTTTGTTTTCATTTAATTATTGTTTTTTTACATAGTTGTGTTATTTTTTAAAATAATTATATAATCAATGCATTTTTTCGTTCGTAAAACCATAGATATCTGAAGATAAGATATTTAAAAAAAAATCAACATAAATGAATTTTTAATAAAAAAAAATAAGCAAATAATTTGTTTAAAATTAAAAGGCCAACAACAACATTTGATAAGAAGATATAGGACTATTTGGAGTACATAATATTTAAGATTCGAAAATTTATTCAATGTTTAAAGATAGTTACAAAAATAATAAAAAAAAGTTAAAAATTGCTTTATACTTTCATAATAAAAAATTTAATCTTTTATAAAAAATCTTAATGTAGCTTTTTTAAAAAGACAAATATTAAAATTCTAATTTAAGGTTTATATTAAAACACAATTCATGAATAATTTTTATAAAGATTATTTAAAAAGAATAATTTTATAGCCTGTAAATTTAGAAATAAAATTAAAAAATAAGTTCATCTTTGCAAAATAAAAATTTCATTCAGAAGACTTTTACAATATTAAAAAAAAAGTTATTAATAATCTAATAAAGCATAACATTTTTTGTGAAAAAAAAAGATATAGAAAATTTTCGAAGGTACAACTTTATTATAGAAGAAAGAAAGTTTTGAGATTATAGTGTTACAAATATAACAAATATTAAGTAATCAAAAACTTTTTCAGAAAACGTTTCTGGAATAATCAATACTCCAGAATAAGAGAATTTTGAAAACCATTAAAAGGATCAAATTTTTTTGTAGCAAAGAAAATACTAAAGATACTATTTGTATTTAACTAATTGCAAAAATTTGTGGAGTGAATGTACAAAGTAGTTTACGTAGAAAGACCTTCATGAACAACAATATATTTGAATTTTTTATTGTAAATAAAAATACTTTTAATAATTTAAATGATGAATCCACATTACTTTTTTACTTATACTAACTATAAATGAATGGTATTGTAATATGTCTTATTATTTATAAATTTAACATTTCGATGTTTTGTAGCTCTTAAAAACAAATTTTAAATAATAGAATTTTTTCATATTATCATTTTACTATGTTTTATTTTTTTATAGTAGTTTTTTTTTGTAGTTTTAATGTAAAATTATATTTACACATGTTTTATAAAATCTGTAGTAATAGATAAAAAAAGTAAGCACGTTTGAAACTGTCATTGATGAAAAATTTTAAGTTATTTATTGACACAACACATGCCATTTTATTTTTCAAGATTTTCTCCTATATATTTTGTTTTTAAAAATATTTTCTCATTTCTTTGTTGTTATTTTTTTCCATATATTTAAAAAAAAATTTTTTATCGATAAAACATTGCACGTGGTATTTTCTACTATCTACTAGTTATTATTATTTTTTTTCATAATTTGCAGGCGTCCTTATCTAGTTAGAATATTACTACTCTTATTGGAAAAAATTTGAAAATAGTTGACGCGTCTAAAATAAAGTTTATTTAATAGAAAAAACAAACATCAATTCCGTTTGATTTGTTTTTAAAGTTTTATTATTTTATAAAATTTCTAAAAGATAAAAAGTTTTAGGAATCTATTGCAATTTCAAAAAATTTAGTTGTCGTTTTTCAAATACCAAAATAATAAATTCTTTAATAAAAACTTTATTTTTTTATTTATATTAAAATAAAGTAAACCAATTCTGCAATAGATTTATAAGATTATATTAATGATACCAAAGTAATTTCGTTATAAGACATAAGTTAATTTTTTCGTTGTAGGATACAATGCGTCCACTATTTTAAATGTCGACCTTCTTTATTTACTAAGCACAAAGCTATAAAGTCTACAATAACAAATTTAACGTACTTACTTTATAAAAGACGTTTTAAGTATGTCCTTGGGGTGTAATGTAGTTGTATTCAAATTTTATTTACTATTCTACACATAAATGTATGATGGTAATTTCCAAAATAGTAAACACAATATCGATTTATTTTTGTGAAATTTGTGTGATATTTTGTAGTAAATACTATTTGTTTGAAAATATTTTTTTATTATTTCATTATAATAAATGACTTATGTCATTCTTTCTGTATTTATGTTGACTTTACCTTTGTTTTAATATTTTGTTCATATGTATATTTATATATATTTTATTACATTTGAATAGTAACTATATTTTAAAATTAGCATTATTTAAATATACTTGATTTTGAACGAGTTTCAACAAATTATTTATAACGAGTTTTTAAAATTTTGATTATGATGTTTACAACGATTTATTTTAATTGAATGGTCTAAATATGTAGTTTGATGTTATCTAAAATTCAAATTATTACTCATGTTAATTTTACTATATATTTATAGCGTTAATTTGTGGTTTATGAACAACTGGATCACCTTATTATTTTAAGCAAAGTGTGTGAACAATTTTAAATTGATATTAGGGTATAGTGATTTACCGCTGTATGTTGAAGTCATCTGTGAAAAGAAGAAGGGCTGCTGAAGACGACAGTGAAAATCAGACAAAAAGATATTTAGTTGGTTCGTTTGATAGAGAACAAGTGGTGAAAAGTTGTGACAGTGATAATAGTTATCTGAAAAAAACGTTTTCCGACGGTTTGCTGAAATTCTGTCACAATTTGCCAAATTTTTCCCCATCTAAAGGCACATACTCTACTTCAATTAACGTTTCATATTTGTCTAAATTAAAATTTTGTGAAGATATGAATAATCTTGTTACACAGCCTGATATATCTAAAAATTCAAAAAAGAAGAAGAAAAATAAGAATAAGAAAAAGGTATGTTTGTTATTTTCCCTAGTAATATTGATTATTTTTAGAAAAGTACTGTTGAAGGAAATAATCAAAACAATGAGCAAATTCTTTTAGATAGGTAGGTAAAAAAGCAGAGTGCATAAAATTTGATATATGATATATATATATACATATATATATTTTTTATTTAAAAAAAGTTTAAACTAATTTCTTTTATTTTGTATACTTATTGTGATGATGCGATAGAATTGCTGTTGTTTTATACGTTTCAATCAACCTTATGAAATATTATTTCGTATTTGTCAGATGTTATAGACAAAAAAATATTAATGACTATCAATACATGTCCGATGACTATGTTATATATAAATTAATATCTTAGTATTAAGATCTCTTTGAGATGTTGAAACGTACATGTAGCAGCCATTTGATTGCTCATTTATTTTTCTCATAATTTTTGATTTAAGTAATATTAATATCCTAATACTTCTTAGTGATAAGTAAGATATTTGAGATATGCTTAAGCAAATTCATAGCATATTTTTGATATTGATGAAAGTACTTTATTAATTTTTTTATACTAATTTTGAATTTATTTCTCTCGAGATAATTATATAGAAATGCAATGTTACTTTCAATATTATGTAATTTTTTTACTAATGCGTGGTATTATGGGGATGAAAATATAGTAGAAATAGATAATACTGAATCAGTTGTAGACACAAATTATTCTGACAATGAGAGAGAATTTTCAAAAGAAGATGCTTTACCTAGTATATTTAATTTAAATTGTAATTGTGAAAAAAATGACATTGAAAGAAATTGTTATTGTAGTACTATAGAATTTTCTTCTAAACCAATAATAGATAGAAACTTTAGTAATTTGTATGAATATACGGACATTGGTCTGACAGAGTACACGTTTTCTAATAAGTTTGTGGAAAAAAAATTGCCACATACTTTGTTCCCTTTGCCCTTTTGTAAAAATACTAATTCTAGTTTAACATCAGACGAACAGTTAACGCAAATTGACAATAGTATTATTTGGGAAAATGAATCTATATATTTAGATGTTTGTGAATCAGATAACAGTTTATCTTTTTCTGGTAGTTTACTAAGTATTTGTGAAAAAGAAGATAGATTATTTTTGTAAATAAATTGTCTTCCTTAAAATATTGTTCTTTACTTTTTTTTTTTTAGAATAAATCATCCAGAATTAGGAAGCGATTTTATGGAGCCGGATCAATTTTCTTCCCTTAATTCCCCAGAAAATTATTTACCAAGTCCATCTCAAGAACACCAAGGATATTTTTTTGAAAATGGTGATTTAACTCACGAACAATTACAATATGAAACATTTTATCAACAACATCATAGAAGTCCATCAGCGAGGGTTTTAGTTGATCCTGATGGTGCTAAAGATCCAAAATATCAGGCACCATTAGGAAGCGACGATGAAGAACAAGAGGATCCAAATGACTACAGAAAAGGTGGATATTATTTTGTTAACATTGGTGATGTTTTTAATGGAAGATATCATGTTATTCGAAAACTTGGTTGGGGTCATTTTTCAACTGTTTGGCTTTGTTGGGATACTGAAGAGAAAAGATTTGTTGCGTTGAAGATATTGAAAAGTGCTTCACAATATCGTGATGCAGCTTTAGATGAGATAAAGCTTTTGTTGCGTTGTAAAACAATGGCGCAATATGATAACCGTGGTGATAAAGTTGTTCAAATGTTGGATCAATTTGTCATACCAGGGAAAGACAACGAAGAACATGTGGTTATGGTTTTTGAAGTTTTAGGATGTAGTCTTTTAAAACTAATTATAAAAAGTAATTACAATGGACTTCCTTTGGAACAAGTAAAAGAAATTACAAAACAACTTTTAGAAGCTCTTGTGTTTCTTCATGAAAAAGCCGGTATTATTCATACTGATATTAAGCCTGAGAATGTACTAGTGACTATGTCACATGCTGATATTAAAAAAATGGCTACAGAAGCTATAGTTTGTAGGAAAAAGGGTATTGATATGGGAGGAAGTGCTGTTGCATCAATTCCTAAAAGTGTTATCAATGGTAGACTTGGACCATTAAATAAGAATCAAAAAAAGAAACTTAGAAAGAAAAAGAAAAAGCATTTAAAAAAGTTGACAGAACAATTAGAAGATGTCGCTGGTATAAAAGTTGATGAATGTATGGAGTTAGAAAAGAATACGGATTCAAAAATTGTAAGTTTTGTTGCAAAAAAAAAATTTTATATTCTATCATTTGAAATTATGTATTTAAAATTGTGTGACGGTTAATATTTTATTTTATAGTCATCTTCTGCTTGTAATATTATTAGAGATAACAAAAACACATCTGACTTTCTTAAAAAATCATTTTTGCCTGAATCTTTATTTAAAACAAATATACCATCGATACCCAGAATCGGCTTAAAACCTTTTATTAAACATCCTATAGTATCAAATCAAGTAGAAAATAGTAATTGTAATACAGTAGGATCTTCTATTATTACTAAGGTTTGGAGACATTTATTAAATAACATTTTTATATGTCCTGTTTGCTCGATTAAATATTTACCATGCTTTATGTTATTTAATGTCTATTATTATATGTTTTAATTTTTTTATTTTATTGAAAAAAACATAATTAACATTTATTTCTAGACTTTGAATGAAATAAACATGCCAAATGGAGATGTTTCTGCATCAGAAATTTTAAGTCCTTCTGCATTTGCGAGTCCACGAAGTGAACATCCTCCAAGTGGTTTTATACTAAATTCAGAAGAAGGAGAATTAAATGATGGTCTAGAGGAATTTTCCAAAATTGATGTTAAATTGGCGGATCTAGGAAATGCATGTTGGGTTGATCATCATTTTACAGAGGACATTCAAACTCGTCAATATAGAAGTTTAGAAGTTCTTATTGGTGCTGGATATGGTCCACCTGCTGATATTTGGTCTCTTGCTTGTATGATTTTTGAACTTGCTACTGGTGATTATCTCTTTGAACCTCACTCTTCAGAAACATATTCCCGTGATGAAGATCATCTAGCTCATATTATTGAACTATTAGGCAAAATTCCCGGTAACGTATTTAGACAAGGTAAACACTGGAGAGAATTTTTTAATAGAAATGGACAGTTGAAACATATTCATCATCTTAGACCATGGAGTTTACTTGAGGTTTTAACTCAAAAATATGAATGGCCTTTTGAAAAGGCTCGGTCTTTCACATCTTTTCTCTTACCTATGTTAGAATATGATCAAAAAGAAAGAGCTACAGCCAGTCAATGTTTACAACATAAATGGATAACTGGTGCAGCTAATAATCAGAACCAAAAACCTAATCAAACAGATTTTTCTAATTTATGTCTACCTAATCGTTACCCTAATTATGATGATGTTATAAATAGTCCTTCATCATACAATTTTGGATCTGCTATTGCATCAATCAACAGTCAAAGTAAAAGTTCAATGAGAGACGATTCACCAGATTATGATAATTTTAGTGATGAGGAAATAAAAGAGTATGCAAGAAATTTAAATCGACCAGATTTACAAAATTTGGGTTTGAATGAAATGATGCCCAGTGAAAGTAGTTCTAATGATTTTTAAAAAAAAAAGTATAATGTATTAGAAAAATGGAATTTTGTTATTCTTCTACTACCAGCTTTAAATTGGAAAATGAAATAAGGTACTATTCAGTTTTGGTAGGGCCATTTTTTGAAGAAAAATATGCAAAGAAATATAATTCTTTTATAAAATAGAAAAAAATTTTTTTTTTTTTATTATTTTCACGGTTTAAATGTCAACTTTTTAATTATTTACGCTAATTATTATCATTTACTCAGCGTTTGGCTAATTGTATTTGTAATGAATTTTTAATTTTTTTTAAATAAATTTTTGTTTATTTTCAATTTGTTATATCTAAAATAATTTATATAAATATATTTACAAACACAAATGGAATATTTTTTAATTTAGGATATTTATTTTTGTATCAAAAAAAAGTTATTTAATATAAAAAAATATTGTCAAAAATTTAAATTATGTAGTTATTATTTTATTAAAAGCTAGTAGTATTTTTATTATCTGAATTTCTATCATATATTTTTTTAATTTTCAATGAAATGCAATTTTTGAAAGATTAAAAAAAAGTTTAGATATTTTATTTAATAATAAAACGTATAAAGTACTATTTTTTTAGTATCAAGGCTGATAATGTGACAAAAAATTACTATGTTACTTCAAACAAAAAAAATAAAATATAGATTGAAATTTAAAGTAGACATTATTTTCTTAAATAACGTTCAAAAAAGATACCTTAAAATATAATTTTTATAATGTTTATAAAATTAAAAAACTTTAATTTGATAAAAAATTTATACTTTCTTGAAATATAAATAAAAGAAAAAAGTTGTGAATCTATTTTTTTAGGTATTACAATATATATTAAATTTTCTGAAATCAATATTGAAAAGTTAAAGTTTAATCAAAGTTATATGACTATACAAAAACTGAAAATTATCAAAAAGAATATGAGCAAATATATTTCCAAATATCAGTTGTTTTTATTTACCATTTAATAATTATAATATTTTTCAACATTAAATACAAAACATTTTATCTTTAATTAATTATATATATTGTTAAAATATACATATTTTATACCATACTAGGCTGTCTGCTTTTTCCAAATACAGTACTAAAAATACTTGATAAAGAATCTAATGATGCCATTGCTCCATAATCAATATATCGTATTAGAGGTAAATCTTTTGGTGCATATGCTCCTTTTATATCTTCATTGTTATTCTTTTTTTGTCCATATTTTTGTTGTAATACACTTGCGTATCTCATTAAATCTGGAACATGAACCATTTTTCCTCCAACATTAACTAATGCAAATCTAGCATCTTTAATTGCTCTTCCAAAATAATGAATTTTTCTTATATATTGAACACCAAACAAATCAATGCACATTGTTGTTATTGCTAAACCAACAATAATGTATGCTAAGTCAAAAAAGAAGAAACGGTGATTGAGAGGAACAATATCTCCAAATCCTAAAAATTAATAATTATTATAAAAATTAGTATAAATTAAAAATATTTAAGTAATTTTTATAAATTGTATACTTACCTACAGTTGTCATTGTAATAAAACTAAAGTAAAAACCTTCAAAAAAATGCCATCCCTCTAAATTTGCTATTATTAAGGCTCCGATTGCCATATAACTTAAAAGAATTGTAACAATTAGTAAGATTGGAATTGCTACATAATTTCCCAAACCAAATTGCATTAACTGGTCTTTTTCTTTTGTGTTATCATCATCTCCTTCAAATTGGCCATCTATAGGAATGATATTGTTATTATTGTTCATTTTCTCGTTATATTTCTTATTAATCTTCTTTTTTGCTCTGGTATATGCACCATATAAACGAATTATATTTTCGGAAAGAAATTTTCCAATATCTGCCACAGTTATTAATATTAAAGGGACACCAAATAAAGCATAAACAATACAAAAAAGTCTTCCATAAAATGATGTGGGAACAAGATTACCATATCCTATAGTTGTTAAAAGAGTTGTTGTAAAAAATATTGCAGTAGTAATTGTCCATGAATATTCATCTTCACTAGAATCTATTCCTTGATTTAAATGTGTTGCAGTTATATAATGTGTATCAAATGCTTCAAACAATAATCTTGTAACATTATCAATATATTCCATAGCCTGTTCTTCAATATATTCTTTAAAAAATTTTAAATAAATAATATTATAAAAATATTTTTTAAATTACCTTTTGATAAAGTATCATCATTAAGCATTTCCCAAACATGATTAAGCATTTTTGTTTTTTCTTCATTTATTTTATTTATATTTTCAGATCTGATTGCTAACTCATTAGGTCTTTCAAAATGAAAAAAAATGAAGGCTCCACCAATTATATATAATAAACTTAAAAAACATAATCCTATGTGAAATAAAATTAATTTGCCATACTTTTTCCATAATGGCATTGGATTTATAAACTCCTTAAAATTAAATTATTAATTTATGAAAAAAAAAGAAGAAATATGAAATTTTTTTTAAATATCTAACCTCTCCATTTTCTGTCTCTTCTAGTTTTTTGCTTAGTTTTAAAGCTGCACTTTGAGCTCTTAATCTATGCATAGTATTTATCGCCTTCATTTTAATATATTTATTAACATGTGAAAAAATATTTTCTATAGTTTAAAAATGGAAAATTAAAAAATATCAAATATCCGATTTTATGATAAAATTTTATCCTTTGTTTAAGTTACAATATTTATAAATATGCTAACGCCTTTTTGTTACATTATAACTCTAATCACAAATAATCCCACAGGATATGCTTTTAGCATTTTTGGTGTTGTTTTAAAAAATATAAATATATTAAAATTTTAGAAGCCTAATTTATCTTAAAGAATAAAATTTGAATTGAAAAATAAAAAATTTTTACCATGATAGAATATGATTTATAACATTTTAATAGAATAAATAAAACTTACTTGTTCTTCTGGAAGTAAATCATCAATATTCCAAGGATCTGGTGGAGCAGGTGGTATACTATCAGGAGGAATATCATTATTATCAAAATCTGATAACAAACCTTTCCTCTCAGGTAACTCATTATTTAAAGATCTTCGTTGAAGCATTACAAAAAAAAATTTATATAAATAAAAATTGAAACAATTCAAGAAATTCTTTTTGGTTAAATGAAGTCTTAAATAAAAGTAAATTTTTCAAGCAAATACTTTATTACATAATGTTACCATATTCAATTCTCATAAGAATTATAGTAAAAGTATACAATTTAAATTTTATTTTATTTTCTTCCTAGGTTCTAGGAGTAATAAATACTCTAGAAACTCTCAATTACATTTTATTATATTTTACTACAATTTAAAACGAATGAAATTAATCAAATGGAAGTATAATCTTTAAAATTTTCCTCTTTATATTTTTTTTTCATTTAAAAAAAGTGCCCTATTTCACTTTAAAAAGCATCTTTTAAAATGAATCACAATTACTGAATATTTTCTCAGTAAATTTAATATTAAAATTTTTTAAATAAATGAAATACTAATAATTTTGTTTTAACATTTTTGATAAAATATAAGCAAAAAAATGATAGATAAATAGTATAAAATAAAATAAACAAAATTCTTTATTACGTTTGTTTTTAAATAGCAATTTAAAAAAATTATTTTTTCATGTTTTCAATTACTAATCGTTATTGTAACAGAAAATTATAATTTAATTTAATTTTCTTAATAGTACACAAAAAGTATATTATAAAAAAGACAAGTAAAAGATGATTTTTTTTTTAATTTTCCTCTTTTTTTTATCTTATAATTCTTTGTTTTTTAGTGTAAAAAAATTTTTATTAAAAAAAGTTTTTATATGCGTAACCACAATTAAAAGAAATCCAAAAGTTTTCTTGTGTTGCAAATAAAAAAAAATTGTTTATAAAAAAAATAATTTATAAGAGATTAAAATATTTTTCAATTTTAAAAAGTGTGTTTGTAATTATAATTGCATAAAATAATTAAAAAACAACACCTGGACGAATAAGTGATTTCTCAAGAAACCTCTTCTTACTAAAACACAACCACCACTTCAAAGCAGCTCCATTGTTAGAATAAACTTTTTCAAGAAGTCTCTGACTAATCTCTTGACGAAGTTGCTGAAGATACATTCTCATATTTTCAGATTCTAGTTTTGTTGATGGTGCTTTATACATTCCATTAAGAGGAAAATCTGTATCACCTGGAATCGGAATTTTTTGATTTAAAGATAACATATTTAAATCCTTTTGAGCTTGTATTCTATCAGTACATTTAAGTATTTTTCTAAGACATTCAGAAATGTAAAGAATTAAGTATATCAAGGTTCTATCCCCAGAGCCTTTAATTTCAAATTCTCTAAAAAATATATTTGGCTTAAAATATAGTAATGCTTCATCAATAATGTCGACTTCATCTGAATTAATATCTAAATGAATAAAATAATAAAAGCTATTAAAGTAAAATAAATTTAATTACCCAATTTCATTGCTGGTCCTTTAAATGTAGTTTTTATTGGCAATAAGGCCATATTCCCAATCATCTCTTGGCAGTCATTGAAACGAGAATGATATACAGGCATTTCTATAAAAGTCATATTATTGTATATGGTAATTTATTTAATAAGGCAATTTTAAAAAATAAACAAATAATTAAAAAAGACAATAATTCAAAATAATTTATACTCAAATTATAACTTTTATTTTGAGAATTCAATACTCATCACAACATAATAATGATATTTTGTTATCTAAACATTAAACATTACTCCACCAAATCTTCATAATAGGACCATATAATCCTTCTTGTTTATTAATGCTTACTTAAAAATAAACTTTTGTATCACCTGTTAATGTCAGTAATTATTTTTTTCAAAACCATTTTTATATAAATATTGAAACACTAAAAAAAATGAGATGTCATTATATAAAAAAAAGAAATATTAATAAATAAATACTACATTTGTTTTATCAAAAATTGACTAATGATTACTTCATAATAAATATTAACATTTTGAAAAATTAAAAAATTTTTTTAGTATGATAAAATAAAATGTTTATTTATCTTTAAATAATAATTGTAATAATATTTAAAAAAAAAAGTAAATAGATCGTCAATTTTAAAAGTAAATTCATTTGTTCATAATAAGAAATAGTATGGCAAAAAACTTTTACATAAAAACTGGAAAATTTAATTATATGTAGGGTATAATGGTTGATTATTTGATGGATATCCACCTTGATTTGATGGGTAAGCTGGATAATGTTGTTGATTACCATGTGGATAAGAAGGATACTGTTGTTGAGTTTCTTGTGGATAATTTTGCATCGGATAAGAAGGTTCTTAAAAAAATTCTTTTAATATATTATATATCTTCAAACTTACGTGGTTGTGAATAATTGTTGTCATATTTTTGATTATTGTATTGGTCATTATTTTCATCTTGGCCAATACATTTATCTAATAAACTTTTACAAAAACAGTAAATTAATGCGCATGTACAACATCCAAGTAATAATAAAGTAAAAAGAATACTGAAAATAAAAGAAAATAAAAAAAAATTGGAAAAATGAATGTTTAATTTTTTTTACAACTTTACATTTCTTTTTTTTTCATATATGTAAAATTAAATAATTACAGAATAGTATACATAAATATATAAAAATAAAAAAAAAGGCAAAAATTATTGAAGTGTATAAAATGTAAGTAAAGAAAAAACTGACAATAAAATGATTGAAAATATTGATGGTCCGGAAGAGCCGTGTGAACTACTATTATTACCACCTTGAGAATTCATTTGTGGATTTGGACAACAGTTCATACCACAGCAAACTTCAACACCTTGTTTACAACTCCAAACAACATTTTTTGGTCTATCACCATTGGCAAATTGAATATTTTGTAAAACATTAGTTGGTGATGGTGTACTTCCACTAACAGGAGCAATGGTTGTTGTTGACAAAGTTGTAGTTTGAGGAGTTGTTGTTGTTTCAACATCTCTTTTTGTTTTTTGATTTTGTAATTGTTCTAATGGAATACTACACATAAACATTCCATTTTGTTGTTTGTAATTCTCATTTCCCCAATAATAATCTTTTCCTTGAACATGAAAAGGTTCAGCAGCATTTTTAATTATTGCTTTTGCTCCTTCGAAAAGTAACATCCCTCCAATTGCTCCAGCAGCACCAGCAGCAAGAGCTGTTTTCCATTGACCAGTACTTTTTTGTGGTGGTACACTATAAATAAATTTGTAAAAATATTAAAAAAAAAACTTACTTAGGATGTGAATTAAAATTATTATTACGGAATCCTTGATTTGGTTGATTAAAACCACCACCTTGATGATTATTAAAATTGTTAGGTTGATTAAAACCACCACCTTGATGGTTATTAAAATTGTTAGGTTGATGGAAGTTGTTATTTTGATTATTCATTCCTCTAGGATTTCCAACTGGTTGAAAACCACTATTTGTATTCCAACCACTATTACCATTTTGATTTGTAGAATGACTTGATGGTCTGCTGTTACTTTGTGGAGAGTTTCCACGTGAAAATGAACCTCCAGAGGAACGTTTACCTAATACATTAGATGGAAATAATACAAGAAAAATAAAAAAAAGAGAATAATATATTCGTATATGAGATCTCATTGTGAATCTAAAAAAATAAATAAAGTATTTAATAAATTTAATGCGCAATATATATATTATATAAATAAGAAATATTGGTTAAAATAAAGGTCAAACAACCGTTATATTTTAAGATTAAATATTTTATATTTTACAATATATTTTAGTAACAAATATCTATCATATATATATATATACAAGGATCTTTTTGTATCTTTTATAAAAGTTGTATCAGAAAAATAAATGACACAGGTAGTAGATATTATTAAATCGATTAAAATTAACCTAATACTGTAATAACGATTAAAATAGTGTTATGAACATAAACAGTTTTTACCTTTGAATTTATTTATACTAACTCTTTATAACTAATATATATATAATTTTAAAATATAAAATAAATATTACTCTAATATTATTATTTATTATATATAGTATAACAAGTAATATAAAATTTAACAAATTTTTAAAAAATGAACATTTATCTTTAATCACATAAAAAAAAAAAAAATTTTTTTGTTATATTGTCATAACAACTAGTGGTACAGCGTGACTTATAAATTCAAACAATTCAAATTTACTTGATATTAATTAATATTTATTTCAAGAAATGAAGAAATGTACATTTTAAATGAATATGAAATAATATTAACCAAATTATAATTTTTAAATAAATAAATGAAAAAAAAAGTGGGCTGAATAAATATAATTAAAAAATTAATGAAGAAGTATGAAAATCTTTAAATATAAAAAAATTTCTTTCTAATTTTAAATAATATATAATCGTAAATAGATCATAAATTTTTTTAATATTTTTTTCTATCATATAAATTATTGTTAAAATATAATGTAATATTTATATTATAAATATATAATAATAACAAAAAAAAAAAATATTTTAAACTATAAAAAAAAATTTGTTATTTTTTATTAATCAAAACTAATTAAACAATATTATATAATAACGTCTTTTTTAGAAAATAAAGCTTGTTTTTTTAATAAAGAGTATCTATTCAACAATAAATAATGATAAATTAAATTATTGATCAGGGATAGAAAAAATAATACTAATTTGAATAGAAACTTCTAAATATAAAATATAATTATAACTAGTTATAAAAATATATAGTTTAACATAATAGTTATAAATATTCAGGATTTAAAATGACGTTTTATTTATTTATATATATATATATTATGACGTTATATTAAAGGTAAAATAAAATAAAAATGGATATTTGCATTAGTTACCATTTATGTTGTAATAAAGTATCTAAATTTTTAAAAGAAGTTTTTATAATACTTATGTCATCAATAATATTGTTGGTAATTTTTAACCTTGATATATTTTTGATATTATATTTTAATACATAAAAATTTTAACAAATAATAGTTAGCATTACTTTAAATATTATTTTTCTATTTTACATCAATTATATTTCTATCAAAATTATACCAAAAAAAAATTTTATTCTTAGTAATAATCTTAAAATTTTAGTGAAAAAAAATGATTAAGTAAAACATGATATACTTGATAAAATATTAAATTAAACAGGAACTTTTATAATACATGTTTTAATATTTTGTATATTATCATTAAAACTTTTTTATTATAAATATTAAATATTTGTATGTAATTTATTAAGTTTGTTAAAATAACCAATTAAATAATTGGATAGATTAAAAAATAATCCATAATAAATTAATTTCAAATTAAATTTATAATTTTAATTTTATATAAAAATCACAGTATATTTTATTTAAAAAATTTTTTATTAATAAAAAAAATATTAATTTGTTTTGTAAATATTTTTATTATTATTAAGACAACAAACTGTTAACAATACTTTTTTAGACGTATAAATAGTTACTATGATAAATAAAATATAAATTATTTTTTAATTTATTCAGAGCTATTAAATAACTAATGTCAAATTTAGCTTCAGATTAAAAATGCAGATGCCATTCTTCAATCCAATTTTTCGTTACAAGAACGCTACTTGTAATTGTATTAATTTATTATTTTAAATAAAAATTTATTTAGTCTTTTTTTATCAAAATATTTTTCATTATAAAAATATCATGCTTCACAAAAAATCTAATGTTATCATTTTTAGTTAATAAAAATGGTTGAAATAAATATAAACTTATTTTTAAATTTCGAAATTATTTTAAAACAATTTATAAAATTTACTAATAAAAATATAGTTTTATTATATCATTTTAAGGAATTGTGAAAATTTAACATTTATACTTTTGATAAATTACTTTTTTTATTATTAATAATTTTTTTTCTCAATTTTAAAAAATAAATATTAAATATTATTATAAAGATATTTATTTAAAATAAAACTTAATAACACGCATTAATAATGAAATATATATTATTATAGTTAAAAAAAATATAAAACATTTGTTTTAAATTATTAAATATTTTCTAAACTTTTTTTGCTTCCAAAAATAAAGTTTTTTATTCTGCTTCCAAGTGTATTTTTTCTATTTGTTTGACTGGCGTTCCCTGGAGATTTTCTTCCTGAAGATTGCCCTTGAAGAACTTGTTTTTCCCAATGTTCCATTGATAAACTGTTACTTTTCATAAGATTATTTCTTTTATTGCTTATATTTATTGGTTCATTCAATGGCATTTTATTTAGACTGATAAAACTGCCTGTAGAAGTAGGTTTTGATTGTGGTGGAAAAGATGGTGGTTGTGAATTAGGATACGATGGAATATATTCAGAATTTGTTGTATTATTTAATGATACTTTGGATGGTACCTTTTGTTTAGAATTATTTATATCAAAATCTAATACCTCATAGTAATTGTCATCTTCAATGGTATTTTGAGAAATTTGTTTTATATTTTTTTGATTAGCAGAATTTCGACTCCATAGATTACCGGAAATTTTTTGATTATTAGCTTGATTAAAGTGACTACTAGCTAAAAAATAAATAATAAATTTTTTGTTAATAAAATAGTTTTAAATTGGCAAAAGGTAAAGCTTTAAAATAATAAAAAGCAAATAAAAGCATAGCAAAAATAATGTGGTTAATTTTAACCTTATTAGAAAAATAAATAATATATTAAAGCCAATACTCTAATATATCATTATTGATTGTATAAGATTTAATAAAATTAAATCACTGTCAGCATTTTCCAAATAAATATTTTTGTATAGAAATAGTTTTATGTTAATGAATTTATTTTTGATAATAAAATAACATAATCTTCAAATTATATCGGGATCAATGAAAGTGATTGTTTTTCTAAAATGAATACTTACCTCCGGAATTATAATGATTGTCATATTGCATTCCTTTGTTTTCAAATATACTATGCATTGCTTCGACACGACTACTTCCTATTCTTTCGTTATTTATTTTTTCAAATGGATTATGTGTTCCTTTAATTGGTGATTCATATACCTGGTGGTTATTAAAATTTCCTCGACGTGAATGTATACTTCCAACATCATTCGCTACTGTTGTCAATAAATTTGCCATTTCATCAAGTTGATGTGAATCATTCGCCCTATGTTTTTTAGATAATGAATTTGATGCAGATGCAAGTTTTGGTAAACCTATACATGTATTTTTTTCATATTCTTTATTTATTTGTGCATATTGATTATTATTATTTTTATTACCTCCATTTAAAGGAAAACTTCTTCTTTTTGTATTTTCATCATTTACATTCATTTCAAGTTCAGCTACCAATGCATCTATAGCTTTCATAGCATCATCTTTTTTTCTTACAATTTTTAATGATCCTCCATTATGATTTCTTAACATTCCTGCATCTGGTAATGATTGTATAGATCCAAAGTTTTTATATGCCTTATTTTTGTCTTCATTTTTATCATTTATTTTCATAAAAATTCCACTATTATATTCATTATTATTTCCTTGATATTCTTGACTTTGAGCTCTATTATTATTACTTCTACCTATGGATAATTCATTTAAAGATACCATTGATGGAGGTTTAAAAAATTGAGATCCTGTTGGTTGATAAATGTTACCTTGAATTTGTTCTATACTTGGAATTTTTTTCATCATATTTTCTATTGGAAATGGTTGTGGTCTACAGGGATGTGGTTTTATTAAATAATTATTAGGTACTTGTTTTTTGATATTATTACTATCATTATTTACACTAGAAATACGTTTACGTTCCCTTTCTTTAGAATTAATTGCAGCAACTTCAGCTGAACAACTTCCAACTGAACCTTCATCACAATCAAAATTAGTAGGTTCATTATTATTAAATGGTTCACTTTTTTGTGAATGAACCCATGATTTAACATCATTAACAAGCCATTTTTGTGTAAAATCTAACTTATCTGAGGATAATTTTTTATTTGTAGGTGGTAATTTAATTGTTTCACTAACTTCAACAACATTATCTTCAATTAATGAATTATTTTGTGAATAGGATGGTTTACGAGATGAGGTATTTGATGAAACCTGTCCATTAGATTGATGATAAAGAGTAATATTTTTTATTGGATCAATTGTTCTTCTATTATTATTTTTTAATGAATTAAATTCATTAGAAGCATTTTTTCCAACATATCCAGTTGTAGGAAAAACATTTATTCCTTTACCTATTGATGTTTTTCTTTTATTTTCATCCATAATAGTATCTTTTTTAAAATCTTCAAATATTTGATCTAAATATTCTATAGCATCTTTAAATTTGTTTCGAGTTTGTTGATGTTTAAATTTAGCATTATCAATCATTTGTTCTACTTGTGTTGATGCTTTTTCTAATACCAAACTAAAAATGGCCATTAAATTTATAGGTATTAAAAAAAATTATGTTAAGAAAAATAATAAAAACAAGTTGATTGTATCTCATACATTTATAAGTTTATGATGTAAGTTAATATAACATAACTAGTAAAAAAAAATATTGAATAGTATATAGATACCCCAAAAATAATGTCAAATGATTAATATAATGAGAATATTTGATAAACAGTAAAAAATGTGTGATTTTATTTTTAAGGAATCATTAATCAGGATAAGATTTTTATCTAACTTTAAATATAATTGCATCTTAATGGGATAAAAAAATATATTTATATAAATTAAAACTAAAATATAATGTTTATTTTTATGATTATATAAAAATAAAGATAATTTTACAAAATGATAAAAAATAGTTATCTATTCTATTAATTGATAGAATGTTTTAAATTATGTTATTTTATTTTCTAACATTATGATTAGTTTTAAGTACAACATTGAATTAAACTCTTCTTGCCTATGTCAATTATTTATCAAATAAAATGGTTTATGTTAACAATGATGAAAAGTTAAATGAATATATTATTAGAACAATGTGTAACTTTTTGATAATAAATAATATATATATATATAACTACTAAAGGAGATATATTAAAAATTTAACAAACCTATTGTTAGAATCAACACTTGTTGTAGATTGTCTTCCATTTGATTCTCTATTAATCTGTGAATTTCCTGATGCAGGTAAATGTGCTGCATATCTTTCATGTCTAGGTTGTGAAGCTACCGCTGCAGCATGAGCAAAAGTTTGTGCTAATTTTTGTTTTGCTGGAGTATTACTTGAAGTCATAAAATTATTATGTGTTTGATGTATAGATTGATTGTTACTAGCTAAAGATAGATAAATAATGAATAATTATAATTTAAAAAAATTAGAAAATATAAGATAACACTACTTACAACTGTCAGCTGATAAATGTCTTTTATCATTTAAAGTATCTGGTGATGACCAAGTAACATCAAATGATGCATTCTAAAATATATCATAAGTAAATATAATTTAAGGTTAAAAAATAATGACTAACCATTGATTCATTAGGTTTTGAATTTGATCCTAAAAATGAATTAGTAATAGATGGATTGGCTCTTCTTAATACAACAGCTTTAGCTTGATTTTGCATTCTTTCTTCAAATGCAGAATGTGGTTTATCAAAAACTTTATTAATATTTGTTGAAGGCACATGTTCTCTACTTCTTAAAGGTCTTCTTATTAAATTTAAAAAATTGTCCTTTTCATTGTCACTTTGTTTATTATTAGTAACAAATTTTGGTTTATTCAAGTTAAAATTAACCATATCAATCATATTATAATTATTATTATTATTTTCAACAGAAGTTATATGTGATTTTGAAATATTTTTAATGGATTTTATTTTTGATGTATGTGCAAAATTAGGTTCAATTATTTTAACTGGTAATGGTGGATGATATTCAGATATTGTTGATGCAATACTAGGACTATCACAATGGCTAAATGTATTATTAGAATATGATGATAAAGATGAATTTTCTTCTATAATTGGTTCATGAATATATTTTTCTAAATTTCCTCTCTTTCTACGAACATATTCTTCTAATGTAGATGAGTCTGGTAATATTATTGGATCTCCTGGTATATAATTAGGATCTGCCTTTAAATGCTAAAAAATAAATTTATAAATGTATTAAAATTTAATTAAATATGTATAATTTTTACTAATAATAATAGTAAAAAAAAAAAAAAGAATATTTAAACAATTATTTTAATAGTAATAAAGTTGTTCCTATATATAAAAATATTTAAAAATGATTTTAATCGTATTTTATAATGTATCCTTTTTGTTTAAAGTTAATAATCACTTTTATTTTCTATCTTATTCTTCAAATATTATTGATAAGAGAGTCATCAGTAAGCCTATAACAATTAGGACATCTATATAATGTTATAGACAATTTTGAGCTAACAAATGCATATATCTCAATTTCTTTACCTTCTTTTTGCCAAAAGATAAATGAGAACTTTAAAATAAATAATAGAAGATATGTGTGTATTAGTTAGTTAATAATATAATTATTAAAGTGCCAACTTATTAAATAAATCGTTACTTAAAGTAATAAATTGATTTTAACAATACCATTAAATTATATCAAAGTTTAATTAACCCGGATATAAACGTTTAACATATATTTTTAAATTTCATTTTATTTAAAATATTCTTAAAACTTTAGTAATTTTGTTTAAAAAAAAACTATTACTATAAATTTTAAAAAAAAATGAAACTATTAAAGTAGTAATGTATTGAAATATAAAAGAATAAATGTAAACATACGATATATTTTTGGCTGTATTCAGGAATAATAGTTGGTTGAGTATCATAAATTGACGGATCTTCTAGTCTTAACCTCTTTAAAACTATACTAGCTCTTGTTTCATTATTTTTATTTCTTCTTCTATATGATGATTCAGGAGGAGCTGATGCTCTTTTCATTTCTTGAAAACATTTTACAGGTAATGTTAATGATATATCAACACTTAATGGTTCTTCAGTCATGGCTTTTGGTGTTAAACTACCAATTGAATGTATCGGTGAATATAAATTAATTTTTTTAGAAATAGAATTGAAATTAATATCAGTAATATTTGATGTCATAACTGTTACATTAGCTACTTTTTCTTCTGATTTTTTGATAACATCCAAGTCCAATAATTTTTGTTTAAGTGAAATACATTTACAAGAAAAGTTTTCACGTTGAATACTAAAAAAGATATAAAAAAAATAACCTTTGATTTACCTTTTGACTTTTCTGATAATACTTGTCTTGTTAACGTTTTTTTCAGAAATATTTTTTACTAATAATTTCTCAGTAGATATGTTTTCCACAAGTTTTTTAGGAATTTTAAAATTCTTTTTGAGGTTTTCTTTATTTCTTAACCTAAATAAAATTTTGATAAAATATATAAAAATGAAAAATGTATGTTATATGAACTAAAGTTTATATATAAACACACGTCTTATAACATATTTATGCGACAAAACTTGTCTTCAAGAACTTTATCATCTTTTCTTGCGCACTATGATGATTTACAAATCGTAGTCACAATATTATTCTAAGTGTTGCTTTTATCACTTTACTTGAATTTAAAAAGATGTAAAAATAAGTGAATGAATATTCTAAAGGATTGTTGATGTTTAAGAATTATTGTAAAGATATAATTTCTTAACTATACAATAAACTATCATATTAAATTAAAATTATTATACAAATTAATCCTTTTTTTATGTATATCATCATTTTTAGTATTTTATTATTATTTTTAAATTATTTATAATTTTAATTACTATTTTTTTTAATATACAAATACAAAATTTCGTAATAAAATTATTTCAAGATAAATGTTTTACATTTAAAACTTACTTTTTATCATAATATGTGTAATTTAATAATTCACATTGTTCCTTTATATTTTTTTTTAAATCAAATGAAGATCGAATTACAAGAATCTTTTTCTTTTTCCGTTTTAATTCTTTAAACGTTCCAGTCACATTTACATGAATATTTTTTAATACTTTTGTATAAATAACTTTTGAAATTTTTTCACATTCCAAAAATTTTGGTTCTGGAGCTTTGAAACATTTATTAATACTTATATTTATTTCATTGTTACCATTAATGTAAATACCAGGTATTGGAGGAATTTTTTTATCTTTTACTTTATTTAATGGTTTTTCTATACTTATATTTGGTATTCTTGAAGGTAATTTAAAATGAACAACATCATTATATTTAGATTCATCTGAAGATTCTTTTTCATTGTCATTTGTTACCTTTTTATTTTCATTACTACTATTAATTTTTTTATTTTCATTTACAACTATTGGTTTTTCGGCAATTGTTTTAATGAATGTTTTTACAGGTGTCCTTTTTATATATTCAGTATTAGGTGCATTATATTTTAATTCTTTTTTAACTTCATTTGTCTTTTTATTTTCTTTCATGTTATTTGAAATATTATTTATAAGTTCTTTACTTTTATCATTTATAATTTCAAGAGTTGTTGAAAGAGGTGTAATTATAGTTGGTGTTGATGGCTAAAATTATTATATAAGTTTTTTTTTTATAAATAATTTTATTAATAATATAAAATGTTAATTAAATAAAGTGTATTAATAATAAATATTTTATATTTTAAGTTATAAAAAGAGAATTAAGTAATAAAATAAACAAAATATATTTTTATTATAATTTTTTAATATTTATAATAAAACTAAAATTGAGATTTACTATCAACTTTGTATATTTTTATTTTAATAACCTAATACATCAAACTTAAGCTTATCTTCAATTAAAGTCTTAAATATTTTATATATTGTGTAATAACAATGCATCAAATTTTAATGAAAGACATATATTGATAATATAAACTTACAGGAAACTCTGTGATACTTGGCTGTTTTACAATTTTTTTTATTACAACTGGTTTTTCAGGTACTTGTAAATTTATTAGTGCTTCTAAAAAAAAATATATAATTTAAAAGAAAAATTTTTTTATAATTTATAAGAAATTAAATATCTTTGTTATGCATAGAAAAAAAATTTATTAAAACTAAATAACAAAATTTTTTTTTAGTTAAATCAAATAGTTAAACAGTAAAAAAAATTTACACAATTGATTGCATAAATAAAAGAAAGCTATCATTAAATATATTAAATGTATAATAACGTATTAGCATGCCTACAATTATGTTAGTAAATTAACTATATAATCAACCTTTAAACTTTTTTAAGTTATTTTATCTTAATAATTATAAAATTAATATAGATTTAAATCAATGGTTTTTTGCAAATAATATATATATAAAAAATAGTAAGTAGTAATAGTATATATAAAAATAATAATTATAAAACATACCATAATTTTCTTTTTTTATTTCATTATTAATCAAACTATCTTTTTTTCGAAGTTTCCTTTTCTTTTTCCCTAATATATCACGATTTTCTTTCATTTTATTCATATTTTCTTCACCACTTGATGATGATGATGATGAAGAGTAATCTTTTTTCTTATCTTTATTATCAATTGACGATTGTGAAAGAAGATTTTTTCTAGAATTTCTTCGTTCAGCTTAAAAGAAAATATTATATTTAATATATAGGAAGAATAAAAATAATTATATATATATATATATATAAAAATACAAAATAAAAATATTATTAGTAATATAAGTTTTATCATAGCATCTATAAACTTACTTCTCTCTTTGATAGATTTTTTATTATTAATCATTTTTATACCACTTTCTTTTATATCATCCATATGTTTATTTTTAAGAATATCTATTTTTATATCAGAAGTTTTATTAATACTATTATCTGTACTATTGTGCATTTGAGAAATTGATTTATTTAATTGTGAAGTTGAAGATTTATTAGAAATTATACTGTTATTCCAAGAACTTCGTGAAGTTATTGATTTTGACATTACACCTGAATCATTATCATCCTGAAAACTATTATATATTCCTGAAGTTGATTTATCAAATGAAGAAGGTATTTTAACATTTGGAGATAAATAAGGTGGAGATATTGATGTATTATCAAATACAGAACGATATTGTCTTACATTCATTGACATTTCATCACCAGAAGTTAATGAATCTCTTTTTGCAGCTCTATGTATCATATATTTATTTGAAACCTTTGATGCAATTTCACCAGTTCCTTCTAAATTTCTTAATCTCGCTGAATCTGCCAATCTTTGCCTCCATGGTCTTTCGTTTTTTGATGTAGAATATTGAGAACCCAAATTTGACATTGCTGAAGTAATTGCCATTGAATTTCCTCCATCTTTATAATTATTGCTTCTTCCTAAATAATTTGTTGTTAATGAAGAAGAATATAAATTAGATACGCTTCTTTTTTTACTATCAAAAATAGTAGAATTATTGGTTCCAATTTTATTTGATGATGATGCTCTTAAATTACTGCTATTTAAATATGGTACCGTTAATTTATTATTTTTATATGAATTTGATTGTAAAGCTAAAATTAAAATATATTAGAATATTATTACTAACTATTAAAAAGTATTAAAAAAAAAATGCAAAAATAAAAAAGCAAATAAATATATTTACAATAACTTCGTCCATAATTCAATGTTTCGTTATATCTATTATTTCTATTTGAATGATTATTGTTACTTTTTTGATTAAATAATGATGAATATTTACTTGAAGATAATGGCATATTAATATAATTATTTAGGTATGCATATTGATGTTTATACCCTATATTACTTTTATATCCATTATCTGTAACATTATTTTTGTTTAAATTTCTAAACTTACAATTATTCATTGTATTATCAATTTTTTCAATTGTACTTTTTGTATCGAATTTATATGTAGATTTTAAACCACTTGTATCAGTATAATTATTCGTTTTCGTAGAAGATATTAAACTACTACTAGTTTTTGTACCTAAATTTCTTTTTATTGCTGGTGATAATGAAAATGAATTAAATGGCAATGTAGTAGTTGACGTTGTTGGTTCGAAAGCCTTAGATAATCTACTGGAATGTCCTTTATATGCATCTGTTGGTTGAGTTTTATTCCACCGTACTGAATTCCAACTAAAAAAAAGTTTTTTTTTTAATAATATATTAAATAAATAATTTTTTTTATTAGAAGTATTAAATAAAATTAATATTATACCAGACAAAATAAGCAAAAAAAAAAAAAAATGCAAAAACTTTAAATTGGTAAATAAAGTTGAAAATGTAACATTCTTTTATACCTGTTTACATTAACATTTTCACCAAATTTTTGCAGCAAGTACCCAATTCTATATATGATATATTTAAATATATTTAATTTAAAAGAAAATTTAATTATTTAGATGATATTATAATAAGATAAATTTAATTAAGTTATATAAACATGATAATATCAAAATAATTTGATAAAAGAATCTTTTACTTACCTTGTTCCTACAGATCGTGGTTGAAGAGTTGCTGAAAGACTTCGTAACTCAGAACCAGTAGATAAATTATCATTATACTTTCTTCTATAAAGCCCAGTTGTTGAGGTATTTGAATTTCTATTAGTTATACTCATTTTTTATTATTAAATAAAGAAAAAAAAAAGGAAAGAAATTATTTCAATTATTTTATATAATATCTAATTTTCACACAGCATTAATTTCTTTGCCCTTTTCTTAAATTATATAGTATATAAAAAAATAATATATAATATATTCCACTTGTCTTTTTTTTTTTGACAAAAATATTTTTAGTATAAATATATCGTAGTAAAACTTTTTTTTTTACTACCAACTAATATTTTTCTTCAAACAAGTAATAAATATAATGTTTATTCTGATATATTTAAGACGAGCTAGAAAAATATTCCTAGAATATATGTTAGAATGTGGTAAGTCTATTAATATATTAGCAATCGGTAGCTGTTATATTAATGAGATTGAAGGAATAATGATATCGAAATATGTTGTGATTTTGTTAATATGTAAACGTATATTAATGTGACAACGTAAAGAAAGTTTATATAATAATAAATTTTATTTATTGGCAAGTGGACATATTATTTAAGATTATCTCCTATGGTATTTTAAAATTTTTCAAAAAAAAATTTAAGTTATAAAATATAACAAAAAAAAATTATTTTAAAATACCAATTTATTTTTAAATAAATAAATATTTATTTGTTTGAATCATTTTAACACAAATATAGAAGAAAATTTTTTATCCTTTTGTTTGAATATATTGTTAAAGATATTTAAAATTGTAACACAAACTTTATGGATAAGTATTAAAGTTTTATTAATAATAACTTAATGTAGTAATAATAAAAATTTATGAGGTAAGAAAATATCTAGAAACATTTTTGAATAAAATCAAATAGACAATTTTAAAGTTATCAATAATAAAGATTAATATAAATGTATTTTTAAGTTTTCAAATGATTTTGTCGTAAAATTATGGCTATTTAATTTAAAATATGTAATAAAATTTAACCTTATAATTAATATTTAAATAGTAAAAAAAAAATTTTTTTTAGAAAATTCAAATTAATAATAGATAATGTAATTGTTTCTTTAAAAAAAAAACTTCTAATGTTTTTAATATCTAACAGTAAAATATATAAAGTAATAATAAAATTTTGTTATTTTATATATTTTTTACGTAAGAAAATAAGTAAATTGAATATTAAAAATAATTAGTAACTAAACAAAATAATATATACAGTTTAATAATAATATTTATTAACTTATAAATTTTATTTTTATAGTAAAATATTATAAATTATAATATTATTGAAAATAACTATAAATATACTTGATTATAAGAATTATATGGTATTTAATAAAATTTTTATAAATATAGCAAATAATTTTATATGACTAATGTTTTATGATTAATTGTATTTAAATTAAAAAATTTAAAAAAAAAAGTAAAGTTTTTTTTAGACAAATTTATTCATTGTAACTAAAGTAAATGATGAAATTAAAACATTTCTAGTATAATAAAGTAATCAAATGACTTAAGTAAATTAATATTCAGCCTAGCTTAAATTAAATATGCTATCAAATTTTCAAGTGTTTGTGATTGATAGAAAATATTTTTTTTGCCTTAAAATTAAGTATTTTATGATGCTTTGCCTAGTTTACGTTACTTAAAATACTTTATAAATTTTAAAAATAAAGTAATAACTAAGTATTTATTTAGAAATTTTTATATAATATGTTGAATAAAAAAATGAATTTTTTTATTATAATCAAAGTTATTTATTATTTTTAATTTTAACAATATCAAGTATTTACATTACAAATAAATTTACTGAAACAATTATCTTTTTTTATAAATTAAATTATAATTTATTATGTGTTTATAAATTATATACTAATTGTATATTAAATATAGATTATAAAAAGTTATATATTTTAATAACATTTATTTATAATAAAAATTTTCTTGTTATCACGTAATAAACTTATCATTTTATGTAATTTTATTTAAAAAGAATAAACAGGAATGTAATATATTATTTGATTTTATTCAATTAATAGCAAATTTTAATAAATTAAAGATGTTTTTAAATTAATTATATTATAACATGAAATTATAGTGTATAAATTTTAAGTCATATATTTAAACAATTCATTATTGTTTAGTTATATTAGTAATTTTTTTTTATTTACTTATCTGATATTTATTAGTTATAATAAATATTATTTGTTATTATATTTTTATTATAAACAATATATTATTATTTTTATTTATTGTTAATTTTTTTATATTTTTTAGTTTTGAAATTTATTTGAAAATTTTGTTTACTTATTAACAATAATAATAAAATAAGTCTAAAAGTGTTCAATCGTTTAAATATTTTTATGGTAAATTTGATTATGTAAAAATTCAATTATCTCAAATTAATTTAAAAATGTATTTTAATATCATTATTTAGTTATCAAAAATAAAATTTGATACATTTATAAAAGTATTATTGAAGATGAATAATAAAAGAAGATAAAAAAATTAATCAACAGGAAAAAATTATAAATATTTGATTCAACAAAAAAACAAATGATTTTATAACAAAATTTCTTTCTAACAAATATAAATAATAAAAATTAATTTTTTTTATAACTATAGACAAATTTAATTATCTTATAAGTTATCTACATTAACAAAATAAATTTTTTAAGTAATGTATTGTTTCAAAAAAATGAAATTGAAAAAAATTAAATGAAAAATTTAATACTTCAAAATATCTACTTACTTTTTCAAATTTAGTTTAAAACTAAGCTTGAAACTAAAATTTACTTTAATGTCAATTCTTGAAACTGAATTACAAATAGAAAATTTTGTAGCTTAAAACATTTAATACAACTAGTTTATTTTAAATTAAACGAAAAATAATGGTAAGAGACAAAACGTTATCTAGTGATAATACATTAAATTATATAGTTTAATTTTAGAGTCACTGATGTACTAGAAATTTTTTTTGAATATCTGAATATTATACATATGTAAAATTTTTTTTTAAAATTACAATGTTGATTTTAATAAAAAATTTTCTACACTAAAACAACAAATAAATAAAGAAAAATAAGTAATTAAAAAAAACAACTTTTTTAGAATTTGGATATGACACTGCAGTCAATTGATAGCCCTTGAAACGGGATGAATTTTGAATATAATCAACAATATTCGAAAATTGAAACTTCAGGAGTTATAAGGATTAAAGTTTAGGAGCGAAATTGTGGAATATTTTTTTGTAAATCATGATTTTTATGATAATATTGTAAATTTTGAAAATAAATACATTTTTTTAGATCATTTTTTTACAACAAATTCATTAAGCCTATTCTCATCTTTATAGGACTTCTAAAAATGAAGTTATGATAAGAAATATGTTTCAAAAAATGTTTTAAGAATTTAGTGATAACTCAAGTCAATGAGGTCATAGGTCCATGAAATTTGATGCGCTGGGCTTCTTTTATAATTTAAGGTGTACCCTACGTTGAAAACTTTTTTTTATTTCCAATGTTTCTTGAGATATGAAGCTTGGTATTTTTTCGCGCGCAATCTATTGTCACCATTTTTTTATATCTCGAAAGTGCTTTAAGATATAAAAATTTTTTGAAGGCAGACCCCATTTGAAAACTCATTTGAAGACGATTGCAGAAATCTGATTTCATTTATCTTCATTATGAAGCGAGATATGACCAAAGGCGGAAATTTTTCTAAAATATTCATTGTACCCGACTTTTCAGTATCTTAGAAAATACTTATCCTATGAAGATGGGACCAGTTTCATTCGACTTCTATCTAAAAGTAGGTGTAGATTAATAAATTCTAGAGCTATAGCATCATTATTTTCAGAGATTCAGAAAGTGGCTGAAAATATTCTAGATTTCGGACTTTACCTCTAAAAATGTGAACAAAAAAAAACAACTTTTTTTGGAATTTGAATACACCACTATAGTCATTCGATAGCCCTTGAAATGGGATGAATTTTGAATATAATCAACAATATTAGAAAATTAATAGTTCAGGAGTTATAAGGATTCAAAGATGAAGGGCGAAATTGGGGAATATTTTTATGTAGTTTTCGACTTCTATGATACAATGAGATATTTTTAAAATAAACAGTTGTTTCTAGATCACTTTTTTACGACAAATTCATTAAGCCTATTCTCATCTTTATAGGACTTCTAAAAATGAAGTTATGATAAGAAATATGTTTGAAAAAAAGTTTTAAGAATTTAGTGATAACTCAAGTTAATGAGGTCATAGGTCCATGAAATTTGATGCGCTGGGCTTCTTTCATAATTTAAGGTGTACCCTACGTTGAAAAGTTTTTTTTATTTTCAATGTTTCTTGAGATATGAAGTTTAGTATTTTTTCGCGCGTAATCTATTGTCACCATTTTTTTATATCTCGAAAGTGCTTTAAGATATAAAAAAATTTTGAAGGTAGACCCCATTTGAAAACTCATTTGAAGACGATTGCAGAAATCTGTTTGCATTTATCTTCATTTTGAAGCGAGATATAACCAAGGGCGGAAATTTTTCTAAAATATTCATTGTACCCGACTTTTCAGTATCTCAGGAAATACTTATCCTATGAAGATGGGACTACTTTCATTTGATTTCTATTTAAAAGTAGGTCTAGATTAATAATTTATATAGCTCCAACATTATTATTTTTAGAGATATAAAATTGGCTGAAAATTTTCTAGATTTCCGACTTTACCTCTAAAAATGTGAACAAAGAAAAACAACTTTTTTTGGAAATTGAACATGCTATTATAGTCATTCGATAGCTCTTGAAATGGGATGAATTTTGAATATAATCAACAATATTCGAAAATTAATAGTTCAGGAGTTATAAGGATTCAAAGATGAAGGGCGGAATTGTGGAATATTTTTTTTAAATCTTGACTTCCATGATAAAATTGTAAATTTTAAAAATAAATACTTTATTCTAGATCATTTTTTTACGAAAAATTCATTAAGCCTATTTACATCTTTATAGGACTTCTAAAAATGAAGTTATGATAAGAAATATGTTTGAAAAAAAGTTTTAAGAATCTAGCGATAACTCATGTTAATAAAGTCACAGATTCATGAAACCTGATGCGCTGTGCTTGTTTTGTAATTTAAAGTATACCCTACGTTGAAAACTTCTTTTTATTTCCAACGTTTCTTGAGATATGAAACTTAGTACTTTTTCGCGCGTAATCCATTGTCACCATTTTTTTATATCTCAAAAGTGCTTTAAGATATAAAAAAGTTTTGAAGGTAGACCCCATTTGAAAACTCATTTGAAGACGATTGCAGAAATCTGATTTCATTTATCTTCATTATGAAGCGAGATATGACCAAAGGCGGAAATTTTTCTAAAATATTCATTGTACCCGACTTTTCAGTATCTTAGAAAATACTTATCCTATGAAGATGGGACCAGTTTCATTCGACTTCTATCTAAAAGTAGGTCTAGATTAATAATTTTCATAGCTCCAACATTATTATTTTTAGAGATATAAAATTGGCTAAAAATTTTCTAGATTTCCGACTTTAACTCTAAAAATGTGAACAAAGAAATACATCTTTTTTTGGAATTTGAATGCACCATTATATTCATTCGATAGCCCTTGAAACGGGATGAATTTTGAATATAATCAACAATATTCGAAAATTGAAACTTCAGGAGTTATAAGGATTCAAAGATGAAGGGCGAAATTGTGGAATATTTTTTTTAAATCCCGTCTTCCATGATAATATTGTAAATTTTGAAAATAAATACATTTTTTTAGATCATTTTTTTACAACAAATTCATTAAGCCTATTTTCATCTTTATAGGACTTCTAAAAATGAAGTTATGATAAGAAATATGTTTGAAAAAATGTTTTAAGAATTTAGTGATAACTCAAGTCAATGAGGTCATAGGTCCATGAAATTTGATGCGCTGGGCTTCTTTCATAATTTAAGGTGTACCCTACGTTGAAAACTTTTTTTTATTTCCAATGTTTCTTGAGATATGAAGCTTGGTATTTTTTCGCGCGCAATCTATTGTCATCATTTTTTTATATCTCGAAAGTGCTTTAAGATATAAAAATTTTTTGAAGGCAGACCCCATTTGAAAACTCATTTGAAGACGATTGCAGAAATCTGATTTCATTTATCTTCATTATGAAGCGAGATATGACCAAAGGCGGAAATTTTTCTAAAATATTCATTGTACCCGACTTTTCAGTATCTTAGAAAATACTTATCCTATGAAGATGGGACCAGTTTCATTCGACTTCTATCTAAAAGTAGGTCTAGATTAATAAATTCTAGAGCTATAGCATCATTATTTTCAGAGATTCAGAAAGTGGCTGAAAATATTCTAGATTTCGGACTTTACCTCTAAAAATGTGAACAAAAAAAACAACTTTTTTTGAAATTTGAATACGCCATTATATTCATTCGATAGCCCTTGAAACAGGATGAATTTTGAATATAATCAACAATATTAGAAAATTAACAGTTCAGAAGTTATAAGGATTCAAAGATGAAGGGCGAAATTGGGGAATATTTTTATGTAGTTTTCGACTTCTATGATACAATGAGATATTTTTAAAATAAACAGTTGTTTCTAGATCACTTTTTTACGACAAATTCATTAAGCTTATTTACAACTTTATAGGACTTCTTAAAATGAAGATATGATAAGAAATATGTTTGAAAAAAAGTTTTAAGAATTTAGTGATAACTCAAGTTAATGAGGTCACAGAATCATGAAACCTGATGCGCTGTGCTTCTTTTGTAATTTAAAGTATACCCTACGTTGAAAACTTCTTTTTATTTTCAACCGTTCTTGAAATACTATACTTGGTACTTTTTCGCGCGTAATCTATTGTCACCATTTTTTTATATCTCGAAAGTGCTTTAAGATATAAAAAAATTTTGAAGGTAGACCCCATTTGAAAACTCATTTGAAGACGATTGCAGAAATCTGATTGCATTTATCTTCATTTTGAAGCGAGATATGACCAAGGGCGGAAATTTTTCTAAAATATTCATTGTACCCGACTTTTCAGTATCTCAGGAAATACTTATCCTATGAAGATGGGACTACTTTCATTCGATTTCTATTCTAAAGTTGATCTAGATTTTTAATTTTTGTAGCTATAGCATTTTTTTTTGGGGATTCAGAAATTGGCTCAAAATATTAAAGATTACCGACTAAACCTTAAAAATTGTGTTAAAATATCAACAATTTTTTGAATTTGAATATGCTACTATATTCATTTAATAGTCTTTGAAATGGGATAAATTTTATTTATAATTAATAATCTCTTAATTTTAGAGTCACTTATAAATTAGAAATATTTTTTTATTTATTTATATGATAATTTTGGATATTTATGTAAAAAAATATTTTTTAACTTTGAACATAATAAAATATTTTTTCCAAAACTTTTTATTTCTGTTTTCCAATTATCAAATGTTTAAATTAGTATAAATTTAATTAAATTTTTAAAATACTTTATTTATTTTATTTTTATTAATTCAGTTCGTCAATGATTTTAAAAGATATTTAATTATATTCTTAAACCAATGATATAGCAATTTTTAAAAACTACCTTCTCTTAATTTTTCTAATTTTATCAGTTAAAACCTTTTAGTATTTGTATAAAAGATTAAAAAATTAGTTTGAAAAATGTTTTCGAATAACAAAATAATTATCTTATTTTTCAATAAATGATATCTCTTATGATTATAATATTTTTTAATATTTAAATGTTTTATAAAAATTTTTTTCCGTGTTTATAAAGATTGTAATAAAAAAATTAATAATAAACAAAAATATATTTACATACTTTTATCCAAAAAAAAAATGGTTCTATCAAAATTGAAAAGTACCCAAAAATACTAACAACAAAGTATTAACAAAAAAATAATAACAAAAAAACATTAATAAAAAAATGTACTAAGATTTTTTTTTCTTATCATATTCTGCCAACAACTCATCAACAATTGTTCTTTTCCTTTCTTTATTAGTTAATCTACTTGAGTAAAAGTCGGCTTTCGTTTCAATTACAGTACCAATCTGAAAATGTTTTGGTAATTCCTTAGAGGCATTCTTTTTATAATGTGCTTTTGGGTCTATAGCACCACGCATTTGTATCACTTCAAGATCTCGACGAATTTCATCCGTCATTTCAGGTGATTTCATGTCAAACCACCCTTTTCCTGCTGTTTCTTCACGATTAAGCTAAAAAAAATTTATGATTTAAGGAAAATATTATAATTACTTTTCTTTCTTTCTTCTTTTCACCAATTTTTTTATCTCTCATACATTGACCTATATTTTTTTCAATTGCTGGTCCTACAACTGAATTTTTCATTATCTAAATATTTATATTAAAAAATTTATATGAATAACATACCTTATTAATATCAGGAGATATTTTTATATTTACATCATCAAGAATTCCTCTTTTTTTTTTTATTAAAGGCATACTAAATATAATTTTATTTCTTATATATTATATATAATAGAGTCAATATAATTCCAATATATATAAACATGTATATCTTAGTTGGAAAATAATATAAAGTAAAAGTTTATAAAATGTTGCCTTTTTTAAAGAATTCATTTTCTGTATTTTCTAAGGCACGTTCCTCTGCTTTTGGATTGATTAATCAAAATGGATCCCAAACTTTGAATAATGAATTTTTACTACCTTCTTCTTATGATATTTTTCAAGTCAGAGGTTAGTTCTCTAGTAAAACGTTTAATATTATTTAATATTTTAGGTAGAAAACGTTGTTTAAAAGGAACTATCTCACGTCAACAAAGATTAGAAAAAAGGTTGAAACGTGAAGCTAAAGAAGCTGCTAGAAAACAATATAATTTTATGGAAAAAATTCAAATTAGAAGAATGAAATCTTTACTTTCACCATCTGAACAACATCCAGGACGTTATATTCCTGAAAATGAAACTAGCCTTCCTGATCACCCAACAACAAATGTCTTTTTTAATCATCAAGTTAAAACACAATTTTATCCAATTACTGAAGCATTAAAAATGCATAGAGAACTCCAACAACCTGCAATTTTTAATAATCCTAAAGGATTTATAAAATTAAGAATAGAATTAAATATGACAACTAAGAAGAAGACAAAAATGATTGCTAATAGTGATCATATCATACCTGTTCCTTATCCAGTTGAAACGAAGGAGAAAAGGGCTATCTTAGCGTTTGTGGCTGATCCTCAATTACAAGAATTAGCTGTTGAAAGTGGAGCTGAATTAGCTTTAGGACCAGATGTTATTAAAAAAATAATAAAAGGACAATTTAGGATTGATGATTATGATTTTTGTGTGGCACATTCTGATATGGGATCATCAATATTACCATTAAGAGGTATTCTCAAATCTAGACTTCCAACAAAAAACAATGGAGCTTTTGGAGAAGATTTACCTGAAATGATAGATAAATTTAAGAAGGGTGTAAGAATGAATGTTGTTGGTGATCCTGTATACCCACAATGGGGTTTATCTACTCCCGTCATCGGAACATTAAATATGACAGATGATGAAATTTTATGTAATATTAAGACAATAATACAGGCATTATGTAATCTTCGTGACCCAAACTTAGGACCTTTTATAAATCGTGCTGTTATGATGGTTGGAAAAAATCAATTTTATGTTCCTGTAGATGTTAATGAATATATACCAGTAGAAAAAGAGGAAGAAAAAAAATAATTTTATCATTAAAATTTTTTTGTTAATATTATAGTAATAGTTGTTATATAGTTCGGTTCTTTTTTTTTTAAATAATTAGAAATATTTTTCAAAAAGTATTTGTAAACTAAATTTTTTATTACTACTCATTGCAGGTTTTTTAAAATAATATACTGTTAACAAAGTAGGGAGTAATCTAACTTTTTACATTTATTATATCATAATACTACTAATATTATTTAAATGAAACTTATGACAGTCTATATACAATGTATAATGTATTTAAGTATTAAAAGAATTGAAATTTTTTATGATATATCTACATAATTAAATACAAATATTTAATCGAAATATATTTTAACAACTATATTCAGGTTTTGTTATTTGTTTCGTAATAATTGAGTTCTAATTTGTCTTCAATTTTTATATGATTATTGGATAACTTTATTTGCTTGAATACTTCAATTTTTTCTGTAATTGTGAAGTTTAATTGATTAAAAAGTTTTATACTTTTAATGTTATTGTCATTAATGATAGCAAAAAAATTATTAAAATTTAACACTATTTGACAATATTTAATCATAAGTTTCAGAGCTTCCTTTGCACATCCCTGTTTTCTATAATCTTTTTCAGCAATCATTACCGAAAGTTCAATACTGTCTGAGTGTACAAATCCATTTATATCACCAATCATTGCCCCAACCTTAAAAATATTATCTAAAAATTAAAAATTAAAAATTACCTCATCTTTATTTTTATCGTATAATTCTTTTGATAATATTATAAAAGTTAGCTTGTCTTCATCATTCTTCCATGATTTACACATTTCAATTTCCTCCTCAATTGATAACTCTTCAGAATCAGTTTCTTCTCTCAAAATAGGACATTGCATCCATTGATGATATTTTCCTACATGTTTTAAAGTATAAGGAACCAAAATAATTTTTGTTCCAACAATTATAGTATTTTTATTTATTAACATTTATATAGAATTAAAATACAAAAAATGTCTTACTCCGAAAATTTTGGTGTTTTGAAGACGTTTATTAATGAATATTAAACTAGAAGAACAAAAATTTATTAACAAACAAAACATATGAAATAACGTTATATTAATTCAGTTCAAGTATTGAACATAAGCCTTATTAGCTTCACAAGTTTTATGAAATTCTTGTTTTGCTCGTATAGTTAACCCATCATTATTGTAAGCGGCAAATAATTCGGTTGCAAGCATTTGTGCTAAATTACTTTCTCCATGATGAGCCTTAGTCCTACAAATATCTCTCATTGATTTCATTGCTCTAAATTCAGCTTCACTATCAGTTATAGAACGTGGAATTTCATAAGATATACCACCCTTAACAGTTTTTTGAAGTTTTAGCATTGGTTTACAATTTGAAATAGCTACTTCTGCTATTACAAAAGGATTTAATTCTATTGCTTTTTTTTCATTATCAGATGCCTTAAGCCAACTTTTGTATTGTTTCCTTTTTATAATTTCTAATGCTTCTAAAACATTATTTCTAACAATATCTTTTTTACCATCTTTCATACATACACGAACAAGCTTATCAACTACATGATTTCGGTAAAAAACTGGTGATTGATCAAAATTCATTGCTTTTGCATGTTTAAATCTTCTCTCATCATCTTTTGCTAATGGTTTTTGAAGCTATAAATTATATATAATTTATATAATTATTCCAAAACTTACTTCTTCATAATCAACAATTGGTTCAATAAATATTTTTGGATCATAGACAGTATGTAGGACTTGTGTAAATTTAGAAAAATTTCTTAAAATCAAAGTACTAGATGTAGATATACCTAGTAATTTTAAATAAGAAGCCATTTTTAAAAAAAATTATATATATATATATTCAGATTGATAGAAAAAAAAATTTTAAAGATTGTTATCTTAGTTATCTCCTGTGTGGAAATAAACATAAAAAATTTTAAATATGTATATTGATACAAAATTTATATGACTAAAGTATACTTCAACAATTATAATTAATATTTTTTAACATTTATTTAAACAAGAATATATAAGATATATCTTGAAAATTATTAGTAATTTAAAATGAATAAAGAAAGTGAAAAATTATTGATGGCAAATAATAACTGGTTTATTAAACATATTTATCTTTTTATTTATATTATTGTGTAAAAAAGAATAATTGTTAATTTTTTTTTTCAATTTAAATACATTATTGGTTAAAGATTTATTTAAAATTTATCACTTTTAAAGAAATATATATATTTGAAATTTTATTTTTAATTTGTTATAAGTGCTATAATAATGTCAATGATTCATTAAATTTAAAATATTTTATTATTATATATTTACATTATATCAATATAATTTAAATTATCATGGATGATTAATTACATTTCTTTCTAAAGATATATATATAACTTTAAAAAGTAATTCATATAAAATTTACAAAATCTGTTTTGACGTATTAATTATTGTATTGTTAATTTAAAATTGTATAAATGATAAAATGATATATCTTTATAAAAATTATTATATATTTTGTATTAAATATAACTTTAACTTATTACTATATATTTTTCTATTATTATGTTGTTTTTTTAATTTATCATTATCTGAAAGATGCCCATTATTTTTTGGAGCTTATGAATGTCCAAAAAATTATACATGTATAAATGGAAATTGTCAAAAAGATGGTATAATATCAAAGACATGTGATAATGTTGTTTGTGATGATGACTTCAAATGTTTTAATGGTGTTTGTTGGCCTGTTGAAGGTCTTCCATGTGATAGAAATACATTAGTTGATAAAGATGTAGCTAATGCTATGACATCAGATTGTGGTAGCAAAGGAAAATGTATTAGTGGACGTTGTAGAATTGATCATTGTTGGAATGTGGTTTGTCAAGAAGATGAAATGTGTAGAGGTGGAAAATGTTACAAAATTGTTGATAATTTTTGTTGGAATTCATTTAATTGTGGACCACGTTTTAAATGTGTTAATAATAAATGTAAAATTATTGATGAATTACCAAGAGAAAAATGTAATTGTGATCCTGGAATGATTTGTAAAAATGGTCAATGTATGATGCAAGATAATTGTGTTAATATTGCTTGTGAAGCAGAAGAAGTATGTATAGATGGTGTTTGTAGTAGTTTATTAGGAACAAAATGTGCATATAATGGTGATTGTGGAGATGTTTTAATTTGTAAACAAGGTATTTGTGTTGAAGATTTAGAATGCCGAAATAAGTGTCCATATGATAATGTTTGTAGAGAAGGTTTATGTTCAAATATTCAAGGATTATTATGTGAAGAAAATTCATGTTCCGAGGGGTATGAATGTATTAATGGTGAATGTTTAAAAAATAGTAAGTAATAAATTTTTTTTAAAATAATTTTTTTTTTAGATTGCATACATACAGTATGCCAAATTGGAGAAAGATGCGATAATGGATTATGTATTCGTGTTGAAGGTTCATTTTGTTCACATGCTCCAAGAGATTGTGGTCCATTATTTAAATGTATAAACGGAGTTTGTCGAGATTTTATTAAAGATATGATGATTCAATAATATTATTTTTTTTTCACAATAATTTTTTTTATTTTTTTAAAAAATGATAAATAATAATATTTTGATAAAAAGAATAAAAGTTAATATTTTGTTAAAAATATTGTAATTATTATCATTATTAGATAAAACGGGAACAGAAAATTTTATTCTTGTGTTACTTTCTTCTAAAATAAGTAAATATTAAGTTAAAATAAATGAGTTTTTTTTTGTGTATATGCCATTAAAAACATTTAAGTAAATTTAACTTACGGGTATTTAAAAATTGATAATGAGCATAAAAGCCTGTTGCATCAAAAATGTCGTTAGTTTTAAATAACATCCTGAAGTAATTTGATTCACTTAATATTACAGAATTTGGCTTTGTTTTTCCACAAAATCTTCTATTTGTTCTATCAACTGTTTTGTAATTACTAAATAAAACATAGTCAGATTGTGTTGAATCTTCACAACCAGCAAAACCTTCTACATCAAAATAATCGAAATTAATAGCCACAACATATCCATCCTGTGCAATAAATATATATTCACATTCTAAATTTCTAGGATAATATCCTGGATAATTTATTGACATCATTGTTCCAGATTCATGATTTGACATATTAAATATAAAAGCACATTTTTTTGAAGTATCTCTAATAGCGTCCATATTAATAGTTTCAGTAATATCATTTAAAAATCTATATTTTAATTGAAAACCATGATTTGACATCTGACTTCGTAATACATCAGATTCTCTTGGAATATACTCAATTGCAATAATATTTTTAGGTGACATTAATTGAGGTGGTTCTTGAGATTCACAAAAATCATTTATTTTAGACATTCTTGATCCTATTAAAACATGAACACCAATATGATCATGATCTTGACATCTAAAAAAATTTTTTATTTTATGTTAAAAAAAATAATTTATTACCCTTTAGTTTCATTTACATTGTAATCAGATAACCCAACTTCTAAATTAAATTTTGTAAATGTCAATTGAACATACTCTCCAACAGCACCAATAAATAAAATATGACATTTTTGATTAGATAATCCATGTACTTGAGAGTCAAATATTCCTTCTTTATATACAATTTGTTGATTATCTTCATTTTTCTTAGCCTCATTAGCAGCTTTTGATGATATAATTTTGATAGGACAAATTCTGTTGCCTAATATCATTATATGATTAATGTGAGATATAATAATAATAAATGAAAAAATAAGAACCATTTCAAAACTATTCTAATAAAATATTTATGGTTTTAAATTTGAGGGTTTTATGTGAATGTTATATTAAAGAAAATAGTCAATAAAAGCTTTTATCTATTTTGGAAAATTAATAATGTTAGAGTTTAGGAAATAAAATGAGACATTGTTAAATATGAAGAAAATAAGAAGAAAATATAGTAAATACTAGAAATATGTATTTGTACTTACTTTTTTCATTATTTAAATTACTGTTAATAGAAAATAAAAATTGTGATTGAGGTGCAATTGCCTGGATATCTATTTTTAGTGAAGCTGCTAACATTGTTAATTCATACCAAACAATATTGTCAATGGATGGAAAATTATCTGTTTTTTCAAATATTTTAAATAAACTATTATTTTTGTTAGTAATAAAAGATGTATCATTACTAATATTACTAAATTCTAATTGTTGATGTTCAAAAGTTAAACTAAAACCTAATGTCTAAAATATAATAATATTTATAATATATTAAAATAAATTTCTTACATTTAATGTATTTTTTCCTGTTTTATAATCAATTTGAAATCCTATTGATGAAATATAATATAAAGGATATTTAAAACCACTACAAATTTTTTCAATTAATTCTTTGGTTCGTAAATTTTTTACCAACAAATAATCACTTTCACAAGAATCATTTGGAAAATCAAAAAATGTTATATTAACAATTAAATTTTTACCATCAATAGCTGGAATATAATAATGTACCAAAATATTATTTGGAGGATAATATGGAGCATTTGGAGAATATAAATTTCCTTTAAGTCCATAAGTCTCAAATTCATAATCACTATATTGTAAAGCATTTTGTTTATAACTAGCATTATCAAGTAAATTATAATGTGCTACAAATCCATGTGATTTTCCTGTTTCTGATAAAAATAAAATATACATATAATTATATTTTGATATAAATGTAATATTTGAAAATATTTCATTACTACAATATTCTGAAAATGATTCTGTATCTTTAGAAATTTCTGTTGTATTGACATTTGTATAAATTCTAATATAATCAGTACATCTAGGCGATCGTGGTAAAAATAAAAAATAAGAGAAGTATAATTTTATTGAATAATTATCAGGCGCTACAATCTGATAAATATTACAAGTTTTTGGATTAGATGGTTGAGGGAATAATGGAGACGTCAATATTCCTTAAAATTTTAAAATAAATTATTATTATTTATTATTACCTTTTTTATTAGAAAAATTTAAAATTTCACAATTATAATTAATATCATTACCAGAAATAACTATTATTATTATAGCAAATAAAAATATCATAGTAAATATTATTTTCTCTTAAAATTTGTTCTTTATTATTGTTTGCCATTTTATATAAACTATCCTAAAAATTTATGAAAGATTATAAGTATTAAGAAAAAGATTTATAATATAATACAATTTATAGAAAGCATTATAAATAAAGATATACAAACCAAAAACTATATTATTAAAAAATAAGAAATAATTATAAAATTAAGTAAATTTTTAATAAGAGATTTATTGGCAATAATTACTTAGATAAAAAATAGATATCACATTTAATAAGAACAATTATACTAATATTATTTATGATTAAAAAAAATATTATAATAAATATTATTTTAAAATTATTATAAACTTATCTATTCACAATATATCTTTATCTCTTCACGAGATAGTTTATCTGAATAAGTTATTATTTTCTAAATCTTTATATCCATAAATTTTATAATTAATAAAAGCAAATATTTTACTATTAAAAAAAAAGTTATTACAATAATAATAAATAAGTAGTTTCTAATAAATAACAAAATAATTTTGTATATTACACTCCTTTCATTGTCAAAATAATAATATTTTTTTTTAATATTAATACTTTTTTTTTTCTGTAAACTATAAATATTTGGTATTTTATTTTTTTACAAAAATACTACTAATAAATATTGCAATTAAAATCTTTAGAAATAATATAATTATTAAATTTAAATAAGCTTTTAATTTTATTTTATGTCATTTTTCTAAAAATCTTAAAAAAAGTTAAATGTTTATATTCATTTTAAAATTTTTAGTATCAATTGCCTCAATTTTTTTTTTCAAAAAAGTTTTTTAAATGTTTAAGTATTCAAAAAAATGCTCTTTATAATTTTATCCTCTCCCCATTTTTATTGAAAAAAAAAATTTTTTTCTTCCATTGACAAGATAAAAATTACTTTAAATTTTCATATAAATAATAAAAAAAGAATAAAATAAAATTGATATTTGTTTTATCATTTTGTTCATTCCAATTAATCGATTTTAATATTTCAACATATTGAATCATCTGAAAGTTCTTTAAGTTAATTCTGCTGGAAAGAAAACTATTCAATTTCTTTGTAAATATAACTTAATTTAGTAATTTTTCATTTTGTTGAAAACAATATAAATAATAAAAAACTTTAAAATTAAAAAAAAGTACTTATTTTTTTATGAAATTAAAAAGGATTCTTATGTTAGGTGATGTATGTGTAAAAAATTCTAAAAAACACTACTTTCAAAAGAAATTACTAAAAATACTAAAAGTCAGTTGATTTTAAAATTTGACATAAAAAAATGAGAATAAAAATTATTTTAAATAAATATTAATAACTTAAAAAGGAGAGGAAAGAGATATAATCATATAGAACTAAAAAAAGATTTATTTACTCAATTTAAGTTTGTATATTTAAAAGAATATTTAAAATCTATTTATGGATAATTATAATCAAGAGAAAAAGAGCGAATTGAACGTTTTACAAATTCTGATGTTTTTACTAATAAATTTTTTTTACTTAAATCTTGAATCCAATCTTCATTTGGTTTATCCGTAATTATAAAAGTATTTATAGGAAGAGAGGGAGATAAATTATTATGAAAATTATTTGCATCATCTTTTGTTATGTAAAATGGAACAACATGTTTTCTATTTTCAAGTACATCTTCAATAGACCATTTATCTTTCAAAAGTTCACCCTCTCCAAGTATAATCCATCTTTGTAATTTATTATATAATTTATTCTCAACTCCACTTTTATGAATATAAAAACAACATCCACGAAATAGATTTGGTCTCATTGCTAGTTTAGATTTTGGACCCTCTTTTAAATTTGAATGTTCATATTTACCATTGTCTAGAAGGATACCTTTAAAATATACATATTTATTCTCTTCAATATTAAATTGGTCAATTGAATTAGATTCAAAAATTAATTTTATAGAATTTTCATGTAATACATATACCCGTCTAATTAAAGCTTCATATAATAAATCTGATTCTTTAACCATATCTAAAGGTAATGATTTTGTTATCCAATGCGTAGTTACTTTTGATAATGATGTTACTTCGTAAGATTTTCTCAAAGGTATTTGTTTCCATTTTTTTATAACTTCTATGTTTATTGAAGAATCAACCAAAATTTTTGGTAAAAGTTTAAAATAATTATTTTTTATAAATGATTTCCTTTTAGAACTATTTAATAAAGATTTAATTTTATCATCATAATCACAAATATCTATTGGTGTAAGACCAAAAATGTCTTTTGCATAAACATCAACACCAATTTTAGAACAAAGTTCTTTAATAATTGAAGTTCTTTTAAAAGTAACAGCTAAATGAAGTGGTGTTTTAGCATCAAATCCACCATGAGGATTTATATAATGATTACAATCCTCAATTAACCATTTAACTATTGAAAGTTTATTTGTAAGAACCGCATAATGTAATGGTGTCATACCAAAATTATCAAATTTATTTATATCAAAATGATTTTGTTCTTTGAATGTTTTAATAGATTTAATTGTTGATTTAAATTTTTTTAGCAAATAACAAAATTCAGTAAAAGCATCTATTCTATTGTCAATGTTCAAAGAAGCTAGTTCTGAAACTGTTAATGACAGTCGTGTTGTTTCTAAAGATATTCTATCAATATATTGACTTTCAATAAAAGTTTTTGGAAAATTTTCTTCATTTTCTTTTATATATGCTTTATCTAAAAGTGGAAATTTATTTCTTAAATATGGTAAAGTAGAATCCCCATATCTTATCAAAATTTTTTCTTCAATAAAAGAATTTATAGTTTCTGATTCACTAGTATTATAACAAAATTCATTTTTATTGACTTCTAAAAGGTCAGAACGATTTATAAAAACATCATCATTCTGCTTATTTAAATTATTAATTCTTTCTATATCGTTTTCTTTCTTTAAACTTATATTGTCATTAGGTTTAATTAATTCTAGAGGTGAGCCTTTTCTTTCACTTGTGTGGTCGGATTCAAAAAAATTACAATCATCTTGCTCCGCATTTTTTATTTCTTCTTTTATAAAATTTTCTCCTTCCTTTGTTCTATCCATTACAGATTCAAACACAGTACAAAATCTTTTTAAAGCAAATGTTTCTTTTGGAATAATTTGTTTTTTTGAATTTCCAATACCTGGAAGTGAAGGTATTTTAAATAATTTGTCACCTCTACTGGGTACTGGAAACTGAGAAGCAGTTATAAATTTAGTGTTATCAACAAGCATTTGTGAAGCAAAAATATTAATATCTTCATTCTCTCTATTAGTTTCTTTAATAATGTTAGCAGCAAAATCTGCCTGAGTTTGAAATAATGTACAAAAATTATAATCATCTTTAGGTGATTTTAAACAATCACTATTATTATCAAAGTTAATTTTATTGTTAAAAAAAAGTTGTTGAGTTGCAAATAATATATTTGGATTTTCTTCATTACAATTTATTTTTTTATTTAAAGTAGAATAAGTATTTTGTTGTGATAAATCATTATTGGAATAACTATCCATTTCTTCAGTAGATTGAGATTTTCTTGACACTAATATACTATCTTTAAACTGAACTTTTTTAACTTTCTTTTCATTAACTTCATTACACTCTTCTGGACTATTTTTGATATATTTACTATATGAATCAGACAGTCTAATTGAAGGACTCAAACTAAAATCATTGTAATCTTGATATGTATCATTAAAAAAAACAACAGAATTATCATTGTTTTCATCATAACCTAGTCGACTTTTTATAGTATCCATTAAATCTGGTAAATTAAAAGTACATTCAGACATTACAATCGACCTTAAATCTGTATCATTAGAGGATAAACTGTTGTCCTCTGATTCTTGACTCTCAAATGTTATTGGTTCATATTGACTGTCATTAAAAAAATTTGTGACTGTATCATTAACTTCCTCAGAATATTCTATTTCATGCATTAATTTTAGTAGTGAAATTTTATGTGCTATTTCATCACGAAGTTTTGGATCAATGATAGTCTAATGAAACTTTAGTATTAAAAATATTTAAATTTATTACTTACTTGTAACATACAAAAAATTGAATATTGACTTTCATTCCAACTCGGAAGTCCATTTTCATCAAAGGAAAAAAATTTCCGCTGTTTATTATCAGAATTTTGTTGATAAAAACTCATATTTATTTTAAAAAGATATTAGTTTTAAATTTGTTAGAAATAAAATATTAAAAAATTCTAATTTTTGTGTTAATTAGTAAAAAAAATACAATTAAATACAATTGAATTAATATATTTATAAACAAACCGGTACTTTCAAGCATTCGAAATAAGACACATGTTTTTATTAATTGGAGTTGCGATACTCACTATTTTATAAATAAACTTTCTATTTTTAGAATATCATAATTATTTTCTAATAAGATTAAATAATTATATCATTATGCTTTATAATATCTACTAAATATTATTCTGTATTAAAAATTATGCTTATAAATTTTATTTTTAAAAAATATTTATTTTATTTTATGATTATTATATTCATCTATGTTTATGGAACTTTTTATTTTTTTTATTTTTTTAGTAAATATAATTATCCATTATATAAATATTTTATATAAAATGTATAGTTTTGTGTAATATTCAATTTTTTTTTTATTAATTTTTTTAAACGTGGTTATTATATGTGGTCATTTAATTTGTAATATTTTTATTATTTTTCTTTTAGAATGATTAAATTATTTTTAAAGAAAAGTGTATTCTTATTTATTTATATATATCTTATTAATTTTAGACGTGATTTTAGAAATTTATCAAAGACAGTTGTATATATATTATTTATTTTCTTTCTAGTTTGTATGTTTATTTTGAAATATTTTGGAAAATGCGACCATTACAGCTACTTAAATTTCTTATTGGATGCACAATGGTTTTTGCATTTTATTTAGGTTTTATTGCTATTATGAATCCTAGCAATAATAAACAGGTATAATTTTTTTTAAAATTTTTATTATATTTTGTTTTTCGCTACAGATTCGTAGTTTTCAAGTAAGAGAAAAAAAAGTTTTATTAGATGAAAACAATGAAAATGAAGAGATTAACATTAATATTGTAAAAAATAAAGAAAAAATTATTTTTATGGATATTATACCAAAATCTAAAAAAATAAATATTAGTAATAATTTAGAAAAACCAGATAATCTTGTTACTTTAAAAATGAAAGTGACACCTGAAAAATTACCTGATAATAATATTCAAACAGATATTATAAAAGATAAAATTACTACTAATTCTTCAATTAGTAATATAATTGATGAACAAAAAGTTATTCAAACAACGAAATTAAATACAAATGTTACAAGAGTTGTTAATGAAAAAGATCATACAAGTGCTCCAATTCATGTTTTCTATTATCCTTGGTATGGTATACCTAAATTTGATAATGGTTCTTATTATCATTGGAATCATCATGTATTGAAAAAATGGGATGATCCTTCAACAGTTCCATCATACACTTATCAACCACCTTATGAAATAGCTTCTGTATATTATCCATTGTTGGGGCCTTATTCTTCACGTGATCCAGAAATAATTAATAAGCATATGAAAATGATATCTTCTGCTGGAATTGATGCTATAGCTGTTTCATGGTTTCCAAAAGATATTAGTGATAGTGAAGGAAAACCATGGGAAGATATAATTCAAATGATTTTGGATACTGCTATTAAATATAAATTAAAAGTTACATTTCATTTGGAACCATATAAAGGTAGGACAATAGAAAATGTTTACAAAGATATTGTATATATAATTGATAAATATGGAAACCACAGTGGATTATATAAAATGAAACCAAAAAAAATAGAAGTTAATAAAGGAAGTTCTTTTGAAAAAGATGCTAAAGATATTGCAAAATTAGAAAAACCTGTCTTTTATATTTATGATTCTTATTTAATAGATTCATCTGAATGGTCTAAACTTACATTATTAAATGGTTCTTTAACAATTAGACACTCTAGATATGATTCAATTTTAATTGGATTATTAGTTAATGAGTCTGATCAATTAGAAATTTTGAAAGCTGGATTTGATGGAATTTATACCTATTTTGCTTCTGATGGTTTTACATATGGTAGTACAATGAATAACTGGAAAAATATTTCTGAATATTGCGAAAAAAATGATCTTTTATTTGTTCCATCTGTAGGACCTGGATATAATGACGAACGTGTACGTCCATGGAATCAAATTAATACTAAAAAAAGAAATGGTGGAGAATATTACAAAGAACATTTTAAAGGTGCACATACTGCTCGGGCAGATATTGTTTCAATAACTAGTTTTAATGAATGGCATGAAGGTACACAAATTGAACCTGCTGTTCCATATACTGATTCTATTACTCATCCAAAGCATCCTTTTATATATGAAGCTTATTCTAAAGAACCAGAACAATATTTACACATAACTCTTGAAATGATTAAACAATATTTTACACCACACTCAAAAGATATAGAAGTTAGACTTGAAGCAATTGTCTAACAACCTATAAATGCGAGTTCTAAAATATACGGGATTTTTATTATTGATATATTCAAAATACATAATAAATTTTTTTGTTTTTGTTTTTATATAATATTTCTCATTTAAAATATATTTTACTCTTAAAATTAATAAAAATATTTTAAAAGTTTTAAATATGTATTTATAAATAAAATATTATATCTATTTTAGAAGTTTTATTTTAAAATATATACTTTTATATATATTTTATCACTTAATATTATTTAAATAATATAATTAATTTTTTTTATTTTTATAAGACAACTTTAATTTTATTAAAATTACTACTACTATTTTACATTTATCAATTATGATAGTAAGATATTAATTGAATAAAAAATATTCATAAAAAATAATATTTGACACGTTGTGTTTTAATTATATTACTGTCAAAATAATTTTAATCTATTAAGAGATACAAATTTTAAAGATAAATTATTTGATTTTATACATAAAGTATTACATATTAAATAAAAAAAGTTATAAAATATAATTTTAAGATTTTTTTATAAATAACACAAATGATAAAAATTTTATCTATGTCTTTATTTATAAATAAAAGGATTATAAAAAAAATCCTGATAATATGTATCACAACTAAAAGTATAATATTTTTTTAAGTAATTTAATATCCAGCATTTATTGGAAGATAATCAATTTGTTTACATGAAATATTTTCCAATACAGTTAAATGCTTTACATTATTAGTGAAATCTAATGCAGTATTTATTTTATTTACTGCTTCAAATAATCTGTCACTTGCAATTTTATAATCTACATCAGAGGTTTGAATAATAACATGAAGAGGTTCAGAAAAATGTGCTCCACATGGATGTCTACTTAATTTCTTCTCCTTTTCAGGATCCTTAAGATTTAAAAATTATTTTTTATAATTATTTTTAACTTACTTTAGATGATCCTTTTCCTCTAATAAATATTTGACATCTACATTCTTCTTCAAGAGATTTAATATTCATTCCTTTTGGTCCAATTAATCTTCCAATTATAGATATTCCTGGTGTTTCTTTTAATATTGCTTTAATAGAAACAACAAACATCTTTTTATCTTTATCATAATTTTTATTAAAAATACTTTGTACAGGAGACTGATTGTAATAAGGCAAACTTTTTGGTGAGGTAAATGTTACATATCCTATTTTACTACCATTATCAGATGTTGTAACATTACTTATATGAGATGATGAACGTAAATCTGGTGATTCATCATATTTCATTTTAATACCACTATGAATATTTAAATGATTATATGATACTCTACCTTTAGGTGTATCATGAAAATTCTGTACATTTAATAATCTTCTTAAATTTTTTTCATTTTCTGGAGTTTTTATTAAACATTCATTATATGAAATTTTTGAAAAATCATTTTGTTGATCATTATTATTAATATCATCAATATAAAAAGAATTTTCCCTTCTGTTGGATGAATTATTAATAACATCCAAACTATTCAATATTCGTTCCTGTGTAAAATGTGGTAATTGAGGCATAATAATAGGTGACTTAGTATTTCTAAGAGCCTCAACACTATAATCACTATTTTGTATACCATTCAAATTTTTTACACTTATTGGTGAATTTCTACTTACAAAGTCTAAAAATACTTCTTTGTTCGACTTTCCCTGAACCCTTTTACTAAGATGTTTTAATAACATTGTGGAATGTTCTTTTATTTCACTTAAATCTGATATATTTTTTTCAGTAACTTTTATTAACTCTTGTAATGGTTCCATAGCTTTCTTAAATTGATTATCATTATCAGATGCCTGATTTTGAGAAAGTATGGAGGCCATTGTAGACCTGAGTGAGTTGGAATTTTCCATAGAATAAAATGATCTATCATTAATAATCTTTTTTATATTATAACTGAGAAAGATAAGAAAATATGAATATTTTCTATTCAAAAAAAAAAAACGATTTTTATATACGTTAAAACATAAAATATCTTTGTGTGAAACAATAGTAAATGTACTTTGATTTGTATATAATATTTTATCCCATGAGAACTCATTAAGTGGAAACTTCATTTATTTATGATATATTTTGGAAAAATGAATCATTTATTAAGTAGAAAGAAGTATAATAGTCATTTTTTTCATCGCTACAAGATACTTATTAATTTTTTTCTTATAATATAAAAAATAACATAATTTTTTGTGTAACTTTTTTTTTTTTTTATTAAAAATGGCAGGACATACAGATAAGTCAGAATATAGTCGTGAAAATTTGGCTGGTAAATTAAAGCCAAGTAAGGAATTATTACAATCTGGTGTTAAAATATATTATTCTAGTAATGGTTGTCAAACTTACAAAGTGGTTACACTTAGTGATGTTTTTATTAAAGAAAATAAGGTTTATTGTGAATTGCATTTTGTAGATAATAGTGGAGATCAAAATACAACAATTGTTGATATTGAAAAACTCATTGAAAACAGTCTTATAGAAGAAAATTATTTAGATGAAAACAAAAAATCCAGAAAAAAATATAAAAATGAAACTAAAGATGGAATTGTTACATATAAATATTATAAAATAAAACTAGAAGAATGTTTTGAACATTTAGATGGATATCCTTTCAACAGTGGTTATATATCATTATTAAAAAAATATTTAAATCAAATAAGTTTCAGTTATACATCACCAAATATAGCAAGTCCTGAAAAAAATGCTCTTTTGATATTAGATCATTTTGCCAAATTAGATAATCAAATATCTCCATTTAGTGATAAAGAGTATATTGATACAAAAAGTATAATGAAATATAAAAACGATTTTGTTGATCTTGCTAACAAATTTAATAAATATGGACCTAAATTTACAATATTTTATGAAACAAATACTAACATGTATGAAATGGATATATATATAAGTTTTCATAATAACAATCCAAATTTTGGTTTTGCAATATTTGCAAATGCTTACAATGTTATACGATTTATAAACAATATATTTATTGAACACGCAAAAAATCCTAATGGATCTGTTGCTACTGAATTTGGAATAAATAGATTAGTTGGAATAGCAAATTTAATTTCTGATAATCAAAAGTACTATTTGCAAGATTATGTAACAGATTTTAATCGTTTTTAAAGTTTTTAATGTTTTATCCTTAATTTGTTGTTTAATTTACTTTGTTATTAAATAAAATTTATTTTTTAAAATTAATTAATAATATTTTATTTAATAGTATAAAATTTAAAAAAAAAAATTAGTAATTTGACGAAAGTGGGATTCGAACCCACGCCTCGATAACGAGATCAGAAAGCCCAAAGACTTGCATTTAATGCATAAGTTATAGAAAACTTGAGTCTGACGCCTTAGACCACTCGGCCATTTCGCCGATTGCCGCCACGAAAAAGAATATTAATATTTAAAAAGTATTTTTCTTTTTATATAATATATACTATATATGTAATATTTTAAAATAATCTTTATGTTTATGGATACAACTTAAAAACATATATAAAAATATAAAGAAAATTATTAATGTTGATTTCTTTTAAACCTTTCTTTTGCTTGACCAATAATATCATTTTCAGCATATCCTGGCAATTTATTTCTTGTTTCATATATATTATTATTCTCTTTTCTAATATTACGATCTTTGATAACAGCCATTATAAAATAACAACAAGCACCAATTCCAATAATTATACTACATAAAAATAAAGCATATTTTTGAGAGTCATTTTGAAACATAGGACTTTCAATATAACTAATAGTTGTATTTAAAGTTGAATTTAGTTTTTCAATAGATTCTAAATTTTGTATAGACGACATATTCTAAATGCAATATTTAAAAACTAAAAAGTTAAATTAGAAAGGATAAATAAGTATTGATTATAATAAAGATAAAAGATAAAATTTTGGATGCTAAATACTTTATTTATTATCTTATTCTTGTTATTTAAAATTTTATTTATAAATTAAATGTATAATAATTAATTTATAATAATAGGTTTATCTAGTAGAAAAAAAAAATATTATTAACAATAAATTGGTTTATTAAAAATTTATTTTTGCTAGTAATAGAAAATCAATAGTTTAATTGTAAGTTTAACAATACATGTTTATAAACATGAAAAAAAAATATATTTTACAAAAAAAAAAAAAAAGTAAAATAAAAATATATTTCAAAAGAATATTTATATATAATATCTTAAAGGTATTAGAATTATTATTGTAGAAGGCAATTTTTAATTTTTAAAACAGTAAAAAATATTTTAAAGAAGCTTAAAATTACATTTTGTAAATTAAAATAAATATTATTTTTCTTTTTTACACATCTATACAATTTTTTTATTAGTGTGAATATTAAATGTTAAGATGAAGTAATCATTGTTAAAAATTTTCACTACTAAATAAAATGTTTTGTATGATAAGTATAACACGTTTTTGACATAAATGGGTATAAAATAAATACAATAAATTTTTAATTTAATGAAATTTCTTTTATCTTTTTGTCAAGTGAGTTATTATCACTTATATCAATTGATTGAGATTCTTTTGATAATTCTGGTCGATCACTTAAACTTCCATGTAATTTAATTCCGTTTTCTATATTTTTACAACCTATTGAAGAATAATTTGTATCTCTAACAGATCTACATTTGCGATTTGTTATTGTTCTAGACTTTGAAGATGATCTAAATGGATTACCAAATCTTTTTCTATGTCCCATTGATTTTATTAATATTAATGTATCTAAACGTGGGATTATACGAACACAATTTTTTATTTCTTCTTCTGTAACAGTAACTAAATGACAATTTTCTTCTTCACTTAACATTAAATATTTACCATCTTTTGTTACCCAGGGATGATTTTTAATTTCGACTAACATAAGCCTATGACCAGGATCTTTTTTTAAAATTCCATGAAGTAAATCTTTTAAAGTATCAGAAATAATTGGTTCATTGGGAATTTCTAATGATTGTGTTTTTATTTTTTTATGTAATGCTATTATAAAATCATCCCAAAAGGGTACTTTACCAAAAACAAAACAAAATAATGTAATTCCTAAACTCCAAATATCTTGTGCTCGACCACTATAAAAATGTGAAGCATCCTCAATTAAAGCTTCTGGAGCCATAAAAGCAGGTGCTCCTGCTGTACCCGTTAGAAATGCATCTATTCCTTCAAATTCACAAGACACTCCAAAATCAGCAATTTTTACTTGACCAGTTTCAGATAATAATAAATTTGATGGTTTAATATCACGATGAACAATTTTTTGATAATGTAAATATTCAAGGCCACTTAATGTATCACGAAAATATTTCCATGCCTTATTTTCTGATAATGGTTTATCAGTTGGAATTTCAATAATTGAACCTTTCTCAACTAATTCAAATATAATATAAATAAATTTATCTTCTGGGTCATCTAATGCTTCTACAAGTTTAACAATATTAGGATGTGATAATTTTTTTAATATAGCTATTTCTCTTTGAACTAATTGTAATGGATTAGCTTTAGTAGATGGTGATGATTTACTTCTTCTTGTAGGAAGAGGCCGAAAACATGCAAATTTTTTAAGTAACTTCATTTTATCTAATACCTTCATAGCCTAAAAATATATTGATAATTTTATTAAAAAAAAAAGTATGTGTCTCTTTTAACATACATAATGTTTTTCATCTTTCTCATTGTAAGCAAGCTTAACAATTCCATAACTACCCTGACCAATATCTTCTATTAACTTATACTGATTCAATTGAACATAATTTGATGATGTATTTATATTTTTAAAAATTTTAGTATGTTGATTAATATATGAAGACATTTCAAAATTCTAAAATATAAAATAATGTTGATTGATGTATAAAATTTTTATTATTACAATTATTTTTAGTTAATAAATTTTAATTAATAAAATTTCATTCAATTCCATTAAAATATAAATAAAAAAAAAAAGATATATATTTTTTTTTTCATCATTCAAATAAAAATGTAAGTGACAAACTCTATTTAAATAAATATTTAGAAATAAATTTTCATTTATGGAATATTGAATATATAAAATGTTTTAACAAAAGGTATTAACATATGATGTTTTAATATTGTGTTGTGGTATAAGAAATAAAAATGTAGTATATAAGTTGAGAATCAATTTGAAAAGTGGCGGAAAATATATTTATATATAAATATATTATAATATAGAGAATTACAGGTATAAACAGCTTTTTAAAGTACACATATTGTGTTAAAAATTATAATATTTTTAAATAGATTTCTATTTGTAAATATAATTTTATATTTTAAAATAAAAGTTATTTATGAGGTAATAAATATTTTAAAATTTCATATGATTAATTTAAGAAATTAAAAAATAAATTACTAAGGTAAGAGGATAATATAATTAATTGATAACATGTAATTTAACTAATAAATATAAAAAAAATTTCCCAATATTCAAAAGATGTGAAGAAGTTTTATGGATTAGTAAAAATATAGTCTTCCATCTCATTTTTGACTTCCTTTTAAAAAGTTCTCGTTTGACACTCTTCAATAGCAATAATGATAAATATAAGTAAAAAGATAAACAAAAAAAAAATTTATTTTTTTATATATAAATAATAAAAGTTAAGATTATTAATCATTTATATTTAACTTATCATTCAAAATATATATTAATATAATTCATAGAATATTCATCAAAGTTTTATTTTTAGAAAAAAAATTATGTTTATTTCTTTTATCATTATATTACAATACAATACTATATCAGTAGATAGAAAATTGTCTTTTAAAAAAGATTTTCACTATATAGGCTATAAAAAAAGTTAAGACAAAAAGTTAAAAATTTAATGAGATGTCTAGGGATTAAATTGAATAATGTTGTTATATACTAAAAATAATATCAAATATGAAGAAATAATAGAAAACTTTTTATTCTAAAATATAATATGAACAAAAAAAAAAAATAATAAAAGTGTTATGTACAAACAGAAAAATCCATTAAAATATTTTTTTTTATATATTTATAATTTTATTAAAAAAAGTATAGAACTTTATTTTTATTAAAAATTTAAAGTTTGATTAAATTTTATAATATTATTAATATAATTTTTAAAAATTTTAATTTTTTTATAACTTTATTTATACTTTAAAGTGTTTTCTTTAAAAAGATTAGATAAATATAGAATATGGATATTGAAAGTTTATTATTTTAAAAATATGTATAAGAAATATATTTAAGGAAAATAATTGATATTGAAGAAGATAATAATTGTTTTTGCCACAATGCAATAATTTTTATAAAACATATTTTCCTTTGGGCATGAAAGTAAAATTAAAGAATAGATTAGGAGTTTTTTTTTGTATACAAATAAAAATTACCATATAAATATAGTTAATTGTTTTGGTAAAAAAAATAAAAAGATTATTTATTAGTAATCAAGTTTTTTTTTGAATCATGTAAATATTTTTTTAACAAAATTTTTTTAATATAAAAAAAAAGTAAATAAATTTTTTTTATATATTTAACTATATTTTTTTTATAAAGTAAAAATTACCTTTTTATTATTATTTGAAATTCCTGAATACAAATTACATGATGTAGGGCGTTCATAATCACAAATTTCATCATCTAAAGCTTCACTTCTAGTAAGTTTTCTATTATTATAACTTGTATCACTACTTTGACGTATAAAATAACAAGAATTGGTAGACAAAAAATCTTTTGAATCTTCATCATCTTCACTATAATTTTTTTGCATTGAATTTTCATTAGAATTTAAACATGTTTCTGGTATTATTTTAATATCTTTATCTATTGAATTATTTTGTAATTCACCTTCTTTTATTTCTAATGATTTTTTTCCAACAACAATTTCTGGTGATAAATTTGAAGATGATTCCATAGAATAATGTACTATTTTCGAAGTATTTATTGAAGTTGTACTTGTTAAATAATTAATAGGTATCATATTAAAAATATTGTAGAAATTTTTATTATCTATAATATAAAATATTTAATATTAAAAAAGTAAAAAGTTTAATTCGGTTATTCTCAGTTAGGAACCATTCGTCAAAGACTGTCAGTCTGGGGCGGTCATAACGAATCATCATAGGTTAAACACCGAACTTACACTATTAGTGCGGAAGTTTTATGTAACTTAATCTTTACAATCAAGCACCAAAGTGAACATAATTTTATTACAATTATATAAGTTATTAATATTAAATATAAAAAAAATAAATAATATTATTAAAATAAATATTTTAATTATTAATAATAACTATAATTATTATTATAATTTATAAAAAAAAAGTAATATTATAAAAAAAATACTTATACAATTTATAACAATACACAATTTTAATATTAAATGATATAAGGTTACTTTAAATAAGACTTAAATAATAATAATTATAATTAAGAAAAATTAAAACTCAAACTTAAAAATATACTATTATATACCAAAGAAATATATACAATAATTATATGATAGACTTAAGTTTATGCTATTTTATAAATAATAATTATAAAAAATTATGAATAATGTTTTAAAAAATTTTTGATAAAAATTAATTTTTTTGACAATATAAATAGAAAAAAAAAACAGCTAATTTTTCTTATTGACATTTTTATAGCATGTAAAGGTGATAAATATATTATCTTGGGAGACATTAAAAACAACTACAACATTATCTTATGTTTTAAAATCAAAAAAGATTTTTTTTTATATAAAAAGTTGAAAAATATAATAAAAAAACTATTACTTTATAAGAGTATCATTAGTTAAAAAAAAATTTACTTTTAAATAATAATCTTTCATATTAAAAAAAAAACTTTTTCCAATATTTAAATATTCATTTAGTTTTATTTTTTACAAACATATAAAGTTTTAAGTTCATCTAATATACATTTATTAGTATAATAAAATAATTATAAACTAAAATTTTATATTTATATAATAACAAATATGCTAAATTATGTTAATTATATTTCTAAACATTTTTTATTTTTATTATCAGAAGAAAAAAAATATTTATTATTAAATTATTATATACTTCAAATTCTAAAGAGTAATAATTTATTAAAATATTTTTCCAGTAAAATTAATTAATATGTTTTGTAATAAAATGCTACTTTTAGTTAGAGATATTTAATATTACATATATGAAAATATATATTGATAGAATATAGTAAAATTAGAAAAAAAAAAAAAGATAAAATAATAGTAAATAATAAAATATCCAATAAATATATAAAATATATTTTAAACATTTATTTTTAAAAAATTACCAAATACAATATAAAAGACTCTTTTATATTTTGTGACATTTTTAAATTCTATTATTTTTGAATTATTTATTATTCAATAAAAGGAAAACATTTATATATTTCTTATAAAATATAAAATAAGAATGTCCAGACATTATTCTTTAAAAAATAATTTTAAAATATTTAAGTTTTATAAAAGGATAAAATTTATAATAAAGATATACATATATAAAATAACACTATATTTTATTTAATTTTGTACTATAAGTTATTCAAATAATTATGCATACATTTTTTAATAAAAGAAAAGTAGGAATATTTTAATAAACCAATAAGCAAGTTTTTTTTTTTTAAAACAAAAAATATTAAAAAACATATTACAAGTAAAATTATGATTATATATATTATATATTTTCAATTTTTAAAAAGAAAAAAAAAACTTTATTTAAATATTAGTTAACAAAAAATTAAATTTAAGAAGATTTTTAAATATTAACAAAGAATTTATACACTATTATTATAGAATTTTAAAAAAAAAAGTTTATAAAAATAAGATTTACCAATACATTTATATAATAAAAATGTTTGTAATAAAAGTAGCTTTAGCATTAAAAATATTATATTCATAGATAAACTTTAATTTTAGTCTCAAAATAAATTTTTTAAATAAAAAAAGTTATTAGAAATTATTTTATTATTACAAAAAATTTTCCTGTTTACATCTTTTATTAAGAATTGACGTAATAAGGAGATTAACTCTTTATGGTTTCAATTTATAAGGAAAGTAAAAGTAAAAAAGTATTATAAAATATTTATTTTTTTTTTAATTTTTAAAATAAAATAATTATGATAAAATTTTTATAATATTTTTATAATTGATATAAGTGTTAAAGATGATTTATATCATTTTTGTTAGTTTTGCTTTTTTACTAAATTTAAAATTTAAAATTACTTTTATATGCATACATGAACAATTTTTTTTTCTATATTTCTTAGCCAACATCTTAAGTATTCCTAATAATGGGAAAAAGAAAATTGTCAATATATTCAATATTGAAATATATTTATACATATACATTCATTTTGTTGTAAAAATAATTAAGTATATTGCTATATTTCTCTTTTTAATTTAATGTAAAAGCTAAATTTTATTAATTTTTTTTTTGTTATATTATATATCTAATAAAATTATTTTCTTTAAAATTTTTACAAATTTTATTTTTAAAAAGAATAGAAAAAGCATTAATTTTTTAATAAAAAATTTATTTTTTTTTTCAATATATATTTTATATTAAAATCTGCATTATAGATTTTGTTACTTTATATAATATTATATTTCTTATACTTTACATAAACCACAATAAATGATTTTCTTTTTTTGAAGTAAAGAAATTTTTATTATAATAATAAAAGTGCATTACTTGCTTAATTTTATAATTTAAATGCTAACAAATATACTTCAAATATAGATGTTCTCATAATACGTAATAGTAAATATATTGTTTATTGTTGATAAAATAAATTTTTATTTACATAAATTAAAGAAAAAAAAAGTAATTAATTTATTTCTTAAATTTTTCATTTCATATAAATTTAGATATTTTATTAAAAAATAAATCAAATTATTATCAAAATGATTTTTACTAAAATGTGGTAACTAAAACTATAAAGAAACAAAAAAAGAAAATTTCAACTTTGGTTTATTTTCAAACAAAAAAAAATGTTATGTCCCAGTATTTCTTTTATATTATAATAATCTTATATTTTATTATTCAAAATTAAAAAACATATGCTTTAAATTTTAATCTTTTAACAATAAATTAACTTTTAATGTACCGAATAAAATTATGAAGACCATCTTTGTCATTAATCATTTGATTAAACTTTTCTTATTATTTTTTTAATTGTCAATAATTTGATTTTACACTACAACAACATATTTTTTTGTTACTTTATAACATTGTATTTAGCAAAATGATATTTTTTTGAAAAATGTTTGTCTTCCATCAAAAATAAATGTGGTAAGCGGTAGTCTTCTTTTCTTTTTTTTTTATCAAAAGTGGGTGTTGGTATAATTTGTATTACTGTAGCTCATTAATAAAAAAATTACCTCTTTGATATGTAAAATAAAGTTCGTTATGGATTGATATTTTGATAAAACAATATAAATAAATAATAAATGTAATCACAACCTTAAAAATATGCACGAATTAAAATTAAAAATTTTACTGTTTGATATTTGAAATATGTTCAAAAATGAATAAATAAATAAAAAAAAAAACCTAAATATACTCTTTTGAATAAATTACAATAACAAATATATCTTTTTTAATTTATTTAAAATTTATAATAAAGATAAATGTCAAATGATGGAGAATGATTTAAAGTGTAAATTTGATGTATAATAATGAAAGTACATTTAAAAAAAAAAAACTGTATAAACTGTTGACAATTTTTTAAAAATTTACCTTTTCACACATTTTAATTTAATGATATATAAACCAATATGGCGTCTATCTATTTAAGGTATCTTAACTTAAATTTCAATGATTTTTAATGAAGATATTATTAAATAATGACAATGGTAATTAAATTTAAGTTAAATTTTTTTTTTGTAATAAAATAAATTGTTATAAAATTGATAGAACTTCCAATAAAAAGTGATAAATGGTCAAAGCTTTTAATAAATTGTCTATTAAAATACATGCAATTGAATATATTAAACAATTAGAAAAAGGGAAATAAAATTAACAATAGAAAGTTACCTTTATAAAAAACAATCATTATCATTATATAAAAGAAAATAACAGTACAAAAAATTCTATATATGTATAAATATATATATATATATATAACTCATCATTCTAATATAAAATACATTTATAGCAATATCTACTGTCTTTATACTTTTTTATACTCTTTTCAATTTATTCAATTATTACACATCTTTATTTCTTCAAATGCGTGATAAGTGAATAATAAGTTAACTTTTTTTTTAAACATAAATAAAAATAACACCTATGTAACATGATATTGGCAAAATATTTATAAATTTTCTTTTCTTCTACCATATTTATAAATATTATTAATAGTTTGATTAGAAAAAAAAAAAAAGAAAATTTTATATTTTTGATAATTTAATATATATAAATTTTTTTACTTTAAAATTATTTTAATAATAAAATCATCCAACTAAGTTTAATAGTTACCTAATAGAAATATAATTACCTCTCTAGGTAATTGAGTCCATTTCTAGAACTGATATCATTTCAAAATATGCTTTTTCTGATAATATATAATATACTTCATGATTTACCTAATTAAAACAGATTACTTTTTAATATCTTTTCTTTTGGGAATTTAAAAAAAATATGTAAAATTTAGATATATAGATTTTAATATAAATTATCTAATAAAGATATTTTTTACCACACATTATTTTTTTTTATATTATAATATTTATATGAATATTTATTAATGTAAAAAAAAAATATATATATATATTTAATATAATTACAAGCATTATCTATTTTTTTATTGTTGATATTTTTTTTATTTTAATTGTTTTAACAATTTTCGGAAAATTCAAAATTTTTGAGTCATTTTATGTAGAGATGTAAGCTACTGTCTTAGTCATATTAAACTTGATTACTCACAAAGAAATCATTAAAATATCAACATTTTTGTAACTTACCTTCTTAAAAACTTTTAAACCCACTTTCACCGCTTTTTCATTTTTGTTTTAATTGTAAAATAACTTGGTAATTTAAGGTTTATTGGGTAATGTGTAGTTTCTAAAGAGTCATATCTGTCTATAAAGTATTTGAAACTGATATCATTTTTATAACCTTTATTATAAAATGCCAATATTTTTATTTTTTATTACAATGTTTGTATGATGATCTTATATAATTATAATTGTTAGATATATGTATAATTCTGATTACTAACTTTTTAATATTAAAATAATTGTATCTTTATAATTGTTAATGTAATTATATTTTCTTTACCAACAAAAATAGTACTTTCTTTATTTTTTTTTTTATTTTTTTAAATATTATATTTCTTTCTTTAGTTAACTCCTCCTTGATCTTGATGAAAAAAAAAAAAATCTTTTTTACTAATTTTATTAGATCCTCCTCTTAAAGTTGATTTAAAATATTACAAATCCAGAATGCACCAATGTCCTTTCACAATCAAATATCATCTTTTTAATTTTAGGACTTTTCTAATAATATTATGAACTTTGGTACAACACAAATATTAGGAGAACAAAGTGACAGAAGAATAAGAGACAGTGATAGTGTTAATGTTGTAAGTTCTTACTTAAGATTATATGATATTTCTTAAAAGGAGACATTAAAGTTTATTTTTAAAATAAAATATCATTTTTAGGCTAATACAAATAGAAGTCCAGATAGTGATGGTACTGTTAATGTAAACATAAATGGAAGATTAATTAATACTATTTCAAATACAGAAATAAATCTTCCAACAACAAATAATGGATTTCAGAATGTGAATGATTTTAATACTACAACATTTCAAAATTATAATACTCCAGGATGTTTTAATTATAATGATATATTTAATGTTACTGCACAGAATCATGATACTAATACTAATAATAATAGTAATATGTTTTTTGGCACAAGGTATTTTAAAATTTATTTTTTTGATAAAAAAAAGATTATTTTTTTTTTATTTAGTGTTGAATTTCCTCAAAACCAAATGACAACTGTATTTCCAACAAGTTATAATTCAATTACAATACCAGGTTCAAACTTTTGTTCATCAACAGCTAATTTATGTAGAACATTTGATCAACATACATATTCAAATCCATTTTTAAGTTATGGAACACATTTTGATATTCCTAATAATCAAGATTCTTTACATACAACAAATATGTCACATGATTCATTATCTTTAAAAGGTAGAAGTATAACAGATATATCTTCAAATATAAAAACATCTACATCAAATACATCCTATAATAGTCATAATTTTATGAATTTAAATTTTCCATTTTCGGATAAGTCATATACTGGATCCGGAATGTCTACACATGCAATATCTCATACATCTTCATTTCCCACTTCAACAACAATTCCTCCACATCCATTTCATGCATCATCATTTACAAATATACCATTTATTATGTCGGCACAAAATTCAACAAATGCCTCAGCTATTACTGCTGCTGCTTTAATTAATTCTAATCAATATACAGGAAATATTAATAATAATAATATAAATAATGTTACTAATACTACAACTACATTAACAACATCAAATATAATATCTAATAATTATAGTATCATTGATCAAAATCATAGAAATAATATGGATAATTCAAATAAACTTTGTGCTGTTTGTAATGATACTGCTGTATGCCAACATTATGGTGCAAGAACATGTGAAGGATGTAAAGGTTTCTTTAAACGTACTGTTCAAAAAAAAGCTCAATATGTATGTGCTGGTTCAAAAAATTGTCCTATTGATAAAAGGTATCGCTCTCGATGTCAATATTGTCGTTTTCAAAAATGTCTTGCTGTTGGTATGGTAAAAGAGGTTGTACGGTATGGATGTTTACAGGGTCGACGTGGAAGATTACCATCTAAAGCAAAAAGTCAGGCAACAGACAAACCACCATCTCCACAAATGCCTCTTATTACAATGATACAAAGAGCCTGGACTGAAGGTGGAAATAATACAATTAATGAAGAAAAAAAATATGACTCAATGGTATGTTTTAATAAACTTTAATATATTAAATTATTATATAGTCATTTATTTATTTATAAATTAAAAAAAAAACATATATATTTCATATTAATTTATAGATAGAATCTAATGAAATGATTAAATTATTAAATAATGAATATATATCAATGTATCAATTTTTTATGAAAATTCCTGATATTTCAAGTTTAAAATTACAAGATTTTACAACATTATTAGGTAGAAATTTTTTTTCACTTTTATCATTAAAACTTTGTTACTATTATCCATATAATAAAATACAAATAATTGATAAAGATAATGAAAAAGGACATTATTTTTATTTTTCTGCATCAAATATTAAAATTGATATTAAAGAAATTGAACAATGTTTTAAACCATTATTTAAAAGTATTGGTGAAATAGCTAAAATATTTCATTCACAATTAGAGTGGGATCATGCTAGTTTTTCAACATTAATGACAATACAATTATTAAACAGAAAAAATGAAAGATGTACAGATGATTCTTATGCAATGAATTATGAAACATTTAATTCAAATGTCAATTCAAAAATAAAAATAGAATTAGATGATGTTGGAGGAAAAGAATGTTGTGATATTAATCTTCAAGATATACCATCTGTTGATAGATTAAGATCTACCTTAATAAATGCTTTGAAAGATCATTGTTGTTCTTCAAATAATTTTCAGGCAAATAAATTAAGCAAAATAATTGCACAAAGTACAATATTTGATGTTTTTAATAAAATAGGATTTAAATGTCTGAAATTATTTGATATGACAAAGTTTTTAGGAGATAAAAATAAACAACAAGATACAAATAATTTTATTCATATTGCTTCAGTATTTCAAATATTAAATTCAATATACATTTCTTTTCCTACAAATTTTGAAAATTTAAACAATACTAATCACCAATCATTGGATGGTAGTTTTAAAAGTAGTTTTTCTCATGAATTAGTAACTTCTAAAAATAATATTAATCAACCGAATACTTCTACACGTATAATTGATTATCAAAATATTCAAAGAACTCAACAACCTTTATTACCAATTTCATTTTCAATAAAAACATCAACTTCACCAAATAATTTAAATGTAAACACAAATACTTCAATTAATAGTAATTTTACAAATTTATATGAAACTCCTGATATGATAAATAACTTGTTAAATGAAACAAATGGAAATATTTTAGTGTGACATTTATTTCTATATTAATTTTTATTAAATAAATAAATAAACTATAATTTTTTTATATTTTTATTTAAAATAAATTACTATTTAAAAAGTAAAAAAATAAAAAAGTTGATAACCTTTATAATTAAATAGTTATTTATACTGTGAAATTAATAATCTTTTTTTTAATATAAAAAAATATTAACTTATTATGTATCTTTTTATTATAAAAGTATTTTATCAATATTATACTTATACTAAATAATTAAGTGCTATATAAAATGATACCTCAGAATTTATAAAATCTATGATGTAAATTGTAGACAACATTATTTACTAAAAACTTTTTTACATTATATATATCAAGTTTTCAATTATATTAATTTAATTATATAAACTTCCGTTGAAGTTTATGATTTAAAATTTTTATAAAAACTGGTTCAATGAATTTAAGAATAAATGTAATAAAATTATTTATTATAAAAATATATCAACTCCGTTCTTTTCAATTTAAGTTAAAAGTTTAAGCATGAAAAATATAATACTACTTTAGTTTCTTCAAAATATAATGTTATTTTTCTTTTTAATATTTATTTTATGTTTATTTTCTAAAAAATTTTATTTTCTAAAATTTACTTATTGTTGTTATCAAAATCAATCAGTAAAATATTAATTATACATGATAAACATACATTACATAACAATATGTTTTTTTTTAAAGTGTTAAGAAATGAGATAACAAAATATTTTATTAGTTTATAAAAGAAAAAAATGTAATATTAATGTTTTTAAATACAGAATAAATTCATTTTTCATTGAAAAAAATTAAAATTTTTTATTGCTAATATTATATTGTCATATTAATCTATGAAATTTTAAGAAGATTATTACGACCACTCCTTCATAATATTATTATAAATGTTTTATTTTTTTAATAATATAACTAAAATTTGTTTTAATATAAATAATATTAACACAAAATTATCGTTTTAACAATTTTGAATCATTTCAATGTAAAAGTATTTATATAATTCATACTAATAATCAACTTCCTTTATGTATTTAAATTTATTGTAAATTCCTTACTACTATTTATAACTAATGTCATTTTATATATTTTATCCTCTTATGATCTTAATTATATAACATTATGTAGGATATGTTTATGAATAATAAAATTTTAAACATTCCATAATTTATGATTGTATATATCTTATGCTTTTTTTTTGTTATTATTATTAAAAATAATTTTTTAATAAATCATAATTGTTAGTTTAAAAATTAGTTAAAATTTTTAAAATAAAAATTGTTTATAAAATTTTATATTTAAAGAATAAAAATTTATATTATATATTCTATTTTTCTTTGATAGGTTCTTTTAAATTTGTTAACTTTTTCAATAAAATGCTAACAAAAGTAAATCTACCTAACATTTAATAAACTTTATATTGTCAATTAATATTGACAAAATAAGGGTCTTTAATTATATTGTGTTATATTATTTAACAAACAATGATAATCAAAGAATCAATCAAAATTTTATTTTTAATCTTTAATTTATTTTGTTACCACTTTTTATTCTATCTTTTTTTTTGTTAAGTTTATTTATGTAAATGATTAAAATTATTCTTGTTTTTGATAATACAATTACCTTGTTTATCAGTTAAGGACACAATCGTATAATTTTTTTTTTATCATTTTTAAAATTGAAAACAATTATTCTTACATATACATAAATAAATACCATATAAAGTGCTATATTTTTATATTAATATTTATTTTGTTATCTAAACATATACTTAATAATATAGGCTTCATGTCTATGTGTAATTAAATAAAAATATTTTATTTTTATTCTTTTAAATCTGATAATTTGAAATAAATTTTATTTAATCAAAATTATACTATAACATAATGTAACTTATGTTATGTTATATTATTATATTACCTAATCTATCATTATTCTATATCGATAACATGTTAAGATAGGACTTTTCTTAATTGTCTATTATTGTAACATTTAGTTTTAAGAACTATCTACTAGTAAAGAAGCGTGAACATTACAAAATTTTAAATAAAATATTTGACCTACACTTTTAATATTATTATTAATATTAAATAAAAAGTTACATATTTGTTGTACTGTTTAGAACTTTCTTTTTATATCTATTATTATTTATTTCTTATATTTATTTTAAAATACTTAATTTCTTATCAAAAGAAAATATATTTATCTTTCAATACCTTAATCTTCTTCCTTTTTAGATACTTTGTTTATAATCTTTTTACCATATGAAATCATAATTTATAACAATTATTTATATTTATAATTGCTACAAATATATAGAAAATATTTTAAAATACTTAATGAATAAAAAAAATTTATACCTCAATAAAGTATATGACCTTCATAAAGATATGTCACTACTACAAACATTAAATAATTTTTTATTAAAAATTGAAGATCTAAATTCACCATATAATATTTTTACTGAAAATAGACCTGAAATTAAAGATTTAACAAATGATGTTTGTAAGGTATGTTAATATATTATTTATAACTTTTTTTTTCTTATATATATAATAATCTTTTCTTATAGAAATTGTTATTACTTCGACATCTTTTATCAACTCAATCAAATAATAATATTGAAATGGATAAGAATATAAAAAATTTATTATTTTCTGAATTTATTTATGACGACTGTAATTCGGTGATGTCAAAAAATTCTACAATTTCTTCATTTGATGATACTAATAGTCAAGAAATTAATTCACAAGATTTTGATTCTTTTTCATTTAATAGAAATTTTTTAAATAAATTTAAAATTAATAAAGCTGATACTTTACGAAGTATTGGTAGTTCCAGTGGTTTTAGTGATGGTGAAGAAGACGGTGAATTTGAACTTGAAACTAGTAGAATTATTTTTTATGAAGCAATGAAAGCTTATAATGATGAATGTTATGCAAAATGTGTTAGATTAATTGAAAATAATCAAATAAAAAAAATTAATTTGTAAGTTATTTTAGTATTTTTTTTTAATCTAAGTTTTAAAGGGATCTTTTTATGTTATGTTCAAAAGCATATAAAAAAATGATTCTTGATTCAGAGTCATCTGAAGAGTATAATAAATTATCAATTTATTGGCTTGATTTTATTGAAAAAGTTGAGGTAACAAATTCTTATATGTCATATGAATTTCATTTTTTTAATATAAAAAATGACTGTTTATGGAAATGTATCACAAATACTAATATTAATATTTCTTTATTTATCAAATTTGTAACAAAACTTCTAAAAACAAATTGGAATATTTTTGAAATTGTAACAAAAAATCCTGATTGCAAAGGTTTTGATTATTTAACTTTAATCAACAATTTGATTAGTATTCTTCGTTACTGTATTGATGAAGGATTAGAAAAAGAAGAGAATGACATAGAAAAAATAAATAAAACTGGAGTTTTAATAAATATTGAAAAACAAAATATCCACCTTTTTCCAATAGTAAGAATTGAAATATTAAATGTCAAAAACTGTCTAAAAGATTATTCGGGACAAAGAAATGAAAATAAATCAAATATATCATATGATGATAAAGAAAAAATGTTATATCAAAAACTTTCTGCAAAATTAAGAGAAATTGAAGAAGATTTTGTAAGAAAGTCAATGACACGAACATCACAACCATCTCTAATACGCGATGAAAATAATGGCTGTAGGACAAAAATTATCATGAGATGTAAAAATAATAATGAAGGTAGAAGAGATGTAAAATCAACTCCACCTGAAATTTTTAGTACTGAAATATATGGTAATCACGATAAAAAAATTAGTAGTAGTAGTAATGAAAGTGGAAAACATTTTCTGAAATTAATGATAGAACCAGAAAAGGGTATTAGCCTTATAAAAGATGAAGAAACGAACAATAAATCAATTATTTTAAGATTTTAATTATTATTTATATCAATTATTTGTCTTTATTTTTTATATAAACGATGGTTAACACACAAAATAATATTTAAAAAATAATTATTTCTAGTTTCCCGGTATTAATATATAGTAAAATTTAGACTATATTCAACTAACAAATAATAAAACCATCTTTATATGCTAAATTTATTATAGACTTTGTGTTAGTTATATATTAAATTTATATTGACTATTACATAGTTTTTATATTTATATTATTTCATTGTTTAGAATTCTTTTTTCTTCTACGGTAAACTACCCTAAAATTGATGTTTTTTTTTTTAATAATTTATATAATATAATTTAAAATAGATCATAAATCAGAATCATTAATAATATTATTTTTAAAATGTTACTAAGAATTTTTTAAATGTTAGTGTCAATCTTTAGTATTTAGATCTATCTTCAAATCTTTAATGTCATGTAGTCTAAACTCTATTCTATGTTTCAATAAAATCAGATTATAAGTATATTTACTTTAATAAAAGTTATTGACTTTTTTCTCTTATCAGTTACTTCATTAAATATTTTCTAATAGAAACAAGATTTTAGTAGTCAAATTGTTTTTTTAAAAATTTAGCTTATACAGTTTTTAACATTCTTGTTATAGATAAATTTTTTAAAAAAGCATTACTTATCATTATATCAATTAGTTTGACATTTAAAGGTATTATTTAGATATATTTAATTTGAATAAATTTTTTGAAAGTCTTCAAAAAAAAAAACACATTCTTATTGTAAAAATTTACTTTATATTGTTCTTTCTTTGTGTTTAAAAAATTAAAATTCTATCACAAATACAATTTTCAAAAATCTAAACAAATTGCTAAAATATCAGCATTGAAATTGTATAATAATTTTAATAAAAAAAATCACTAAATCAGTGTAATCTGACTCTTAAAAATTAATTAATCTGCTCATAAAAATACTTATAATAATTTCTTTGAAAAAAGTTACACAAAATCATAAGAAATTACTGAAACAAATTTAGACATGCATTTCTATATAATTACATAATTTATAACTAAAATTATTTAAAGTTTAATTTACTTGTTATGAAAACATTTCATATATATCTACAAAACACATCTATAAAATAGATATGGTTTTTTTTATTAAATGTAAATAATAGTTTAGTTTATAATTTAATTGGTAGAAACATTTTATAAAATTTTACAAGCAACAATACACTTTATTCCAGAAACATATAATGTCTCTCACAAAGAAAGATTGTTAAGTGTTAATATCCCAAATTTAATGTCGACTAGTATATACTTAAATTTTAATATTTTTTTAACTTATAATTATTTTATCTTAGAAATATATATATATTTTTCACTTTATATTTTTCATTAATTCTAGGTTTATATATTTTTAATCATGGGCCGTATGCACAATCCAGGAAAGGGTAATTCCCGCTCATCTCTTCCATACCGTCGTTCTGTTCCATCATGGATGAAACTTACCTCTGAAGAGGTTCAAGAACACATCGTCAAATTAGCCAGAAAGGGTCTTCGCCCATCACAAATTGGTGTTGTTCTTCGTGACTCTCATGGAGTTGCCCAAGTTCGCCGTATCACCGGAAACAAAATCGTTCGTATCTTGAAAGCTAAAGTATGTTAAAATTGAAAAGAGACTAGTTTTTTAGACGGGGTTTTGAAATGAAATTAAAGATAAACTTTACGTCAACAAAATTGGTCATTCATTTCATTACACTGCTAACAAAACATCTCTTTAATTAATAATTTTTAGGGTATGGCTTCAGAGTTACCAGAAGATCTCTACCATTTGATCAAGAAGGCTGTTAACATCAGAAAACATTTAGAAAGACAACGTAAAGATGTTGACTCAAAATACAGACTTATTCTTGTAGAATCTAGAATTCATCGTCTTGCTAGATACTACAAGACCTCCAAACAACTCCCACCAACTTGGAAATACGACTCTAGTACTGCTTCTGCTCTTGTTTCATAATTTTGTTTTATCTTATTTGATTGTTAATCTAAACAGATTTGTGACAAATAAATTGTTGTTTTGTTTTATAATTTTTTTTTTATTTAATTTTTTATATTTAACTAATTATAAGAAGGATTATTATTTAATTTAAGTGTACATAACTGTTACTAAGCAACACTTATTGATACTCAATTTTTTTGGCATTTAATTTAATCCAAAATAAATATTATAATGAAATTTCTATTTAAGTTAACAGAAGAACAAAATGGTTCTGGGGAAGCATTATGTCGTTGGAGACCTGAAGGAAACTATTTAGCCGTTGCTAGTTTCAATTCATTTATAAGAATATATGATAAGTCTGGTAAAATTATAGATGAATTTAACTTAGAGGGGTAAGAATATAAATTAATTTTAATAAAATTTTTTATCCAGTCCAACTATAAATATGGAATGGGATAAAAGTGGTAATATTCTAGCTATCACAACAACTGACTCTCCATATTTAACTTTATGGGAATTACCAACAAAAAAGATTGATAGATTAGATTGTAGTATAGGATCTAAAGAAAATCCATGTTTTTTGTGTTGGTCAGGAGAACATTCATTATTAGCTGTTGGAAATAGCAAAGGAAATTTACTTATATATGATCATCAAACATCAAAAAAAGTTCCAATACTTGGAAAACACCAAAGAGCTATTATTAGTGGTTGTTTTACTGAGGATAATTTACTTGTTCTTTCCTCTGAGGATTCTTCAATTTCAATTTCAAATATTGAGGGAGAAAATATGGCATGTTTAATTTGTAATGCACCAGCTGATACAATAAAATCACATAGATTTAAAAAATTACGTGATGAAAGTCAACCAAGAGAGGTTAATGAAAATGATACTGAATTATATATAAGTGGTATTATAGGTAACAAAAGTATAATTTTAATCAATTCTAATGATTTTGAAAATCCTATTAATTTACAATTTCAACAAAAATATGGAGATATTGTATCATATTTATGGTTTATTGATGGATGTATACTTCTTGGTTTTAGTAATGGATATATTGTTTGTATTTCTGCACAATCATCTGAAATTGGACAAGAATTATATGTTATACAGGAATTTAAAAATTCATTATCATATGTATATTTAAATGAAGCAACAAATGAATTATTATCAATAGGTGATTCACATTTAAAAATAAGATCTGTTGATAATATTGGTGATGTAACAGACATCCAAGAAATTGATATTGATACAAAAGGTTTAGCAAAAGTTGGAACTAATTGTGATGGACAATTTATTTTTATTTCTGGACAAAATGGTAATGTACTTGTTTCTTTATTAAAATTACCAGCTATTGGTGGTGCATATAAAGATTGTTCAGTTGTATTATCATCTTTAAATGAGGTAACAGTACAATTAAATACACATACATCTGAAGAAATAACAAAATTTCAAATAAAAGTCGAACCAACTTTTATTGCTATTTCATTAAAATACATAGCAATAGCTATGAATAATCATGTTTGGTTTTATACATATAATAAAAAAGGTGGTGAATTAAAAAGTGAATATGAATATGTTTCAAGTATTATTAAACTTAAAATAAATGATGATTATGCTGCAGCTATGATTGCTGGTGGTAGAGTACAACTTCATAAAATTATTGATAATTTAAATTTTAATGATACAAAAAATCAATCTTTAATTTTTCCAGATTCATTTGATAAGAATATTAAAAGAATTAAAAAAGAAAATGATCTTAAAATTGATTGTATGGATTTATCTGAAAAATATTTTATTTTTGCTACAACACATTGTGAAATAAAACATTTTTCTCTTAAAGAATGGGCATTTGTTAATGAATATAAACATAATTGTTCTATAAATTGGATATCAGCAGAAAATGATGGTTTACGTGTTTGTTTTTTTGATGATAGAATGGAAACATATTTATATTCACCTTTAAATAATAAATTAGTATCTTTTAATTCCACAACATCATTAAAAGCTAATTTTAAAAATTGTTTATGGGAAAATTTTACTATTGATAAGAATTCATTGGTTACCTATGATGATTATGCATTTTTTGTTTATATTATTGAAAAAAAAGAAGTAACTGGATATGAATTAATATTTATTGGTTCTCAAAAAATTCCATATGGAGTTACACCATTATTATTGAATAAAGGTGTTGTTACTTGCTTAACATCAACAGGAAAAATTAATAGATTTTTATTAGAAAGTTTTAAAATGGATATGGTATGGGATAAAAAAACTATACCACAAATTGAGAAAATATTTGAACAAACATTAATATTAAAAAGGTAAATTTTTATTAAAAAAAAAATTATTTAAACTGGGTAGACAGTATTAATTGATTCTTGTCTAAATGTATTGATATTTTTATTCATTAATTTTGGTCGATTATCTATGATACTACTTTGCGGTCGTGTTCTTTTTTTTTCTTCTTCTTTAGATTCATTAAAATTGTCACATGAAATGCTTAAATTTTTTAATGATGGTAACTCATTTATATCAATCCATGCACTGTTATCATTATATAATACTTTTGTACTTCTTTTTTTTGTATTATTATTAATATTTTTTTTCTTCCAACAACGTTTTTTAGCATATTTCCACATTATTATCCATAATATAATTATTGATGATAATATTGCTACAATTATTATTATTAAAAATACAACATTAATATAACTTAATTGTCCTTGTGATTGTGTTTTATTAAATAAAGTACTAGTAGGAGCAATCATAAAAACAATATAGGCATTAAAAAAATTTTTTTCAATTTCTGTAGAATTTGTTAATATATCTTCAGAAATATTTGTTGCATTGATAAGAACAATCTGTGGTGACATTAAATTTGTCATATTTGCATCAAATGTTCCATCAAAAGATTCATTGCCAACAGATATTTTAATTTTAAAAGTTTTAATAGTATTTGAAGGTAATGAAACAAATTGATATGCATCCTTATGACTCTAAAATTTAATATAATATTAAAAAAAAAAAAAACTATTTTTAAGACATACATCACATGTCAAAGTGATAATATTACTAGATTTGGAACATGTAGCAGATGTAACATAAATTTCTTTTTCAATGAATATCGTAACTTTATCATTACATGTCCATAAATCTTTAGATGAATGTTCCAAAACGTAAATATTGTATAAATCAAAGAAATAAGTATTGTTTAGTTTATTTTCACTGCTTATTGAAACATTTAAAATACAATTTAATAAAAATATTATAAAGTATTTTTTTAAAATACCCATAATATTAAATAAAATAATTTAGTAAATTATAAAAATTATATCAAAACACAACCTTTTCTAATCCAACTTTAAGATTAGAAAATATATTATTACTAATTTAATATATTATATATAATATATAATATATATATTTATGAATCACAATCAAAAAGATCATTTATTTTATTTTCATGTCCTCTATTTAAACACCTAATTTAGTTTTGCTATTATTTGTTAACTGCTTATTTTTGTATAAAAGAAAAGACTCAGAATAATACAATGAATACATGAGTTTTGTATATACAGTTGTATTAAAAGTTTGTTTGATTTGTTAGTAATAATAGGAAAATATTCTACGATTTATATTTTTATAACAATTTTATATCTTTTAAAAATATAAAAGAATTATTATATATAATATTATTTTTGCCATTGTTACAAAAATTTTTATAGGTGGAGTAATGCATGGAAATTGTGTGAAAAATTAAATATGAAGAAACACTGGCATTCTTTTGGTCAAGCTGTATTAAAAGATTTAAATGTTGAAATAGGTAAGATTCTTACAAAAATTTATTATAAATTTAAAAAAGAAAAAAAAAAGTCGTATAGCTCAGTTATAAAGTTTTATCGACATAATATTTATATTGTATGTTACCTTTCAGACAGGGATAACAATCTTCATTGCAACTCGACTAGATCGTGTTTCGAACTCTTGTCTTTATGTGATACAGAGATGGATCATTAAACTTTGACAAGAAAATTCAAAAAGATGTGTGTTAGCTGTATTTGAGATTATCAAAAGTTTTTTAGTCTAGGCGCAAATCAACTACAGCTGACAAACTTATTAAATTTTTTTAAATGTCAGGTGTATCTGATGATTATTTTTTAAAATTTGCGAATTATCTAGAAAAAAATTTAACTTTTATGATGTAATTAAAAATAGTAAAATTAAAATAATTATTTAAGATTAGATTTTTTTTTCTAAAAATCAATTAGATTTAGTTTTTTTTTCATAGTACTTCTCAACTTTGAAATATGATGAATAATATATTTTTAGAAAAATTTCAAGAAGAAAACCTATAATTCAGATAGATAAGTTTCTAAGAGATTGTAACCAGATTTGTTAGCCTTCTTAACATTTTTTATTTTTAGTTCACATTAAAAACAATTTTTAAGTTTCAACAGCTTTTAAGATATAACTTTTAGTATTTTTACACGATTAAATTATTGCTATTTTTTTTATATTTTACTAACGGTTGAAGATATAAAAATATTTTGAACCCAAACTTGTCATGGAAATTTATTAATCGTTGAATTAAAAAAAATAGTTTGTTTTCATGTTTATTCTAAAGCGTTATATAAAAATAAGATGAAAACCAATTTTAAATATTCAATTTTCTCAACATTTCTATATTATTAAAATTTATCATATTATCATGAAACTAGTTTTATTAAATTTGTTTTAAAAAGTTAGTTTGAAATTAGTTTTCTACGTAAAAATAACATATTTATTTCCAAAAATTGACAATTGGTCCAAATATATCCAATTTGACCTCAAGCAAAAGTAGTAAAAAATAAATATTTTTAGAATTTCAAAATGAAATTATATTCATTTGATAGCCCTTGAAAAATCATGAATTTTAAATATAACCAAGGCTATATCAAAAGCAAAACTTAATGAGTTGTAAGGAGTCAAAGTTTGAGGCGAAAATTGGGAATTTTTTTTAATAAAATCCGACTTACATGATGCAATTGAAAATATTAAAATAAAAACAACTATTCTAGATTATTTTTTTTATGAAAAGTCGATTTAAGCTAGTCTCATCTTTGTATCTTTTCTTAAACTTAAGTTATGATGAAAAGTGTATCTTGAAAAAGTTTCAAGAGCGAGACTTATAACTCAAGTAAATGGGCTCCTAGAAGCAGGAGACTAGATGCTCTAGGTTTCTTGTAACTTTTAAGATATAGTCTACATTGAAAAAAAATTCTAAATTTTGACCGTTCTTGAGATATAAGTTTTAGTATTTTTGCGCGCCTAATTTATTGGCATCATTTTTTATATCTCAATAACTGTTGGAGATGTAAAAATTGTTTACAGGTAGACCCCTATTGAAAACTAATTATTAGTTAATTTTAGAAATTCAATTGTCTTTATTTATATTTTGAAGTAAGAAATTGAAGAAGGTTGAAATTTTTTTCAAATATTTATTGTTTCCAAACATTTCCATATTTCAACTGAAATATATCAGATAACAATAGAAAAAGTTTTATTTGATTTCCCTTGAAACTTTAGATTAAAATAAATTATCTTTGTTAAAATAACTTCACTATTTTTAAAGATTTACAATAAGTTTAAATATTTCCAACTTGATTTCAAAAATAAGTAGTAAAAAAATGACATTTTTAATTTTGATGCAAATTACTTATATCTGACAAACTCGTGTAATTTTTATAAATTCCAAGTACGCCTGATGTTTATTTTTTTGAGTGAAAAACACTTTTTTCATTATAACAATATTAATAAATATATTCTTTTATATAAAAAAGTTACATTTTAAAAATATTTTTAATTTTAAGGTCTTAAAATATATCAACATATAGGAGAAGTAGCCTATGTTTGGGCATTAGAAGAACTAATTTATGTTGAAGAAAAAATTTTACTCTCAGCATCATTATTACAGATTACTGGAGATTTTGATAAAGCTGAAGAATTATTTTTGCAAAGTTCAAATCCCATAAAAGCATTAGATATGAGAAGAGATTTACTTCATTGGGAAAAAGCTTTGGCATTAGCAAGTAAACTATCACCAAATGATGTTCCAGTAATCTCAAAAGAATATGCTCAACAATTAGAATTTATGGGAAATTACAAAGAAGCATTAAAATATTATGAAAAAGGCTTATTTGATGAAAATGAAAATACAACAGAAGAGGAGTATCATCACAATGAAATATGTAATTGTGGTATAGCTAGAACCAGTTTAAAGATAGGAGATTTTAAAAAGGGTATTGCTTTAGCATCTCAAATTCCAATAAGATCGTTAAAAAAAGAATGTGCATTAATATTAGAACAACAAAAACAATACTTTGATGCTGCCAATCTTTTTGAATTAGGTAATTTTTATGATCGGGCAGCTGCTGTATCATTAAAAACAAAAAATTATACAAAAGTTACAGAACTTTTAAAAAATGTACGTTCACCTAAGATTCATTCACAATTTGGTAAAGTAATGGAAAATGAAGGTAAATATAAAAGTGCAGTTGAAGCATATATTAATGGTAGTGATTATGATAATGCTGTAAGAATTTACCTTGATTATCTTAATGATCCAGAAAGTGCTGTAAAATTAGTTAAAGAAAGTAGAAGTATTGAAGGAGCTAAATTAGTTTCAAAATTCTTTTGTTCTATTAATGATAAAAAATCAGCAATTCAATTTCTAGTTTTTTCACAATGTTTTAAAGAAGCTTTTCAATTAGCTGAAGAAGAAAATTTAATGGATATTTATGAAGATATTTTAGAAAGTTATGGAACAAGTGTTCAATTTCTTCAGATTGCTGAATATTATCAAGAAAAAAATAATTGGACAAAATGTGGTAAATATTATTATCTTGCTGGTAATTATTTACAAGCATTAGAATATTTATTACGTAATGATAATAAAGATGATGCTTTATATATAGCTATAGATTGTGTTGCAGCAAGTAAAAATACATCACTTCAGGATATATTATTGCAACATTTAATAGATGACAAAAATGGAATTCCAAAAGACCCAAAATTAATATTTAAATTTTATATTTCAACAGCTAAATATAAAGAAGCAGCCAAAGTTGCTGTTATTATATCTGATAATGAACAATTTAAGGGGAATTATCGTGTTGCTAGAGATCTTCTTTTTCAAATGTCACAAGAATTATTCAAAAAAAATATTAGATTACCAAATACAATAAAATCATCCTTAGTTTTAGTTCATTCTTATCTTCTTGTTAAACCTTTAATGGCATCAAAAAGACCAGAAATTGCGAGTCGTTTGTTAATAAGAATTGTACAAAATATCTCAAAATTTCCATCTCATAAAATACAAATATTAACTTCTACTGTTGTTGTTTGTGCTCAAGCAATGTTATTTGAAACAGCATACAATGCAGCTGTAGAATTAATGAAACCAGAGAATAGAAAATTTATTGCTGAAAAATATAAAAAAAAAATTGAACAAGTTGCAAGGAAAAGAGAAAATGCCTCAAAGGGTGATGTTGTTGAAAATTTTACAAACTGTCCATTTTGTAATGAACCCGTCAAAGAATTTTCTTTAACTTGTTTCTCTTGCAAAATGACACTACCATTTTGTATAATTACTGGAAAACATATAGTTAAAGACGACTTAGCAATTTGTAATAATTGTAAATTTCCTGCTTTTGCTTCTGAATTTAAAAAATTATCTGTTAAAATATGTCCAATGTGTGGAGAAAATGTTAGTAATTATGTGATTATTGACGATCTACAAAAATTAGAATTTTATACTCAAAATGAAAACTAATTTTAACAGAAACTAAAAATAATTATAAGAAAAAAACAGGTAGTGAATTTATAATTTTTATTTACACAATTTTGTCATTTAAAAAAAATATATATGTGATATAATAAAACTTAAACTATAATAATATGATATTATTTTAAAAAATAAATTTTTGTATATGAAATATTCTACCTCTTAATTAATAATATCAATTGTTTTTTTTTTTTCTATACAATCATAAATTTAATATGTTTTATTATGCTATTCTAAGTCGGTGAGCTAAAGCTAGTTTTCGGGCAGTTTCTAAGAAATTATTAGATTTATTTAATTCATCAACAACAAAATCATTTGGTGGTACTTCTGATGGTGGACTACCATGGCTTTTTTCCTCTATTTCTTTAGTTAATGGTGCTGGAGGTTGAATACCATTAGTATGAATAAAATGATTATTAATATTAAGAGTATTAGAAGTTGAAAGTAGATTTGGTTTTTTATTAGATAATGAAATTTCATTACGTGAAGGTCCGATTGGAAGAAATTGTCGTTTGGGGGATGATAAATTTGTTACTTGTTGGGATGATTGAACATTTTTAATAGGTTGACGAGGAAGATGTATCTTATTTTGTTGTAAATTTGTATTTTGTATTTTAAAATTTTGTGGTAATTGTTGTCTTTCTCTGTTAAGAAAAGGTCCTCGTAATTGTCGTGATGATAAAGGAAGATTATTATTTGTTCTTGAAGATAGTCTTTGTAATGATTTTTGTTGTAATTGTACTCTATCTGTTATATCAGATGGTTCTATTTTTGGTAAGACAACTTTTATGCTTTGTCCTCTTTTTTGAATTATTGTACCAGGAGGAAGATTTTGACCTCTTAGCATGCTTAATCCAGGTATATTACTGGCCTGAGCACTTGTAATTCTAATTGGTTGTTTTTTTTTGTTTAATAATTGTGGAACTACATCACTTGATTGTATAAATTGAACATTTCTTTGATTAAAATTTTGAAAATTAATTTTTTTAATTGAATCTCTTCTATCATTATTTATCTGAGAAATTTGGCTAGTAATACTTAAACATAAACAATATATAATAAATAATATAGAATAATTAGACAATAATACCATTATATCAAAATAATCTCTAAAATTTAAGGATATTATATGACAAATTTAAAAAAATATAAATATATATTTCATATCATCCTGAAGCATTTAAAATTATTGAAGGCCATTTAAATAATATTACTATAAAATTTGAAAAATTATTTTATTTAATTTAAAATGAAACTGTTTAAGACATATACTACGCGTCAATCTCTCTTGACCTTCAACTTGTAGACTATATAATTTTTTGTAAAAATCTTGTAAATAAATAAAAATTAAATGATTTGACATTGTTAAAATATTAAAATAATTTAAAAAAAAAATTAAAAAAGTATTAAATGTGTAATAGTATATTTTTCTTTTTATCAAATAATTTACTTTTTTAAGGGTACTAACTTTTTGACAACATCCTTTTTTTTTGTGAAAAATATAATATTGTATTATTATATAGAATTAAATATTTCTAGTTTTTAAGTTATTTATTAAAAGAGGAAGTTATTAAAAGTATTATAAGTATAAATTTTTTCTTCTTCATCTTATATTTATAAAGATAAAATAAAATTTGACAATAAAAAAGAAGAAACTCCCAATAAAATTTAAATTGTTTAAAAAAAATATTTATCATATTTTAACTTTGATAGAAAAAAAAGTATTTATAATATGTTTAAAAATAAGATATATAACAATAAGATAAAAGTCTATTTAATCCTTTTTTTAATAAATAAAAAATTCGATTTATAAAAAATTTAGTAAATATTTTTTTTTATCTTCTAATAATTAAGTGGCACAAAAAAACTTTTCTTATTAACTTTAAAGTATTATTAATTTAAATGATTATATTTACTAAACACATCTATTTAGTGATATGTTTGATTATTAGTTATATGTTAAAAAGTAACCTTTGATTATCAATTGCACCATTATATTTATTTTTGAGAAAGGTCACTCATCAAACAAAACACCAAAAAAATATTTATAAAACGTTTTTATTTTAAATGATTAATTTTGGTATTATTTCTTGATTATAAATATACTTTTATCAGATAATGTTGTTTGTAAATTTTTACATAGTTGTAAAAAATATTAATTTTTAATTACATTTTTGTATTTTAAAATGATTTTTAGCTTATTATAAAATTATCATGTAAATGGTTCTTCAAACAAAAAACTAGTATTTTTATCTAATTCATAAGTTTTTTATTTAAAAAAAAATTGTTTTATTACAATAAATAAATTTTCTTATTTTATCATATAACATTTATTAAAAATTACTAGAAATACAATAAATTTTATTTTGACTTTTTTTTTTAAATATTACAATTTCGGCAATATTGTTTGTAAGCTATATTAAAAAAAATACAAACTAGATTATTTTTATAAAATTATGGTTTATTGTGAAATTATTTAGTCATTCCTATAATAGATTTTTTTACTACCAATTATTTTTTTATTTAATAATTAAATAAAAATATTTTTTTGGATAGTAACAATTCAAAACCAGATGATATGAATAAAATAATCTGAATATAGTGAAAATATAAAAAAAAAATTTAAGTTTTAACAAAAAAAAACATATGTGTACAATTTTTAATAGCTAATTATTATGATATTTTAAATTATTTTCTATAATTTTTATATATAACTATTATATTGAAAAGCTTGTAGTGTAGATAAATTTCAAAACAATATTTTGTTTTTATTATTCTAAAACAATTTTAAAATAAACTTTTTACAACTATTTTTTTTTTCATTTTTCCATATATTTATCATATTTTTATTGATACAGCAAAAATTTGATAATAAATTTTTAATCTCTGACATACTATCAAAACAATGTAATTATAATATTTTTAGATCTGTCTAAAAAGGTTTATTAAAATATTTTTTGACAGAATTTAATAAAACATCAAATTGTAATAATTTCAACAAAACTTAAAAAAGTTTATTATTTACATATTTCAATCATTTATAATTTAAATGTCTTTTAACAAGTTTTTTTTCCAATAAATAAATATTCAAATATTAAACATTAATAAATTTTAGCTATATATATTTTAAAATGTTTTAATAATATTGTCATGACTAATAAATTGTTTTTATTTTAATTATAACGAGAATCAAATAAAACATAATAAAGTATATTTTTAAAAATTGAAACAGTTAATAAATTTTTATTTTCAACAAACCACTTAATGTTTATTTTAAAAAATTTCAACTTTAATGTAATGTCATTTTGTTTTACAAATTTTTACTTAAATTTATTATTCTTGTAATTCAATACAAAATTTTAATTAAATTTAAATAATAGCTGCTGTAAACAGTAGTTTTTTTTTAACTTTAATAATTTAAACAATTTACTAAACATATTTGAAAAAAAAAATTGTGTTAAAAATAATGTTTTTAAACTCTTCAATACTTAATATGATTAATGAAAATATACTTACTATTAAAAATGTTTAAAATATTTACAAAATAATATCCGGTAAATTAAAGGAAAAATTTTAAAATTTAAAATATACTGTTAGGAGAAAAAAAACTATTAACAATCAAAAAAATTATTTTATAAGTTTTGAATGTAACCAAAGTACTTTTTATATTAAACAAAAATTTAAAACTTTTAAAAATTTGCTTTTCAACTTATATAACTGTTTTTTAATAAACATTATATTTTAAAAAATTGCTTGGATATATCAAATTTTTTAAAAAATTTAACTAAACATTAAAATATTAAAAGATTGATTAAATAAAAACAATTTGCAAATGAAAAAAGTACTAAATATAATATTGTTAAAATGTTAAATGGACATGTTGTAAAAATAATATATATTAAGTGGAACAATTTACTTTATCGAAATTTAAATCAACATTTAGAAAAATGTATAAATTTTTATTTTTTAAACTAAAAACATTTTATTTTTTTCCAGAAAATGTTAAAATGGATATTATTTAATATTATTTTTTTTTTTCATAGATTGAAATAACTTTATTATGTTGGGTTTAAACATTATGCCAATAAAATATAAGAAACCAATTATTGTAATATTTTGAATAAATAGACGACGTAATTCATCTCCAGTATTTATTACAGGAATACAATTAAATGAAGATATACTCATATTATTTTCTTTTCCTCTTATTAACTTAGCAATTTCATTAGAATTATTATATTTTCCATTAAGTTGTACAAATATTACATTATTTTTTAAAACTCTATCATTTATAACACAACTATCATTTAATTTAACAGCCATATAACGATGAATTTTTTTTTTAAAAATTGGAAGTATAATTTTTTTAACCTAAACTTCATTATAATATAAAATCTTAAAACTTACTTCTCCGGTTGGCAAATAAGTTTCAATAAAGTCATCTAAAGTTATAATCATTATTGAATTATCATCCATTTTATGAATATCAAATTCAAGATGTTTTTTAATCTTTTTGTTCAATCTCATTATTGCCAAAAGATAAGCTATATAAATATTTACTATGAAAAGAAATAATAAACATGTGTATTCAATCATAGTAAAAATATAAAAAGTTTTTTTTTTTTGTTCTTTTTGATTTTCAAAATTATCTTTTTTTGTTCCATCTTCATTCTTGTTAGAATTATTTTTTACATTATCAAATTGAGTTCTTACTGAACGAATAGGCATACATAATTGTGAGTTAATACCACCAAGTATATTTGAAGTATTATTTACTTGTATTGAAATATTTTTAAATATATGTAAGGAACATTTACTTGAATTGACTGATCTGTAAAAAAGTATTTTCTGTTGACGACAAATTTTAAGAATCCAAAACATTTTTTTAGTGATTGATTTTTTATAATAAAAATATGACAATATAAATTTTAATAAGTTATCCTACAAAGATAATTTTAATCAAAAATTAGAAATATAATAGATGGTTTATAAAGGTGTTTGTTATCAGACAAATATATGTACATATTTTCCATTTGGGATAAATTAAACATTATTTTTACCATAAGAAATAATAAAAATTAATTGAGTTAAATAAGTTTTATCAAAAATTAATTTTAAAAAATATTCATTTCTTTATCAGTTGATCACTTTAACAAAATACACATTCTATATTAATAAATTTCATTTGCAAAAAAATTATCATATCTTAAATTTTATTATATTTAAAAACTTTTTTTACTAATACAATATATATTATATTAAGTGCAATGAGAACATTTCCATAAACCATTTTATATATTGATAAGAAAAATGATTCTTTGAGAAAAAAATTGATTCTTAAGATTTGACTGCTAATAGTAAAGTTCCGAAAAAGTAACTGATAAGATAAAAAAGTTAACAACTTTTTTTAAAACAACATTGTAAATAATCTAATTTAACAGTATTAAAAAAGAAGGATTTGATTCATATGATAATGAAAATTTAAAAATAAACCCAATCACTAAAGTTTCATACAACAATTGAAAAAAATCTCAGTAATTTTTTTAAAAAAAACAATATTATGATTCTAAAAAGATTCTCTAAAAATACTATTTTGAAGTCTTTGTATTTATAATTAGCTATTAATATGTTAATTTCCACATCTAAATCATTAATACATTTGACAATAATTATGTTAATGATAATAACATTAATAGACTAATAAAATATAACACATTTTTAAAGAAAAGAATGTTGAAAAAGATCAGACGGAGTAACTTATCATAAAAGAAATAGAATTTAAGACATTAAAGTACCACAAATATTAGAGTTAATACATAATAAATAATAATTTACAGTAAATATTTGAAACAAGCTAACTTTTTGTAAGAAAAATATTTTAAAAAAATATAAAAATAATTTATGTTTTTCAAAAATAGAAAAAGTAACGCAAATGATAGATGTACTTATCTAATTTTTATATATTTGTGAATCATCTTATTGTTTATTTATTATTTTATCTTATATACCTTTATTATGTTTATTTAAAAAAATATTTTTAATTAAAATAATTTTATTATTATAATATATATTAAAAAAAATTTTTTTTTATCTTTTAAAAATATACTACATCAACAGCATGCTATCGGTTACTAAAAAGTCAACATACAAGGAAATTATAATTATAAATGTTATGTAAATAAATATTTAATGATATTTCTTATAATATTAAACTCTAACAACATAAGAATAATTCTTAATATTTAGTAATAAAAAATTTACAATCTTGGTAATCTGCCTTTAACAAATTGATATCTTTTAATAAACTTTATTTTTTCCTTTTCCGTTAGTCAACGGATTTTAAATAATCATTAGAAGTTTTATTACATAATTACAAACATTATGATTGATATAATATTGGTAAAAATTTTATTTCCGTATAATTTAAAAATAAGTTATAGTAATAATGATTATTATTACTTAATGATAATATAATTATTTATTTCGGCAAAAAATTTTTAATCAACGATCATTACCTATAGGTAAAGTATATTTTGATACTAACTAATAAAATTCATTGTAAATATTATATTCAAAAATGTATATAAAATTTCAATTCTTAGTTATAATTTATTGATAACATATATAATTAGATGATTATTAAATTTATTTGTACATTTTCTTGATAAAAGATCTCGTTCAATGATAAAAAAAAGTTTGATAATATGCCAATATAAAAAGTAAAATAGTATCATACAAATTTTATAAATTGGAAAGTTTTTCTTAATTATTTAAAATAAATAATTATATAATTACATTTCTTTTATTTTTCAGAAAAATGAAATTTATTCTTGCTTTTGTTGCATTCTTTGGAATTATTTGTACTGCTCTTGGAGCCATGACATCATGTGGAATTTGTTGTCACATCGTTGGACATGCTGAAAGACATTTCCACCAAAAAACTCCAGAAAACAGATTACTTCATGAGCTTACACGTGAATGTTTAAGATTAGGACACATTAATCAACAGGATGGTCAAATCTGCCTTCAACAAGTACATAAAATGATTGACACCATCTACAAAGACTTTGAAGCCGGTAAAACTCCAATCCAAGTTTGTAATGATATGGGAGATTGTACTGCTACCGATGTATGTAGTGCCCGAGTTTTTACAACTTCAGCTCCACTTTAATAAAAATATAAAATTTTTACATTTGTAAATCTTTTTCTACATTTAAAAAATAAAAATATTTTTTTTTAAATTTTATAATTATAAAATTATAAACTATTATATATAATATTTTAAATATATTATTTCTTTTCAAATACTTTCAATATCATAGTATATTATAAACATTAAAATATCAATAAATATTAAAAATTTAAACATAAATATAACATTTATAAACAGTAACATTTTGATTTATATTTTCCATCGATTTACGATAATTTATTAAATTTATAATACTAACTCACTTTTAATTTTCTATATAACATTTTTATATAAAATAAATTAATTTGAAATACCGATTCCTGAAACATAAAATATTTAATATCTTTAAAATATATCTAAATTATTACAATGTAATTATCTCAAAATGTTTTTAAAATAAATTATACTCATTTAAAATTTAATAAAGTAATTTTATACACTTTTTTTTTTATAAAATACAATATATATAATCATAAAAATTTATTTGTATCTTTTTTTATTTACTTTAAATTTCCTATTAAAATAAAACAAAAAAAAAAAAAGTAAACTCAAATATACTTAATTTGCCCTTTTTTATAATTTTGGATAATTAAAAAAATTTAAGCATTTTTTAATTATACAATATAACTATTTAGGATTGTAAAAAAGGAAAAGACCAATTAGTAAACTAATTATTTTTAATGTAGAGATAGAAATAATATAATTTATTTAAAACATTTTTTATTTACATACTTTTTTTTTGTATAAAATAAATCAAAAAGTACACAAAATATGTTTTGTTAATATTATACTTTTTTTCAACAAAAAATATTGACTTAAATATTAGTAAATTTGATATTATTATTTTTTAGTATTAGAAATTATTTTGATCGACTACTTATTTATCTTTTTCTTATTAAAAAAAAATAAAATATCTAGAATATTTAAATTAAATACATATTTATGATAAAAAAAATATCTATTTTATCATACATTAAATTTAAAAATGTATGTACATATATTTATTAATTTTTTATTTTATTTTATTTATTTTTATGTTTCCTATATTACCTTTTTACCTGTATTGAACTTTTTAAAGTAAAAAAAAAATTTTTTTTTTTTTTTTCTATATTATTGAGGATGTCTCAATTTCAAAGTTATCTTAGATATTTTATATTTATATATTTTTTAATCAATAATAATTATTATCTATTATATTTTAACAAAATATATGATATTTTTATTTTTTTTTTTTTTTATTAAATGACATTTTTAAAAATGTTATTATATAAATAATCAAATATGAAAAAATATATATATTTATAATAAGAAATGAAATATAATTCACGTTTTTGATATATGTATATATGAATATATTACATAACTGTAGTAGTATTTTAAAATTTTCTCAGTAGTATCAAATTGTGCGAGTAAAAGTTATAACAATAATAAAATAAGTAAATTCCCAAAAGCTTTATATTTATGTACATAATTCTGTTCTCTAAGTATCAATCTCCAATTTCTTTATCTAGCTTTCAATTTATCTTTATTTCTTGGTAGTGAAAGTTAAATTATATAAAAATTCTAACAAGTAAAAATACTCCATCCCTTTCATATAGACACTTTTCTTATATTCTTTTATAAAATAACAGAAACAAAATTATCTTACATGGTCACTTTCTTCTACATATATTTATAAATAAAGAATATAGACAGAAATGTGTATATATAAATAAATATATATACATCTTTTTATATGTTAAAATGATTCAAAACTTTTCTAAGCTTTTATTTTGAATGATACTTTTCAACAATGAAAATTCTTTTGTTTGGAGAAGAATGGCAAAATAAATTGTAAAAAAAAAAATAAGAAAAGGTTTACCAAAACATTTATATATTTTATATAAAAAAATAGTCTTTAAGTTGTTAATATAAATGTTTAATTTATAAAATTTTTATATAGTTTTTTTTTTTTTAAATATATTTTCTGCTATTCCAGATTAACAAAAACGAATTAACTATATATATCATTTTCTTTCTTAATTTATATATTTATTTTTAAAATAACATTGTTTTTTTTTTGTAAATAAATATGTCTTTTTTTATGTAGCTTCAGTATTAAAAAAAAAATTTTTTTGAGATAATATAAAGTCAATTTTTATGAAATGATAAAGTACTGGATAGGGACGTATGGATGGGAATTCTTTTAAAACTTGAAAACCAAAAAGAGGTTTTAAATGTATGTAATAAACGAATGTTGTTATTGAGGATAAGAGAAGATAACATTAAAATGTAAAGTAAAGTTAGAATATAAATTTGATTTTATAATTGTTATCAATAAACGTTCTTTTATTTTTAATAAGATTAAAATATTATATACAAATCATGATTATTCACCTAAATCATTTTAAATATATCTTTCTATTCTTTATATATGACAGCTTTTATCATTTTTAACTTTAAATATTGTTGCAAATTTATAAAACCACTAGTTTGGTTCAATAATTGTTATTTATAATATGCCAACACTTTTCCTGAACTATAAATTGATAATGTCAATATAATAACTTATGTTAACTTTATTAAATGAGCAATTAATAGCTTTAAATAAAAATTTTTTCTCCTTTAAATATAATTTTATATTTTAAATATATTTAACATATCAAATAATATTTTGTCTTTAGAGTTTAATTTCCAACAGATTATTAAAAAGAAAACTGAAGAGATAATTTTTAACTCTTCTTCATTTTTTTTGCAGAGTAAACAATATATATATAAATATATTTATTAATATTATGCCATTTTTCTTATTACCTACATTATCACTTTTATTGTTATTATTTTACATTATTCATAATATTTTAAAAAAAGATGAATTTTTTTTTTAAATAAATAGAATATAATTTTGCAATATACCTTAATCAGAAAAGCAAAATTATTTTTCATATAACTATAATCACTTTTAAAAATGCTTTTTTTTTTTTCTATACATAATTATTTTAAATAATTTCTTTTTTTTTTACAATCATTTTTAAACTATTCTCTTTGTTTAAAAATTTTAATAGAATACATTTATTAAAATTAAATTATAAACCAAAGATTTTTTTACATTATAATAAAACTATATCATTTTTAATAATTTAAAATTCAAGCAATTGTACGATTTTTTTTTCATGCATTTTTAATATACAATCTTTTTTAAACTTTTGATATATTTTCTTCCTTTTATAATTTAAATGTATTATTTTCATTGTCTTGTTAACACTTTCCTACAATTAAATAATTTTTTTTATATCATTGTAACATTCTTGAACTTTAATATTTTTTTATTGATATTATAAGAAAATATATATAAAAAAAAATGTTTTTTTAAAAAAAAAAAACATCTTATATATGTTTATAGAGTATTTTCTAATCTATAAATTTATTTAGTGAAAGAAAAATATATTATAGTATTAGGATATGAAAAATTTGGTTATATTACGTTTTTATTTATATTATATTTTACTTTTAATATATCTTTTTTTTTAAGCTATAAATGCCGATATATGATAGGAAATATTTAATATTAAACAAATTACAACATTTTTATTTTAACTATTTTATATCATATAAGTATATTTCAACACCTTTTTTTTATTAAAAAAATTTTTTATTCTTCTATAAAAATTTAAAAATTTCATTTCCCATCATTTATTTTATAACATCGAAATCTGTTTTTATTTTTTCTCTTCTATCCAACACTCTCTCCTTTAAACCCAATTTTTCAATGGATAAATTTTGTATATATATGAATATATTATATATTAAAATTGGCAAGACAGTAGCCTTGTTTCTGGGTAGTATATTTAAAAGCATAGTTTTAAGCTGGGTGGGGATGGGAAGTTGGAATGACTAAAAGTTTATATACTTTAAATGATAGAATGAATAAGATGTAAGATTGAGGAAGATTTCTTTTAAGGTAATTCTTTTTAAAAAAAAAAAAATAATTTTAATTTTTAAATTTAATATATGCATACAACAACTATTACATAATCTTTTAATATATATTATTTAACAATTTTTTTTTTAATTCACATGATATAAGCTAGTTATATATTGAAAAGATATACTTTTATCAACTAATTATGTACATAAATTTTTTTAATATAAATATTTTAAGAATAACAAATTAATAATCGAAAAAAAAAGAATGTATGTATACATACAGATGATTAATAAAATTCTTAAAATATTCTTTTTTATTATTATAATATATATATATATATATTGTTAGTGTCTTTTTACATTTCTTAATTATTACAAAGTAGTACCCCAACGACTATAATGTCCAAATTTTTAGTTGGCCTTTTTAAATAAAACAAAATATCTTTATCCAATGTTTCTATTTTCTATATTATTCAATTATAAAACTTAATTAAACTCCATCTTACTAAACTATTTTTTAAAATATATAACCTTATTATTATATTTTTCAATCAGGCATTATAACATATTTTATATTTATTTATGTCCATTATATAAAAACTATTTAAAAGATCTGCATGTTATATACTTTTTATCTTCATATATTAGTTTGTTAGAAGAAATTTCTTTCCCCGTTTAAATATACATTTTTCATCTCAATATAGAGACACATATTACTATAACTAATATAAATGATAAAAACTCAATAAAGCTTCCGTAAAATAATATAATGAATCTATCAAAAGTAATTATTTTTGATCATTTAAAAATAAAATATATATTAAAATATTAAATTTATTGTTTATAAAAAGAAATTTTTTATTTAACTATTATTCATAACTTTCTTTGTCTATATTATTTCTTATTAATTTTTTTTTTTTATAATTATCTTTTTATAAAAGTACATTATTATACTTTCTTAAATGATTACTAAATACTATATATTAATTATTTTATTTATAAATTAAAATTTTTAAATGCTTATTATTTGTAAGTATAGTAAAAAATTAATTCCCTATTATTATTAATCAAAATCTCTTTAACTTCTTATCTTACACTCTACATCATTTTACTTATTTATTTTCAGCTCTATTATATTCTAAAACTTAACAACATGCCTGATTTTCTCTTTAGTTATCACCTCATTATCACATTATTATCTGTCTTATGTATCCTTTTAACATTTTACATAACAAATCAATTTTTAACGACTAAATACCTCATTCATGTTTTCAAAATTTTATAGTCTTTTTTTTAACATATAAAATTCTTTTTTTTTTTTTTTTATTTTCTTAAATATAATAAAATATGTAGTGTCTTTGATTTTAATATATCTATAAATGTAGATTTTAATATTACATTAGATGGGAAATTACTCCTCTTAATAATAATGTAAATAAAAAAATGTTTTCTTTTTTTTTTTTTTTTCTAAGTGGTAAAAAACAAGAAAATATAGTAAGAGAATTGTTATAATTTGTTACATATATCATTCGACATTTTCTTATTTTAACAAAAATATTGACATTGTACTAATATATTATTTTTATATTATAGTAACGATGGTTGCCCAAACAGAAAATGACGATATTGCATCTTCATCTACATCAGCAAGGTCTAATAGTCATCATCCAGTCTCTGCTTCAGGTTCACATATTTTAAGTGGAAGTACCAATTCAACTGCATCTCCATTACGGTCGCTTACCAGTGCCTCCGGTGGTCTATATGTTAGCGCTCCGGGAAAAATAATACTGTTTGGGGAACATGCAGTTGTTTATGGAAGAGTTGGTTTGATAAAAAAAATTTTTTTTATATATTCTTTAAATATTTTTTTTTTTTTATTTTTTAGACTGCTGTAGCTGGGGCCATAGATTTACGTACATATGCTAGTTTATTTACATCAGCAGATCAAAGGATATATTTATCATTACCTGATTTAGGTGTAGAAAAAACATGGATGTTAAAAGATTTATTGAAAGCAGGTGAAAGATTATCATCAGAACATCCACCGGATGATGGCCCACCTAATTTAGAAGTTGTTGTTCCATATGCTAGAAAACTTTCAGGATCATGTGAAGATCAATGTGGTGTACAACATTTAGCTATACTAGCTTTTTGGTATCTTTTACTAGGTGTTGTTCAAAGAAAACGGTAAGTTATTATAAATAATTAACAATTTTCTTATTTATTTATTTTGCCTGAAATATTTTTATTATAATAATATATTATAAAATTTAGTGTTGTTTGTCATTCTTATTTTAGAAAGTTTTGTAATTAAAACAAATTTAAAAAAAAAAATATATATATATATATTTATATTTGAAATTATTTGTAATGTTGTTGATGATGATATTAATTGGTATGTGTTATTTTACTATAATTTAATAATTGATATCTTTTAGTATTATTTTATTTTAAAGTTAATATTTTATTATAGGGATCTAATGGCAGTTAAAGTAACAGTAAAATTTAAACTTCCTGCTTGTGTAGGATTAGGATCTTCTGGTAAGTTATTAGTAATATTTTTAAACAATTTATTATTAATAATTTTTTAACATAGTTGATATATTATTTCCCCATAATAATAATATTTACCCATATTAACAATTGTTAACTCATATTTAAACCTAGATTCCATTCAATTTCCAGGTGCATTTTGTGTATGCGTTGCAACAGCGCTTCTTCAGACAGCTGGTATCATTCCAGCTCCAACAATTCCTGCAGATGATCATGGAACAATGACATGGGAAGATATTCACTTAGACACAATCCGTCGATGGTCAGCTGCAGCAGAATCACTTATTCATGGTAGAGCAAGTGGTTTAGATGCCGCTGTATGCACATTTGGGGGTGTTGCAAGTTATAAACCAGGGAAACCAATAGAAACATTGAAAAACATTCCCGACTTAAGAGTTATACTAGTTAATTCAAAAGTAGAGAGAAATACTACTAGAATGGTACAAACAGTCAAAGATAGGTTAAAAAAATTTAAAGATGTAATTGAGGGAATTTTTAATTCAATAGATGCAATCTCAAAAGAAGGTGCTAGAATTTTAACACATGTTCCAGAGGATAGTCAAGATGCTATTTCATTAGTAGAAAATGGAGATAGAAGTAATACTCATACACCATTGCCTGAATTTGATCATAGTGCTTTACAAGTGAGTTTAATTATCTTAAACTTTTTTTGCATATCTAACATTTTAAATATTGTTGTTAAAAATGTAATTATATATAAGTGGGATATTTGAAACTTGAGTTTTATTTTTTTTAATTAAAAAATAATAAAAAAAAAAAAATAAAAAATTGTCATAACTTTTTGTCCAATACTATTCTTCCATTTTTTTTTATAATGCTTTTGCATCACTTGTCAGTGGTTTTTTTTTTAATTTTTTTTATAAAAAAAGGAAAATAATTTTACGCTTTTTGTTTGTTTAAAATAATGCTTAAAAACACAAGTCTTGTCACATTTCACTTTTTATAGCTTAATCCAAGTGCTGCATATGGAAGTTGTGGTGGAGGAGGAAGGTCCTCGAGTTTAAGTCTTTATACAACTGGCGGTAAAAGGTTGTCAAATGCTAGTGCCGTCAGTAGTGATCTAAAAGAGAGGGGAGAATTTAATGATGTTTTTTCTAAACTTAATGTATGTTTAAATGATTAATTATAATACAGGGAAAAATTAATTTAACAATTATTAAAATAAAAGTATAACTTAATTATATATACATATAATTTTTTTTTTGCTTATTTTTTTTTAGGATTTATGTCGTATGAATAATCAATTATTAATTTCTCTTGGTGTTGGACATCCTAAAGTAGATCAAATTTGTACATTATTATCACGTTATGGAATTCATCCAAAAATGACTGGAGCTGGTGGAGGTGGGTGTGTATTTGCATTTCTGAAACCTGATACATCAAATACTGTTATATCAATGATTAAAGATGAACTTAAAAAATTAGATTATGATGTATGGCAACCACGATTAGGTGGACCAGGAGTAGTACTTCATGATAGTAGACCTGAATTATTTGGTTCTCTTGGTAGCAGCACGCAGGGATCTAGAGCACCAACTCCTTGTAAAAGATAATAATTTTTTTTTATAACCTAACTCAGATTAATTTTTAATAAAATTTTTTTACAAAAAAAAGGGTACTTTCTGGTTTTAACCCCGCCATATACTGATTAAATAAAATTAACATATAAAAATTATTTTTTTTTTGCATATTAATTTATTATATGATAATTTTTTAAAATTTTTATAAAATATTAAAATAAAATAAAGTTTGATATTTGATTTTTTTAATGAAAAATGAATATAAATTAATGAAAAAAAGGTAATTGATATTTGATTTTAATGAATAATTTTATAAATAATAAAATTTGAATTTTTTTGGTAAAAAATAAGGAAAAAAAAAGAAAAAAAGGTATTTGATATTTGATTTTAATTAAAAATAATTATTTTTTTCAAAAACAATAATAATTCTTTTTTTTCCAGAATAATGAATATTTCTACACTTACAAAAAAGATTTCTGATGAAGAAAAAGCAATAAAATATCTTCAAGAGCATAATCTACTTCCAACAGTAAGAAAATGTGAAAATGGTCATTTTATGAAGCTCAATTTTACGAATCCAATAAGATGGCGTTGTAATTTAAGAAGTTGCCGCAAAGAAAGTGGAATAAGGGTGAATTCATGGTTTGATGGAACCAAATTGCCATTACAAAAGGCAATTTCATTCATTTATTATTGGGCCCACAAACAATCGTCTGTGGAAGATATGAAGAGAGAATTGGGGCTGAATAAAAACACTGTTGTTGCTTGGAACAGTTATTTGAGGGAAGTCTGTCTTTATTTGGAGAAAAAGGAAGAAAATAAAATAGGAGGAAAAGGGTTAACAGTTGAAGTGGATGAAACCCTCTTTTCGCGAAGAAAATATAATTGTGGCAGAATCCTACCGCAGCAATGGTGTTTTGGTGGAATTTGCAGAGAAACAAAGGAGTGTTTTGTGGAGCCAGTTGCAAATAGAGCTTCTGAAACTCTAATGGAAGTTTTGAAAAGAAGAGTGGCTCCAGAAACACTCATTATTTCTGATATGTGGAGAGGCTATTCTCAAGTAAGTGATTCTGGGTATGAGCATTTGAAGGTGAATCACAAATATAACTTTGTGGACCCACTAACAAATGCTCATACCCAAAACATTGAAAGAGTTTGGAGATCCGTGAAAGAAAGGTCCAAAAGACAATGTGGAACACGGAGAAGCATGTTAGAAGGCTACATGTATGAATTTACATGGCGGCAAAAAAATAAAAAAAAAGAATTTGAGTCCATTTTGAGGGACATTCGCTTTTATTATGAATTTTTAAGTGAAAAATAAAATTTTTTTTTAAACTTTTTTTTTAACTTTTTTTTAAACTTTTTTTTCAATTTTTTTTTTTAAGTTACAAAAGGGGATTGGATAGGAATCTCATCCCTCAAAGTTTTATAAAAAAAGAAAACTTTTGGGGGGAGTTATGGGTATTTGAAAATGGCGGGGTTAAAACCGGAAAGTACCAAAAAAAGTTTTATTTGATATATATATATATATATTTATATATAATAAAAATTATCATCTTTCATTTTATTATTAAAATAATATGAAAGACTATTTGATTTTTTTTTGTAATAATAAATCAATATACAATAATTTTCTTTGTTTAAAAAATGTTTTAATATTTTAATTAAAAAGTAAAATAGATTAAAAATTTTTTATTTAAAAAAAAAATAAAATTTTAAAACTTTAAATAAAATTATTTTATTAATTTTGTATAAGAAAAAACTATATGATTTGTACTTTGATCTTTTGATACTTTTTATTTCTTATAAATTATACAAAGTTTTTTTTTTACAAAATTAATTTTCTAATTAAACATTAAATTGTTATAGAAATTTATAGTAAAATATATATATAAAGAAATTAAGAATGAAAAAAAAAAACAATTTTATTATGATCAAAAATAAAAATTATTAAAATGTCAAGCAAATCTTTTATAAAACATTTTTTATAATAACTTTTTAGTTAATTACATTAATATTGGTGGTTTGTACTATTTTTAACAATATCAGTATGTTGTTTTTAAAAAGTAATAAAATAAACGTGGTAATTTTAAAGTCAGTTTAATCTTAAACAACTCTTTAAAATATATTATAAAATATGTAACAATAAAAATTTTTTAAAATTTCTTAAAAGTATAATAATATTTTATAATGATAAAAGATATAAATTTTATTAACCTTATATCAAATTTATTAATGTTTAAAAATTTTTCTATATAAAATAAAATTACAATAGTTTAAAAACTATAAGATATATTAATCATGATTTTTTAAAAATATATTTACTAATTGTACCAATATATTTTTTTGTTAAACAAACATAAAAATATACTTTTATTTAAAGTACATCTGTCATAAGATATTTTTTGATTTATTATTTTACACTGATAATTAGTATTCTTTTTTAAAAAAATTTTATATATATATAAATTTTTATTTATGATCAATTATTAATTAAATCTTTTAATAATTTTAATTTTAAACAACCATGAAAAAGTTTTTCTTTTAAATAAAAAAGATTAATTGAATATTCTTTCAATAAGTTACAAAATTAAAAGTAAAATAAAAATTATCATATAATCAAAAATATTTTGTTTAATAAAGTTAGAATAAATTTTATAAATATCAAAAATAACAATTAAGAATTTAAATTTTTTTCCGATTGACAAAATTTTAACATAATTTTATCATCAAAGTATATTTTTTTAAAATATTAAATGTATTTCAATTTATTTCTTTTAAAACAATTATTTAATGAATGAATGAAAAGTGATTATTGATATATGAAAAAGAAAAATAAAAGATTGTGAAATTACTATTTATTACAATCTTTTTGATAACTTTTAAATGTTTGATTAAAATTAATTATGGTGGTTTTGGTAAAATTATTAAATATTCTAGAAAATTGATTTTTTTATTAATATTACATGATTTTTAAAAAAATATTGCTAATAAGTTTTTTATGTTATTTTTTATACCTTATATTTACTTATTTTTTAGTCTTACTATTTAAAATTTTATTTTTAATAAAAATAAAAAAAAAAATTGAAACTTGTATATAAAAATAAATAATAATTAAGAAACAAATAAAATTTTCTAGTTATTACATCAATATTACTTATTTAATAACTAATTTTAAATATCTAAATTGATAAAAATTATTAAAAATTCTAAAACAATCACCACAATAATAAAATATTGTTTAAAATGATAATTTCTAACAAAAAAAATATAGATACTTAATATTTAAAAGCTAGAAATATAGAGAAAGAAATTACAAGTTTACATAGCTATAAATACGTTTTTTAATGATATCATTGAGAAATAAAATTAGTTTTACATTAATTAGATGTTCATTTATTTATGATAAAAATAAAAATAAAAAAAGTATAATAAAATCATTAAGTGATATAAACAAACAATTTTTTATTACAAAAAAACTAATAAAATTTTTATATAATAACTACATAAATATCAATTTTTGTTGAAAAGTTTTTAGGATATAATTATTTTAAACAACTATGATATTTTTGTATTTTTTACTTAAAATTTTATAAATTTTAAACTGTTTATATAAGTAAAATAACATTCGTTTGATTTTTTTTTACAAAATATTTTTTAAAATATAAAAAAAAATATTTACTATAGGTTTAATATATTATTACTAATGACATATTTTATATATAATAGTATATTTAACAAATATTTTTAATAATATATTTTTTATTTACAACAATATGAATATTGTTTAAAATATTACAATTATTAATTATAATTTCTATTGTACTTTTAACTATATTATGATTGATAAATGTCACAGTGTTTTTTTTTTTTTTTATTTTAAAAATAACTTTTTTTTTTTTATTATTTAAAATATAACAAATATATTTAAAAAAAAATTGAATAGTTTTTATTTAATTATTTTTCTATATTGGTAAAAAGTTATTACTCAACCTAGAAAGTTAAAATAAAAATAAAATAAGTTAAAGTAACTACCTAAATTTATTACCATGAATTGAAACCTTATTTAATATATTCTATCTAAATAAATATAAATTTTTAGAAGGAAAACTTTAGATAATGTTGTTGTTAAATATGTAATATATAAAATATTACAAATATAATTTTATTAGTAACTTTATTAATTATGCCACAAAATAATACTAGAATTTTACATTTAAAATTACAATTTTTTATTATTATAATGTATTATTTTCTATTCATCTTTTTCTTTAAATTATTGTTCTTTTTCGTGATAAAATATTTCTTAAGCATATATTTTTTAACTAAATTTTAATAAATATATTAAGTATAAAAGCTAAATTAAAAAATTTTATTGAAAATATAAAGTATATTTAATTTATTTTTATATATTTATAACTAATTTTTATGATGATATTAATCCGAAATAAATTTTTTTAAATTAAAATATTAAAAGAAGATAAATTTTGGTAAAACCGATGTCAGAGCATAGACTTGTTCAAATTAAATGGATAAATTTATTCCATACATGATGGCATAAATAAAATATAAAAAAAAGTTTCTTTAAATAGTGTAGGATAGTTATTATTTGCTTAATGACATTGTTAAAAATATATAACACTTCCTTTTTAAAATATAAAAATTTTCTCTTTTACTTAAATATTCGAAATAATTTTGTATAGTATTTTAGTAGATACCATCTAATATAAATTTCTTTTTTTTTTTTTAAAAAATAAGATAAAAATACTTTATCTTTAAACTCTCAATTATCATTTTTATAATAAATTTTTTAACTTATATATACATTTTTTTTTTGTTTTTAGAGTAAAAAAGAATGTATTTTTTCATAAGTTTTTTTTCTTCTTATTTCTTTATATTAATTGATATTATTATACTACATCTCTTTTTTTTTCTATAATAATAAATACTTAAAAGCACATAATACATTTTAATAAAATATATTTTAATAAACATAAGTGTAATAAAATAGTTCAAAGCATCAAAATCTTAATTAAATGTAACGTCTAGGAAAAAGAGAAGGCTGTTTAATTTTATTTATTAGCTGCTTTCAATTAATATTAGTATTTGATTAAATTATTTTCTCAGTTTATGTCATTTTTCACTTTAAAAATAATCACTATCAAATATTCCTTTACTCATTCTATATATCACAATCCATTATTTTTTTTCTCCACCTTCATAATAAAGTTTAATGATTATAATGTTATCATATCTATCCCTCCATCATCACAAAATGACAATATATTTATTTTCTAAGTAGTGGTAAAATGGGTAAAGAAGAACAGATGAATGAAACACGGCATCAACATTTAGTTACTAATATATACTAAAATTTAACATTATCACTACTTAAAATACTAAAACTATTGTAAAAAGCCACTAATAAAAGTGAAAAGTTAAAGAGTTATAAAAGAAAATTTTATAATTAAAATAAGATTAAAAGAATAACAAAGTGGAAAAAAAAATATATACATACATATTTTATTTTCTAATTATATATATAATTTCTAATAATATTATTTCCATATTTTTTTTTATTCTAAAAAATGAGTTATTGATGTATATATATATATATATATATTATTCCCATAAACATAATTCTCTATGTTAATCATTATTTTTATTCATCTTAATTATTCCAATTATTTTCGTTATTTTAAAAAACCATATGTTTAGAATGGCATAACTAATGTATAATTATTCTTTTTTTAGAAATATGGCCAATATATGGAATAAAATTTCTAGTCAAATAAGTAAGTTTTTTTTTTTTTTAATTTTTTTAATCAAAAAATATACTAAAATTTTTAGGTAATTTATTTTCAAGTAATGATAATAAGAATAATGAATTAAGACAGTCATGTTCATTAACAGTATTAAATCAAAAAAGTTTAAAAATTATGAGAAATTCTAAAAGTAGTGAAAATTTAAATAAAATTAATAAATCATTTTCAAGTAAACGTGGAAAAATGAAAATTAAACATGATGACAATAATAATAAAAAAGAAGGAAAAAATATATCAAATACATTTGGTTCTTTTATAAAATCTAAAAAAAATAATAATGTTAAAAATGATAATGATGAATTTACTTTTATAAATACAAAAAATTGTAAAGATGAATGTGATACTTTTTCAAATAATATTAAAATGTCATCATCATGGTATACTGATTTAATGACAAAATCCTCAATGTATAATAATTCATTTAATGAAATAATGAGTCAAAGTTTTACTCCAAATAGAATTAATTATAATATTGATAGTAATAAACCATCAAGATCAAAAAGTAGTAGTACAGTTTTTAGAGATTTATCTACAAAACCATCATTATCAAATGATGATATAATAAATGGTAATACAAAATGTAGAACACCAATGAGATATGTAGGAAGTAAAAATGGTTCAAAATCTGATCTTTATGGAAGAAAAGTAAGTTATATTATTAATAATTTTAAGTTTATTAAAATTTTAGATTTCATTACATGATGCATATACAGTACCATTAAATCATATATATACTAAACTTGAAAAATTAGGTGAAGGATCATATGCTACAGTATATAAATCATATGATCGTTTAAATAAACGTATTGTAGCATTAAAAGAAATTCAATTACAAAAAATGGAAGGATTACCATTTACTGCTATAAGAGAAGCATCACTTCTTCGTGATTTACATCATTCAAATATTGTTCATTTATATCAAATAATACATCACTCAGATCATTTAATTCTTGCTTTTGAATATATGTATACAGATCTTTCAAAATATATGGAATTTTTTAAACGAGGTCTAGAAAAAGATTTAATAAGAATTTTTTTATTTCAACTTTTAAGAGGTTTAGCATATTGTCATGAAAGAAAAATATTACATCGTGATTTAAAACCTCAAAATTTATTATTATCAGAAAGTGGTGAATTAAAATTAGCTGATTTTGGTTTAGCTAGAGCAAAAAGTGTTCCATCAAGAACATACTCTAATGAAGTTGTTACTTTATGGTATAGACCTCCTGATGTTTTACTTGGTTCAACAGAATACTCTTGTTCATTAGATATGTGGTAAGAAAATTAAAAATAAATTTTTAAATGTATAAAAATATTTTTTTTTTTCTAGGGGCGTTGGTTGTATTTTTGCAGAAATGACAATGGGTAGACCATTATTTCCAGGAACATCTGGAAATATAGATCAATTAGAAAAGATATTTAAAATACGTGGTACATTAACAATTGAAATATGGTCAGATGTTAAAAATCTTCCACTCTACAATACATACATATCAAATCATGATATTTATCATGAAAAACCATGGCATTATATTAGTAGAGAATTTGAAAAACTTTGTGATGGAATTGATTTATTAAATGGTTTCTTAAATTTAAATCCAAATAAAAGGAAATCAGCTAAAGATGCAATGAAACATTCTTTTTTTACAAGTATCTTTCCAAATGCTATACATTATCTTCCTTCTAATGTTAGTATTTTTACAATTTTAGGTAAAAATCCATTACAATGTAATATTATAACTAATAAAGTAAAAAATGATAAAAAAGCAGAAGGTTATGATTCTATAAGAGTATAATATTTATATATTATTTATTATTGTACATAAAAATTTTAAAATGTAATAATAAAATACAAAAAATATCGAAATAATAATTTATTGGCTTTCAATATACATTACCACAATAAACAATTTTTATATTATGAAAATAATTTTTTTTTTATTTTATGTTATGATATTAAAATTATTATTTTTTAATGATCATTTTTTAAGTAATTTATTGATTATATCTTAACTTAAATCATAAATAAGAATCTCAATATTATTATTTTAAAAAAAGAATATTACTGTTTTTTATGAACACTTTATATTTAAAATCCAATTTACAGTAATAAAATTTTTTACAAAAGAAATTAAATATATTTTTATTGTGTTAATTGCTTTATTATAATTTGTAATTATTTTTCAACAATTAGTTATTAATATTTTTTTATTTTCAATCTAATTTTTTTCACAACTTTTTTTTTCATAATGTATATTTATGCATAACTTTGCATTGATAAAATATTATTTTAAAAAATAGTATGTTTAAAAATTTGAACATATATTTTGATCACATATTTATATATTAGATAACAATACTTTTTCTTGTAATTTTTTAAAATTAAAACTCCATAATATTTAAGAAAATTTTTTATTTTTTTAAAAAATTTCTTTTAAATTATTTATTTAACTTTTAAAAGAAAAACAACAATGAATATTTATTAGCCCATATCTCAAGAACGATATGTCTTTCTTTAGTAAAACTAATTTTATTCAAAAAAGAAATTAAAAGCAACATACTATATCAATCGATAATCATGTTAAAAAATTTATTTTATGAAACATTATGACTTATTAAATATTTAATAAAAATTAAAATTGTTTTCTAAAATATTTCATGAGCAAAAAAATATATAAATTTAATAGTCTTCAAAATGTAAAGTTATGAATTCCTTGGAAATTTTTTTTATTTTACTGACAAACAATTTTTTAAAAATATTATAGGATTTTAGAAATTTAAAAAATTTGGAAAATTTTAAATCTAAATTAAAATGCACATATTTAGCTTTAAAAATATTTTGTAAAAAAAATTAACATCAAAAATAGTTTCCACCGTCTTTTTTTGTACTTTTTGTTGCAATATCTATGTGAAAACATAATATTTTTAGAAAGAAAAATGATTGCACCTTTTATTATTACATTTTTTTATTTGAAAAAAATTTATTAAAAATTGGAAAATCGAAAATTATTTTCATAACTCGTTCCTTGCCTATATATATTAATAATATATATAAGTTTTTATTTTATTCTGCATATTATATTTCAAAAAAAAAAAAAACAGCCATACTAAAAGTGAATAGTGCCAAAAAAAATTAAATTTAATATTGATTAAAAGCGGAATTAATAACTTTTTCAACAAATGTTGAAGCTCTGAATCTAGGATCACATTGTTTAGTATAATCTATAATTCTTAATATCTTTTTAATACCAATGTACATAACATCTCCAGCTGAACGAAGATCTCTTTCAATTGCTTGTATATCTTGAGATGTAAATACATTAGAATCATCAAGAACATGCCTTACGTGTTCTATTGTTCTTAACATTGGTACATCAATTACATCATCAAATGCTGACATTAAATCAAGTTCTTTTAAAAATGTTCTTTGTGATGCAGTTGCTAAAACAAGTAAACGTTTACCTTTTGGTGGTTTAGTTCCTAATAAAACTAGTAATGCTTGTAATACTTGATTAGAGAATCTTGGTCCAACAGAAGCATAATCAAGAAGTCTATCAATATTATCAATAATAATTACACTTAAAGGACTTCGGTATGCATCTTCAAATATTTTTCTTAAAGCTTGACATTTTGCTATTTCAGTATAACCAACCATTGTTTCTGGTGTACATATTTTAACAAATGGAAATCCTGAATTTTTAGCTATTTGTGCTGCTAAACAACTCTTTCCAACACCAGGAGATCCTGCCAAAAGAAGGGTAACAAAACCACGAGAATCAGGACTTTTAGCATCATTAATATGTATGTCACCAGTCTCAAGAATTTTAGATATTTCTGGTGACCACATTAGTATTCCACCACTAAGGAATCTTTCTAAAACTTCATCAGCTGAACCAAATGCTGGTTTGATATCATTAAGTAATGCATATTCAAAGTCTTCTGATGTGATTTTCAATTTTTCAAATGCATCTGCCTCAACAGTAACTTTTCCATCAACTTTTACTAATCTATTAATAGCACTTGATTGAGCTGCGCGTACCAAACCTTCAATTTCAGCACCAGAAAAATTTTTAGTTTTCTTAGCAATTGCTTTAATATCAACATCAGGTCCTAATTTATTATATTCTCTCATTTTAGCTGTGTGAATGTGTAAAATTTGTACACGTCCATTTTCATCTGGTAAAGAAATTTCCATTTGAACTTCCATTCTTCCTGGTCTTAACAAAGCTTCATCAATCATATCTTTTCTATTTGTCATACCAATAACTAAAATATTATTTAATTGATCAACACCATCCATTTTTGTCAAAATTTGATTAACTACAGTATCATGAACACTGGAACTTCCAGCTTGAGTTCCTCTTTGTTTACAAATAGCATCAATTTCATCAAAAATAATTATATGTAAAGCTGAATTATTTCCACATCTTTTAAATTCTTCTTCAGCATCACCAAATAATTTTCTTATATTAGCTTCACTTTCACCAACATATTTATCTAAAATTTGTGGTCCATTTACAATTTTAGGTTCTCTAGCATTTAACATTTTTCCTATTTGACGGGCTATTAAAGTTTTACCAGTACCAGGTGGTCCATAAAGTAAAATACCACGAACGTGTTTCATGCCTAATTGTTCAACTTGTTCAGGTGGAAATAATCTACTAAAAAATGCTCTTCTAAAGATGGCAGAAAATTCTTTATCTAAACCACCAATTCCCATACTTTCAAAATCCCAATCAGGAGAAATAATTGATTTAAAAGCTGTTTTTCCTTTACTTTTTCCAGTTAAATTTAATTGTGCACCTTCTCTTTTATCAAATATAACCATAGAATTGCCCATTAATTGTCCAAAATAAATTTTTCCTGTAGATCCATTTCCACCACCACCAATTGCAGCATTAACGTCCATTCCTGTTATCTGTATAACATTCAATGAAAAAGTGTGTTCTTTTTTATCTTTGGGATTTTGGTACTTAAAAACTAATTGTTGACCTTCAGTAAATACTTGTCCGGAAAATTGCATTGAAAATTCACGGCACATATCATCTGAATCTAATACATCATTACATACACCTTTTTTTGTAAAAAAATCTATATCAACAGTGATTGATTCAATAAATTGGTTATTTGGAACAGTAAAAGGACTACATTGAATATTTTGATCTAATGATAATGCTGCCCATTTACGAGCAGGAACTCCAAAACCAATTTCACCACGTGGAACTCCAGGATGGTTCTTTATTGAAAATGCAAATCTATGTGCTGGTCCTGTTTGAATAATTATATGTTTTATACCATTACTATCAAAATCATCTTTATTGACAACAGCACAATTAGAGACAGCCAATTCATCAGTTGGTACTTTTCTAACTTTTAAAATAATCTTTAAAATAGTAATAATGTTTTATCAAATTTTAAACTTACACTCATTTTAAAAAAATAAATATTATTTTGAAACTTGAAAATATTTATATAAAATCTACAAATAAGATAAATTGGAATAAGGATACTATATTATATTTAATTATCAACCAAAACACGTCAAAATTTAATAATATAACATAATACTAAATATTGGTATTTGAGAACATACTTTTAATTAACTTAAAAAAAATATTATATTTTAATTTATCATTGATTTTGAGGAATTAAATAAGTATTTTAATAATTATTTTTATTCTATAGCAAATCGATTAGTATTAAGTTAAACAATGCTTTTAATAGAAATAATTTAAAAATTCTTAAAAAAGAATATATTCATATAGTTTTTTATTATAAATTTTAAAGATGTTATCAATTTTTACATAAAAAAATCTTTTCTTAATTAATAATTTTTTATTGGAAGTAAAAAATTGTTTAATGAAGAAAAAAAATATCATCTAATTTTTACATTAATATTAAATACTTTGAAAACAAGTTAACATTAAAAAATTTAATTTTTAGATTATTTTATAATATTGAAACTTATAATATATTTTTATTATATGTTAATTTAAACATAAAAAAATTTTTATACAACTGTTTATTCATTTTTATGGTACCAGACTTTGTTATGATAATAATATATTTTACATAACATCTATAATGAGTAATAAATGGCTAGAATTAATTAAAAAAAGTAGCTATATTTTTAAGAATTTTTGTTATCTTTTTTTCACTACTAAATAAATTACATCTAATTTATAACAAAATAACAATATAAAATTTTCGAAAGTTATTTTCTATTCATTAATTTAAAACTTTTTAAATATTCATATATTAAAATATTTTATATAATTATTAAAGATGTATTAATGTTAGAAATAAAAAAAAAATAATCCAATAAAAAGAAAATGTGAAATCAAAAACATTTAAAAATAAAAAGCATAATATTTTTATGGCATAAAATAAAATAACGAAAATCAATTTTTGCTAAAAGTATTTAAAAATAAAATGTTAAAGCAATTTTACAATATTTTATATACTACTTTTTATGGCAACTATAAAGACAATATGAAATATAGGATATTTAATAATACATAGTTTAGTCAATATGTAATGTTGTTTAACATAAAAAAAAATCTTATATTAAAAAAGAAGATAAGAAAATAATTTAAACAATAAAAGTTTGTGTACATTAATGATACAATATTTTAACCAAATAATTTAGTAGATTATAATAATCAGAATTTTTTAAATATATAACTTTTATAAATAAGTTTTAAATTGAAATAAGCTTTAAAAATTTCTATTATAATTTTATTTTATTATAAAAATAAAAGCAAGAAATTATATATTTTTCAAAACTTAATTTTTTTTAAATTAAAATCTTGAAAAAAAATGTTATTGATAATAAAATAATTTTATTTATATATTACCTTGTTATGTATACTAATTTACGCTGTCTTTCAATAAAATAAATTAAATTATAAATTTTTATCTAACTACCATTTTGAAAATCAATGAAACATGATCAAAAAGATTGGTTGCAAATGGCTATATTTAAAAATATTTATTTTTATATATAAAATTTAAGAAAAATAATATTTCAAATTCTACAAAAAATTTTAAATGAAACGTCTATATTTCTTAAATGTTGTATTACCAAAAAAAAAAATTTAAGTTTTAACAAAGTGTTAAGAAATATGAATATTTTTTTCAACCTATATTAATCTAATAACAATTTTTTATTCGTAAAAATAAGAAAAATTTTAAAAACTTTTTTGTTTTACTATTAAAATTATTATTGAATAAAATACATTTATCATGTTATGTTTTTTATTTCAAAATTAACTATTACATTACCAATATAACTATAAAAATTATCATTTGTAATTAAATTTTTTTAATGATAATATTTTTAATTTATAAAATCTTTTAGTAACAATATTTAAATATATGCAAAGTTTTTGATTTTTAATAACTGGATTTTTTAAGTATTCATTACATATTAATTAATTTCATATAAAAACTAAAAAATAATTTGACAATTTTATATAATAAATTTATTCTTTTTTTCAGTTATTCAATTTTTTTTTTAAAAAATATTTCTGGATAAAAATTTTTTTTCAAAAAGTCTTTCTGTTAAATTAAATTTTTTATTTTCTACTATTTCATTGGTATTTTTATGTGCTTTTTAAATAATCTTTGTATATTTACACTTTTTTTTTATTAAATTCATATGTAAATTTTCTATTTAGATTATACGTATAAATGACGACTTAATTAGGGTAATATAAATGTCATATAATACTCAGACTCAATATTTTTAAAAAGCCTAATTTTGCTTACTTTTACCAATATATCCTATCATATTTTTTTTATTAAATTTATCATTTATTTACATTATTGTGTAAATTAAATTCTAAATTCGTAGTTTTAAATAATTAATTTTAGTATACTTTTTTGTTATTTGATATTAAATGATAAATAAAAATGTTTTGTTTATTTAAAATAACAACTTTCATTTAAAATGTATAGAATTTTATCTGACACAATTGAAAAATTAAATTTTTACTTTGTTTATATTCTAAACTAATTAATTACATTATTAACACAACAAATTGCGCATCAGTTATCAGTAGTACTTTAATAATTGTGAGTTAATTTTAATAAAATTTTCATAATGAAATCTTTTTATAAAAAGACTTTTAACCAATAATCTTTTACTAATATTTTATGTATTTAACTTTTTATTTTATCATTAAATTATCATCCTAATTTAACTTTTTAATAGAAAATTATTTGTTAAATATAGGCTTTGGATTATTTGTATATATAGGTCTAAAAAAATATGACGTGTGCAGATTATTGAATGACAACGAAATTCCACTACTTATTTTGATAAATATTAAACTTAATTTTATTTTGTTACTATCATTTTTATATTTTTTAATCATATAATATTTATATATATTATTATTATTAGTATTTTTATATTTTTAAGAAAGACATGACTAGAGAACCATTGAATTTAAATGATGATGATATTGAAACACCAAAAGTTGAACCATCTACTTTAACTGTACTTGAGGATCCTTTAACACTTGATGGTGTTAAAAATATTAAACATGATGAAAAAGAAGATGCTAAAAATGTAAGAAAACAAATTTGCTATGATTTTCTTTAAAAACAATTAATTATTTCTAGACATCAATCATCGATTTTAAGAAGGAGGAGATTGCCTTATCAATTGATACTTCACCAACTGTCAAACCAAGTGATATTGTTATAGAAACACCTATAAAAGTTGTATGTTAATAATTAATATCATTAGTTTATAAGTAATTTTTAGAGTTCACCAAGAGAATCACCAGTAATGACCCCTGAAATGGTAGGAAATATTAAAATCTCCATTACTGATTATGAAAAACGTGGAGATGGTATTGGTGCATATCTTGTTTATCGTATCATAACAAAAGTTGATGGAATCAAATGTTATAATCATAAAGAGTACGAAGTATACCGTCGTTTTAGTGATTTTTTAGGATTAAGAGAAAAGCTTCATATTAAATATCAAGTATATGGTATTATTATACCCCAAGCACCAGAAAAATCAATAGCTGCAATGGCAAAAACTAAGGTAAATCCTAGTGGGGGTGCTAGTGATGAACATGTTCAAATTGATATTGCAGAAAAAAGAATGCGTGGTTTACAGAGATTTTTGCAAAGGGTTGTTAAACACCCTAGATTAGTAATTGATTGTGATGTTAGAGATTTTCTAACTATGTCTGGTGATTTAATAAAAGCAAATTTCACATCAGCTATTAGTGGTAATAGTGTTAAAAAAGTTTTCAAAACAATTACTGAAACATTTAGTAAATTGACATTACCTATGGATGAAAATGATCGTTGGTTTGAAACAGCTCAAACACATTTAGATGAAAATGAAGATGTTTTCTTCCGTCTTCAAGCCATTTTAGAGCATTTAGTAAATAGTAGAAAAAGTATGGCCCATAGTCAAGAATCTTTATCAAGGCAACTAGCCCTTCTTAGTTCATGTGAAGAGAATACCTCACTTTCTCGAGCTTTATCCAAATTAGCTGAAACTAAAGAATGTCTAAGTCAAATAGAAACTCAACAAGTTGTAAAAGACAGTGCAATTTTATTAGAATTAATTCAAGAACATTTAAGTTTGATTAGTGTTACAAAAGAAACATTTTATGAAAGAGTTAAAACTTGGCAAAATCTTCAGGCAGCTCAGGCATCTTTAGTTAGAAAGAGAGAATTAAAAACAAAATTAGAATTACAAGGAAAAGCTGATAAAGCAGCAGCAATGAGAGATGAATTAAAGGAAGCAGAAAATAAAGTTGATGATTTTGAAAGAGATTTTAAAGATATTTCAAAGTACATTCGTATGGAATATAACAGATTTGTCAACCAAAGAATGGTTGATATTAAAGAAGCAATTATTGAGTATTTAGAATCATTGGTTTTAACTCAAGAAAGGACATTGAATGTTTGGGAAAAAATGGTTTCTGAAACTGCTAGCATTATACCATGATTTTAATTTATTTTTTTGATTACTTACGATATTATAAGATTTCATTGAATTATTTATTAAAAACATTTTGTAATATATTTGAATTTTTTATAAAACTATATTTTCTACAAATAATATAGTTTACCTTTTAATAATTATCTATATTATAAATATTATTAATTTATATTAACAAATGTCGTATTTAAAAATTCAAACAATTAAAGTTTTTTAAAGAAAAGTTATTATAATAATAAAAAAACAAATGTATATTAAAAAGTGAAAGTTTTTTTTTGCAAACATAAATATTAAATTACCAATAAAATTGAACAAACATCGCTTCAAGAGTCGCATTGTTTCCTCACACATTTTCAAATCAATCTTGCAATTATATTTTATATTATTTAAAATCTATATTATCGTACTAAGTATTTTTTTATCACATGACTTTTGGTTATCATTGACAATGAGACATATTGGAAACATATGTAAACAAGCCAAGAACCGTAAATAGTTTATTCAACTAATATTATATTGTTTTATTTACTAGGTTTAAAAATGTTACCATTGATAACTATTAGATTAGAAATATTATTTCAACCAGAAAATGATACAAATTATAGTTTTTAGTAATATATTACAAAGTTATTTATTAATTTATATATATTTTTTCCTAATTTTTGTTATTTATTTTTATACTAACAGCATTATTTTTTGCATTTTATTAGTAACTATGTTTTAATGATAATTAATTTTGTTATTTAACAAAGTCCTTGAACTTTTTAATTATCTTTTACTTTTATAACATAAATTGACTATTTATTTAAAGTGTAAAAAATATTAATGTTTTTAGAATAATAAATATTTATAAATCTTCTTGAATATAATAATTATTAATAAAAAAAATAATTTTATATGTGTTTTAAATTTTAAAAAAAAATAGGTTAATTTATACAATATAACATCTAACTAAAAATTTATAAAAAATTAATTACTGAATGATGAATATTTTTATAAATATAGCTTTAGGAAAAATTTAGGTAGCTGTATTTACTGTCTATCTTATATCTCACAAAATTTTTTCTTATAATAATTAACACTACTTGATCATTGTGATTTTTGAATTATACATCCATGAGATAAGACAATCTGTAGATTACGTGTATTCTATCCTTGAAATAAAAATTAAAAAAATTTTATAGTCAAACTTTTTTTTTTATTCTATTAGACAGAAGTTCAAAAATTAAATAATTTTTTTAATGTGTTTGTGGTAAAAATTTAAAACTCAAATTATACATATATAAAAGTTTTTCTTTTTTTTAACAAATATATATGCTTTGCCATTTTCCAATGAAAAGTTAGTACCAGTAAAAATTGTATTTGGAATAATATTTTTGACAACGTTTAAGTTATATTTTTTATCAATTAATTAAGTTATATTAAAATATACCTGAAGTAATAAGATTTTTTTTTATATTTTTTAAAAAAAGTTTATTTTATAGAATCATTATACTAACATTCAAAATTTCCTACAAGGAATGTATTTGTTTTTACCATGTAAAATTATGTCAAAATAAATAACATCATAATATTTCATTTGATATTATTTAAAATTACTTATTTTTTAATAAATATTTCTATATCTTTTGTTTTGTCTGTAACAATAATGTTTTGGTGATTTTAACATTCTATTTTTTATTATATAAATAAAAATTTTTATTAAATGATACAATTTTATATTTTGGTATTATTTTTTTTAAAAGATTTATTGTAATATTTATAGTTATATTTTTAATAATCATTTAAGTAATAACTAATAATATGTAAATTATGAGCTAATTTTACCTTATCATACCAAGCATTTGTTTTAATTTTATTAATAATTTCATATAATAATTTTATTTTTAAAAAATATGATTAATCAATCAAAATTTTTTAAAATCTTTTTTGAAATAAATCTTAAAACAAGATCAACAAATATAATTATTTTGTAGATTTTTTCTATCATTAATTTTTTTTTCTTGATTATATTTTAAAATTTTTATATAAATATATACAAACATAATACCACTAAATTTTATTTGATACAATCTTATGATATTTATATGTTGCGTTAATTATTGATGTATAATTTTTAAACTTATATAATTTTGTTTTAGTTATGAGTATCCGTTTAACAGTTTCATTATCTAGAATTTTTTCATTGGGAAGGAGTTATTCTGCCTATATTGATAATAGTACTAGTAAAAAACAAAATTCTTATATTCGTAGGCATTATTGTTCAACCACTGATGGAGGTGGAAAAAAATTTAAAGGTGATCAATATTGTTCTGAATGTGGTGGTGAACTTTTTCCAGTTTCAACAATAAATAGTAAGTTTTTTTTTCTATTTTTTAATGTTTAATTTTGTTTTTTTATTAATAATTTTAAGGTAGTAATAAATTTTACCATTGTAAAAGTTGTAATTCTGTATTTGCATCGACTGTTAAACAACTTAATGAATTAATTGAACATCAAGAACAAACTAAAAAACTACCAAATCCACGTGAAATAACACAATTTTTGGATAAATATGTTATTGGTCAAGATATAGCTAAAAAAGTTTTATCTACTGGTGTTTATCAACATTATCTTCGTGTTGAACATAATCAAGCACAAAATAAGACAGCACAAATAGAAGGAAATGTATCAAATTCTTCTTCTATAATTAATATTTATAGTAGTAAGGATGGTTATTTTGATAATAACAATAGTATATATAATCGACCAATTATTGAAGGAACAACAAAAAATGTTGATGATAATAATATTCAATTAGATAAAAGTAATATTATATTATTAGGACCTTCAGGTGTTGGAAAAACTCATATAAGTAAAACATTAGCAAAAATATTAAATGTACCTATGGCATTATGTGATTGTACATCGTTAACACAAGCTGGATATGTAGGAGAAGATGTTGAGAGTGTTTTAACAAAACTTCTTATTAATGCAAATGGTAATGTTGAAAAAGCACAACAAGGAATAGTATTTTTAGATGAAATAGATAAAATTGCTTCAACATCAGACAGTGCCAATCATACATTTAGAGATGTTGGTGGTGAAGGAGTTCAACATGCCTTATTAAAACTTTGTGAAGGAACAATTGCTAATGTTAAGAATGGTAAAAAAACTGCTGGTGGTCAACAAGATACTGTTCAAATTGATACAAAGGATATTTTATTTATAGGGTCTGGTGCATTTGTTGGAATTGAAAAAGTGGTTGCAAAGCGTTTTGATGAGCGATTTATTGGTTTTGGTGGTCCAAAGCAACAAAATGAAAATATTTTAGATAAAGATCTCTCTATGAAAGAACAAAACGAAAAGCGTGATAAATTAATTTTAAAAACAGATCAAGATGATCTTATTAAATATGGTATAATTCCTGAACTTGTTGGACGTTTCCCTATTATTGTTCCATTTCATTCATTTGATAAAAATACCTTAGTTCGTATCTTAAAAGAACCAAAAAATTCATTAATTCAACAAAAACAATTAATGTTTGCTATGTATGGATCAACTTTGACATTCTCAGATGACGCATTGGAAGAAATAGCTGAAATGGCTTTAAATAGAAAAACAGGAGCTCGTGCTTTACGATCAATAATTGAAAGGGTTTTAAGAGAGGCAGATTTTCTTGTTCCTGAATCAGATATTGTTGAGGTTCATGTAAATAAAGATTGTGTTAAAGGAAAAGGTACTTATCAATTTAAAAAAAAGAATGTATCTCCAATGCCGGTAACTAATAGTAATAACATTAAAGAACCTAAAACAGTTGCTATTTAAAAATATATAATAATTTGTAAAAATTATAATATTTAGTTGATATAATAAATATTTGTACATATATTGTTTTATCAACAATGTCATAAACTACTTAACTATATATATTATTCTATGACAAGACAATACCAATGACCTAAACTAGTCTTTTTTAATTTATTCTTATCTCACGACTTTAATAATATTAAAATAAAAAGACTATTTATAAGAAATATAGTGTTGTGGTATTTCGATACAGTTACTTGAATAACATTGATTACTTATTTTGGTAATGGTATGTTTTTAATCATTATATTTATTATTTTTTTACATTTATTTTTAGTCTCATCATTTTAATCAAAAAGATATTGAAAGATATAAAGAATGTTATAATTTATACACCAAAAATGAAATTATTAAAAGTGATTCACAACTACGTTTTTTGATGCGTTCTCTTGGATTCTCACCAACATTAATAGAATCAAAAAATTATATAAAAAATTATAAATTTAATATTGATTTTCCAACATTTCTTGAAATTTTATATGAAAATCAACAAAAATGTATGCCAATTGAAGAAATATCAAAAGGATTGTCCGTTCTTGATACTTTTAATGAATCATCTATCTCAGTAACAGAGTTAATTATGATGCTTCATAATTTTGGAGAAAAAATGCCATTTGAAGAAATTGAAAGTATATTGAAAGATATGAATATTAAAGGAAATTTCATTCCACATGATACACTTATTGAATATGTATCCTCAATAAATTGATCAAGGATTATAGTAATTTTTATCCTTCTTATCTTTTAATTATTATTTTTATATATTAAATGGATAATCTAATATATATAATTGAAGGATGGAAACAAGTTATAAATATACTGTAAAACAAAACACCTGCCTAAAAAATTTATTTTTATTTAAATTGTATTTTTTTTTTCATTAAAAATTACATATATTTGAAGAAATTTATAAAATATTATATTTTAAAAATAAATATTATTATTACATTCATTTAGATATTTTTAATCAATTATGAAGCCATTTAAATGTATATTAAAATAAAAGATGAAACCCTTTTTTTGAAATAAAGGATTAGAATCTCTTAAATTAAACATATAATTAAAGATGGCTTCGATTGTAGCTACCTATTTTATAATATCCTGAGATATATTCATTTTATTATTCTTAAATGGTATAGATGTACAGTAATACTTTAGAATCTTTTCCTTTTTCACAAGGACCATCAGTTCCACAAGGAACTGTAAATCATTTTAATTCATTTTCTTTTATTGAACAATCTAATTTTCTATCTTCTAATCATGGTTATCCTCAATCAACTGAACATAATCACTGGCTTCCGAATTCTTATACCCCTGAATTGCATCATGTTCCATCATGTAATGCTCCAACAGCAGGCTTTGAAAATTTAATAATGCCTGATGCAGCATCCTTATCTAATAATTCACATATAGTACTTCCAAATCATAGAAATGCTCCTATTCAAATGCAAGCAAGTACACAAGTATGGAATACCCAAAATACCTTATCAATGAATCAATTTCATTTAAATAATACATTTTCTTATACTCCAAATACAAATTTTGGATTAAGAAGAACAACATATACAAATATGTATAATCCAAAGTTTAATACTCCTCTTCATGTCTTCCCAAATATAGAAAATGAGGAAAAAAAAGTTGAGGATGAAATTAACAAATTATTAATATGCCCTACATGTGGTAAACAATATTGTAGGAAAAGTACATTAAAGGCTCATATGAAACAACATTTTTCTGGTGAAAAACCATTTACTTGTGAAGTATGTATGAAATTTTTTAATTATATTATTTTTTTAGGTTTGTGGAAAATCATTTAGTCAAGCAGCTAATTTAACAGGTAGTTATATTAATTTCACATAATAATTTTAAAATAAGTTGTTTTTACAATTCAGCACATCGAAGAGTACATACAGGAGAAAAACCATTTACTTGTAAAATTTGTTCTAGATCATTTTCACAATCATCAAGTTTAACAACACATTTAAGGACTCATACTCACGATAGACCATACAGATGCAGGCATCTTCATTGTGAAAAGGCTTTTACTGACAGTTCAACTCTTACGAAACATATGAGAACTCATACAGGTATTAAAAAAAAATTAACTAACTTTTTTTTCTATTAATTATAGGTCAAAAACCATATGCTTGTACTTTATGTTCTATGCGTTTTTCACAATCTGGTAATCTTCATCGGCATATGAAGACACATAAACAACAATAAAATTATTTACTGATGTAACAATTATTAACAAAATTTATCATTATTTAAAAATATTTTTTTAAAAATTAAAGTTTTATCAAAAATTTTAAATATTGTATAAAAAAATATGACTTAGTAAAGTAGATTAAAAAAAATTATATTTTTTACATTGATGTTATTACGTGGTTCTTAAAATTTTTAAAATTTATCTAGTTTGTTTAAAAATGCTAATAAAATAAAAAACAAGTTATATTAAAATAATAACTTATTGATATTCAATATACATTATCACAATAAACAATTTTTATATTACAAAAATAAACTTTTTTTTTTAAATTTAAAACTTTAAAATAATAATTTTTAAATTATATACTTGTAAGTGATTATATAGATTATATCTTAACATGAATCATAAATTAGAATTTTAACATTATTATTTTCAAAAAAGTTATTGATGTTTTCCTGTAAAAATTTTATTTTGAAAATTTATTTTAAAAACCAATTTATAATAATAAAATTCTTTATAGAAGAAATTATATTTATTGTGTTAATTTTAATTTTTAAGTATTTTAAACCAATTAGTTATTTATACTTTTTATTTTCAATTCCATTTTTTTTAAGACTTTATTTTTCATATTATATGTTTATACATAACTTTACATTAATAAAATATAATTTTAAGAAATGATATGTTTAAAAATTTGAACATATATTTTTTTGGTCACTTAAATGAATATTAGGTAACAATATTTTGTTTAAACTGAAGTCGGCATTAATATCATAGAATATTTTTTTAGTTTCCTCAAAAATTGATTTCATAATATTTATGTTTAAAATTAGATAAAAATTGACTTAATTTTAGAGTCACTGACGTACTAGAAACTTTTTTGGAATTAGAATACACCATTATATTCATTCGATAGCCCTTGAAATAGGATGAATTTTGAATATAATCAACAATATATGAAAATTGAAACTTCAGGAGTTATAAGGATTCAAAGATGAAGAGCGAAATTGTAGAATATTTTTTTTAAATCTCGTCTTCCATGATAATATTGTAAATTTTAAAAATAAATACTTTATTCTAGATCACTTTTTTACGAGAAATCCATTAAGCCTATTTACAACTTTATAGGACTTCTTAAAATGAAGATATGATAAGAAATATTTTTCAAAAAAAGTTTTAAGAATTTAGTGATAACTCAAGTTAATGAGGTCATAGGTCCATGAAATTTGATGCGCTGGGCTTCTTTTATAATTTAAGGTATACCCTACGTTGAAAACTTTTTTTTATTTCCAATGTTTCTTGAGATATAAAGCTTGGTACTTTTTCGCGCGTAATCTATTGTCACCATTTTTTTATATCTCAAAAGTGCTTTAAGATATAAAAAAATTTTGAAGGTAGACCCCATTTGAAAACTCATTTAAAGACGATTGCAGAAATCTGATTGCATTTATCTTCATTTTGAAGCGAGATATGACCAAGGGCGGAAATTTTTCTAAAATATTCATTGTTCCCGACTTTTCAATATCTCAGCAAATACTTATCCTATGAAGATGGGACTAGTTTCATTCGATTTCTATTCAAAAGTTGATCTAGATTAATAATTTTCATAGCTGCAATATTATTATTTTTAGAGATATAAAAATTGGCTGAAAATTTTCTAGATTTATGATTTTACTTCTAAAAATGCGATCAAAAATGAACAACTTTTTTTGGAATTTGAATACGCCACTATAGTCATTCGATAGCCCTTGAAATAGGATGAATTTTGAATATAATCAACAATATTATAAAATTAATAGTTCAGGAGTTATAAGGATTTAAAGATGAAGGGCGAAATTGTGGAATATTTTTTTTAAATCTCGACTTTCATGATAAAATTGTAAATTTTAAAAATAAATACTTTATTCTAGATCATTTTTCTACGATAAATTCATTAAGCCTATTTACAACTTTATAGGACTTCTAAAAATGAAGTTATGATAAGAAATATGTTTGAAAAAAAGTTTTAAGAATTTAGTGATAACTCAAGTTAATGAGGTCATAGGTCCATGAAGTTGGATGCGCTGTGCTTCATTCGTGATTTTAAGTATACCCTACGTTGAAAACTTTTTTTTATTTCCAATGTTTCTTGAGATATGAAGCTTGGTATTTTTTCGCGCGTAATCTATTGTCACCATTTTTTTATATCTCAAAAGTGCTTTAAGATATAAAAAATTTTTGAAGGTAGACCCCATTTGAAAACTCATAAGAAGACGATTGCAGAAATCTAATTGCATTTATCTTCATTTTGAAGCGAGATATGACCATGGGCGGAAATTTTTCTAAAATATTCAGTATACCCGACTTTTCAGTATCTCAGGAAATACTTATCCTATGAAGATGGGACTACTTTCATTTGATTTCTATCTAAAAGTAGGTCTAGATTAATAATTTTCATAGCTATAACATTATTATTTTCAGAGATATAAAAATTGGCTGAAAATTTTCTAGATTTCCGACATTACCTTTAAAAATGTGAACAAAGAAAAACATCTTTTTTTGGAATTTGAATACACCATTACATTCATTCGATAGCCCTTGAAATGGGATGAATTTTGAATATAATCAACAATATTATAAAATTAATAGTTCAGGAGTTATAAGGATTTAAAGATGAAGGGCGAAATTGTGAAATATTTTTTTTAAATCTCGACTTTCATGATAAAATTGTAAATTTTAAAAATAAATACTTTATTCTAGATCATTTTTCTACGATAAATTCATTAAGCCTATTTACAACTTTATAGGACTTCTAAAAATGAAGTTATGATAAGAAATATGTTTGAAAAAAAGTTTTAAGAATTTAGTGATAACTCAAGTTAATGAGGTCACAGGTCTATGAAGTTGGATGCGCTGTGCTTCATTCGTGATTTTAGGTATACCCTACGTTGAAAACTTTTTTTTATTTCCAATGTTTCTTGAGATATGAAGCTTGGTATTTTTTCGCGCGTAATCTATTGTCACCATTTTTTTATATCTCAAAAGTGCTTTAAGATATAAAAAAATTTTGAAGGTAGACCCCATTTGAAAACTCATTCGAAAACGATTGCAGAAATCTGATTTCATTTATCTTCATTATGAAGCGAGATATGACCAAAGGCGGAAATTTTTCTAAAATATTCATTGTACCTGACTTTTCAGTATCTTAGAAAATACTTATCCTATGAAGATGGGACCAGTTTCATTCGATTTCATTTCAAAAGTTAGTCTAGAATATTAATTTTCATAGCTATAGCATTATTATTTTTAGAGATTCATAAATTGGCTGAAAATATTCTAAATTTCCGACTTTATCTCTAAAAATGCGACTAAAAATGGACAACTTTTTTTGGAATTTGAATATGCCACTATAGTCATTCGATAGCCCTTGAAATGGGATGAATTTTGAATATAATCAACAATATCCGAAAATTAAAATTTCATGAGTTATAAGCTGTCAAAGTTGAGGGCGAAATTGGAGAATATTTTTATGTAAATTTCGACTTCTATGATACAATGAGATATTTTACAAATAAACAGTTGTTTCTAGACCAATTTTTTACGACAAATTCATTTAGCCTATTTATATCTTCATAGGACTTATAAAAATGAAGATATGATAAGAAATATGTTTAAAAAAAAGTTTTAAGAATTTAGTGATAACTCAAGTTTATGAAGTCACTGGTCCATGAAACTTGATGCGCTGTGCTTCTTTCATAATTTAAGATGTACCGTACGTTGAAAACATTTTTTTATTTTCAATGGTTCTTGAGATATGAAACATGGTACTTTTTCGCGCGTAATCCATTGTCACCATTTTTTTATATCTCAAAAGTGCTTTAAGATATAAAAAATTTTTGAAGGTAGACCCCATTTGAAAACTCATAAGAAGACGATTGCAGAAATCTGATTGCATTTATCTTCATTATGAAGCGAGATATGACCAAGGGCGGAAATTTTTCTAAAATATTCATTGTTCCCGACTTTTCAATATCTCAGCAAATACTTATCCTATGAAGATGGGACTAGTTTCAATCGATTTCTATTCAAAAGTAGGTCTTGATTAATAATTTTCGTAGCTATAGCATTATTTTTTTAGGGATTCAGAAATTGGCTAAAAATATTCAAGATTACCGACTAAACCTTAATTTTTGTGATAAAATATCAACAATTTTTTGAATTTAAATATGCTACTATATTCATTTGATAGTCTTTTGAAATGGAATAAATCTTATTTATAGTTAATAATCCCTTAATTTTAGAGTCACTTATGAATTAGAAATTTTTTTTGAAAATTCGAATATTAAATATATGTATAATTTTTTTTAAAAAAACAATAATGATTTTATATAAATTTTAAACTAACATATTTAATAAATAAATAAAAAAAGTAAATAATTTTAAAATTTTATTATTTTTTTTTTATATGATAATTTTGGTTATTTATGTAAAAAAATATTTTTTTAAATATGAATATAATAAAAAAATTTTTCCAATACTTTTAAAATACTTTATTTACTTTATTTTTTATTAATTCAGTACATCAGTGACTTTAAAAGTAATCCAAAAAATTTTATGATGAAAATAAATGCCTAATAATTTCTATCTTAAGAATGAAAAGTCTTTTTTTCCAACGATACTTGTTTCATTCAAAAAATGGCTAAAGTTTATATTTCTTTCCATTATGACATAAAAATAAACTGCTATATGAAAAGTTGTAATCTCATAAATATATAAAATATATTATAATTTAAAAAAAAATTTTATGTTGAAATATTTTAAGAACCAAAAAATTATAATAAAGGAAATTGTTTAGGGTATATTTTTTTGTTTTCAACAATAATTCTTTTTTAATTTATGAACCTTTAAATATTTATTAAAACTTTTAGAAATTTCAAGTATGACTTAGAAATCTTTTATTTTGTCTCAAAATTATTTTTTAGAAGAAATTAACACTAAAAACATTTTATTCAATCTTTTTTACTTAAAATTAAACTTCTTTTCAAAATCATATCAAGCAACAACTTTGTACCATATGTTAATGTTACACCTTTTGATTCAACATCTGTAATAAAAACGTAATTCTTTTTTAAAAATTCATTGCTCTTTTTGTTATCAATACACTTTTTATCTTAGAAAATTTTATTAAAATTAGAAAATCAAAAAAAATTTTCACAACTGATTTATTGTCTATATATATATAGAATTGCTGTCAATTTTTATGACAAGCTGGATTTGGGTGATGTATTGTTAAAACGCGATGCCACATCTGTTGGTTCTGCTGATGATGAAGCAAATAAACGCTCCACTTTCCTCGCTCGATTTGAAAGAGATGACCTTGTTGGGTACAAAGAAGGAGCATGATCTATTGATAACTTTCTTGAATCTATTTCATCTTCTTCTTTTTCATCAATAGCAAAATTTGACGTTGGAATTGACTTATTTGAACGTGTAATTGGCGATTGTCGCATTGCTAAATAACTTTGAACAAGAGATCTAAATTTATGGGAAGATTTCATTGTTGGAGGACCAGTTTCACTTCTCTTAAAACATGTATGAAAGATATACTTTTGAAAACGATTCTTATAAAAATCAGGTCTATGAACAGATATAGAATCACCATCATGTAAAATACTTTTCCATGTATGTTCTAATTTTTTTATTAATTTATATCTTTGGAGAATATCGATTATTCCCATAAAAAGCAACAAATGTTCTCCTTTACTATTCATTGCAGGAATACCCTGTTCTCTATATAAAAAAATTAAAAAAAATAAATAAAAAAAACATACGCTGAAGACAAACTTGAATTAAATTGAGATTGAATCCTCTTCCATTTTTCTAACCTTATTAAACTTGTATGACTACTAATAGTATCTTGAGGATTATAATTTCCTTCAATTTCATGTCCTTCATTAGCTTCTGCTTCAAATTCTTCTAATGTAGCTCTATCTAAATTATGTACAGCCAATAACAATGAATAATCCATTATTTGAAATGAACGTAAAACTAAACAATCTCTTTCTAAAATTTTTATTACACTATCATAAACAGCTTGATCTAATAAAATACCATCTGGATAAATTTCATTAAAATCTAAATCTTTTAATGTTGGACTTTTTTTTGATTTTTCAGCCTTGGAAGCATATCGTTTATAAGTAGATCCTTTTAAATCAAATTTATCATGTAATGTTATAGTTTGTGGTAAAAGATTATTCATAACTAGTAGTCGAATATTTTTTCCTAAACTCTGTAAAAAAATAAATTTTAATAAATTACTGTATTATATTAATAAAAAAAATAATAATAATAAAATTATACCTGATAACAAAAAAGGCCAAAAAATTTAGGTAGGAATGTTTTTGGATTTTGACATATATTCATATAATAACCAGGTAATAATTCACGTAAAAACTCAGCTTCTTTATACTGAACTGTTTTTATAATAAATTTGTCATCTGAAGAAACATAAAAAACAGATCCCGATGCTCCAGGATTTGAAAGTTCTCGTAGTGGTTGAGTACATAATGATCGTAAAAAATCAGCAGGTTTAATATTAAACATTTCTCTAAAATAACGAAAAGCAATTGGTGCATATGTTTTAAAACGAAAATCATTGTACTGATGTGAAGGAGTTTGTATTGAACCTTCACTTGGAAAAGCAACTGATAAAATTTCTTGAAAATCACTCATTAGTATATCACGTTCTGGTTTATTAGCCAATGATCCAATTGAGTTTGTTATCCCTAATTGGACAGCACCCATCAATGCATTTGTTGGCACTTTTTTATAAGACACTTCACCTTGTCTATCTATTCTTCTATGCCCTAATTTTTGTTTTTCTTTACTTTCATTAAAAGGCGTACTTGAGGCATTTAAATTGTTAGGTATAGGAGGTAAATCATCTGTTGGAGCTGTTTCATATACTGGAAATGTTGTTGTTGAAGATTTTACCTTTGCCTCTCTTAATGAACCAGACATCTTTTTACATTGGTGGTGTTAATATATATATATATTATAATGGTAAGTAGAAGAAATCTAAAATAAAAAAATTGCTATAAAAAAAATGATATAAAAGGAAAAAAAAATATTTACTTTGAAACATTAAAAATTATAAACGGATCAATAAACAAATTTCAACATCGACATATCTATTATATAAAATAGAATATTGTGTCACTTTACATAAAACGAAACTTTCATGAAATAGTTAAAATTACAGAATTATATTAAAAAATATAAGTATCCTTAAAATACTAATTAAAATTTGTTTATTTTAAGATACATTTTTACATTAATTGTTTATTTTTATTTTATTTTCTTAAAAAAAAAGGGAAATTTTAACAAAAGTGATAAGAAGAATAGTCAATTAACAAATATTCAGAAACATAACTGGATAACACATACATTGTGGTTCAACTTTAAGATATAGTCTTGCTACGATTTTAGTTTATTTTTAAAACGAATGTAAATTTTTTTGACAAATCATTATATAAAAATTTTGTTTTAATAACAAGACATTACATTTAACTGATTAAATATGGCGCTTGAATTATTAGGCTTTTAATATTATTATCAAAATAAATAAATATTTCTAGTACTACTTTTACTCAATAATGAAACTATTGATGTGTCTTTTTATTTAAAATTGGTTAATTTATATATATATATAATTCATAGAACATCCATATAGAGGTATGTGACGTATAAATATTAATAATTTAAAAAGTTTTAAATCGACATAATATAATATTTATTTAACTCTATATAAAAATATTAAACTAAATGATTTATAAAATAAATCTACCTAAATTATTTTTGACCATTACTTAATATTTAAAAATATATAGTTTATTTTTTTCTTCTTAAATAATTATCTATGTAGACATTTTAAAAGGAAAAAATGAGAGTAACAATAATGAAAGTAATAAATATTATCATATTATATTGGTATATAACTAAGCAGAGCAAAGTTTAAACAACTCGTCAAATTTCTATTTATATATTTTTGACCTTTTTTTTTTATACTAACTACATTAAAAGATCTAGTATTATGGTTGTATGATAACTTTTTATCAATTAAAAAAAATCTATTAATAGATAATGTAATAATAATTAAAGTACTAAAAATTTTTTGATAATATTCTTTGTATGAAAAAAATATATTTATAGAAAAAGACAAAATCTTTGTTATATCCCACTTTGATTTTCAAAATACTCCAAAAAAATTTAAATTTTACTATTTTAAAGTCAAAATTTGAGGACAAATAAAAAATGAATAAGTATTAACAAAAAAAAATTGTGTTATTAGATTTTTTATTTAATTCAAACAGTACTAAAAAAATCAAAGTTTATATTATAAATAAACATATTATTTATGTTTGATTGTTAGTAATTTTGATATTATTAAATTGTAATGTATTTTATGTAATATATCAAATAAGTAATGCTATTTGATACAATTAAGCAAATGAAGTTGTTTAGTTTAAAATAAAGTTAAAATAAAATGTTAGTAAAAAAAATTGTTTCTCAACAATATTTATACTATTTTATTTTGACTTATAATTACACAATTTTAACTCATAGAACTAAAAACAAATATTTTTTGTTTATAACTTCTTGCTAAAAGAAGTTAAAAAAAATTTAATATAAAATTAATAAAAAGGATTATTTTTTTAGAGAAGAAATATATTTTTATAAATATTTAAAAAAATTACATACTATATTAATGTTAAATATATCATATATAAAAAAAATATATATATTTTATAAATTTTATATATAATATAGTTTATTGCAATATTTACATTTAAATTATCAATATATTTTTGACTAAGAATAATGTATAATAGTTAATCTTCATACTTACAAAGTTTAGCTTCTTTGATGAATCATGGTCTAGGATAACAAGGTCAATAGTTATTTTAATGTTAAAATAATATAGTAACAGTGCTTTGTATAGTATTAAAATATGTGTTATAAGACATAAATTTATATTATTATACATTAAAAGTTTTAAAATTTTTAATAAAAAAAAAACAAACTATATTATGGGATATTTAAAGATATTTTATGAGAAATAATTAATATTATATTTTTTATTTTAAAATCTTCCTAATAATGAAATTTTTTTTATTAAAAATTACATGTCTTTTTTCAAAAATATTACTAGTATTATTAAAACACAAAGAAAGTTGGTCTCAATTTTTATATTTTGTTAAATTATTAATATGTCTCTATAATAATTATTTAAAAACTGTGCTAAGAAAAATATATAATTTTTTATTATAAAAATAATATTAAAAAAATAATATATTGGTGTATTTTTATATATAAATTATTTTAGAAAGAAAAAAAAAACAATATTTAAAATCTATTGATTCTATATTTAACAATAGGAAATATTTAAATAAAAAGAGTTATATATGATGAGGAAATAAATGACATAAAATTTTTACTTTCTTTTGTGTGTAAAAATTTTTATCGAAATGATTAAAATGGCAAGAAAGAGTTTATAGTTGAAAAGTCTAGGAAAAAATAAGGAAGATAGTACATAGATGTATAACAAAAACTAGAATAATGTCCATTCACTCTCTATATATATATGCCCATAAATTTAGCATTCATATTCGCGCATAAACTTTGTACATATACTGTTTCTGCCAAAACAAAACACCTATATTCAAATCAAAAGGCCCATCTATCTTAAATTTATGTATTTTTACTCTATGTATATACATATATTTAAAAGTTTTTAAATATTTTAAAAAAGTATTTATATTACTTTTATTTCACTACTATTTATGAGGAAATCTATTATAATATATTAATTAAAGATATTAATATAATTACATTGTTAAATATATATATATATATTATTATTATTTAAATTTGCTAATGTCATTTTAAGTTACTTTTATATAATATATTCAATCACTACAAAAAAAAAATTACCTTGTACATGAACCTATAACATCCTTATATATTTTCAATATATTTATCATTAAATTGATATAATTAAGACCACATATTTCATTAACACTCCAATTAATAAAAGTCTAGTAAAATGGAGTAATGTATAGTGCTGTCGTCTTTCACAACGATGTTATGTATTGATTTTCAAATATAACTTATTATTCAAAGAATACGATAAAAAATTTTTTCTAATAATGGAATTTTTTTATATTATATAAATTATTTTTCTATTATTTATATACTAAATTATACATCGAAAATTATCTAACGTATTAATTATCTATTTTTAATGCCCATTTTTATTGTTGAAACAAAATTAATGCCGTCCATTTGTAGGTTAAGTGAAAATGTCGACCAAAAAAATTCCGACTATTGCTGAAAAAATTGATCAACAAATACGGGATATTCCTAAGAAATTAGTTACTGAATTGGGTTTAGATAATAGTGATGGATCAACATTAGATGGGCTTACAGATGATTTTGAGAATGTTGAGATTATCTCTCTTATTAATTGTCAAATCACTAGTTTAGAAAAATTTCCTGCTTTGCCTAATTTGAAAATTATTGATTTATCTTCTAATAATATCTCAACTGGTTTAAAATATTTAAACAAATGCCAAGAGTTAGCTATTATTAATATTTCTGATAATCCAATTTCTGATTTTAATGAATTATCATCGTTAAAAGATCTTGAAAACTTAAGCAAATTAATTGTTTCTGGTTCTGAACTTACCAATCTTCCAGATTATGCTAACAAAATATTTGAGCTTTTACCTCGTTTGACATTTGTTGATCATCTTGATAAGGATGGAAATCCAGATCCAGTTGTATTGGAACTTGCTGGTGGAGAAGATGAGTGTGATGAAATGTCATTGGACGATTTTTTGGAACTTGCTGGAGGAAATGACAGCAATGTAAAAGATGAATGTTGTGATAGTGACAAATCTTGTGGAGCTAAAAGAAAATGTGACAACAATAGTGAAGAAAATGTAAAAAAAAGACGTAGTGATTAATTTTTTTTATTGTTTATGTTTTTTTTATATTATTATTCCTACAATTTGTTTTGTTTTTGTTATTGTTAAGTGCTTTAAATAATTTTGTTATTTTTACAAATATTTTTGCCAACTAATTTAAATGTAATTAAATCGTTAAAATCGGTTATTTATACTTTATAAATTACAATAATATGTTCTAATTATACTATTTTTAGTGTAGATAAAAAAAAATAAAAGAAAAAAATGGGAAGGCATAAAAAAACAGAAGCAGGTGGTATTCGTAAAACTAATCGTGGTAAGGGTGGTGCAGTACGTAGGGGATTTGATGGATCAAATGTTCCAAGTATGCGAAAAACAGTGTCAATTTTTCAACAACCTGTAACACTTGTTGTAACGACTTCTCGCGACACTAAAAAAGCAACAACAGAACAACTTAAAAAGGGTATGAGTACAAATGCAGCAAAGAATACAAAACCATATCAACTTTTTTATCCTAAAGTATTTGAAAATCTTAGAGCATCTGTGCCTATTGATAATTTTATGTCTGTTGCTACAGGTAATGTAAGATGTTTTACAGAAAAAATGGAATTACCTTCAAAAATTGTATCAGCAGTTCCTGAAATTTTGAATGAAGAAGCAACTACAGCATCATTATGTGCTGCTATACATTCAACATTACAAAAACCTGTTGAAGGGCAGGTACTACCTCATGATAAATTAATAAAACATCCTGAATATCTTCTGACGCTTGACCAACCATTAATTGAAAAAATTGAAATAACACAACAGGATATTTATGATCAAGAAGAAAAGGTATTAGAGAAAAGAAAAATACTAAAAGAAGCGTTTAAACGTATTGGCATTTAACTATGATCCTCACTAATGTATTATTTATTTTTTTTTAATAAATATCTTTTTTTTATTTTTAATAGTATATAGATAAAATTGTTTTTACAGTTATCTCAGTAACAAATATAATTAATTTAATGAAATTATATTTTTTAAAAAATGGTCATGTTCTCCAGGGACAATAAAAAAAGTTATTATAGATATTTAAAATTGTTTTTAATTCAAAAAAATAAGTTTTTTTTTAGAAATAAATTTAAATTATGTATAAAATTTATATAAAATAATGTATATTTTAGAAAAAAAATTCTTTGCCTTCTTGGAGTTAAATTTATGTAAAAATAAAATTATAAAAAATTAATTTTTTTTTCATAATTGGCACAATTTTTTCTCTAAGGAAAGTATAAATGTTGAAAATCAATAAAAAAAAACTTTAGGTTAGCTTTAATCTTCCTCATATATGTTGTTGAAGATTAAAGATAGTCTCTAAAAAATTAATAAAAGTTACATTAAAAACAATTGAATATTATTTATTAAATCTCTATTTTTATTGTAATTAGAAATGTAGCTCGAGACAATGAACAAATATTCGCAAAAATTGCCTTTATTCTTGTTCTAATTCTGTTAAAACTCCATTACAATCTTTTGGATGTAAAAACATTACAGGCTTTCCATGTGCTCCAATTTTAGGTTTATCACCTAAAGTTCTAATTCCCATTGAGCGTACCTTTTCAACAGCAGCATTAATATCAGATACTTCAATACAAACATGATGCATTCCTCCTGTCTTATTCTTGCTTAAAAATCCAGCAATAGGAGAATTATCACCATATGGATGAAGAAGTTCAATTTTTGAATTTCCCAGTTCAACAAATACTGTATAGACACCATGCTCTTCCTGAGGTACAGATTTTGAAACTTTAGCTCCAAGATCCCGATAAAGTTTAGCCGCTTTTTCTAAATCAGGAACGGCTATAGCAACATGATTAAGTTTTCCTAACTTATACAGTTTAGAACAATTCTAAAATTATTTATAAAAAATGATAATGATTTTAAAAAAAATACCTTAACAGTATTGATAACCAAAGACTTGGAATTTAACAGACTTTTCAGGAATAACATTTTTACTAAGAAAATAAAATTAATAAAAGAGAAAGTTAGAAAATGTTTATATATATTAAATTATATTTTTAATTTTGCACGTAGATAGACAATCTACAACTTGGAATATTTTTCTAACAACAACATTTTTGATCTTAGAAACAATAATTTAATTAAAAAAGACGCGGCCTTTAGTTTTAAAACACTATATGTAATGGTTAATATATTTATTAATTACTTCTCTTAGAATGAATATTAAATTTGGCGGGGAATGTTTTTGTATTCATGGGATATCTCAAATAATTGATATATTTGTACAATGTTATATTTTTGGTAAAGGATTTGTTAGTGAACCTGTGGCAAATATTTTATCTAACTACAATGACAAAGAATATCCAAAATTTTTAGAATTATACATAAAAGTAATTTTTATTTTTAATTTTTTATAAATTTATTTTTAAGTTTCAAAATATGCTGGTATCAATTTTTAGATCAAAAAATATTGATATTGTTAAAGAATTTTATTTGATAATTGGTCCTAACATTTATAAACCTGATGAAATTATAAAAATACCAATAACATTTTGTTCATTACACATAGGAAAAGAAGGAAAATGTTGTGATGAAAATTGTGGACCATTAAATGATAAACAACAAAGAAATCTTTATAAAGAAATTGTAAGTCAATACGATACCTTGTACTGTAATAAGTTAAAAAAAAATTCAAAAATTTTTGTATATATTGTTGCTGATAATGAATTAAAATCATTTTCTAATGACATCGAAGAGGGGGATGAATTGGAGTGTTTAAAAGAAAATAACATTTCTAAAGTTACTGAATTTTTATTTGAAAATTCATGTATTGGAGTGATAAAAAAAAGTTGTATGGTGGAAAAGCCTATTTATTATCGTTGGCAGGAATACTTTTTTTTTTAATAATTAATTTTTATTGAAAGAATTTTTCTATATACATGCTAATTTTGAGTTAATAAAAATTTTTTTTTCTCAAAAAATTTGATCTTCATTTATATATGATTCCCCAAGAATACAAAAATTTAATTTATTAAAATTATTGTAAAAAAAAACTTATATAAAATGAGTACTACAATTTATTCTTATAATATAATTATTTTGTTATTGTTGATATTTTGTATACATTGATAAGTATGGATTATTTAATGGTTTTCTATAGTCACGAAGACTAGGAGCTGAGAAACATGCTAATAATGTTCCAATTAATATTGTTATAGAAAAAATAGCCAAAAGAATTCTATCCACAACCATTGCTACAAATCTCCAATCTTCTCCAATCTAAAATATTTGTAAAATTTATTTAAAAACAATTTTACCTCTTCAATTTTTCTATGACGTTGAAGACATTTAGCAATGTATTGAATATTATAACCAACTTTTGTTAATCTTTTATCAAATTGTGATGTATCCACTTTTTCATAATCAGCATTAATATTAGAAATTTCTTTTTCCTGAATATTGACTGATTTTGTTATTCCTTCAAATAATTTATTAATAATTAATAATTTACTTTTCTTTTCTTCTTCATATCTAGCTTTAATGTTAGATGTTTTTTTAAAATGTCTTTCTAACATTCTTAAAGCAGATAGTGAAGGCAATTTTTTATTATATCTTTCTTTTTTATGAAATTTCATTTCTTCAGAATCTCTAAAAATTAATATACGTTTTCCTAAAATATTAATAAATATTTGTCTTATAAATGATGGCATTTGTTCTCTTCTATAATGTATATTTTGAACAATGACAGTAAAAAATATGCTATATGCAACCATAAACATTGTAAATAATAAATATTTTCCTATTAATGAAATAAAAGTACTTGTTGGTGGAATTATTTCAATAAGAAGTAAATAAAAAATTGTCAATGCAACAAAAATTGAAATACAATATTGAATTTTAAGATTACTTTCACAAGGAATGTAAAATACAAATGAAGACGCTGATGCTAGAACAATACAAGGAATCATAAGATTAATTGTGTAAAAAAGTTTTTTTCTTCTAATATTTATATAATATGTTATGTCAATCCAATATTTTTCACAACAAGGGTACTTAACTTTATGTTTTAATCCTCTTATTTCAACAACATCCCATTCAATACTTTCTTGAAACTCATCAATATCAATAGCATTTTCAATATACCATATAGTTTTGTCATCTTCATATCCTAAAACCATTTTCTGCTTTTCAGGATGAAATATATCTACTTCTAATGAACTATAACTCCAACTTCCAAATTTAAATCCACATACTTGCTCATCATATGGAAACCATTTTGTGTTAATTGGACATACTGAATCATATATGAAAGGTGGTTCCCAAATAATGGTACCATTATAATATAAATCTACTTTTGTAATTGTTCTAACCCATGGAGTTCCACCAGCATTATTATAAAGTATAATATCTGGTAACCAAATTAATTCACCAGGAATATGTAACATTTCTGTACCACCATAATCAGATGGAACCCACTCTAAACGATAATCATGCCATTGATGGTAAAGCCATCCAAAAACTTTTATTATTTGTTCCCTTTCATTAACATCAATAATTTGATTTAATTTCATTTTAAAAAGAATATCAATTGTATTATTAGTATTTTGAATAGGACGAATAAGTTTTGAGTAAGATGAAAATAGATTTTCAAATAAACGATTCTCAGAATCATTACAAATACCTATTTGAAAAAAAACTATTATAAAATATATATGTTTCATTCAATATAATATAAAGTTTATCATTTATAAATAGGCTAACTATATTTATAACCATTTTAAAATTCAATTTACCATAAAGAAGTTCTTAAACATAAATTTAATAAATATTAGATATTTAAGAAATACTTTATATAAGTGCTTTAGATATTTTATTTTAAATTTATATATTTTTATCACTATAAAATAAATTACAACTAAATTTAATAAATAAATAATATTTTATAATTAAAGTAACTATATATAAATAGAAAAATAATAAATGATATTTTATATATATTTTTTTATTAATATGTTATTATTTTTAATTATTTTATATCAAAATTAAATAATTTTATTCGCCTAGAATCTTATAAATTATTTAATTAAAAATCAATCATATAAAGTAATTATAATATTTACTTGTAAAAAATTATAAATCGTTTTAAATTTTATAAAAAAAATTATCGAGATTCTATTTGAGTTTTTTTTTTTCACTAATAATCATTAACTTTTTTATTTCTCAAATATTGTCTGGATTTCCATTTTTTTATCCAATTACTTATTGGTATTTCATTTAATTCTCTCCATTGAATATTTAATTTTATTGAATGCAATATTTCTTCATAATTTCTAACAGTTAATTTTAATTGTTTATCTTCTTCAAATAAGGCTACTAATGAATTATACTCGTATTTAGTACTAAATTTTGAAACTAAACTACGAATTAATCTATATATTGATGGGGACCTATATAAATTTATAATAATATGTTATAAAAATTTTTAACTTACATTTCTTTAAATTTTTTAATATTCATTTTAAAAAATCTCCATACATGTACAGAGGCAACCTGATTATTCATTAAATTACCAATAATTTTACTCATAACATTTGGCCTAATTATAGATGGATTAAGGCAATAATTTAACAATCTATTTATTAATTTTATTTCTCTTGTTTGTGTTAATGCTGTTAAATATAAATCTTTTTGTGAGGGATTTGTTGCAATTTGATATTCTTTAAATACCAATTCCCATTCTTGTTTACCACCTTGTCGAACACCTTCTTCTATAACAATTTTTTGTAAATCAATTGGAACTAAATCTTTATTCCTTGACCATTTTTTAAATAATAATTTTGCCTGTTTCAAACAATGATTTATCTCACATTTACATGCTATACCAAAAATTTCAGATTGAAAAAGTTTATCTGTAATGTGTATTGGTTTATTCCATTCTAAATTTTCATAAGAATTTAATATAAGATGTCTTTTAAAATCTTGATAATCTTCATATATTGGAGAATCTTTTAATATATTATCTATATATAGTAAATGTTGATTTGTAACATACCATGGTGATCTATCTTTTTCTACACCTTTTGATAAATATTCTATTAAATTTAATGCTTCACCAATATCTAAATGACCTGATTTAACAAAAGTAAAAGCATCATTAATAATAATACTTCTATCAATTGTTTTAATTTTTCTATGATTAATTTTAAGCTGTTTAACAAGAGCTTTATAATTATTATTATCATATAATACACGAAAATACCCTTTTGAGTCTGTATTAGCTAAAAACCATTTTGAATGTTTACCTAAATCTAATCTTAAATTTTCATCATTTTCTTTAAACCATATTAATCTTGAATCTTTTATTGTATCAGTAATATAATGAATAGGTATAGGCCATTTATAATCATTTTCATGATTTCTATCTTCTTTAATAAAAATAAATCGTGTTTGATTAGTAATAATAATTTCTGATTTTGATTTTCCCCATGTCATTCTTACAATTGGATATCCCATTTTTAATGTCCATGCATCAGCTAAATCATTTATTGTAATATCACTTGATACTTCAACATGTTTTTGAATAATATTCCATAAATCTTGACCTTCTGCATTTTTATAAGAATATATATCTAGGTATTCTCGTATTGCTTTCTGAAATGCACCATCTCCTGCTATTCCTTTAATCATTTGTATAACAGCTGCACCTTTACTATAACTTATTGCATCAAAAATACTTGATATATCTGATGGATTATCTACTTTTGTTGAAATTGGATGACTACTAAGCATTCCATCCATATTCATACTTGATATATAATTATCTACATAGAATGCTTCCATTGCTTTCCAACTTGGGTATAAATTTGATATACAATAATATTCCATAAATGTTGCAAATCCTAATAAATAAATTTATTTATTTATTTATTTAATTTTTTTTTTTATTAATTTATTTTGATATTAAAAAAAATTACAATGTTTAACAATATTTTTCTAACATCAACTTACCTTCACTTAACCACAAATCATTCCACCATTTAAATGTCACTAAAAATAAAAAGTATAATATCAAAAAAAAAAAAGATAACAAAATAATATTATGTTATAATGATTTAAATCACAAATACTTGTTATATAAATATTTGTTTCTAATTAAACGAAATATTTTTTTATAACTTACCTAAATTTCCAAAGTATTGATGAGCCATTTCATGAGATATAACACTAGCAATATGTTGTTTTGCTCTTGATGTTGAGTTATTTTCATTGAATAATAAAGATGAATCTCTAAATGTAATCATACCAAAATTTTCCATTGCTGATTCTAAAAATGTATCCAATGCAACTAGATCTAAAAAAATTTTATTTTTAAAATTATATTATTTGTATGGTAAAATAAATATACTAACCAATTTTAGGAAGTGGATAACCAATGTTAAAATATTTTTCAAAAAATTCAAGTGCCATTATACTTGTTGTTAATCCAAAATCAGTTTGATTGTTAATTATTTGAGAACTGGCAAATAAATTAATTTCTACTGGTTTAATGGTATTTTTTGATATTCGTCGAATTTTTTTAAAATCATTAAAAACTCCCAAAGCCAAGATATATGTTGACATTTTAACAGTTGGTAAAAAATAATCGACCATTAGTTCATTATTATATTCATATTCTTCAGAATAATATATAGGCATATTTGATCTACTTAAATGATTAGGTTCTCTTATAATAGATAAATTAAATATTGCTTTAAATGATGGTTCATCAAAACATGGCATAAATCTTCTAGCCATAGCTGGTTCAAATTGTGTTACAATTGATTTAATAATATTATTATTTTTACTACGATGTTCATTAATATACAATCCACTCATATCAGTTTGAATTGTTCCTAAATATTCAATATAAAGTTCAACAATATCACCAGTTTTTAATTGATTAGAAGGTTCAAATAACCATTGTTCTTGACATGTACATTCTTTAAATAATGCTTTAACTTTTTCACCATTAATTTTAATGTTATAATTTATCATGTTAAGTCTATCAGCATGAATAACAATAATATCTTCTTTATTTTTTATGTTAATATGTATTGTTACATTTCCATATAATTTTAAATTTTCTAAATTTGGGTAAACTTTTATATTATAAGATAAAGGCTCAATTGATTCAAGTAATCGTAATGATTTATATTCAAATTTTGGACAACATATTGTTAACTCATCATTATATGAATCTTCTATAATATTAAAACTTTTGAATTTATTATTTTTATCATAAGTTTCATCAATTGAAAATGGTGATGATATTATCTGAAAAAAAATATTATATAATTATTAATATTAATAAAATATAGAAAAAAATAACTTTTAAAAGATCTGATGATATAGATGGATTCCAAAAATGTAGTAAAATAATTGTAACAATTATTCCAAATAAAAACATTAATATACCATATATAAAATATATACAAAAACTACAAAACTTTAAACGATTTCTTTTTCTATTTTCTTTGAAACAAACTTCTGTATTTCTCATTGGTTGAACATTCCATGAATCTATAAATAATTTTATTATTTTTATTCCTTAAAAAAAATTTCATTTCAATTTTATTAATAACAATATCTTTCCTACACTTTTATTATCTCATGTTTAATTTTAGTTCTCAAAATTACCAGAAAAACATTAAAAATAAAATGTTTATTTTAATCTGTTTTTTAATTTTTTATAAACTATTTTTTATTAAAAAGTTATAAAAAGAAATATTTTCCAAATAAGTATTTTTTTTTAATGATAATAATAATAAATGTATAAAATAAAAACATACCTAACTGTTTAGTTTTATTATTTTCATTTCTATCATTCATTTCAGCAACTTCAAATAGAAGTTGAGATGTTGCTTTGTCTTGTTCCTCCATCATTATTTAAAAACAACAAAACAATATTTGAATTAAAGTTTTATGATTATTATTATTTTAGGAACTAAAATTAGAAAAGAAAAGTTTGGTAAAAAGAATTTTAAAAGAATAACTATGTAATAAGAAATGGATTTTGAGTTACATTTAATAATTCATCTTCTCAAAATTGTTTGTAGTAAAAGTAAATCCATTTCTTAAATTACAACAATAAGAAAAATATTGAAAGCTTCTTTACTTTTCAGAACTTTTGACAAATTAAGTGAAATTTTTTGTTTAAACACGCCTAGGTGTCCCAATAATGAGATACCTGCAAAAGTGTATTCACTTTTCACATAATAATTTATATAGTTAACTTATTATCAATATATAATATATATATATAGGTATATGATAAAGTATAATAGTTAGTTGGATTCAAATGAAATTTCATTTTCTATTCAGACATCTTCATTAACTTAACAAAATAGTAGTAGAGAAGAATTGAATGAGTAGATTAGTAAGGTAAATCTTTAAGGCTAATAATTAAAGTCATCAAATAAATAAAGAATTTATTTTCATAGCTTAATAATGTTTTATATTTTATAACATTCAAAAAAAAAAAGAAGGGAATTGATGTTAGAGAAATTTGTTTAATTATCAAATATTAATCTTTTTTTTTTTATAAAATATATTTAAACAAAATAACATTAACTTATAATAAAATATAACAGACACATAAAAGATTATTATTAAAATTTATCAATATTTCTTCAATTTATAACTTTTAAAATCTCATGACACAAAAGATATCATTTTATATTACTTTACCTATTTAAATTATTATGTTTTTAATCATAAGTCGTTCCAACTTTAAATAATGATAACATTTTGATATTTTATTACCCTTATCATGTTATCCCATTTATTGCTTCTACAAATAATTTTTTGATTATTTATAAAACACTTCAAAATTCAGTTTTTATTATATTTTTTTAGTACAGAAAAAAAATTAATCTTAAAAACTCATTTTTTACGGTAAAGAATTATAGTAAATTACTTTTTTAATAAAGATTTTTATAACAACTATTCTTAGTAGGATATTTTAAACTTTATAATAAAAAAAAAAACTATCAACAATACTTTAATAAAATTTTTTTTATTTATATTATATTATGTAGGTATATATGTATATACTTTAATTTTTATCATCAATCAAGATCAATAGATATAAGTAAAAAGGTAGAGTTAAATTTTTTTTTATATATGAATATTGATGCTTTTTAATATTAAAAATAGTCTTTTTATTTTTATGTAAAAAATTGTAACTATAATAAAATGAATAGTAAATATAAAAAAATTTGATTTTTTAATTTTGTAATAATATAAATGTAAAGATAAAAAAAATTTTAATAAAAGATTATAATTTAAAAGAATAATATAATTTAAAAAAAAAATAATGTGACATTTTAAAGCATTTGTAATAGCAAATAAAAAGCCTACATTAAGATTAATATAAAAAAAATATTAAATGATAAAATTAATCTAAATATGAATAGTAAAAAAAAATTTTTTTTTTAATATTATAATATAATAATTAATAATATTTATTAAAGATAAATAATGATATTTTCAATTGGAATATATAATAATTTTAAAATAAATTTTATTTTTTTTTAAATAACCGTAATTTGTAAGATATATAAAAATGAGTAGTATTATATTATAACTTTCTTTTTATATGAGAAAAAATATTAAATTACTCTCTTCAACTCAATTAGATTGTTTGAATTACTCATAATTTAAAAAATATATATATAGATGTTGGATCTTCTTAAAAAAATTCTTTTTTTTTGTTGTTCAAATCACCTTCTTCAATATCAAATAATCTTTTTTCAATTTTCTCATCAAAACTTTAGCAAAAACCACTCTTATATTAATAAAAGATAAATATAAAAAATCTATAACTAAGTTGATTTTATATATTTATTATTTTAAAAAAAACTTTGTGTGCTTTTAATTTTTATTCATATTTATTCCTTTGTATAATTTAGGGAAAAAAAAAGAAGTTAATAAAACGGTAAGAAATAAAAAGCTTAGAGGACGTCAAATAGAAAGATTATTTAGGCTAGTTTATGAAATATTTTATTGTAAACATTAAAAAAAAATTTTTTTTAAATAATAATTGCTTCAATTTGAAAGAACAATAATAATTTTAAAAAGAAAGTTTGGGATATATTATAAACAATAAAATTATTTTACATCTAAAGAAATGAGAAAAAAAAAAAACTATACAACTTTATAGTGACATGACATAAATATTTATAAAAGATAAAGGTATTATTATAAACAATTCAATAAATTAATATCAACAATAATAATCATATAAAAATTATTTATAAAGTATAATAATAAACTAAAAGATTACAGTTATTAAAAAACTATTTTATTTTTAAAATATAAAAATATTGTTTTGAATTATAAAATAAACTTCTTTTTTTTATTAAAATTAAAAACACTTATTAAATAGATAAATTTTTAAGCTTATAGTCTATAATTTATTGCAATAAAAAAAATTGCCACTAAAAGTAATGATTAAATTTCTATTTAACTGTTGAATATTTAAAACATTTGTTTTGTTTTTTAAAAATATTTTAACTAATTATTAAAATACATTTTTTATGATCATTAAATCATTTTTAGTACATTAATTTATTTACTTTAAACTGTATGAAAGGCAATATTTTAATAGTTAAAAATTTTCAATATATTACACCAATTTGTATGCAATAAAAACTTAATTAGTAGATCAATTTAGAACTAATATATAAATGCCAACTTTAATATATTTTTTTAATCATTTCTCAAATGTTATTTTAATTTAATAAATTGTTCTTTTCATTTTTTTTTAATTTAACATGAGAGTTAACCATTTTCAAGAAAGATATACAATAACAAAGCAAAAATTTCTAATTACATGTATACTTAAATTTTTTTAAAATAAATTTTAATATCTTTTAAGATATTTTAAAATATTAAAACTTGAAAAAAAGCTATCAAAAAATTAGTGTACTTTTTTTTTGTTAAAATAAATTTTTATGATAGAAATAAAATAAAAATGAAAAATTTTAATATCTATAAAATTATTGTGGAAATAATATATGTTAAATATTTTATATCAATAATTAACAAAAAAAAAGACTTTTTTTTTAAAACAATTTAATTGTGGGTAATTTTTTTTAAGAAATGAAATAACAAATTTTTTTCTAACATAAAAAATTATGTTATTTAAAAAAATGTATTTATTATATAAGTTTATCTTATAACTAAGCATAAGTTTCTCTAAATAAAAAAAAAAACAAAATAGTTATAATATGATTTTTTTAATTGTATCTTATTTTTTGTTTTAATTTTAAAAAGATATTAATCATAACTTGTCAATTAAAAATTTTTATACATTTAATAATTAATTTTGCCATTGTAGTAAAAATGTTTTCTATTACTGTAAAACCAATTACTAAATTTGTATGTGAAAAAGCATAAAAAAAAGAAAGCAGAAAAATATATTATATTAAACTTTTTTTTTTTAAATATTACAAGTTAGAAATAGAAACAATTGTTATGTAATTTTTGGATCTGTTGAAAATCTTTTGAATTGGTAATTTAATTTTTAAAAAAAAATTTTATATAATTTATAATAATAATCACATAAAATATGTTAAACATATACAGTAAACAACATCATTTAAAAATATTCTAATATATATTATATTGGAGAAGATGATTAATAATTTTTTTGATTAGGAAAAAAGTTTAATTAGTAAAAATTTTTAACAAACTTTATTTACCATTATATATTAGGGAGAAGATTATAGTATATATTTGTTAAATATATTTTATAACAATAAGATAATGAAAAATAAACAATTTTTAAAAAGAATATTCCACTTTTTTTTAATATTTATTTAAAATAATACAATTTATTCATTTGAATTTTATATATTCGTAATATATAACATAAAAACATAATGAAAAAAGCTGATAAATTTTCTTAATTTCTTAAATACAGATGTTTATTTAGGATAGCTTTTTTTTATAAAAATAAATATATCTTTGAATTTTGATCAATTTTTATATACCCAAATAATTTCTAATTTCAAAATATTTTCCTAAAAAATGAATATTAGGATAAACATAAGAAATGATTATTATCATTATTTAGTATTATTTATAATTTTAACTCATATATAATTACTTTTATACCAGAAAAATTTAAATGAAAATAAGCTTATATCTACTTGCTGTCTGCTCTATTTTAAAAAAATTAAAAAAACACCATTTATATAAATTTTAAAAATTATTTTGGAATAATGTTTGAAGTGTATACTCAACACGATTATTATTCTTTATTATCAATTTAAAATTATAATTTTAAAATTTACAGAAATATCTTATCAAAACATTTTTAAGATTATTTTATATTTACAATAACAATTGATGAAATTTTTATACTTTACAAAGTTTATTTGTCGAAATTAAACACTTTATAACGATCTTGTCAAGTTATTTTATAATTTTATTTATAGATTTTAAGAATTAATCATGAGTCGTCTGAAAGAAGAAATAATTACTTTTTTTGCTCAATCAGTTATTGGATTAGGATTAACATTGATTGCTCTTAAAGTTTCTTTTAGTTATATATATCCAGAATTAGATCAAAGGAAAAAAGTAAAAAATAAAGTATGTAAGATTAATTTTTTATATATTTAAAAAATTTTTAAAGGCAGGTGATATATTGAAGAAAATGGGTTTTTCGGATCCACCAACACTTACTGAATATGAAAGTACGATTTTATTAAGTCTTGTTGATCCTTCAGATGGTGGTAGTTATAATGATATCATTGGATATTCTGATATCATATCAACACTTAAACGTCGTATTGTATATCCATTACTTTTAAGTTTCAAAAAAAATGATAAATTACTACAACCACCAAAAGGAGTTTTATTGTATGGACATCCTGGTGTTGGTAAAACAAAAATAGCCCGTACTGTTGCTGGAGAATGTGGTTGTAGATTTATTAATTGTGATATGTCTATTATGATGGATAAATATTATGGCGAATCACAAAAAATGATTTCTGCTTTGTTTTCTTTGGCACAAAAATTACAGCCTGTAATTATTTTTATTGATGAAATAGAAAGTTTTCTTCGTACTCGTAATGAGACTGATAATGAAGTTAATCAAGCATTTAAAGCTCAATTTATGTCACAATGGGATGGTTTTAATGAGTCTAATTCAAAAATTGTTATAATGGCTGCTTCAAATTTACCAACTTTAATTGATCCAGCTATACTTAGGAGGATGCCTGTTAAAATTGAAATTCCTCTACCTGATGCTGAAACGAGAATAGCTATGTTTAAACATTATTTACCATCTTTAGATTTAAATAATGAAAAAATTAATATAATAGATGAAATTGCCACGAAATCACAAGGTTTAAGTTGCGCAGATGTTGTTGAAATTTCTAGAATAGCCGTTATTGATAAAGTTGGTGAATTAATTGATAGTATAGAAATATTAGATGACAATTTTGAAAAAAATATGCATGGGTAATTTTTTTTTTTTTTAAATATATTTATGTTTAGAATTGAAAATGTAAATCATGTAAATTCTGTGTCTGCTGAAGATTTATTAAGATCAGTAACTACATTCGTTAAAGAAAAATCAGGAACAGTAAAAGGAAATCAATTTAATTTTCAAGAATCTTTACGTGAAATATTTCAAACAGAGACATTTGGTGATATTAAAAAAAAGTATTCTGATATACTAAATATTGAAAAAGCAGTAGATGAATTAGGAGTTGATTAAAAAAAGTTTTACCAGTAAAAATTTTGAATAAATTTTTTTTGCCACTATATTTCAGGGAAATGATTATAGTGTAATTTTGTTATATATATCCTTAATAATATATGAGTGAAATTGGAATTGTTAATAAAAATTTTTTCAGTTTTAAAATAAAAAAAAACTTTTCTGATTTAGTTAATCTTGCTGGTTACAAACAAGAAGTTTTTTTTATGAAATAATTTACTTTGTCTACACAGATATAATTTTGAAATTACAAAAAAAAAACACATATTTAAAACATATTATATTTAAATGATATCTAATTCATTGGTCAAAAAAATTGGGAATTACTTTGCACGGTCATAACTTTCTTCATAAAATATATTTAGTTAAAAATCAAAGAACACCCTTGGAGATTGTAATTATTTATCAAATGATTTATATGTTATTAAATTGTTTCTATTGGTTCTTGAGATAATCTTGAAAACAAATATTTTTAAAAAATAAACGTTTTTTGTTTAAAATTTTGTTATCTATAGTTTTTTTCTTTTTCATATTTTATGACAATGATAACTAATATAGGTTGCAGAAGTTATTAATTATTTTAAAAATAATACAATTAAAAAAAAGATAATAATTGATGAAAAATAGGTAAAATAATCTTATAAAAAATTATATTAAAAAGTAGTAAAAAAATTAAATGTAAATTACTGTATATATTTATTGTAAATAAAAACTAATATTTCAGATGACAGTTATTGTTTTTTTTTTGTAGTCAATTCAAATCAGTAGTCAAGATGACAAAAAAAATGACTCAATTTTAATAAAAGTTTGAAGCAATAAAGCTAAAGCAATGTTTTTTATCTTTAGTCTACTTTTACTAAGAATAATAATTGCAACTGATAAAAACAATTTTTTTTATTCAAATTAAACTTGATTCATGAAATTTTGTACTTTATAAAAAAAATTTCAAAAAAGTAATTGAAAAAGCAAAAATTTTAATAACATTTTTCAAAATAAAAATATTCATAAATAATTTTTATCAGAAGATGAAGAAGAATTTAGAACATATGATACCAAATATCTAAAAATAAATATTAACTTTTTAACCAACTACAATTACTAAAAATATGATTAAAATAAACTAAAGATCTATTTTAACGTGGAAATTATAATATTTGCAAAATTTCAAATTTTTTAAGTAATATTTTAAATAAAAAAGATAAAATTTTAAAACTTTGTAAGCAACGAAAGATAGTAAAAGAAAATCCAAATAAAGAAGCAATTATTTTATAAATGAAAAAAATATTATATACAAAATCATTGCACTGTTTCTTTAGAAGCTATTCGTTTCTTAATAATAATATAACGTAAGGTAAACAATGTTTAAAAGTAATATCTCGCTTTTTTTATATTTGTCTGGTAAATATTATTCATCTCTCTGAAAAGCGTATATCTTTGTTATATAATTGAAACTGAATAAAATAAGTTAGATAAATTTTCTAAATGTCTCAACTAATATATATATATATATATAATAAAACGTTAGAGTGATATTTCATAAATAATTTACTGATATATAAAATATAAAGTTAATGATTATTGCTAGTGGCATTGATTTATCAACAAAACTCTTATTAAACATTTTTGATAGACTATAAGTTTAATATAAAATAGACTATAATTTCTAACTGATTAAACGAAATTTTTTAATTTTAACAAGAAAATTATAAAAATGTCAAAAATATTTTCTATATTATTGTTATTATTCATTATTTTTTCTACATTAATTTGTGTTATTGAATGTAAAAAAAAGAATTCACATACAAAAGCCACAGCTGCAGATGATGCAATTCACCATTCTACACCTATAATAAACAAAAAATCTGGTAAAAATAAAGGATCAAAAAAAGAGAATGACGCAAATGATTATATTCCAAGTAATCCTAAAAACCATCAAACTATTATGGATGATGAATTTACTATTGAAGATGTTGATGAAGACAAAATCGATGATTTTATTAAAGAAGCTTCTAAAAACTTAGTGATATTTTTTTGTAAGTTAAAATATGATATAAATTAATATTTATAATTTTAAGATGATGGTAAATTAAAATGCCCTGATTGTCAAGATGCTTTAAATGTTATTGAAGAAATTGATAGTGCTATTGAAGATAGTGGATATATAGAAGTTGTCAAAACAAATGATAGAACAGTTGCTATTGAGTTTGGAATTCAAACTTATCCAGCATTATTATATGTTAGGAGGCATCGTAATCCTGTTTTATGTGATATACCAATTAATAATCCTGAAACAATATTAAGATGGATTAGAGCTCATGATGAAATAGCTACATGGGATTTGACAGATAATAATTTTGAAAATTTAGTTAATTCATATCAACCAAATGAAGGTTCTTTAGATTGGTTTGTTATGTTTTATAATGGTGATGATGTAGATGATAGAGCATTCATTGCACTCTGGGAAACAGTAGCACATAAATTAAGAGGTTTAGTACATGTTGGAAAAGTTGATACATCAACAAATGATGATGTAACTGAACGTTTTCAAGTTGATGAACATTTTACACCATGTTTTTTACTTTTTCATAGAGGTAAAATGTATCGATACAATGATCCTGCCAAAGATGTTAGAACATTAACATTATTTGCATTATCTAAATTTAAAGATCAACGTGGACATCGTGTACCAGAACCACCAACGTTAATTGAACAATTTTATGAACAACTTAAAGAATTTGTTCTTGATGCTGCTGAAGATTCACAAAAAATGACTGTTATTGGTGTTAGTTCTCTTATAATAGCCTGTACAATATCTTTAATTTACAAAGCTCATAAAATAAAGGCAGCTCAAATAAACAGAAACGAAGAAGATAAAGATAAAACTCAATAAAATTTTTAATAAAATTTAACTATCTTTCATTTAGCATATGGTAGTCTAAATTAGAAAAAAAAAAACATCTAAAAAAACTTTTTTATCCTTTTATTATAATAATAAATATAAAAATGTATTTTTAATCATCTGCACTCCAAACATCTGTTTTATTAGAATAATTTTTCATTCCTTCAATTTCATTACTATCTTTCCCTAAATTTCCTTTTAAATTGCTTTCTTCCTAAAAATAGTTTTTTTATTAGAATAATTTAATATTCACATTATAAATAGTATTTTTTATTGTTAACATAATATTTTATTTTAAAATATAATTATAAGCTTTATATTTACTATTCTATTTTTTTATTTATATAATTTTTCTAATTAAAATAGAAAAATAATAAATAAGAAATTTCTACAAATAATTATTTTTAATATATAATTATAGTTAATGGACTATAAATATTTTATTAATATATTAAAAAATATTATTAAACTAATAAAACTTTTTTTTTTTTAATTGTTATAAGGTATAATAAATAAAAATTAAAAAAAATTTTTTTAATATAATTATTATTTAACACTTACTTTATCTTCTTTTATATTTTTATCAAGTTTTTCAAGTTTATCTAATGCTTCTTCTTGCATTCGTTCCAACTTTTCAAGGGTCACACTTTTTAACGGAATTAACTTTGGTTTACAAAAAACTGGTTGTAAGCGTTCACCAGGAAATAATATCCCATTTCGTAAAGTTATTTGAATATTAAATGAATCTTGTTCACTAATATTTTTATCCATAAATATATAAATGTTTCCTAAAATAATTAAATGTATATTTACTAAATATTATAATATTAACATAATTATGTTATTTAAATAAAGTTTTGATGTTATATATTTTAAATTGATAAATAAATTAACAAATGATTTTTTTATATAAGTATTCTTTCACTATATATTTATAATTGTTTACAAAAATTATAATTTTTAATGTATTATACCTACTTTTCTTAAAACTCTTAATTTAATTGATTTTTTTTTTTTTTGTATCCTACAATGAATTAATTATTTATTTTAAAATTATAAATTATTTTTCATTTTATTATTTAGTAATAAAATTGTTTCATAAAAATTTTAATCATTAATATATACTAAAATTTTTATAAATATTATGTATTTTTATGTATCATATAATGATATATTATATACTATGAAAAATAGAATTATAGTTTTAGTTTTTAAAGTCCCTTGTGATTATGAATTTGTTTCTTCTTTGACAATTTATAATAAAAATACATTGATGTGTTAATTGAAGTATATATGTAAAAAAGTATACTTATATAACTTTCATTAATCTTTTAAAATAACTACTTTTAATGTTTTAAAAAAAATTATTTTTTTCAATTAAAAATATTAAAAATAATAATAATATTGTTAAACTTATTTTATTTTTAAAAATTATAATAATTATTTAATGAAAATATTATAATTTTTTCATTTATATATAAAAGAAAATTTATCAAACTTTTCATATTTATTTATAATTAGTATAACTGAATATATCAACAATTTAAAAATAGGTAAATTATATCATTATTACTATAAAATCTTTTTGCAAAAAAAAATTATCACTTTAAATAATATGTAAATATAAATTTAAATGATATGTTGAATAAAATCATTAAACCATATATTATAATAAAAATTATGATAAAAGATAATTAAAATTAAAAATATTAGACAAAATTTTAAATTTATATCTATTAAAAATGTTATTAATTTTTTCGAAATACAAAATATAATTAATAAAAATACAAAATATAATACTAAATGCCATTTAATTATAAATATCATTCTACTTTTATGTATAACTACTGGAATAACATAAATTAAGACACTATTAAGAATCATTATTTTATTTTGTTCCCACGGCAACCATATCAATAATTTCATTAAAATGTTTTCATTTTAATAAAAAAAAAATTTCTAAGAATATTATAGTTAATGATGTAGGAATTCTATTATTTTATATAATTATTAATTATTTACATATTTATTTAAAAAGAAAAAAATATATTTATATATATATATATAATTTGAAGTTGACAGCCAATCTTTAGTCAATTGCCATTATTCCTATTATTAACAAATATATTACAATATAAAAAAATATTCTTATGTTGAAATATATATATATATATAATGTTATACTATTTAAAATCTTAACTTTTAACGTGTTTCTTTATAAATTATTTTAATATTAAAACAATTTTAATTGTTTAAGTAAATTTAAAAAAAAAAAAAAGTTAGACAAATATTTTAATTTTGTAGAATAAATATATTTCTTATCTATATGATTAAATATTTACAAAAATTTAATGTAAAATATACTTTTTTATGCTATCTTTATTATTTTTTTTTATTATTAACATTTATAAATTTTAAACAAATTGATATATTTTAAATAATATCAAAAAATGCATATATAATGTAAATTATAATTTTTATAAAAAGACATTTATACAATTTTAATATAACCATCCATAAAATATAATAGTTAAATTTAGGCTTTAATAATTTGTATACTCCTCTACTGACAAAAATATATATCACCTTAATGTTTTTAAATGTCAAAATTTGCCATAAATTTCATTTTTACTCTCTTTCTTTCATATAAATAATATAATTTAAAATATATTATTTTTATCATTCTCTCCTTTTACTGGATATTCTATTAAAGAAATATTAATATAAATATGTCAATATTATCCATATTGTCATGTAAAATTATTAACAAATTATTATATATTAATATAACTATCTTTCATTATTAATTTTTTATAATAATAATATATTTTTAATTTAGTTTTATATATATAAAAAAAAAAAGATAAAACAATCTTTTTTTTTCATTAAGTTAATTTTAAATCTAATAATCAAACAAGTTACATGCTTAAAACACAATTATTAATTTAATTATCTAATATTTAGAACATTTTTTTATTTCATTTAAGTCTCAAAAGTCAATTTGAAATCTTGATGCTCTTAATATAATACACGTTTTAATAATCTTGTTTCAACATTTTATTATTTACTTTTTTATCTTTAGTACAATTATATAATAAATTATTAAAAAAATCTAATATAAGTTTTATTAAAAAAAAGAATTCTTTTTAAACATTTGTTAATGAAAAAAACTAGTAAATTGATAAAATATTACTTCTAATAGACTTTATTTAATTATAAATTATCATAATATTTTGATTAAATCATTAGTTTAAAAAATTATCAAAATATATTGTTTTTTTTTTGGTCAGAAAAGCAATCTCTTTCTATTTTAGTATTTTACAATTATTTAGAGAAATTTTTAGTAATGCTCAAAGATCATCTGTATTAATAACTAACAAACTACTATAAAATTATTCTAGAAATGCTTTTTTTAATACATAAATAAAAATTATCAGTTACCAAGCTATTACTGCACACGTCTCTTAACTGTTAATTTAATTCTTCTTGAACATTGATTTCAATCATTTAACTACATATTCATTTCTTTAATTTCGTTTATCTTTATCACTTAATATATCAAATAGAGGATATTATAAAATTTTGTTATTGTATTATCTTCAAACGACATTATTATTGGAGTAAAGTTTATTTATATATATAACAATAATTTATTTTAAAGACTTATGTCTTTTTTCAAAATTTTCGATTGAATATATTTGTATAACTAAGATTATACTAATATCATTTTACTACAAAGTTTTTTTTATAAATTTAAAAACAACAATTTTAACTATTTAATTATCACTTTAGATAGTATAACTTGAAATTTGACTTTAATATATTAAATATTAATATTTATAAATAAATGTATCAATATTCGCTAAAGTATATAGATGGGGATATTAAGGTTATCAGAACTTTGCAACAAATGTTTATAATTTTATTTTTTTTTATAAAAAAATATGCCATTTAAATAGGAATTAATAAAATTTTAAAAATTTATTTAAAAAAAAATTTTTTTTTATTCATCAATAAACTTATCTTTTATAAATTTTAAGTATTACAATTTATTCTATTTTTTTTTCTTATTAAAATGCAATTACTTTTTTCTTGATTAGTATAATAATTTAAAATTTTTTGATTGTTTTTAATTAAAATAAACTATATTTGATAACTTTAATATTTACTATTAATGTATTAATGAATATAATTGCATTACCATGTTATAGAGTATTCATATATATTGCGTCTCTGGTGCTAGTGGCTTAATGTTTTGTCTTCTCGAGTTGTCAGTGGCCGCATAATGTTAGATGTTGTAGTGCTAACAACATATTTTCAGCTAAGAAAGACAATCGAAAAGCAAATGAGAGATGTTAAAATTATAGAATTAGTTTAAAAAAAACAAATTTTTTTAAAACAAAAAATTTTTTTTTTACCATAATTTATATATATATATATATATTTATTAAAAAAAATTTATAATTTGATTTTTTATTATTAAAATTATTTAGACATATAAAAATATATTATTGTTATTTTTATCGATTATATTATCTAATGAAGGCATGGGACTTTTTTCGCCAAAAGACTTTAAAATGTATTATTCTAAATTATAAATTTATACATATATATATATATTATAATTAATTCAATAAGATAACTTTAAGAATAATATAATCTCTCACATTTGTCTTTGGTAAATGGTTCATTTATTGATATTTATTATATTTTCTATATAGTATCAACAATTTATCATAGAAGGTCAATAACGAAGCTTTATATACGTTATTTTATTTTAAAAATTTGTTATATTTTAAAAACATAAAGATAAAAAATTTATTTATTTATTTATTTTTACTATAGACATTTTAAAACATATTTTAATATTTATATAACTATTCTTTATGATTTTAATACAAATTGACTATTAAACTAATTAAAAATATTATTGTTTTAACAATTCTATTAAATTGATAACAACAAAAAAAATCATGATTAAAAGGGCACGTGGTGAAGGTATTCCAAAGCCTAAAAGAAACATAAAGAAAGTATCAAAAATTGTGGGGAATGAATCTAATTCTCTTTCATTTTTTCAATACGTTAAACTATTTTTAGTATGGATACTTTTTCTCTCAATTGACATGCTTACTGGTTTTCGTGTTGAATTATTATGGCCATTTTGGTTGTATATTAAAAATTGTTGTGAGAAAAACAATTTAAATAATAATTTAACAAAATATTTGAAATATCCTGATTTAACATTTGTTTTTCTTATTCATATAGCAACTGTAGATCTCATTTTTTGTCTTTTTGTACCGGTGCCATTTATGTTGATTATTGCTACAGCTTGGGTATGGACTCAATATATTTATTATTCAAGTAAGTTTGATTTAATAATAATATATAATATATTATAGGTGACCGTTCATGGAGTATAATGACGGCATTTTTAATTTCATTATCTGTTTTATTTGAAATATACGGTAGAAATAAAATTGAAACACATGTGTGGAGTGGAAAATCATTTTTGGCACCAAATTCATTAACAATATATACAACAAAGACAGAATCATATTTTGAAGGTACTGAAAATATGGAATATATAGGCGATATTAGTGATGATGCATTTAGTAATTCTAATACAAAAGATTATTTCACATTTACAGTTTTAGATTTTTGTAAACCTTTTGCTGCACATTGTATCTCTTATCCAATGTTATGTTTTATATTTTCACTATTTAAATATTATTATTTATGGAAAGAAGATCGAGAAAAAAAACGTATAATACTTAAAAATTCACCTATTTATGAAATTATGTGTGAAGCAGTAAATTCACCTAAAAATGATTATGAATGTAGATATAAATTAACAGGAATTAATTTAGAAACTGTAAATAATTACAATAATGATAAAGAAAATTTTTATATTGATGATAATGATATTGTAGAAAATCAATTAATTAAGAATAGCAAAAATTATGAAAATCTTCCTATATCAACAATAATAGATACGGTGACAAATGAAGGAAGTATTAAAAAGTTTTCAACTATTCAAAAAAGCAATACATATAAAAATTCTAGAAAACAAAGTAAATGTAACGGGAAAAATAATAAAAATAATCAATATAATATAAATGGAATTGATAAGAAAGATTCATCTAAAGAAAGTATTAATTCAGAAGAACTAGATGATACAGATTCTATTTCAACTGCAAGTTGGGGTTCAAATATTGAGTTTGTTAAACCTGTCGGAAGCAAAGATAAATCAGAAGCATTTAAAAATATTTATGAATTTTTCATTTATATGACAACATTTTGTTTTCAATATTTAAATAGCATATTTATCAAAAACAATGATTCTGATTCATTAAGTGATAATAGTTCTTTAACATATGAAGAATGTAGTGAGGAAGAATTTAATACACAAGAAGATGACTTCTTTCAACTCGGTGAAAATGGAGAAAGTAATAAAGATTGTTATAGTTCTCGTGAAAGTCCTTCTTTAAGTGGATCCATTTTATTTAAAGATAAAAAGAAAATACGACAAAGGGGGCGTGATATAGAAAATAGAAAAGGTGAACATAGTAATTCTCCTTTGAAATTAAATGGAGCATTAAATAATGGTGAAAGTATTTTATATAATTATAATGATAATCTAAGAGATAACTCAAAAACATCATTTTATAGAGACAAAGAAAATGAAGAACGATTAGAATTAAAAGATGTAACAACTAGGCAATTAAAAGAAAGGTTTGTATTATAAAAAATTATTATTGAAATTTATTTTTTTATTATTTTAGCAATGAAACAATTGAAAATTTAAAATTACAATTAAAAAAGAAATCTTCAATTGAAAAAGATCTTCGTAGTCAATTAGTAAAATGTGAAATAGCTGAAAAAAGTGCTAAAGCAGAGTTAACAAAAATTAAATTACAATATGAACAATTGGAAACAGAAAATATTAATATTAATAAATGTCGAGAACAAGATAAAATTACCATTACTAATCTTGAAAAAAAAATTGTTGATTTAAATAACAAAAAAATTGAATTAGAAAAAGAATTAAAGGTTGAAAAACAAAAGTTGAAAGAATTTAGACAAATAGATTGTAATTTAACTTGTAAACCACGAATTTTGGAATTAGAAAATGACTTAAAAAATGTACAACAAAATTTATTATCGAAAGACGATTCTTATGACAAACTATCAAAAAAATTACATCAACTTCAAGAAGAATATGATTCTAAAATAGGATTAGTAGGAAAAAATTATGAAGATAAAATTCGAATGTTAAACAATGATAAAGAAAGAATGCAACATACTTTAAGTGAAGAAACTAAATTTAAACAATTGCTTTTTAAAGCACTTTTAAATGCAAAAGAAGAAGCTAAATATCTTAAAGGTAATATTTATTAATTGAATAAATTATTTTTTTTACTAACATTTTTTAGATTATTTAATACAAAAAGGATATGATTTACCATCACCAAGAAAAGAAAGTGATGCTGATGAAACAAATAATGGTTTTTACAATCCTTGGACTCAATTATCAGAACCACCAACATTCTAATTATTAAAATGTTATCATTTTATTATTGTATAAAGAAACAAAATATTATCCAATGTTGAAAACTTCATCAAGTTCATTTTTACCATTAATTTTGCAAGAAAACAAATTAATAATATTCACCCTTATTTTAAACTATTTTTCTAATTTTATGTAATTTAAAAAAAAAGACAAAATTCAACTTTAGGAGTACAGCTAACAAAATTTTTTTTTTACTTTTTTAAAAAATTTACAACACAGATCTCTATTAAAATTAAAAAACCTAAGGGTGTGTCATTTTATATATGTTTATTAAATTTTTTTTTAAAAACATTTAAATATATCTATTTATATAATATATATTAATAAATTAGTTTTTTGGAACTCCTACGGTTGAATTTTAGACCTGGTGCCTTCTGTTTTGTTTCCATCGATTTCTACAACGATTCTTTTTTTACCGACGACACAATCTTCGTTGTCAAAAGAATCCGCCATAAACCGACGAAAATAGCCATAGTATGTGAAAGCAGTTGCATTACTGAATTCACATTGACTATTATAAGGCCACTGGAGTTTTCCATAACCAAAAGTGAGAAATATGAAGAATCTTTGGTTGTATTAGCAGCAAATCCAACAGTTGTTAATCCATCAGAAGTACCACTTCTTGTATGATTAAAACCAATTCCAATAATAAGTTTATTTTTATTAACAATTAATTCCATTTCTGAATTAATTAAATTATAATTGAATCCACCAACTTTAACATTAGTTTTCATAAGAATATTATCTAATGTTTTATATTGTTTTTTAAAAATTATATTCTTAACAGTATTATGTCTTGAATCTTCAGTTGTTACATCATATATTCTTTCAAATAATTTGATTAATTGATGCAATTCTGTTAATTTAGCAGGTGATAAAAATATAGCAAAATCTGCTTTTTCTTTATTAAGATAAATAAATAAATCTTCAAGATACTTTTCATTTGAAAAAACTCGTTTTATTTCATAACAATCTTCAATAAAAATATCTTTTTGTCTTGCTTGACTTTTATAAATATCAAAAATTGTCTAATATCAGATATTGTAAGTTTTCAAATACCAATTCGTTTAAAATAATAACATCCCCAATTAGTAATTTTTAATGGTATAATAAATTTATCTTGAGAATCAATATCTCATGATTTATTATCAACTTTAGTATTAACATAGCGATTATTAGCATAAGCAATTTTAGGTGACTCCAATACACGTCCAGAAACTTTTATTGGATTATTTTGTACTGTTAAATTATGATAATGAAGAAATTCATTATTTGTTACTTGGAGAGCTTTAAATAAACGTTGTATGCCAAAAAGTCTAGTGGGAGGATTTATAGCACATGTTTTTATTAAATATCTTATTTGATCTGGTGTTTGAGATTTTAGTTTAACTCTTTGATAATTTGCAACTTCTAAAAGTTCCATTGGATAATAATTTAAACCCTTTATCTTTTTACCATCTTCATTACGTTTAAGTTTTTGTATAATCAATGGATATGATGGAAATTATAAAGTAATATTATATTTTTTTAAATAATATTCTTGAATTGTCATTTTTTCATTTCTAATAATAATTTGTTTTAGTATCAGCTCCATAATCATCAATATCATGAATAATTATTTCTTTTCTATTTAAATTAATACAATGGCATACTATTCCTTAAAAATTATTTGAAATATTTTCATAAACAGTTCCACAAAATTTCATTTTTTCAATTCTTGAACATGTCCCAGGTCTTGTTATCATTTCATAAAATTTTTTAATTAATAATTGTGGCACATGAAATGCAGTTTTTAATAGAATCAACAATATAAATAAGACCAACACTATCATTCTTTATATTACCAGCTTGTCTAACACTATTAAAACTTCTTATCCAAAGATATTTTGCATCAGGAAGTGGTGGCATATCACATTCACTAAATTCATATTTTTCTGGATTAATAAAACAACTTTTACCATTGTTATAATTAGCCCATTCCTCATAATTTAAATTTTTTTTGATATCAACTAATAAATAAAAAAAAAAGGAATGCAATTTTTATCATTAACAGAATCTTTAAATAAACAATCAGAAGCATCAAATTCATTGGTAAGCTTAAATTCCAACTCAACTTTTTGAAGATTTTCAAGTAAATTGAGTGAAAGACTTTGAACAAAAGAAATATATTCATCAGGAACAACAACATTCCATAATCCTTTTTTTGATTCAATCACTCTTTTACGACTATCATCAGTTGTAAAAAATATGCAATGAAAGTCAGATATTATAGAATATTTTAAAATTTGAAGTTTTTCTTTTCAGATATGTTGAATCATTGGAAAAAGTTTTACCATTATTATTTTTAATGTTTGAAAATAATAACTATAAAATAATAATCATAATATTATATTTATCAAAACTTACTCTTTCATTTTAATACCATCAAGTTGTGTCTTATTAAGTTCGTATCTTTTTACTTGATCATTTTTCTTTTTAATTGTAATTATAATTCCAACATCAAATTGATAAACCCATGTTTTAACACTATTTACAGATATTTCAAAAGCATTAGTAACAATATTTGTACAAACTCCAGAATGTCCGATATCTTTAATAGGAGCAAATTCAGTATTACCTTGAGAAATCTAAAAATAAATGTATATATTAAAAAACATTCATAGTAAACTTACATTAAAATACTTTAATAATTCAGAAGGTAACATACTGTCAAAATTTTCTACATCTACACTTCCACTAGAACTTTAAAATTGTGGAGCTGGTGTCATTTTTAAAACTAAAATTATATAATTAAATTATTAATTAAAAAAAATTTAATTATAAATGTAACGATAAAGATAAAATGTAAATCTATTATAAAAAAAATTTCAAATTAAATGAAATAGATAATTTTAATTGAAATAATGAACTGATAAAATTCTTTATAAATTATTACGATGATAAATTAATACCATAGAATTATAATCACTTCTACTTAAAAGATCATAGAATATTATGTTAAGAAGAGTGTGAAAAAAAACTATGTTAAGATTTTTACGGGTACAAAATACATTATAAAATTGTTACATTTAATAGATTCATTACATTAATATTTAAAAAATAATGAAGCTTCTTATTGACTTATCAAAAAACCAATAAAAAGATACTCATATATATTTTTTTTGTACTTTTTTTTATCGATAAATTTAATAAGTCTTTAATAATAAAAAAAAAACCATTTGATGAATTGTGTAATAATATTATTTTATTTTTGAGTAAATATTATACAAAAAAAAATGAATTGTTAAAATCTTTAATAAATATATGTAATAATGTTAGTTTTAACATACCAAACTTGTATCAATTATTGACAACTGTTATAATATATTGTTAAAAATTTGTCCCAATCATCAAATAGTTATTCATTAATATAAAAAAAGAAATAATTAATATGTGAAATATTTAGTAAAAATTAAATATACTTTATATAAATCTAATTTAATAAATATCAAAACGAATTAAAATAATGATTTTTTATATAATTGATAAAAAAAATATTGACATGAAATGGATATCAAGGAGTTAGTAATAATTGTTTTCTAAAATATTTAATTTTTTTATGATAAATGTATATAATAATTTACAATTAATTGTATCACTTTTTAAATTTTTCTAAAAATAATTTATTTTATTTACTTTCTTTAAATTTCTTAAAAAATTATTGCTTTAAAATTTTTCTTTTTTTTTAAATTTTTGGTACTTTATGGTTTTATCCCTCCATTTTCTATTTGTCATAACTTTCCTCAACATTTATTTTTTTTTATTATTTTTTGAAAGATGAGATTCCTTTCCAATCTCTTTTTGTAATTTAAAAAAAAAATATTTTCAAAATTTTAAAAAAAATTATTTATGTAATAAGCAAAAATGATTAAAATAAAATGAAATAAAAAGAGATTAAAAAAATTGAGGACAGGCCAAAAATAATTTAAATATATTATGAAAGTAATTAGTACAAATCAAATATTAATTACCATTTTCTCCTTTTTTTATCAAAAAATCCAAATTTTATTGCTTATAAAATTATTTATTAAAATTCAATTATCAATTACCTTTTTTTCATTAATTTATAATATTTTTTACAATTTATCATGTAATCTTTGAAAATGCAAAAAAAAACGGAAAATGGAGGACGATTAAAACTATAAAGTACCAAAATTTTTTTTCCTATTTTTTTTTGTTTTTTAGTGTAAAAAAAATTTAAAAAAATTTTATTTAAATAAAGATATTTTAGGGGACACCACATCTAAAAGAATTCCACTCCTACTGTTAAAACATCATGACATATTTCACAGATACGTACTGGTTTTTGAATTCCATATTTTATTAAAGGCATCGTTTTTTCAGAACATTTAGAACAAACTAATCTTCCACAATGCCTACAATGATGTTTTCTCATAGTTAAAGTAAATTTTGTTTTACACTCTAAACATGTTTCACCTTCAGCCCATTTTGGTTCATTTTGCAAACTATCTAAAAGTCCATATAAAAGTTGCTTTGTTGGTGTTTCAATATTAAAAATAGATTCTCCTTGATTATTTGTAATAGCAACACAAACGTTTGACTTTGTTAATAATCTACATAAATCTCCATTTCCATGAATATATGAAAGAAGAAATACTGTATTCCCTTCAGCATCAATAATTTCTAATGGATAATCAGGAGTAAATTGTTTTAAAATATTGTATATTATAATTGATATTTTAGGTGAAACACCTGCCATTAAATGAAGACAATTTTGGCCAAAAATATTTTGTATAAAAGGATTTGTATTACCTTCAATAAGTAACTTCTTAAAACATTCATCGTTTTCTCCTAAAACAGCTGAATGAAGGGGACTATTACCAAGAGTATCTACAATATTACATTCTGCACCATTTTCAATTAATATTTGAAGTATTGTTGAATGTCCATGATAAGCAGCAATATGCATAGCAGTTAAACCTTTCTCTGAAACTGAATTTAATCTAGCACCAGCTAATACTAAATTTCTCATAATCATTTCATTTCCTGTCCGAGCAACAAGATGTAAAGCAGTAAATTTATACTTATCTTGAGTAAAAATATTTACATCTATTTGTAATCCTAAAAGAAAAAATACCCCTTCAAGATCATCATTCTTAACAGCACAATGTAATAAATTTTCACCATTACCATTAACTTGAACAGCAGCATGAGGTAAACGATTAACAATCTCTTTTGCAGCATTAACATTCTTTAATTTCATAGCTAAAGCAAGTGGTGTCATTCCTAATTTATCTCGTATATTTAAAAATGATACATCATCTGTTGAAAGAAGAATTTTTAAAATTTCAATATCTTGCTCCTGAATTGCTAGATGAGCTGGTGTTCTTCCATCACCATCCTGTGCACCATAATCCATATTAGGATTTGCTATTAATTTCATACTTACATCTGTTAATCCCCATATTACACTCATATGAAGAGGGTTTTGTTTATCATCATCACTACTAGAATGATATTTTTTTAATGCATTTACATTACTTCCATGTTCAATTAAGAAACATGCACCTTTTTGATTACTTTGATCGATAGCTTTATGAAGTAATGTCTGGATACAAGTTTTTTCTTCATCTTCAGCCCATCCTTCAACATCACAACCATAATTAAATAATATTTCTGCAACTTCAAATAATTCTTTTTCAATTGCTCTCCATAATGGAGGTAAAGAAGTTTTTTCATTCATCCTATTAATATTGACACCAGAACGACATAATGTATCAACAATTTCTGTTAAATTATTATCAACAGCAATTTCTAAACATGATAACCCTTCTTTACTTTTATCACTTAAATTACCTCCTTCATGAATTAAAAACTTAGCCATTTCACAATTTTTTGTTTTTAATGCTAACACTAATAATGTTTCTCCATCCTCATTTTTTTCATTTATATCACTACCAAGATCTATTAAAAGTTTACCACTATGAAAATGATTATTTATCAATGCTTTTTTTAAAGGTGATTCTTTATTGTAATTAATTATAGTTAAATCTACTTTATAATCAGAAAATTTTTGTAATACTTCTATCTTATCAACAGCTAAATGAATAACTGTATCTAAATTATCATTATCTTGAATTGATAAATTAGATGTTTCATTAACTAGATATTGTAATATTTCTAATATTTCATCTAAACCATAATTATTTTTATATTTTAATAATATATGTAAAGGTGTTTCACCTTCATTATTTAAAATATTAACATTACCATTGTGAGATGTTATAAATTTTGTTGCTTCAATATTCATATTCATGACAGCAATATGTAATAAACTTTGACCCATTCCATTACTACTATTTATATTAGCACCTTTTTTTACTAATTTTTCACATATCTCTAAATCTTTTATTTCAAAAAGACATACTTCTAATGGTGTAATCTTATCAATATTTGATATATTAACATCACATTGATCATTTTTTAATAATAAATCTATTATAGGTTTATTATTTTTATCAATTGCTATAAATAATGGAGTTCTTCCTTTGTTATCAAGTTGATTTACAAAATCCATTTTATTTATTTGACTAGTAGCCCATTTTAACATACCATCTGTCATAGAAGTACTACTGGCAAAAGTATGTAATAAAGTTTCATTTGTCTCTGGTTGAACAGCACCTAAATGAACTCCATGAGAAACAAGAAATTCAACAGCTTCAATATTATCATCCTCAATAGCCTCAAATAATAAATATTTACCATCTTTGTATGTAGCATTAATATTACACTTATTTTCAACTAATGTTTTTGCCATTGAAAATTGTTTTGATTTTAATGCTAATCCTAATGGAAGTTCATCTTTATCAGTATATTCATTAATAACTTTTTCAAGTTCTTGACCATTTTCAATTAAAAATAAAAATAAAACATCTTCTCGTTGTAATCTTATAATACTACTTAAAACAGAACTAGAATGTCCCTTAACCATTTCATATAATAATTTAGGAGAAAGTGATGAAAAATGTTCTGGTTTGAAATCATCCCATCTTTCTGATACAATATTAATACAATGTTTTCTTAATCTTTCTAAATTTTCATTTTCTGAAAATTGATAAATACAAATACAATTATCTGTCTCTAATTTGTTGATTAAAGCTGATTCACAAAGATATACCAAATAGTCTAATTTAAATTTTTTGCTTCCTGATAAGACATCCATATATTCTTCTATTGTTAATGAATCATCCAATTCATCTTTATACATCCATTTAAATATTATATATACAGTTTTATATTTTATATCTAAAATTAAATAAAAAATGACATATTATTTAAAAGAAAAAAAAATATATTAATAAAAAAGGATAATAAGATTTTAAATATAATGATAAAAGATTGTTGGTATATAATACCATTATATTTTTATCATGTCTCATTTAATATAACCCAAATGATATTGACATCGTCTAATTGACTATACAATATACCTATTGATAACATCTTTGGAGGTTCTATTGGTACCCAAACGGAATGATAGAAAATAAGTATTATATTTAAAAATTAAAATAATACTAGTTTTATGTTTGAGATCAATGGGAATCTTCAAAATTATTACCTGTTAGTTCTAGAATATTGGATACTAATAATTCTGGATCCCATCGATTTGTATGTGATGTAATAACAATTTTGTGAGCTTTTATTTCTAAATCTGATATTTTAATAGTTACATCACTAGAAAAATTAAAAGATTAGTTGTTTTATTATTTTATTACATACCTATACAATTTACTGTCAAATAATTGAGAAATATTTTTTGCAAGTTTATATATAAAAGACACTTCCTCAGAATCATTAACAATCTTTGAATTTGCAATAGTAGAATTATATTTTTTTAATAAATTATTATATTTTTCCTGTAATTCAACGTGTTCCTTCCTTAACAAACCCAGATAATCACTCATTTTTAATTCTGTAATAAAAATTAAATGAAAGTACATTTACATAATTTTATATGTATAAAAAAAATAAGCAATAATTGTAACTATCATTTTAAATAAATTTATTATAGTATTTAAATAAATTTAATATTGAATATCGTAATGAAATTAATACTTCTAAACAAAATATGAGCCTTTTTATTTTTGTTTAGAGTTCAAATGAAAAAACGATACTTCGTTTATACGTACATATCTGATGTAATGTTTTAAAAATAACATTCATTCAATCAATATTACTATATACATACTGAATTAATATACCCAATATATCAATAATTAATGATTTTAGATAAATTACATACTTCTATAATTAGTTAAAATATAAAAGTATTTTATATATTGATAATTTAATTATAAATTAAACATTTAAAAAGAAATGTATAACAAAAAAAAAAAAAATCTTTAGTGGAAAGTGAGATAAAACGTCAACAGAATAAATAAATTTCTTTACACACTCTGCAAATAAGAAATATTATGTAATAAATCGAAAATTACATGAACCATAATAACAAAACAGTATAATTAATTATCTAAATAAAAAAATTTTCTACATTTAAAATATTTATTTTTATAATAAATCTATAAAATATAATTTTTAGAAAAAAAAATACAGTAAAAATAAAACCAAAGTTTTTTTTTTTTCTGGTAAATGTGACAGTATGATAATAATCAAAATCCCACAAAGACTATATACCAATTATAAAATAAATTGGTACATTTGATGTTAAACCAAAAAAATGATTTTTATTAACTAAAACATCTTTATTTATATATTTAAATAACTGTTCAATGTTTTTCTTTTTTAAATAAAATTATATAAAAAACTTATTAGACTAAAAAAAAAACCTTTCATTTTTCTATAAATTTTATTATTTACATTATTTAAAATTAAAAAGTTATTACAAATAAAATTTGACAAAAATTGAGTAAGTAATTATGATTAAAATAAATATTTTTTTGATAAAGCAAAAATGTATCCATTCTTTTCAGGTGTTGATTTTTTTTACATAAATTTTGAATTCTCCTGTATATTACGCGGAATTTTTTAAGTTTTTATATTTAAAAAAATAATTACATATTTTTTAAAGATTAATGTTAAATATAGAAAATATTTTAGACATTTCACTTTAAAATTATCATTAATTTATAGAAGAAAAAATTATAAAAAAAAAATAAACAATTTCTGGACATTTTAATATTTGTTGAGTATAAATAACATGTTATTTAACTTAATTTTGACAATTTTATGATAATGATATAATTAAATCTATTGTGAATTTTTGTTATGTTTTTGTAATAATCTAAGATGAAAACAATGTCAATAGATTTTTGCAAGAACATAAATTAATTTTTACAAGTTTAAAGTATACAAATAAGCAATAAATAAAGTTATAAATAGAATATATAATTATAAATTTTCTAAAATTTTATTTTTCATAGTCTATTGTAGCTGATGTTAAAAGATATTAATGTGGAACAATATGTATAGAAAGTTGTAATAAAAAATATTATCAAAAATAAAAAAAAGGTGAAAATATTGTTTAATGTAAATTTTTTAAAAATATTTTTTGCATTATATAATATTTATTCTTTTTTTTGAGTATTAGTAATACAACAAAATATTAAAATTTTGTTTTCATAATTTATATCAAAAATATGAAAAAATTGTTAAAAAACAATTTTGTTATATATTTTGACTATGTCAGACCTAAAAAACGTACAAAAAAAAATGTCTGAATCAGAACTTAAAAATGAGAGTACTCAAAAAATGTCTCCAGCTTTTATTAAACTTAGTAAATTACCACCAAAAAGTAAAAATGATTTAAAAAAATGGCTCTCTGATATGATGAATCGTCTTGTTCATGAATGGAGACCTTCACTTTCAACTGTTTTATTTACTGAAGAAGAACTTATGGAATTATGTTATAGAGCAAGAGAAACATTCTGGATGTCTAAGACATATATTGATGTCAATCCACCAGTTATAATTGTTGGAGATATTCATGGTCAATATGAAGATTTGTTAGCAATTATGAATTTTAATGGTTTTCCACCATTTAAGAGTTATGTTTTTTTGGGTGATTATGTAGATAGAGGTTCATTTAGTATTGAATGCATTACATTATTATTTGTTCTTAAAGTTCTTTATCCAACAGAGACAACACTTCTTAGAGGCAACCATGAATCTAGGTATGTTTTTGAAAATGATAACACTTATATTTTAAATAAAATTTTTAGACCTGTTAATATGCACTATGGTTTTTATTCAGAATGTAAGAAAAGATATTCATCCGATTTATATGATGCTTTTCAATGGGCTTTTAATTGTATGCCATTTTGTGCAAGAGTAGGAAAAAAAATTTTGTGTATGCATGGTGGAATTTCAGAGGATCTTGTTGATCTTAGGCAATTAGATCGTGTTGAAAGACCATGTGAAATTCCTGATTTGGGTGTTCTTGCTGATTTAACTTGGGCAGATCCTGATTGTGCTATATCTGGATATGAAGAATCACCACGTGGTGCAGCTCGTGTATTTGGAAAAGAAGCTTTGGAAGCTTTTTTAGCAAGGCATAATTTGGAATTAATTGTTAGGGGTCACCAAGTTGTACAAGATGGATTTGAATTTTTTGCTGATCGTAAACTTGTAACAGTATTTAGTGCACCAAGTTACACAGGAACTCATGATAATGTTGCTGCTGTAATGAATGTAGATAGGCAACTTGTTGTATCATTTACACTTTTTAAGAATGATACAGAAGAAAGAAAAATAAAAGATAAAGGAAATAAATAATAAAATACAAGTAACAATTTATCAAAAATTTTTAATGTAAGATGTTTTATAAATACTAACGAATTCTATACTATAATTTCCAAAATATTATTCTTTTCAAAATAAAGATATTTAAAAATTTTATAAATTTTTTGTCAAAGTGATAAATATTATTTTAAATATTTAATTTAAAAAAAAGAGATATTTAAAAACAAAGTTTGGTACTTATTGCTTTTATCTCTTCTACATATATGATATAATAATAATTTCTGAAGTTATCTTTATCTTCAATACTTCAACCAACGTTGCAAAACTCTTATCTAAAACGGGTTTTATAAAACTTTCTTTGGTCTCTTTGAATATTCCCCACAAGTACCATTGTTTTTCAACATCCCTCTAAAGTGACTCTTTCTCTTAGCATAGAAAGTTTTATCAATTTCATCCATTAATGATATAAAATTTTTTTTATTATATCTTTGATTTTTAAAACTTCTTTTAAGTGTATTCTTTTGAAAAATATCAAAAGATTCACATTTCTTACACTTTCTATTAAGATTCTTTGTTTTTATGATTAGAATAAAAAATTTAGATAAACTAAAAAATGAATTTATGTGAAATATTTATTCTTATATAACAATTTATTTTTAATGTACTATGTTATTTTATTTTTTATTATTTTAATATAATATCTTTTTAAACAATATTAAATGATAAATTAGTTTAATACTTTTATAATTTGTTAATTAACTTTATTTATATGTAAAAAAATATTAATTAATTATTCTTATATTTATTGCTTTTACTTCAAAATGCTTATGATGTAGATAAAAAATAACAATAACATAAGTTGTTTTTTATATCGTTTATCACAAATATATTCATATCAAAATATGTAAATTCAAGCAGAAAAATTTATAGTGTAACTTTAATTATGAAATTAAAATAAAAAATTATAAATAATAATAACTTTTTCTTTTGTTACCATAAATTATTCTTCTCTTACTGTAAAAATTGGTTTTTTGAAATTAGTAATTTAGTATAAAAATAATATTTCATTCACTAGATAACAACAATTTTTTATAAAAAAAATATATTTATTAAAAAGTATTGTTTATTTAATCAAAATTTAATTTAACCTATATTTATCCAATTTTTTATCCTCTTTGAAACATACTTAACTTGATTATTTTAAAAAATTTTAACTTTTTTTTATATATTAAATTATTTTTTTAATATATATTTTTACAAAAAAAAATTGTTAGCAATATTTTAATCGTATAATTTATTTAATTAATATATTGTTTATACCTTTTATGTTAACTTTTATTGGTAACTATGTATTGAAAAAAAAAACTTTTTTATTAATTCTCTATGTCTGTTAAAAAAATGTGAAAGATAAAAACAATAAGTACCTGAAATTCAAATAATAGTGATATTTTAAAAGATTGACAATTCTGATAAAAGATAACAATATATTTCAACCGAAAACATTAAAATAAATTTAAAAATAAACAAAAAGAAAATCAAATGTTTGTGTGGCCCTAAAGAGGGCCGTTGGGATAAAATATTATATAAAAAAAGGATTATTTGAATTTATTCAGCTGGTTCATCTGCAGCGGACTTCTTTGGAACAAGAGATGAAGGAATATTTGGAAGTACACCACCTTGAGCAATAGTAACACCACTAAGAAGTTTGTTCAATTCTTCATCATTTCTAATGGCTAATTGAAGATGTCTTGGATTGATTCTAGTTTTCTTGTTGTCGCGAGCGGCATTACCAGCCAATTCAAGAACTTCAGCAGCAAGATATTCAAGAACAGCAGCAAGATATACTGGTGCTCCAGCTCCAACGCGTTCAGCATAGTTTCCTTTGCGAAGCATACGATGAAGACGACCAACTGGAAATTGAAGTCCAGCGCGACTGGAGCGACTCTTAGCTTTTCCTGAAGTTTTAGCTTTTCCACCTTTACCACGGCCAGACATAATTGATTATAAAAAGTAAGAAAGTAATAAAATAAATGAGTACAAAACTCAGTAAATTGTAAATTAAAATTAGATGCTTATATACACATTAATTGTGTAATAAAGGCAGTACTAAAAACTAGGTCAATTTTATAATAATTTTTATTTGAACTATGTCAAAACACAATGTATACACTCCACCTCAACTACACAAATAAGGTGTATATAAATAGAAGTTTTATTGGATAATTATAAAAACTAGTATAGTTTTTTTTTTTAATTGTTAAATTACTACAATGGCTCCACCAACTGCTTCAAAAGGAAAAAAAGCTGTTAAAAGTCAAAAATCTGTTCGTCCAGGAGATAAGAAGGGCAAAAGAAAGGCTAGAAAAGAAACATATTCTATTTATATTTATCGTGTCTTGAAACAGGTTCATCCAGATACAGGAATCTCTTCAAAAGCCATGTCAATTATGAACTCTTTTGTCAATGATGTTTTTGAAAGAATTGCTTCTGAGGCTTCAAAACTTGCTCATTATAACAAAAAGTCTACTATTTCTTCTAGAGAAATTCAAACTTCTGTTAGACTTATTCTTCCTGGAGAGTTGGCAAAACATGCTGTTTCTGAAGGAACTAAGGCTGTCACCAAATTTACTAGTTCCAAATAAAGTGTTGTTTATGAAAATCTTAAAAAATTTTTATCCCAAAGGCCCTCTTTAGGGCCACCACATTAAATAATTTTTTTTCAAAAGTAAATTTGATTCATAGTCAAAGAAAATAGATAATTAACAAGCTGTATTTGACTATATATTATGTGTATATGACTTTTGTTTCTGTATTATGTAAAAATTAAAAGTTATAATATGGTTTGTACAAAATGAATACAATTAATTTTTTGTTTTAAAAGAAATAAAAATTTATATTTTTGATAAATTTTTGTGTAAACATGAAAATTTTTTAAATCACTATCATTTTTTAAAAAAGAAATATAATACTAAAATTTCAAAACAATTATCAAAACAAAAAATTAAATTAAAAAAAAAGAGTTAATATATAATCAAGTAAAAATATTTTTATTAATAGTATTTTAATTTACAAAAATTATTCAATCAAAGCAATAACTTTAAAAACAAACCAAAATTTTTAAAAGATAGTTCAAAAATTTTAAAATAATTAAATTATATAAACTGAAATTTTAACAAAAGAATATTGATATAATTACAAATTAATTTTTTTATCATTAAAAAGTAAGTAAATAATTTTTTTAGTGGTCCTTAAGAGGACCGTTGGGATTAAGATAATGTTAAGAATGATTTGATAAGAAAGAAAAATTAACCTCCAAATCCATAAAGTGTTCTTCCTTGTCTTTTAAGTGCATAAACAACATCCATAGCAGTAACAGTTTTTCTTTTAGCATGCTCACAATATGTAACAGCATCACGAATGACATTTTCTAAGAAAGATTTAAGAACAGTACGAGTTTCTTCATAAATAAGTCCAGAAATACGTTTTACACCACCTCTACGTGCAAGACGACGGATTGCTGGTTTTGTAATTCCTTGAATGTTATCACGAAGAACCTTACGATGACGTTTTGCACCACCTTTTCCAAGACCTTTTCCTCCTTTACCACGGCCAGACATATTTATCAGTTAATGACAAGTAAAATAATATAGTCAAAATGACTGGTAATAATAAGAAAAAAAAAACTTTTCTTTTTATACACAATAATTTGACCTTGTGCATATAAGGAGTGTACATACTTAAGCGCATTCTTAGCATTTGTGTACAATAGGCGTATAGATTTTTTTCACTATAAATAGCTTTTAATTAAATTACTTATTACCATTTTTATTTAAAATTAGAATCTTTATTTCATATTACTATGGCTCGTACAAAACAAACTGCACGTAAATCTACAGGTGGAAAAGCACCAAGAAAACAACTTGCTACAAAAGCTGCCCGTAAATCTGCCCCTGCTACTGGAGGGGTTAAGAAACCACATAGATATCGTCCTGGAACTGTTGCTCTTCGTGAGATTAGAAAATATCAAAAGTCAACTGAACTGTTAATTCGAAGAATGCCTTTTCAACGTTTAGTTCGTGAAATTGCACAAGATTTCAAAACTGATCTTCGTTTTCAATCATCAGCTGTTATGGCTCTTCAAGAATCGGCCGAAGCTTATCTTGTAGGACTTTTTGAAGATACAAATCTATGTGCTATTCATGCCAAACGTGTCACTATCATGCCAAAAGACATTCAATTAGCCAGAAGAATTCGTGGTGAACGTGCTTAAATTTTTTACTCTTTAATTGTTGGCTTTTTTCTATCCCAAAAGCCCTCTTTAGGGCTACCAAATTTATATACATTAACTTATACTAATAATTTTTTTTATTAATTTTATTTTTATAAATACCTTATTATCTTGAATGTAATAATTTTTGTTTAAATTATAAACCATTTACAAGTTAGAATTAAATTTTTTATTATAAAATTATTTGTAAAAAATTCCATTGGAAATAAACAAAGATTATTACTTTTTCTAATTTACTAACTAATTAAGATTCAATAATATTAAATTATTTTGTTATCAATCATTTTTTTATAAAATTGTTTTATTTTTATTACATACACATTTTTTTATAATTTAAAAAATTAAAATCTAACTCTTTCACTATTTGTTCCTGTTACCTTAATAATCCCTTCTTGTATTTCAATCTTTTCTTTGATACTTTTGGAATTACTAAGTTTGTCATAAAGTTGATCCAAATTAATTCTAACCATCTTTTTATTAATTGATCTCATTGAAGCAGCCTCTAATAAAATTTTTAAAATACATGATGCTTTACCAGCTTTTACAATAAAAGGAATTGAACCTCTAAGAAAATTCACTGATTCAACTCCAACTTTAATAACAATTAATCCTTTACCAACTTCTGCAACAGATACTCCAAATGTTGAATTTAATGTACCTAATCCATAATCTCCATACATTTCTAAAACTTTATCTTTTATTTCTTTTATTATATCATATTGTGTTGCTTGAGAAAAGTTATCTTCAAAAATAACTTCAATTAGAAAATACCTTTAAAAAAATAATATTTTCTTTTTATTATTTTAAATATAAAAACTAACCTGTGTTTTAGTTTGACCATTTAGATATATAATAAAATTCAGGAAACAACAAAAAAAAATTTCAATTGCATTAATTTTCTAATCTCCAATAAAATCGTGCTAAGAATATATATTAGTATGTTGTTTTTTGTATTTGTATTTAGTAAATGATTTATTATAATTTGCAAAATATCTCAATATGTATTTAAAGTGATTTGTTTTTAAATTTATTAATAACATGTTGTAACATTCATTTCTTTATAATAAATAACATTTTTTTTATGATAAAACTTTTCTAGAAATATTTTCATTTAATAATCTAATTATTTAAGATACATATTTAAATACAAAGATAAAAAAACATATTTACTTTAAATACAAAGTATTTATAGTTAAAAATTTCTATAAAATTTACAAATATATTTCTACGACGAAAACAAATATTATATTCATATTTATTGGAACAAAATATATTGGTTTCAAGTCCATATTTGTTATACATTTTGTCAAAAAAATTTTTTTACCATAAACACAATAAATAATCTTATATCTTATTTTTTTTTTCTAAAATATTGTAGATTTCTTTATGAATTCACAACAGTTACAAAGTTGGTTAGAAGAAATATCTAACAATTATAAAAGTATTGAAGATCCTACAGTAGGAATAGAAGATTATACAAATTTTCTTAATCAATTAATACCTAATACACAAGTTTTAATACAATATTTAACTAACCACTATAATGATGTTTACCTAATTCAACCAATTATTGCTCAAATATTAATGTTATATTATAAAAAAGGTAAAATTATATAGGTATTTATAATTTATATATTTTATAGGAGCTTTTAGATATTTTACACTACAATTAATACCTTCTTTTATGATTATATATTTCACAGCTTTATCTAAAAAACAAAAAAATAAAACAATTCTTTTTGAAAATTTTTTCTTAGCAATTTATAATGAAGAAATTCTTGCTAATGGTCCTGGATCAAGTGATATGGAAAAGAAAGTTGAAGAAATAAGAATACCTTCTATCTCAACACCTTCTGTTTATCATAATCCTAAAAAATTAGGATTAATCAATGGAGATAATTCATCATTATCTTATGAGACTGAACCTGAGTGTTTATTTACTGTTAAAATTGGACCATATCAAGCAATTGAAAAATTTAATGCTGAAACTAAATATCTTGTTTTGAATAGACTTTTACGTGGTATTAATTCCAATTTGTCAAGATTGTCTCCAGAAATTGTTGGTCGATCAATTTGCATACTAGCAATTTTAGTTACTCAATGTGGATTTAATTTTCCTGAAAGTCAATTAAGCTCTCGAATATTGGGTAATATATCACAGTTGGAAGTTATTGAAGATTTTTCAAATCGTCGAAGGATTCCTGTTAACGCTATTTTTCTTAGAGAACTTATTTGTGGAGTCTATTTTTCTATTTACAATTATAATGCTGATTTTGCTTTAAAAGCTCTCGAATCTATTCATTATAGGGCTCAATATGAAATGTTGGCAGAGATACTTGTTATTACTGAAGCAATCATTCAATAGATTAGTTGATTTTTTTTTATGTAATACATTAAACTATTCTTAAATTTAATGTTTTTTGTACACATAATCAATTATAAATTTTTATAAATTAATTTTTACAATATGATAACGGAGACATAAATTATTTATTTATTAATGTTTTTTTTTAATATATAGACTAAAAAAACATTGCTTTTAATTATAAAAGAAAAAATAATATTAAAAACCACTTTTTCTATTTTACCAAATTTTGAAACTATTGCTAATTTAAAAATTATAATAATTTATATGTGATAAAAATTTTTTAATGTCTATGATTTCATTTAAAAGATAATTTAAAAAAAATATGATAATTAAATGCTTGATTCTGATAAGAATTTTTAAAAATCAACAATATTAAGAAAATATTAATAACATTTTTCAAACTAAAACTAATAATATGCAATATCCAACAAGATATAAATAACACTTAGAAGTATATCATATTTCAATGTTAATAATGAATCTAAGTTCCCAAATTAGTTATAAAAATGCAGATGAAGTAAAAAAAAGCTACAAATTTTTTAAAAAAAGCGATATTGTAACATTTATTTAAAATTTATGATGAAATATAATTTTTAAAAATTTTTAAAAGATTTATACAAAAATAGTAATTTTAGAATCGCTAAACTTAAAAAATAAATATAATTAAAAAAAATAATACTTGTAATAAAAAATTTTTAATTGTAATAATACAAATTGTAATCCAATAAAATAATTTTTCCGCTCATTTTTCAAAATTTTGTGATATGTTTATATGTCAATATTTAAAAAAAAATTAAAAAGTCTAAATTAAAAAAATATATTTAGTAAATTAATTTTTTTTATTTCAAAAGTTTTTAATAAACTTAAAAAGAAGTCATTGATAACTTGTTAAACATGCTAATATTTGGAAAGAAAATATATACCTATGAATAACTACATTAATTTTATATTTTAAAATTAATATGAAAATATTAATTTGACTTTACTGATAATTCACTGTTGCTTTCAATTTTACTATTAGAAATTGATTCATATATTCTTTTTTTATATAAGGCTTTATTATTAAATAATTGATTCTTACTTAATGAAACAAAAAATTGATTATAAAGTTTTTTTGTCCAGTTAATTATGCCTTTATGAATTGTCATTTTTTTAACTTCAATCATACTTATAATTTCATCAAAGTCTGGTCTAGCATTAGGTGATAAATTTAAACACGCTATTAAAACATTATTTAAATCATCAGGAAGTTTTCGAATAATTAAATTATCTTTTGCTTTATTATTTGTTATTATAGAAACCAAATTTTTCCAATCATGTATTCTTAAAAATGGTTTTTCCCCATCATTATACACTTCAGAAATAAAAATACCATAACTCCATGATTCTGATTCAAATGTATATGTTCCATTCTTTATAGTTTCTGGAGAAGTCCATCTTAATAAATTTTCCTTTTTTTTATCCTTGCTAGAACTTTGAAAAACAAATCCTAAATTAGATAACTTAGCTATATTATTGCCTCCAATCAATACATTCTTAGCTGCAATATTTCTGTGCATAATTAAATTATCATGGAGATATTTGAGAGCATAAGCAACGTGTAAACAATAGTTGTGTTTCTGTTGTTCTGTAACTTCATTTCTTGTTAATAATTTTGACAATGATCCTTTAGAAGCATATTCTAAAATAGCAACAAATGGTTCTTTTTGTATACATACACCAATTAGTTGAATAAGGTATTTAGATTTTAAGTTTATAATTATGTTTGCATCAGAAATAAATTGATTTTTTTGTTTTAAGCTAAGTTTTTCTTTAGAACAAGTAAAAATTTTAATAACAACTTGTAATATTTTACCAAAACTTCCTTCTTCTAAATTACCAATAAAAATTTGACTAAACGAACTACTAGCTATTTTTTTGATTAATTGTATTTCATTGTGTTGTCTGTGCCAAGAAAAAGTAGTTACCCATGAATGCAAAAGTATGTCATTTTTTATTGGTACCCTTTGTTCAAGATGAAATCTAATCAATTCTTGTACAGTCTTAAAAATAATTTATTAATTTGTAGAAAAATTAGTACTTACTTGAAAACAATATTTTTTAATATAAAAAAGATTTTCTTTTGCTGTTTTTAGAATAAGATGATGTCTTAATCGGTTATTATAAAAAATACTAATAAAAAAGATACTTTCACATTTAAATTCTACCTTTCTCAAAAAAAATTCATCTTCTTCAATTTTTATTTTATCAGCTGTCTTACTACTCATTACTCCAACATAATATGGTTCATTATTTAAATCTTTTTTACCATAGTTATTATAATTATCAATCTTTATTAAAGTTTTTGGAGATATCATGTCAGCATAAATACGGCATTTATTGGTAAATGTATAAAAAGGTATATAATTGTTATTTTTATCATTATTTGTCATATTTAAAATATTTTTGTTAATACCAAAATGTTTATTCTTTATGTTTTGATGAAGTTTTTCAGTATTATAAATAACTTTAGTAAGACAATCATTTTTTTTTATTTGATTTGTAACACATTTTTGTATATCTTCACTTGTTTTCATACACTTTTCCATATCTAATTTTTTTTTAAAACTTTCTTTCTTGTAAACTTTTGAATTATCAGATATCAATACTTCTAAAGAAGAAACAGGTGTTTTCGCAATTGAAACAGGAATTGTTTTTCTTAACATCAATGATTGTGTATTATCTAGTGGTAAAATTGCTTCTTTTTCTATATTTTTAATTTTACTATCATTATTCATTTTTTCAGAAGATTTTTTTTTCTCTTTTTTCGTTTCTTTATCTTTTAAATTTATATAATTCTTTTTTTCAGTTTGTAAAGAAAAGTCAATTAAATTTGTTTCATTAATAAGTGGATTCATTTTATTATTATTTGATTCTAAAATTTGTTGATTCTTGAATTGTGATTCCTTTTTTGATTTCATATTTTCTTTAATTTTAGATTCTTTATCCATTTGAATATTCTTATGAAGAAAAAAAAATTATAAAAATAATGTTTTTATAGGTAAGATTTTTTAATATAAAGTATGTAGATATTAAAATTTCACTAATTCTTTTAAACATTTATAAAAAACATCACAATTAGAAATTAACACATTATAAAAAAATTAGTTTATACAAATAAAAAATACAATTAACCAAAATCTGAATAATGTCAAAATGTTTTTCTTTTTTTTGTACTATATATAACATTTTGATTTAGTAGAAAGATTTCCAAAAAGTATCTTGCATATCTACATTGTCTCAAATGAACAAGTTTTAGAATTCCGAGATAATTCGTAATAGCGATTTGGATGAATGATCAATTCTCCCAAAGAATTCTCTTCAAGTTTATGGGAAAATTCAAAAGTTTTCGTACAGGCATAGTCAAAACGATTTGTTTTTATCTGTTCAAGAACCACATCAACTTGTTCTGTTGTTAAACCCATATTTCTCAAAAGATGTATTAAATTTCTTTTATCAGAATGCTTAAATGGGCAACCGTGACAATCATTAGGACCTGGTGGATTTGAAAGTATAATTTTTGGACATGAAAATGCGTTCAAACCTCTTCTATGCCCTTCTTGTCCATATATATGTCTAATACTGTATGCATAATCTTTTTTAAATCTATCAAAGTCAATCTTTTTAATAAACGCATTTCTAAAGAAATTAAGAGCATTTTCTAGTGACATACCAATACCTCTCAAAAAAGCTGTGTACTGGTTTCTAGCACCATATCTCAAATGATTATTTATTTTTAATGTATTGTGAATATTTCTCATACAAGGTGGAAAATGATCTTTACACATTTGATCAATAGAATTAAGAGTAATGCTTCCATCTAATTGAGTATCTTGACCATTATATTTTTTTCCAAGGTACGCTTTACTGGTTACATTTTTAAGAATTGGTATTAATCTTTCTTCCTCCTGCAAAAATGAAAGCATTCGATTTTGGCGAGCCATTGCTGCAGCAATATTTGTTTTGAACCTTGATGACATGATATCCTCTAAGTCACTAAAACTGACATATGCAGTACCATAAGACAAGTAAACTTTTCTAATCCTTACAAGATTTATTGCTTCAAGAAAATTTAATTTATAATAATCCGATCGTTTGACATCCAAGAGCTTTCTAGATGTAGCTTTAGATAACAAATCTGCAATTTGGTTCAATTCAGTAGATGAAACTTTTTCTATATTTACATTATTTAATTTTAAAAAGCATTCAACTTCATATCTGGATAACTTAGAAATTCTATATTTAAATAATTCATATTCCTGATTTAAAAACCATCTTGTTTGTTCAATATTTTTACAAAAAGCTAATCTTAAGATAAAATGAGAAATTAAGTCATCTCTTCGAGCGATATCTCTTTTCTTCGGATCATTTATATTACCAATTGCTATTGGTAAGTATTCCCGTAGCATAGAATCCATGTTAGCAACATATTCTTCACTATTTTTTGGATAACGTTCACGAATCTCCTCAATTTTTTGCAAAATCTTAAGTCTTTTTCTAGATAAAACTTCAACATCAGATATTGTAATTTGTCCCGTTGGTGGCTTTGCATACATTTGTAAATCATGCCCATTGTCTATATCACTATCATCATCAGCCATCTATAAATATTTTTTAATGAGTTTTCATGAATAAAACTTACGATAGTAATTATATTTCCATTATTTTTCTTAAAAATTTTTCTAACATTTTTGTTTTGAACTAATTCCATCGTTAACAGAAAATTCTGATTAATAAACTTATGATTTAAGTAACAAAAACGAATAATGGTAATAGCGCTAATTTGAATGATCGTTACGGGATAAAATGGTTTAAAGTGTACTGTTGTGTGATTTGAACTCTTGTATGAAAGTTGATTAACCATACATCTTGAATTGTAAAAAATTATGTGATTCTCGTTATGTAGTTTGAGTTTACAATTAAGTTCTTTAAATTTAGATTATCCTTTTACATTTATATATAAATTAAATTTGAGGTAGTATAGTTTATTTTTTCTTTTCAAAATATAATAAAAAATGTGTTCTGGAGAAGTTTTAAGTACTAAACTTATAAATCAAGTAAATGAAAATCTAGAACAATAAAACTAAATACATTGGTTTTTTTTAAAATTTTATAATACAATCTATGTTGAAAAAATTTTTTTGGTTTTAACCGTTCTTGAGATACAATCTCTTGTATATTTCTGCGCTTTATTTATTGCCATCATTTTTCATATCTCACTAACGAATAAAAACATTTTGGACGTAGAAGTCTTATTTAAACTAATTATTAGTTAAAATAAAAAATCAGTTTGTTTTTATTTTTATTCTGTAACAAGATGTAAAAAAAATGGAAGTTTTTTTTGTTCTAAATATTTACTTTTATTGATTTTTAATATATCAACTGAAACATATTATATTATTATGCAATTAGTGTCATTTGATTTCATTTAAAAAGTTAGTTTAAAATAACTTTTCTCCGTAATAATATCTTTACTATCTTAATAGATTTACAAATGGCTTAATTATATTCAATTTGATCTAAATTATAAGTACTAAAAAAGTAAATTTTTTTGAAAATTGATAATGATATTTTATTCCATTTGGTAGTTCTTAAAAAAATATTAATTTGGAATATAACCGTAGTTATGTTAAAAATAAAAGTTGAGAAGTTGTGATGATTCTAATATAGGAGTGAAAGTGCATTCAAAAAATAAATGTTAGGTATGCCTGATGCTATCAAAACTTTTTTCAATCTTGTTGTGAATTAGTTTCTACTGACAAAATCATAAAATTTTTGTAAATTTCAGATCACCTGATGATTTTTTTTTTGATTGCTATGTTTATTAACTAAATTAAGCTATTTTTAATTTAACTTTATCTGTAATAAATGTAGTAGAAAGATAAAAACATCTTCTGTTACTTATCTTTAAATATATACTTAATTAATCTAGAAATCTTTTTTTTTATCTGATTCCCCATGTTTTTTTATGTCAGAAAAACTAAGAAAATTTGAAAATAAAATTTATCTAAAAAAGTTATTTTAGGAGACACCAGATCTAAAAGAAATCCAAAGTATTTATTTTGTTTGTTCGCTAATTATTTTAAAAACAATTCAAACCACTAAGATAATTAATTTTTTATAAATAATTACCCACAACAATAAAATTTCTTTTAATTATCAGCAAATTTTACTAGAATGGCATTTTTAGAAACATTTTTACCGGGGGTACATAAAATATTTTCAATCAAACCATCTTTTGGTGCTTTAATAATATATTCCATTTTCATTGCTACCATTACAATTAAAGGTTGACCCTCTTTTACTTTATCACCGACTTTTGTTAAAATTTTATCAATAATACCAGGCATGGGAGCTTTGGCTCCAAAGGTTATATCATTCGAAACATCACCAGCAGTTACAGCAGAAAATGGATATTTAAACTCACATGTATCAACTCCAAATGTAATAAGTTCATCATTTATAAGAACTACTTTACCATTAAGTTTTTTTCCATTTACTTCAGCTAAATATTTGCATTCTTTGTAGTTGTTATTTTCATTAAATGTTACTTTTTCTATTGAAATGTTATATGTTTCACTTCTAAATTTCATTTTAAAATTATTGTTAGGTAATATTTCTACTTCAATATTATCTTTGTCAATTTTAAACTTTTTGACAGGAACATAATTCATTCTGTAAATTTCATCAATGTTAAAAGGATTATTTGAAATCGTTCTTCCAACAGAAAGTAAAAGACTTCCAATAGATGCTTCTAAAATATTGTCTTCAGACTTATCTTTCTTTGAAAAAAGAATCTTTTCATTATCTGCAATAAAATCAGTATATACATTACCATCAATAAATTCTTTATGTTGAACAACATTTTTAACAAAATCAATGTTCGTTTTTAATCCACCAATGTGTGTATCTGTTAAAGCTTTTTCCATTTTAGCTAAAGCTTCCTTTCTATTATTTCCATGGACAGTTAGTTTAGCTATCATAGGATCGTAATGTACAGAAACAATACTACCTTCATAAACACCTGTATCTATTCGAATATTGTTTTTTGGGAAGGATAGATAAGAAAGTTTCCCTGCTAATGGCATAAAACCAGATTCAGTATCTTCTGCATAAACTCTAGTTTCAAACGAGTGACCATTGCATTTTATTTCTTCTTGTTTTAAAGGAATTTGTTCACCTTGTGCAACTCTAATTTGCCACTCAACAAGATCAACTCCAGTAATTGCTTCAGTAACTGGATGCTCCACTTGCAATCTTGTATTCATTTCCATAAAATAAAAATCACTTTTAGGATCTATAATAAATTCAACTGTTCCTGCGCCAACATAATTAGCTGCATTTGCAGCTGTAACAGCCAATTTTCCAAGTTTTTTTCGGAATTCAAAATCAAGATTTGGAGCAGGAGCTTCTTCAATTATTTTTTGATGTCTTCTTTGAATAGAACAATCTCTTTCCCATAAGTGAACGTAATTACCATAGTGATCACCAAAAATTTGCACCTCAACATGTCTTGGTTTTTCTATATATTTCTCAATCAAAAGATTATTGTCTCCAAAAGCCTTAAAAGCTTCGCTTTGAGCTGATTCCATTTTTTCAAAAAATTCTTCTTCATTTAAAGCAACACGCATTCCTTTACCACCACCACCAGATATTGCTTTAAGCATTACTGGGAAACCAATTTTTTTTGCTTCTTCAAGTAATTTATTTTTATCTTGACTTTTTCCATGATATCCTTCTATAACGGGAACTCCAGCTTTTCTCATTATATCTTTTGCTACATTTTTTTGTCCCATATCACTTATAGCTTTTGGTGATGGTCCAACAAAAATAAGTCCTGCATCATTACATTTTCTGGCAAATTCAGAATTTTCACTTAAGAATCCATAACCGGGATGGACCGCATGGCAATTTGATTTTAAAGCAACATCAATAAGTTTATCCATATTAAGATAACTTTGTAAAGCGTTAGCAGGTCCAATATTATATGAAAAATCGGCATGTTTCATATGCAAAGAATTCTTATCTGGTTCAGAATATACAGAAACAGTCTCAACTCCCATTTTTTTAGCACTACCAATAATTCTCATCGCTATCTCACCTCTATTTGCAATTAAAATACGATCAATTTTTTTAATCATTATTGAATTGTATCGATATTGTTTTACTACATTCTTTGACAACAATAGCATCTTTCTTCTAAAATATGTGTCAATAATTTTTAATTTTATAAATTAATAAATGAATGCACAAGAAAAAATCAATTAATATTAATGGATCCTCCACGAATATACTTCTTATTTTATAAAATAAATTGACCAAAATTCCATTCAAGACACAATAATTTTATGACCCAACATAAATTTCTAAGTTATACTATTGTAAAACAGAAACCATAAGAGATATTTAGATAAAAAATATTAAATAAATTTAGGATTGTTATCTATGATCATTAAACAATATATTAGATAAATATTTTATCATTTTTCTCCGTAATAAATATATGTTAGAATTAATTTAACATACCAAAGAGGAGAAAATATTAATGTTTTAAAGTAAAGAAAAGTATGGGAGATTTATTTACTATAATTATTTTTTACAATTACTTTTGTAATCATAGAACAAGCTGGGCATTCAAAGAATGCTTCTTTGAAAATACATAAATAATCAGACAACGATAATCTGATATCATAATCACATCTCACACAAGGAATAAGAATTTCTCCTTCATTTTTTAGTAGTGTGATATCATCTTCATCTAACACTTGGCAACTTGATATTGTAGATTCATAATTATTTTTCAACAAATGCAACTTTTGTTCCTGAAGAAACTTATCATACGCTTTTTTGGTATCTTCATTTCCTAATTGCTTCCAAGCAAACATTCCTTGTTGAATTATATCTTCATTTCCTTGAATTCCCGTTTTATCAGGGTGATTAGTTCTTAAAAATAAATGATAAGCTTTTTTGATATCCAATAACGATGCATCTTCACTCACTCCAAGTAACGAGTACAATGAATTAACACATTTAGACATTATTAAAAAAATATTTTAAAGTAAATTAAAACGATTTATAAAAATTTATTGGAATTAAGCATACATTTATAACAAATAAAATATGGAGAAACTATTTTCAAAGATTAATTCAAGTTGTATTATAACTTTTTTAAAAAACTAACACCATTTTTTAGTTACATCAATAAAATCTCCATCTGGAGCTTTGTATTCTTTATGGAATTGAACTAGTGGTGGGCCTTGAAAATTATATTTAATAATACCATCGTCAATTTTGATAGCAGAAGCATAAAGCTCTGGTGATAAAATTTTTAATCTTTCTAGCGCAATTTCTTGTGCATTAAGGGTATTACTAATCCATGTATCATCTATTCTCCATAATTTATTTTGTAAAGCATTATACTTTTTTCTAAGAATTACCTCATTTTTCAAGCAATCCTTGGAGGGTGATTCCAAATTACGTTGCCGTTCTCTATAAATAATAATAAAGTAACTAAGAGATAGAACCTTACTTACTTGATATTTTTAATTTTTTCTTCATCAATAATACTAAGTTCTTCTATGGGTTTAAATTTTTTAGCTTCTTTTTTTAACAAACGAATCTCTTTTTCAAGTTTTCTTCGTTTTCTCATTTCCCTTTGTTTGGCAACTTCTGGATCTATACGTTTTTGACGTTTCATAAATACTGATGAACTAAAAATAAATTATTTTATTTTTTAAATGATTTGTTACCTTGCCAATGGAGTTGTATGGAGATAAATGGCATTTCCAATTTTAGGAACAATATTAGTTATCCGAAACATTTTTGAATTTTCTAAAATGTCTGTATAAAGTACATATAAAAAGGAAAAAACAATTTTAATAATTAAAATAAACAACATATATATTTATTATTTTGTAAATCAAAATTTTTATTCTTATCTTACATACAAATTAGATATATTATAATATATTATCATAAAAGAGTAGACATTTAAAATATTGTTTCTTTTCTTACAACTCTTGAGAAGAAAATAATCATACAAATAGGCGCGTTTGTATTCATTCATCTTTAACGCCTCTGTGATATTCTATTAACATTATTTCTAATCCCATATTTTTTAATAGTTGAATTTTTGTATAAAAAAAAGTAAGATGGCTGAAAGTACCACGGTAGATCCTGTTTCAATTGATAACAAATTTATTCCATGTGAAAATTTGGAAAAAACTGAAGAAAATAATCAAGCAGATGGGTAAGAATATTCAAAAAATTTTAATATTATTATTTTATTTTAGCAAAGAAAATGTGCAGAATAAAGAAGAAGGTAATAAAGATGAAAAAGTAAAGGAAGATAAAGTTAAAATGTGGAAATTAGATAACTTTGAGATTGGCAGAAATCTTGGAAAGGGTAAATTTGGTAATGTCTATCTGGCTCGTGAGAAAAAATCTCACTTTGTGATTGCATTAAAAGTTTTATTTAAAGAACAGATAGAGAAATTTCAAGTTCGTGTACAAATCAAAAGAGAAATAGAGATTCAATTTCATCTTCGGTAAGTTATGTCTTTTACGAATACTATTGTTAAAAAATTTAAGCCATCCAAATATCCTCAGATTGTATGGTTATTTTTACGATGATACAAGAATTTATCTAATTCTTGAGTATGCTGCCCGAGGAACTTTATTTAACTATCTTCAAAAACAAAAGAAATTAGAAAATGCTGTTGCTGCTAAATATCTTTATCAATTAACCGATGCATTGGATTATTGTCATGGACTTGGTGTAATTCACAGAGATATTAAACCAGAAAATTTATTAATTACTGTGAGGGATGACCTTAAAATTGGTGATTTTGGATGGTCTGTATATACACCTGATTCACGGCGTCAAACTGTTTGTGGCACTCTAGATTATTTGCCACCAGAAATGATATCTCAAACTAACAAAAGTTATGATAGTAAAGTTGACCATTGGTCTGTAGGAGTTTTAGTTTATGAAATGTTAGTTGGTACAGCTCCTTTCGGCGATGCAACTACCAAAAATACTCTATTGAAGATAAGTCAGGCAAGATTTACAATTCCTGATTTCGTTCATAAGAAAGCAGCTGATGTTATTCAATCGTTATTGAAGATTGCTCCGAGCGCCAGAGCTTCACTAAGTGATGTCAAAAATTCTGAATATGTTAAGGAGTTCTACAATAAAACTGAATAAATATAAAAAAAAAATTTTAACAAAAATTTGTTTTGTGAACACTGAAGTCATTCTTTTACTTTTTTATATATCTGAAATAAATACGTTAAAGTCATTTAGTCTAAAAAAATTACATTTTCTAACATATTTTGCAATAAATAAAAATTTTTGTTGCAACATTTTAATTTGGAGCGTTGTTAAGTGGAAATTGATATAATGGTAAAAAAGGTTGGGAAAAGCGTTACCGATCTTAGTTTTTGTAAAAATTAATTTTTAATTTAGCTATAGTAATTTAAAAATTAGGTAAAAAAAACATAAATTAATTCAAATTTTTTTTAAAAAAGTCATTATCAAAAAAATTGTCTTGGTATAATTTTATTTTCTAAATTTTGGGTATTATACAATATTTATAATATTTTTCGTTATTAAGATATATGTAAAATTATTTAACAAATCTATCGTTTATTTACTTTTTTTCGTTTTGATAAGTTATAACTTTTTAAAACATACCTTTTTCATTATAATAATGGAGAAAAAAATTATGTAGTTTTTGATTTTTTTTTGAATGAAAAATGCAGTATCAAAATGAAATAAATTGTTTGGATCTATTTTAAAGTTACTGACGTTGAGAATTAATAGAAAAATAAAATTAAATAAAGTATTTAAAAGTTTTGAAAAATTTAATCAAATATATAGTAATTAAAGTATTTGATAATTGATAAACAATAAAAAAAGTTTAAAAAAAGTTTTAGAAAAAATTTGTTTTACATAAATAATCAAAATTATCATAAGAAAAAAATTAAATTAAATTAAATTAAGAAAATTTGTAGTAGATTTTTCAATAAATTTTTATTAAAAAATAAATTTTAAAATCATTTACTTTTTCAATCTATCTATTTAAAATGTTAGCTTAAAATTTATATAAAATTATTATTGTATTTTAAAAAAAAATTATACATATATTTAATATTCGAATTTTCAAAAAAAATGTCTGAAACATACGTGATTCTAAAAAAAACCATTGTTAAATATTTTAAAAATTCATTCCATTTCAAAGGCTATCAAATGACTACAGTGGCATATTAAAATTCAAAAAAAAAATTTATGTTTTTTATATCACAATATTTGAGATATAATCAGAAATCCCTACAATTTTCAGCCAATTTTTTTATCTATAAAAATAAAGATGTTATAGCTATAAAAATTAATATTCTAGACCTACTTTTGAATAGAAGTCGAATGAAACCAGTCCTATTTTCATAGGATAATTTTTTACTGAGATACTGAAAAGTCGAGAACAATAAATATTTTAGAAAAATTTCCTCCTTTGTTCATATCTCGCTTCAAATTCTAAATAAATGCAAGCAGATTTCTGCAATCGTCTTCAAATTACTTTTCATATGGGGTCTACCTTCAAAATATTTTTATATCTTTAACCATTTTCGAGATATAAAAAAATGGTGACAATGGATTACGCGCGAAAAAGTACCAAGCATAGTATTTCAAGAACGGTTAAAAATTTAAAATTGTTTTCAACGTAGGGTACACCTTAATTTACAAAAGAAGCACAGCGCATCAAGTTTCATGGTTCTATGACTTCATTGACTTGAGTTATCACAGAATTCTTAAAACTTTTTTTCAAACATATTTCTTATCATAACTTCATTTTTAGAGGTCCTATAAAGATGTGAATAAGCTTAATGAATTTGTCGTAAAAAAATGATCTAGAATAAAGTATTTATTTTTATAATTTGCAATATTATCATGAAAGTCGAGATTTAAAAAAAATATTCCACAATTTCGCCCTTCATCTTTGAATCCTTATAACTCCTGAACTATTAATTTTCTAATATTGTTGATTATATTCAAAATTCATCCCATTTCAAGGGCTATCGAATGAATATAGTGGCATATTCAAATTCCAAAAAAAGTTGTTCATTTTTGATCGCATTTTTAGAAGTAAAATCATAAATCTAGAAAATTTTTAGCCAATTTCTGAATCCCCAAAAAAATAATGCTATAGCTACGAAAATTATTAATCTAGACCTACTTTTAAATATAAATCGAATGAAACTAGTCCCATCTTCATAGGATAAGTATTTGCTGAGATACTGAAAAATCGGGTACAATGAATATTTTAGAAAAATTTCCGCCCTTGGTCATATCTCGCTTCAAAATCAAGATAAATGCAATCAGATTTCTGCAATCGTCTTCTAATGAGTTTTCAAATGGGGTCTACCTTCAAAATTTTTTTATATCTTAAAGCACTTTCGAGATATAAAAAAATGGTGACAATGGATTACGCGCGAAAAAATACCAAGCTTCATATCTCAAGAAACATTAAAAATAAAAAAAAGTTTTCAACGTAGGGTACACCTTAATTTACAAAAGAAGCACAGCGCATCAAGTTTCATGGTTCTATGACTTCATTGACTTGAGTTATCACTGAATTCTTAAAACTTTTTTTCAAACATATTTCTTATCAAAACTTCATTTTTAGAGGTCCTATAAAGATGTGAATAAGCTTAATGAATTTGTCGTAAAAAAATGATCTAGAATAAAGTATTTATTTTTATAATTTGCAATATTATCATGAAAGTCGAGATTTAAAAAAAATATTCCACAATTTCGCCCTTCATCTTTGAATCCTTATAACTCCTGAACTATTAATTTTCTAATATTGTTGATTATATTCAAAATTCATCCCATTTCAAGGGCTATCGAATGAATATAGTGGCATATTCAAATTCCAAAAAAAGTTGTTCATTTTTGGTCGCATTTTTAGAGGTAAAGTCGGAAATCTAGAAAATTTTCAGCCAATTTTTATATCTCTGAAAATAAAGATGTTATAGCTATGAAAATTATTTATCTAGACCTACTTTTAAATATAAATCGAATGAAACTAGTCCCATCTTCATAGGATAAGTATTTGCTGAGATACTGAAAAATCGGGTACAATGAATATTTTAGAAAAATTTCCGCCCTTGGTCATATCTCGCTTCAAAATGAAGATTAATGCAAGCAGATTTCTGCAATCGTCTTCTAATGAGTTTTCATATGGGGTCTACCTTCAAAATATTTTTATACCTTTAACCACTTTCGAGATATAAAAAAATGGTGACAATGGATTACGCGCGAAAAAGTACCAAGCATAGTATTTCAAGAACGGTTGGAAATTCAAAAATCTTTTCAACGTAAGGTATGCCTTAAATATTGAAAGAAGCCCAGCGCATCAAATTTCATGGACCTGTGACTTCATTAACTTGATTTATCACTAGTTTCTTAAAACTTTTTTTCAAACATATTTCTTATCATAACTTCATTTTTAGAAGTCCTATAAAGTTGTAAATAGGCTTAATGAATTTATCGTAGAAAAATGATCTAGAATAAAGTATTTATTTTTAAAATTTACAATTTTATCATGAAAGTCGAGATTTAAAAAAAATATTCCACAATTTCGCCCTTCATCTTTAAATCCTTATAACTCCTCAACTATAAATTTTCTAATATTGTTGATTATATTCAAAATTCATGCCATTTCAAAGGCTATCGAATGACTATAGTTGCATATTCAAATTCCTAAAAAAAAGTTGTTTTTTTTAAATTACTTATTTTTCTTTATTTATTTGTTGTTTTAGTATAAAATATTTTTATAAAATCAACATTGTAATTTTAAAAAAAATTTTACATATGAATAATATTCAAATATGCAAAAAAAATTTCTAGTACGTCAATGATTATAAAATTAAGTCAAACTAAAAAAAATTAAAAAAAAAATTTTATTTAAAAAAGTCATTGAGGGGTCACCAACTTTAGAACACATCCCATATTAATATTTCAGTTAATATGATTAAATTTAATATTGAATACTGGCAAATTCAATTATTATAATTTTTGTAAACTTTTGTCTATAAAACTCTTTTTTTGTTTACTGTAACTTTTAACTGGTAATTCGTTTTATTATTTAAAAAGTTAAATATATAATTATAAATTTTAAAAAATAATCAATTTTCTAAGTTCATATAATAAATTTGTCTTAAATGATTAAAGAATAAATCTCATATTTTAATACCATGCTGTTCAACTTCATCGAAAATAACTTTTGTTACATCAAAAACTTTTTCTGGTGTTGATATAGTTGGAATATCTTTAACAATATCTAATTTTTTATAATGTTGAATGATGGGAAGAGTCTGTTCGTGAAAAGTTCTAATTCTTTTTTTAAGACTTTCAACATTATCATCACTTCGACCCTGACCACGTTTTAAACATCTTTCAATAGAAATATCTTCAGAACATGTTAAATTAAGAACAAGCTGGACATTTGTACAATCTTTCATCTCTTTTTCCCATCCATCCAAATTATTTTGATTTCTTGGAAAACCATCAATTAGGAAACTCTTCCCTTTTCCACTTTGAGCCATAGCATTTTTTAACAATTGACAGGTAATTTCAACTGGTACAATTGTTCCATTTCTAATATGATTTTCAATTATCTCTCCAAATTTAGATCCTTCTCTATTTCTTTCTTGGCGTAATAATTCACCTGCACTTAAATGTTTGTACCCTAGTTTCTGAAAAACTAAAATTATAAAAAGATATGTTTTTATAACTAACCTCTTGAATCATTGTACATAATGTTCCTTTTCCAACACCTGGTGGTCCAAGAACAAAAACTACGTTATACATTCTAAAAATAGATGATAAACGCATTAACAAATATTTCTGGAATTTTAAAAATTATTTTTAAAGAAATTACATAAAGAGTCATTTCACCAATTTGTTATACTCTGTACTTTATCTTTTGATAAATATAATGGTTATTTTTTTTTATTAGAATATATTCTTAACTATATAAAACCATTTTAATATTTTTATTACTATATGACAACATCTATTTATCTTACATTAAGTAATTTTTTAATGTTTATAAACATGTATAAAACATAAAAAAAAATATTTATATACAAAATTTTTTTAATTAATATTAGTTTAAAGTTTATATTATTACTATAGAATTCATATGATAAATATGATATATATTAACATAATTTCAGAACTTTTTGAATACAAATACTTTTTGCAATTTATATGACTATCTATAAAATTAGTTCTAATTATTCAATAAAAATATTTTAAGATGAAAAACAAAAAGTTATTACTAATATATTCTTGCTTTTTTAAATTTGAAAATGAAATATTTGAAGTAAAATTAAACATAAATATTATTTAAATTTATGGTGTGGAAAAGAATGAATATACCAAAACAACGACATTTATATTTTAAAAAAAAAGATAATAGAACAACGAGTCTTGATATCATAAATCTTAGCATTCGCGAACACAATGATAAAAAAAAAGCGACTGATAAAAATCTTTGTTTAATAGATATTTACAATAAAAGAAAATATTAAAATATTTACATGAGTATCAAATAATTGGATCACTATTTTTCAGCTGCTTTATAGATCTTACTTTTACCTTCATGTATTGTTTTTTCAATATTATTTAATATAAATTTCCTTTTTTCCAAACTTTTTAAAAGAGAAAGCAACTTTTTCTCAGCAACATCAATTTTTTCCACCTTATTTCTAATAGTATTTTCAAGGCATCCCAACTGCCACATATCCATAGCTAAACTGTCTCGATCCTCTTTTTTTGTACTTTTAGCTTTGTCAACTAAGCCATCTACAACAGGTTGAAATTGAATGACAAAATTTTTGTACATATTTTTAGTTCCAGTCATAAAATCTTCAGAAGTAACCACTTTTGAAAAATCACTTTCGAGAAATTCTGATAAAGGATATGATGTTGAATTAATATGTCCATCATTACTACCTGGTACTTTAGCAGTTGAAAATTCCTGATCAGCATTAACTACAATATTTTGTAACTCCAGTGATTTTGGAAGATAACTTTCTCTAGTATCATCGCAGCTATCTTCTTCTTCCTCATAGTTGCTGCTTTCAACATTAGAAAATATCTTTTCATTAGAATGAAAATTAGGAATTTCTGAATCATTATTAACAAAAAGTTCTGGATTTAAACTACCATCATTTAGATACGTCTCACTAGCATTACGGGAGACTTTATCATTTTGCCGTCTTATATAATCTTTAAAACTTGGTGAAAACAAATGACTCTTATGTTTGTTCTTATGAGATGATATTGCACTGGCAATTTGTGGTGCAACAGAAACCTTTGGTTCGGAAGTATTTGTCTCTTCAACACCAACATCTTTCTCTATTATCATAACTCTTGGTTTTTTGATATTGGTAATACTAGTTTCACGATTGTCACATGCATTACGCTTTTTACCATTTGGAACAGAATCTTTTGCTACTGTTGTATCCTCTAAAATAATAGTTAAAAAAACAACAAACTTTAAACCATACCATGACCAGAATAATTATAAGAAAAACCAGATGTCGCCATATACATTCCTGATTGATTATTATAAGAACCGTTTCTTGAAAACTCACTATAATTGTGTGAAAATTGACCATTGATAGGTTGATGTAACGTATTCTGTTTTACAGGGTTTAATTTATTTGTATTAGAGTCATTGTACAGAGTACATGGTATTGATGAATTAGACCACTGCACCTTGTTTGTCGGATGTGTTACATGATAAATACCCGGCTTAGGTTGATAATTTGACATTTTAAGACTTTGACAAATTTATTTCAATACTAGTTATAAAATCGTTAACACTTTGCAATTTTTTAAATTTAATTTATAAACTTATAATTAAAAAAGTTTTATTCAATCTCAATTTAAAAAAAAGCAACAAATAATGGTTGAAAAATAAGCCAACACACAAATGTATTTTTTACTAAGCTTAGTCTCGTTTTGAAACAATATACCAATTAATACTCTTACACCGAAAAAAAGTTTAGACTTTATATATGGCGCACTTGGTATATTCATAAGAATGATTACACTTTATATAATTTATATTTATTTATTTATTATTTTTTCTTTAATTATGTTTTTGTTTCTCATTTACCATCGTTTTTTTTTTTATTTAAATTTTTTAGGTGAACTGCCTTTTTTGTTGGAAGAAGAATATTATTATTATAAATTTATCTTCTTAATATAAATTATTTAAATGATGAAAAATAAGATTAAAAGAAAATTTAATTCTATATCTAAGGTAAGTTGATATCATAATATAACATTTATTCTTATAGGTACCTGACAGGCGTGATATTTTGACACGTGAACTAATTTACCACAAAAATATTGTTGCTGTTGATGAATCTTTATTATTTGATTTAGTTAATCTAAATAAGGTACTATGTGATCATGATACTTTTCCAAATAAAAAGGCAAACTGTAAGCAATATAGTCGATGCCTTGAATGCATTAATAATGATGTTTGGAAGAAGATTTATGAAAAAGTTATTGATGAAGAGGAAGGTAATAATATAAATCTTAGACCAATACAAGATAAGCCATGTGGTTTGAATAATACTGGTAATCATTGTTATGTAAATAGCTTTATACAAATTTGGTTTAGTTTTACACCTTTTCGTAGAGCTATCTACGATTTTATGCCAATAAAAGATTTTGTTCCAAAAGATCCTAAAATGAATATCCAGGATATAATTTTGGCATTAAAAAAATTATTTATTACTATGCAAATAACACCTTTTGAAGACGCTTGTGCATTACCTCTTATTACACTTTTAAAATTAGATAATGAACAAAATGATGCATTAGAATTTACTACTTTATTTTTTTCATCTTTAGAACGGGGACTTGAGAATCATCCAAATGGAGGAAAATTAAGAAATTTACTACAAACATGTTTAAATTGCAGGCAAGAACAAACATTAGTTTGTAGTTGTGGTCATAAAAGTAACAAATCAATGGAAAGTTGTGGTTTTCATCTTCATATAGAAGATGTTAAAACTTTGCCAATGGCTATTAATAAATATTTTAGTACTGAAAGATTAGAAGATTTTAAATGTTCAGGGTGTTTTAATTCTGGACATGTTGAAAAGCAAATTAAAATTACAAAATTCCCTCCTGTATTATTGATTCAATTAAATAGAGTATCATATGACGCTCTTGGAAGAAATGTAAAAATAAAGACACCAATTGAATATCCAATGATAATAAATAGTTCAATGATTAATAATGAGCTGGATGAAGAAATTGAATATGAATTATTTGCTGTAATGATACATGAAGGTAAAGAAAGTCACTGTGGACATTATTATGATATAATAAAAGAACCTAGTTCTGGAAAATGGTTTAAATATAACGATAGACTTGTTGAAGAGGTAAAAACTCCGGGATATATTGATGAACCTACTGGTAAAATAAGATCCGATATGAAGGGTTGTTATGCGTTGTTATACAAAATGAAAAATCTTGATGAGCCAATACCTAATCCTGACGATAATCAACGAAGTTTAATTGAAAATGAATTAAATGATTTATTTAAAATTCAAAAAGAAGGTACATTATGTGATAAATTATGGAGACATGTTTTTAAAAAATACTATAATATAGTTTATCGTATTTTTAATAAATTAAAAATACCTAATGTTATTATAAATAAAGAAAATATGACAAACTTTGTTTGGTTTCCAACAAATTTAATCAAAGAATTTAATATGTGTTTGTATCAATCATATAGTAGAAAAAAAGCATTTTCTTTAGATATAAATGAGTATCCAGAACAAGATTATAATTTTGACAGAGTTTTAGATCGTCTTGAAAATGAAGTTTACCAACAAAATACTTGTCCATCAATATCAGTGGAACTTTGTTGTCACCAGAAAGTTCATATGGAGCTCATACTTTCAGGAAAAATGAAAGCTGTCCAAAGAGAGGCAGCAGAAGATATTTTATCTTTATTATCTATGAATATATTTTTATCTAAAAATGATAGTGAATATGTTCCTTGTTCACTTCTTACAATTGACAATATATGTCTTGAGTGTTTTCAAATTCTTATTCAAAAAATAAATTATGAAAATAGTTTTGAAGAAACAAAGAAAATTGCAAAAAAAATTATTTTAGAGTGTTCTAAACGTGTTCCTGAAAAAATTTTAATATCAAATATACACAAAGATAATCTTAATAATGGATATTGGGTTTCAAAAGATGAATTGAGAAATTATGAAAAACTTGCTTTATTAAGTATTGGAGAGAAATTTAAAACTGATAATTCTACTTATTCAATGGCTTTTGCAAATGACATATCTAATATTGGCATGGGAGATACTGATAATTGTTTTCAACAACAAAATTCTGATGTTTCACCAAAAAAAATAAAAAATAATTCTGAATTGGATTCTTTTAGTGGTCTTGAATTGTTTATGCAAGACAAAGTTCAATCATTGTTATTTAATGAAACGTTAAAATGTCAACATGGTAATTTATCTACTATCAAAAAACGCACGTATATCACTGAGAATGAATGGAATCAATTAGTAAAACCTTTTGCAGACTTTTATGCTGTCCCATATCAGACACCTGAGTGTTGTGAATGTATTGAAATTCAGAATATGGAAGAAAGTAAAAGACAGGATTATATCTCAAAGATATATTCTATTAAGAAGACACTTGGTCCTACTTTAAAAACCATTGAAAATAGAAATATTATGGAAAATGAATCTTCTTTTTCACTAGGAATTTGTAAACAGTTTCTCAAAAATCTTATTAATTTTAGAAATTATGATAAAGTAGATGAAATAACTGGAATCTGTCAAGAGTGTGTTTTGTGTGAAGATCATAATATGCCTTATCTATCTCCAGAGATGAAAAAATACTCACAAATGTTAGCTCCTGTAAATGAAAATGAATGGAATTTTATACAAGAAACTATCTCAAATTTTGGTTTTGATATTAATTCAAAGAAAATATTTTTAAATAGAGAAGAAACAATTAATAGTTATGAATTTTGTAATGATTGTAACAATAAAGCATTAGAAGATCAAGAAAATAGTAAATACATTTATCCTGATGGAGGTTCTATATTTGTTAGAATTGTGAAAGATGATAACAATTGTGACAAAAATGAAGTATCTCGTTTTGGAAGGCGATCAAAGAAAAACGAACTTTCAATAAAGGTAATTTTAACAAAATTTGTAGACAAATTATGTATACTTTTTAGATGTTTTCAACTGAAACAATATATGATTTAAAGATTCGTATTGCAAATGAAATACGATGTGATGTTTTTTCTTTATCAATATTTAACGGTGGAAAAGAGTTAAACAATACTTCAACATTAGAACAGAGTAAAGTTCCTCAAAATAATGAAGATTATCCATTACAAGCTATTGTTTATGCAACTAATGGTAGTCAAGAAACTGTTTGTAATGAAAGACCAATTGAAAAAGGATTTAGAGATACAGTATTAGGTTTGTAAATTTAAATGTAAATAATATGTATATTGTATAAAGTGATTTAATAAATATTTAAAAATAATTGTATTTATAAGTAGTTCCAAATAAAGAACACAGTGGTTTTTTGTATTATACTGTTTTCATTTTTGAAATAAGCCTACTTTATTTGAGTTTGCTAATGCTACCTTTTCCTTAATTATAATTTTTTACATAGGAAAATTAGGGGAAAGTGCAATGTTCAAAAAGATCTAAAAATAAAGTCTTTTTAATAAGTATTTTAAAATTTATTGTGTATTTTTCTCAAATAGATTTAAAATATTTTTGATTCATTAATATGATACATTCCGAAATTTTTTTTTTCTTCAGTAAAAATCATTTCTTAATAGCTTCTTTTTTATAAAAGTTATAATCTTTTTTTTTAATAAATTACATTCTTAAAATTTTAAAGTAGATTTAATAAATTGCTATTTTTTTAGTATCTCAATTTGATTATTTTGCATAGTATAATTTTTTACAAATTAAATTTATCAATTTTTTAAATATTTTATTACTATTTTCAATTTTATTGTAAGATTCATACTGCTATATGGTTTTATTATTATCAGAACAATTTTTAGAAAAATATTATTTTATAAAATTTTAATATGGTGTTCTTTAAAGTCTTTGTCCACGATTCTGTTGTATTTATATTCAATTGTCTTCATCTTTGAAAAAGATTGTTAAAATGTATTCAATATGTATTTCAATTTATCAAACTTTTACTTTTACAATAAAAGTTGAACAAATTGTTTTTGTTTATTTTTTATCAAAAGTGTGATTTTCTTAATTTTTTTCTAATGATATTTTTTATTTCCTTGGAATCATATTCATTGGAAGATAAAACTTATTGTAATAAATTTTTTGTTCTCTTTTGTTTCGTCTATTATATTCTACTAAATAAAATGAATAAAGTAACATACATACATCATTCCAAATTCATTTTAAGATACTTAATTGTTAATAAATTTTTATTTTTTATTTTAAAAATGTATTTAAGACATTGTACAACTTTGTCAACAATTAATACTATTTCTAAAATAAACTTTAGATTTTTTTCTACTCCTGTTAATGATGAAAATAGTAATATTAAAAATGAAGATAAAACATCAACATACCAAGAATTAAATTATGTTAAACCACCAAATTATCTTAATACATATCCTTTACATGAGCCTAAACATATGTTACAAGAAGAATTCATGCCTGAAGCCAACAAAACTGGTACCGGTCCTCGTTTAGCTGACTATTTAGCAATTAAAAAAATAGTTGAATCATTGGAAACTCCACAAGAAAAGATTGATTTTGTTAATCCATATGAGAGAGAATGGACTAGGGTTGAAAAAAAATGGCATAGAAGATGGCACCCAAAACTTTTTGGAACAAGAAAAGCATGGGCATTACCTGTGGTTCCTAAATATTTTGACTGTTCATCATATTATCAATATATTACTAAAATGAGATTAATTAATGATAAGAAATCTTTTGATAATCTGTTTAAGAATCTTGTTTTTCCAACTAATGCATTTGAGAAAAAAGTAACAGAATCATTGATATCTTTTTTATTTACTGAATCAATTGATTCAGACAAAATAAAGACAGACAAATTTTTAAGGGCACTTCTTTGGGATGCTGAAAGTTACCTTGGTATTAATAGACAATCATTTAAAAATTTAAGAATATCAGAAACAGAAAGAATAGAGTCATTCTGGGTTCGTGGTGGTTTTTCTCATTTTTATGAATGGCAACCTATATGGGAGAAAGAACCTATTTTAAATAGACGATTAATGAAAAAATTTATTGGTGATGATAGAAGAAAATTGGGAGAATTAGCTTTTACAATGAGAGATGAATTTGCTATACATATTAGACAAGAAAACCCTATGACTCATTTATTTTCACTTAATGATCATGAAACTGTTGAGTCTCCACTTTTTGATAAAGATGTTGATCTTAAAGATATCTGTTATTCACCAAAAATTTTTAATCTTTGGCCTGATAAAGATCCATTATGGCAATGTCCGGGATATGAATATGATTGTGGAGAGACACATAAATATGGTCGTGTAGCTTTAAAAAATACTTTAGATATTAATAAACGTCTTGATTATTGGAAAGTAGTAAATGATGGTGAAAATGTATCAAAAAATATGTATAATAGTGTTGCTATAAGTTCTCTATTTAATTGGTTAAATGCTCAAGCACATTGTAATGGATATACACAATTTACAGATCTTGATAAACCATTTGTTTCAAATTTAATTCTTAGTGATGGGCATAAATTTGCTTTTGCAACAGGTCAATTAAATACAATTGCTATAAATATAGATAATCCAGGTATAATTAATTATATAAATTTTAATTAAATTTTTTTTTTTCTAGATTTTGTTAATAACAGAACAAATGTATGTTATGTTGATGGACCATATACCTTGTATGATGAGTATGATCCAACAAATGAAACATTCTATTATATAAATGAAAAAGGAGCAAATGAAAAAGGTCTTAATAAATTTGTTTTATCAAGAATCTTACAATTAATAGCTAAATATTAATTTTTATTTTGTTATTCTAGGAATTTTTATATAATATTAATTCAAATTATTGTTAAAAATTATTAAAGAAAAAAGTATCTATAATTTATTTTTTTTTTCATTTGTAACTGCTACTGGTTTTTTTCCTTTTCTAAAACTTTCTTTAATTATTTGTTGGATGTCCATTTTATCATCAACATACATTAAATTAAATTGAGGTTTCTTGTTATAGATTATCATTGCAATTTTTATCAAAATCCATGCTGTTATTCCATAAATATTATATTCTTTATATTGGAATGAATGAAATTGAAAGTTATTAAAATTAAATGTTGTATATATATCATTTTTTAGAAATATACTTAGTGGACAGGTAAAATACTGCGATACTTCATCTTTATTAAGTCTAAAAAATAGTTAATTAATAATTATTTTAAAAAAAAGATATAACATTTTAATAAATATTATATTTAAATTGGTAAATGTTATATTTATTATTATAGATTATTAAAAACTTTACATACCTTAATATTAAGTTTTCTTTAATTATTCCAATTATTGGATGTATTATGATATTATATCTAGTTCTTACCCATGGTAATTGTCCTATGATATCAATTTTATTAATTTCTAGTCCTATTTCTTCAATTCCTTCTCTTAAAGCCGTCTTAACGGGATCATTTAAATCTTCTTTGTCAACCATACCACCGGGAAAAGCTACTTCTCCGGGATGACGGCGCAGATGGACAGATCTTACTGTCAATAGTACATGCCAATCACCATCTGTAAATTTAAGTATAAATTATAAAGAAATGAAATTATAGTTATATGAGAAAAAGATGTTTCCTTTTGTATTATAAATCGATTTGACATCATAAATTAAAAAAGTAAATTTGGTAGAATATTAATTTAATAAATTAACCAAAAAAAAAAAGTGCTATTAAAATATACTAACCTTTATATTGTAATAAAATTAAAATACTAGCCGCTTTTGATGCATTGACTTTTTTAAGATTTACTAAATTTGTTTTTTTCTCATTAACTAAATATGGTTTAAAAGACATATCTAGAAATTGTTTATCTTTTTCATAATCTTCCATTTTATAATAAGACAATAATCAAATAAGATACTTTTTTATTATAAAACATCAATTACTAAATTGTATGAGTTGTTTATAAAAGATAACGAATACATTTATATTCTTTTTGATAATTATTGTAATGTATTATATACTTAATGGTTATTTCTATAATACGATAAAAAGAAATGAAAATAGATAATTTTAAAATTTCGGTAACTTATTAAGTAATTGGTAATTTGATGTATTATAATTAATTATATTTTATATCTAAAAATTAAATTTTAAATTTATATAAATATAAATTATTAAAAACATATATTTATATATATATATATATTTTTTTTTATAATTTTCTTTACTTTTGTTATAATATACTTTTTAAAATCATCTGCCATCTAATAATGTATTTATTCATGTAATAGTAGTTTAAACATTTATATTGTGAACCTCATTGTTAAAACAACTGCTCATTCCTACTACAGATGTGGTATATTATAATAGAAAGAGAATGTAGATGAATGATTCAAGACTATTTAACTGTCCAATATAAGTATCATTTATGTTATTTATTTTTAAAATATGACAACTACAATAAACATAAATTTCATTACCTTAATTATGAAATAATAAACAAAAAGTATTAATGTCATTTTATTGTTTATCTATAATTAATTGTACAAAAAAAAAAATTTTTTTTTCCCTTAATATTTTTGTTACTATTTATATAATGTTAAAAAGTGAATATTTAACAGTTAAACAAGAAAATTTTTATTATCTGTTTTATAGCATTTTCTTTTGCTCATATATTTTAGGTACTTTTTTAATACATTATTGTGGATTAAATATAAACCAGACCTATAATTTTATATATATATTTAAAATAAAATGTATTTTAATATTGTTATAAATAAAATTATTTTTAAAAATACAAAAATGTTTTTCTATTTTGTATTATTAAAATAAAGTTATTTAAAAAAAATATTTCTTTTTTTATTGTAGAATATATATATATATATTTTTTAATAATAAATAACAAATCACCTTATTTACAAACTATCATATGTCAAAATAAATTTTACATTACATTTCTTATAAATTTAAATTTTATCAAATATACAAATATTACACAATAGCTACTACAAACTTTGTCATTCCTACTTTTAAAATAGACATTATAAAATTTATTGAAGTTCTATTGTATTTAATTTTCTTATAAATATTGAAGAAAAGATATAAAAATTATATCTATTGAAAATGATTATCATCTTGTATAAATTTAGTAAAAGATTTTTGTGAGTCAAATTAAATAAATACTACTGATAACTTTTAATATTATAAATAATATTATAATATCAATACTTATTTTAACTTTTAGTAAAAAAAAATTAAAGATTTTTATTTTATTTTACTATTTTGCATATTTACAATTTACATGGAAGTTATCTTAATCTATAATCTTCTCAAGGCTTTTTACTTTACATATAAGACATTTCTTACGATAAGTAAATTATCTTTATTGTATCATATATTCTACAACAATTTCTATCTTTCTTTCTAATTATTTAGAAAATTCTTTGTTATACTTAATTGTTATCTTTAAAATTTTTCATGAAATGTTATAGAAATAACAATATTATAAAATATAAGTAATTTTAATATATCTTATATATTTTTAAAATATATATTTAAAATTTTGTACTTATTAGAAAATATTAATAATAAATATAGTTTCTTATATATTAATAAGCAAAGTATGTATATTATTTTTATTATTATTTCTTTTAAATAAAAACTTTTTAATAACTAGAATAATCTTAATTTATTTTTAAACCAAAACTTTTATGTTTATTGTATATTGTCAATACAAGTAAACAAAAATGTTCCATATGGTTTTAAATATTAATTTTATATTTATTGGTATTTTTTTTTTTGATATTCAAACATTACTTTAATTTAAACAAAATGTTCTTTATTATCATTTTTCTATCAATAAGAATATTTAAATATTTTTAAACATAACTTTTTTAAATCTTTTTAGAATGTTTTTCTTTTTTTTTTCTTAAATATTATATAAAAATTTATTTATTAATATACATATTTATAATTTTATTTTTTTTTTTGTAATTTAAACTATTTATACTTCTTCATCTGATTGAAATATTTAAATAGTATCAAATTTTGTATAGCTAAATCCTAAATATAATTTTTTTTTATTACCACTATTTTAATATATATTAAAATATGTTTTAATTAAATTTTTTTATTTATATATATTTAATTAGACCACATTTTTATACAATTTTTACAGTTTTATTAAAATGAATAAAGATTTATTATATTGAGTATTGAAAATTTTTTATGACTTTTATTTAAAATTATTTTTAGTTAGTTATTTTACATTTAAATAGAATTAATAAACTTTTACTTTTTCTATTATATAAGTTTAAAAATCCCACATTTATATATACATATATATTCATCATAATCTCTTTTTTTTTTACTAATCCAGATTAATAAAAGGTCTATTTAAATAGCATACCAATAATTTCTTTCATTCCATTTACTTTATATATATATATATTTGACTCTTTAAATTTATAGGAAACTGTTTATCAAAATATATTTAAAAGTTAAACATTCTACTTTTTATATATCTATGTTCCTTAAAAACTTTGTTATATATCTAAACAAGTCATTAGAAATGTTTATTTTATAGTATATTAATAGATATATGCCATTATATATATATATATATATCTTTTGTTAATTAATTTATTTTAACTATAACATTAATTTTTTCCTATTTTTTGATAATAAAATATTTATATATTTTAATTTTATATTGTAATTTATTATAAATTTTTAATTCTTAACTTTTTTTAATATAAATGTTTTTTATTTCTTACAAAAAGTACATATTTGTAAAATAGAAATGTGTATTATAAATATAAAATGCATTGTTACATATATTTGTATCCTTCATTTCTCTAAAATTTCATAACCCATATATATTCTACTTCTTTTATATAATAAATTTTTTATTTTTTAAAAACTGTTCTATTTTATTTTCTACAAAATATTTACTTTATATTAATTTTTTTTTATATTAAAAAAACTTTTTTTTTTTTTAAAAAAAAATATATATATTGATACAATATTAAAATATAAAATAATTTATTAATCAATGTTTAATTATATGAGTAATATAACTTCTAAAAAGTTGCGCTTTATTAGTTAAACTTTTTAACAGGTTTTTATAGGTAATTTTTTATTGTAGTTATATTAAGTATGAGTCACATTATCTATAGCAATCATATTATTCCAACATTTATTTATATATCATTGCATTTTCATCCCATTATATTATTACATAGTAAACTTTAATTAAAAAGTTCCATTATTTTTATTTTATAGTTAGGTAGATTGTAAAAATTTATGATCTTGAGAAAGAAACCGTAAATTATTTTTTTATATTTTTATATAAAATTATTTAGAAAAAAAAATAAATAAATAAAGTATTGATGAATATAAAAATTAGTAGTATGATTAATAAAAATATATACACTTTAATGCTTATTTTTCTTTTTAAAAATTATTTTTAAAATATATGTTACAAGAAAATATTTTAAAAAAGTAGCCATAAATTTTAAGTTACTTTCTGTTATTTGGTATTTTATTTCTTTTTCTGCCATATTATATTATATTTATTATTTTATTCAATATTATCTTTTTTTAAATTTTTATAATTAATATATATTTTTTATTCATTGTGTAATTTACATGTTTATTTTATAAAACTTTTTATATAACTTTCATTGTTCCATTCATTATTATAATATCATTTTAATACAAATATTAAAATTAAGGTGTATTAAAAGAAATAATATAATAATAATAACCTACAACATCATGTTTACTTTTAAATTTTAAATATTATATTACTTTTAAATTTCTTTAAAATATTATATCTATAAATTGTATTGTTATAGAAAAAGTTTACTTTTGAGATAAAAATTCTATTTTATAGTATTTTTAATGATTCATGTAAAAATTAGAAAATAATTAATCTTAGGTGATTATATTTCTTATTTATTTATCTTTTGTTTGTTTTAACGTGAGAAATAACTTTTAAATATTTTTTCTTTTTTACTTTTTAAATATTTTGTTTATATTTATCTTTTTGCATTATAATATTTTTACAAATTATTAATAAAAATTTTATAAATTTACTTTATTTTATTATTATTACTTTTTTTCATAAACGTTATATTAATAAAAAAAAAATTATTTTGTTTACATTTACTTTAAATTAAAATAAAATATTTTAGCTATTGTGTATCATGGAAGAAGATCTATATGATACACCATGGGAATTTAAAAACAAGACATTTGCTGAAAATATTGCTGTTATTGAGGCAGCTACAGCAAACACTTCAAACTTGATTATACCAACTAAAATATCATCAAAGCATAGTAATAACAAAAGAATATCAGAAAGTAATTCTTTATCTATATCATCATCTACAAACTCATCTCCTACATTAAATAATAATGAAAAAAAATTTTCCATTAAAATTACAAAAGAAAATTTTGATAATAATTGTTTTATTGATGATATTAAATTAAAGAAAGATACAGATAAAGGATCTCCAAGAAATTATGAACAAAAATTAAATAATGATACAATTAATTGTAATAATTCAAAAAATATTTTAGCTACTGTTGTCCCAGTTAATATTGATAAAGATACACAAAAAATATTTTGCAATAATCATAATATATCTTCAAAAAATTCAAACAAAAAAGATGATTGTAAAAAAGATAAAATAAGTAATAGAATTGACTATAAACTAGCAATTGACAATGGAACTTGTCTTTTAAAAGAAGATTTGAAATATGGTAATCATCATAGTAGTAATATACAAAGAAAGCAGGAAACAAGTAATGATAACAAATTACTCACCTCGATAAATTCGAATCCATCATCACCATTTGAAGTTGTTTTGATTACAACACGACCATCCTCAACATCACCATTAAATAATCAATCTCCTAAAGCAACTATTAAAGAGAAATCATCACCTCTTTCACGGCATACAACAATATTGACAACAAAACCATCTTCTCCCAAACATCATAAACAACCAACTTCGTATCACCGATCATCTCATAGTGATACAATAGACATTCCAAATTTAGAAAATACCTGTAATAATCAACCTTCATTTAATGTACAGGGACAAAAATCTTCAACAAATAAATATCATTCACATCTAATTAAAAAAAATAAAATAGATACTGAAGACATGATTATTCATAATAATGTTGATAGAACAATTGCAGAAATGATTCTCCAAAATAAAGATACGGGATATTTTTTATTAAGAAAAAGATCAGAAGGTAGTATGGCAATGTCTTTAAAAGGTAATTCGGGTATACTTCACATCAAATTAGAACAAAGATCAGGAAAATGGATTTTAGGAGAAGGTCCTACATTTAGTTCTATATCATCTGTCATTAAATATTATAGAAATCATGAATTACCTATTAGAGGTGCTGATCATATTATACTTCGTAATCCTATATTAGTTCAGATGGATGATGGTAAATTCTTTTGTTAAAAACAACTATTTATTGTATATAATATATATAAATTTAATAAAATAAATATACGCTTACCCAGTTTGGCATAAATTTCAATGACAAAAGTATTTATTTTTATTATATAATTTTATTGTTATTATTATTTATTTTTTTGTTTATCTGTGAATATACATGAAAATTAATTTTTATGTCTTTTTTTTAGTATTTAAAAAATATTTTAAAATATCTGTAACAGTTGTTGGAATTTCATAATCTGGTATAGCTGATTAATTAATAAGAAAAAAATAATAATAATGCGGAAATATGTATTATATATTATAGATATATTTTTTTTTTTGTATCTTAATTATAAACGTTATAAGGTTATTAAAGTTTATCTTATAATATGGTTAAATATCAAAATAAAAAACAAAAAAATCATTATATCTAAAATAAATAGATATTGAAATCAACGAAACAATAATATATGGTAATTAGATTGTTATTATAACATTATTGTGTTTTTTTAACGTCAATTAATATATATTAAAACTCTTGGAATTATAGCTATTTGTTTACCAGTATATATATATATATATATTTGTCACAATAATTTTATTGTTGTATGATATAATCATTATACATAATTATAATAATAGGGATCATGATTAGGCAATATATTGCCAAAGGCTATTAATATAAATAAAATATTTATAATAAAAAAAAAATTTTTAATAGTGATTTTATATATATATATATATATATTATTTTAAAATAATAATAATAAGATTTGAGAAATTACATTTGATTAAATGGCATTACCTGATTGCTATTTGGTGGAACATAAATTAGATAAATAGAACTTGTATTGGAAGAAGCGGGATTTATAATGGGGGTATGGTAAAAGGTGGTTCATATTTAAGCATATATTAATTAAGAAAAAATGGAAAAAAGCTTGCTTTTTTTTGCTTATTAAAGATAATTTTGTTAACATATTTATTATTAATAATTTTAATTTTTTTTAATCTTTTAAAGTTAACAAAAATATATATAATATGGTTATAATTTATTTTCTAATCGAAGGTTATTTTGTCTTAACATTACGTAATAAATATAAAATTATTATTTTTATTTCTGACAATTATGTATATATATTTATTTCTATCATCTTATTGTAATGTATTTTTTTTAATGTAGGTAGTATTTTTAATACTTAAAATATTTATATAAATCCTTATTTGTATTTTTTAAATTAAACTGCAATTAGTTAACCCAAATACTACCTATGACCTAAGATTTATTTTAAAGAAAAGGGAACTATTTTCTGAAAGTGAAAAAGATATAAACTATTTGTCATTAAATATTATAATTAATATAATATAAAAGATAGCTGTAAAAGAGAAATTTATATAGGTTTAAAATATAAAAGATCCGTAATAAATTTTAATTTCTAATATACTAAGATAAAAATCATTATATATATATATATACAAAATATATTTTTAATAGTTTCTATTATTTATTTATTTTTTTTATTAGTATATACGTAAAAAAAAAGCATTAAACATTATAATTATTAATTTCTAAATTTTTAGTTTCTAAAAATATTTTTTAAAAAAAATTCATTATTTTTATTGTTTTTCAAATAAAATAATAGCATAATTCATTTATACTTTAGAAAATTTTTTTTTTTTTCAGACAAATTATTTGTTATATGTCCTTCATTTCATTATATAATAATGACATTTGCTAATAAACCTTTTAAATATATATTTTGTTTATAATCAAGTACTAGACTTAATAGTCATGATTATTATAATTAAAAAAATTATTTTTCTCATAATTTTTAAACAATAAAATTAAAAACATTTTAAATAATAAAAGTTTTTTTTTTATTTTTACAATTTAAAAATTTATTATATTTATAATTTGGTATTAAGATTAAAAAGTTTTTTTTTAAGTTATCTTATAATATAATGTAAAGTACAGATTAAAATTTTTGTTGTTATAGTGATGAATATAACAATTGTAGTAATTAATATTATTAGTACAAGTTACCTAAAAATTAACCTGACATTCCTTATACTAAATGACAATATTTTAATTTTATATAATAATTATTATATTTTATTTATATTATTTAATATTATATTTAAAAAAAAATTAATTTATATCTTTTAAATATGTTTAAAAGGAAGTTGATTATTACTTATTTAATTTTTTATACCAAAGTCCCTTTAATTATCTATAGTTTTTTTTTTTAAATTATATTATCATTTGCACTGTTCAATGTTAATCAAATGAATGTCTGTTCCAGACACTGTTTAATTATACAAATTGTTTCAAAAATGTTGTGCTATCATGGTCTGTGCCAGGCTCCGTTGTTATAGTCAAATAAGTTAGACAACCACGTTCCTTCTAATTTTAAATTTTAACAATGCCATTTTTCTATATAACTTTTATAGTACAAATAATATTAAAAAGCTTTTTATAAATTATATATGATAGTATAAAAAAATTTAAGGTAATGATCATTACGTTGAAAAATTATTGCGTGGTAGAATAATTTATATGTGTGAAAAATTACTTTTTAAATTTTTTGATTAACATTTCTTCACTTCTCACCGTATAATTTTTTAAATAGATGACCTAGTTTTGTACTTGAAGTCAGGCTAATACTTGAAATATTTAAGAAAAGATGTATCATAAAAGAAAGAAACAATTTGAAATTTTTTATTACAAATACCTTGATATTAAAATTAATTACTGCTATAATTAAAATATCATTTAAGCATATTATATAAGCCACTTTGTTGGTACCAACCGGTACTTGTTGTATCTCAAACCCTGAATTAAACTTATAACTTCAAGGTTTTTTTTTTCCTAAGAATTAATCTTTTATATACCTTATATATAATCGTAATTTTCAGTAAGCATACTGAGTTTCTTCTTATCATTTTTGATGGTATCAGATAAAATTTTTACCTATTTTACAAAGATTAAAATTTCATGGGCATTAACAATAAACTTTCATTTAAAAACTATAATGATTAATGAAATAAGTCAAATAAAATATTTTTCTAGGTAATTGAGATAGTACAGATAGATAATAATTTTAACAAAAAATGTTGTTCTGGATAAAATTAAACTTATTATATTAAATTAATATATATTTTATACTTTTTTTTACATTTATTGTTAAATGATTTTTTATAATATTTAAAAAAAAATCAATATTTTTAATATAAAATAATAATGAAAACAATTATAAATACTTATTTTTAATTTTTAAAAAAATTTTTTGATTATTAGATTAAAAATTTATCGGGTGTTTTGATAATTAATTATATTAAATGATTGATATGTAATACAATTTTAGATATTTATATTACAATATCATAATACAATATTTTTAAATTTAGGTTATATAGCCATATAAAAGTTCTAAAATACTTTATTATTTGTTACGTCACCTACGATATAATAAAAATAATTCAACGACTAAATGGAATGACTAATCCAGTTGTCCAAATTTAATATATCTTTCTATTTAAAAACAATTTATTCCTATGTCAATCATCATCCTTTAACAAGCAGTACCAGCCATCTGCCCCTGAACTTGATACATTAAAAATACAATTTGTAAAATCTTTTTATCTCTCTAATCATCTTTGATGTACTAGTACTCATGAAAATTTCAAAGAAAAAAACATATTGTTACATGAGTATATATATAAATACATTCTATTTTAACGGTGCTTGGTACCTTACGCTCCAGAAGAAATTAAGTTATAAAAAAATAAAATCAACTATTAATAATTCTTGCCAAATATAATAAGGTTTTTTGGATTCATACTTTACCTTGACTTAATTACATAAGTTTCAAAAAGACATCATCAAAACACAAAATTTTTTTTTTTTATAAATATAAATCTATATCTGACCTAAATATCAAAACAAAATTTTCATTATCACGGAGGTTAAAAAAATATGTTTTATTGTTAAATTTTAAAGTATAATCGTAAGTATAAATTGTTTTATTTTTTTTTCAATTATATAAAAAAATTAATCATTTTTCATTTTTATCTATTTAGGTAAAAAGTTTGTTCTTGACATTATAAATGGTACATAAGATTTTAATGAGATAACAATATATGAAATAACTAAATTATCTTTTTTTGATTGATGCAATTAATATATGATACGTGCTTTTTAATAAGAGGATTGTTAAAAATTTGTATATAAAAGTTCAAAATATTAAAAGACTTTAATTCATTATCTATTTTTCATATTCATAAAACTTTTCTTCATGTATCTTTTAATTATATATATATATATATTTATTATTTTTCAAAAAAAATATTTAAAAATATTTTTTACCCTACTTGAATATTTGGAATGTTTATTATTTAATTAATTTTACCATTACCAAAATCGTAAGCCTAGTTAAAATCTTTTTCTGTTAATCAAACCTTCTAATTACAATATGATTATTTTCTACAAAATTGGGATAGCGGGTCATCTTTTGACCGAATTATTTATTTGAGTAAGCCAAAAATATTTAACCAAAATATATTTATAATTAATTTTTGTACTTTAATCATTAAATAATATTTGAATTTTTTTTTACAAACAAATATGTATATATAAAAATAATCATTAAAATTAAATTTTAAACATATTAATAATTAGTTGGGATATTTTTGAATATATTTTAATTAAAAAATTATATCACAAGTTTTATTTAAATTTAACTTATTTTTATTCATATATCTTTAAGAAATCCTTTTTAAAAAAATTAAATGTGACATTTTTGATATATAAAATATTTTATTTAATTAAAAATAAAATAAATTTTAAAGTAAATAAAGGTTTTTATTTTTTTTTAAAAGAAATTTTAACTTTAAAATTTTATTGTGTTTGTATTTTTTTTATTATATTTGTTTATTCTATATATCATAATATTTTTTTATTAATAATAATTTATTAAATGGATATTTTGATCATCATCATTTCTCTTTATCTTAATTTAAAAGTATATCACAAATGTAACTATTAATAGATACTTTTACAAAAGTACAAATAGTATGATATAATTTTTGAAATAAACAAATCATATCAATGAAATGTATAAAAGATGCTCAAGATATTTGAAATTCCCCTTCCTAATATAGTTAATCATCATAGATCATCTATATATTTTATTTTATTTTATAAATAATTACTATATATTTATAAAATTGACACAATATATGCTTTTATTTGCCACAATTGATAGGACTTTTATACAGTTTTCATATGCAATTCATATGTACTTTATAGTAAAGAAAAGATAATTATTATTAGTATAATAGAAGAGATGATTTAAATTCTATTTATTTTGATTAAACATGCCACATATTCCTATCAATTTTATAGAGAAAGTTTTATATCATTCTTATACAAATATAATATTATTAATTTATCATAAAATAGGAGGGATTATTATAAAGTTATATTATTAATTCATAATTAATGTTCACATATTTATTAATTTAATTATTAATTTAATGCCATTAATCTAATTATTTTTAATTTCCTCATACATATTAATATATTCTTTTTTTTTTTTTTTTTTAAATTATTTAAATATAAAATTGTTGAAAAAAAAAAAAAATATCGCGCCAATCTTTAATTTTATACAAATTTTTTAACTTGTCGAAATAAATTAAAACAAATTTTAAAATCAAAATTAATACTACACATTTTCCTCTTTCATTTTTAACCTTTCTCATCAAATATTCATTTTAAAATATATCCCTTCTTTCTAATTTTTCAACTTTTCTAACTTAAAAATTTTATCGTGAAAGTGTATACAAAAAAAAAAAATAATTTAAAAAAAAAATAGGGAATGTCCATGAACTTGCTTTCTATCAAAAATAGTTGTACTTGACCATCAAGATATAATTGCCATCTAATTTATCACAAATTCAATTTTCTTTTAATAGTTATATATGTATAATGCTCTCTTTTAATATTTTTCTTCCGCCTTTCTTCAAAACTACAGCAAAAAAGGCTTACATGAAGGGAGTATCTATACGTAGACTGCATCAAAAATTTCACCCACCTCTTTTTTTATGTATACTTGTAACTGCTTTTCAAGAGTATATAAACAATAGTATTAAAACTTTCTATCATCATAAGTTTGTTGATATTTATTATAAAAAATTATAATAAATATCTATTTTTATAGTATATTCTTTTCTAATCTTTATGTTATATTTTTTGTCATATTTTTTTTTAATAAATTACTTTCATTTTAAATCTAAAAGATTTATTTCATTAAAAAAAAAAGGAATTTTAAAAATTTTTCTTCAAAGACATTTTAATGAAAGATCTACAATTTATGATTTCTTTAACTCTTTTAACCTTACAATTATTCAATCTTTCTTTAAAAGTATCTATTCCTTCCTATCTTTTAAATCTTGGTACTAAATACATTTTTCTAATACAATTTAACCTAACCTTCAAATTACAAAAGAAAAGATATCACTTCTTTTTTGCTTTATGGCGGTCATACATCTCTCTATCTTGAACGACCCTTCATAATATACTTACTTATTTCTTCTTCTTCTTCTTCTTCATCTTCATTAATATGCTCTTTTTATGTTACCTACATATTACCTATATTTAACATTATTTCGTTCCAGATAAACAAAATCAGTGGCTATCGGAGACTTGCAAATCTTCTATTTAAGGTCTCTAATCAACAAACCAATTACCAGTACCTTAATTTGTCGCTGTTAAATTATACTATATATATATATATATGTATTTATATATATTATATATATATATATAATATAACTATTTATATCAAAAGTCTTTTTTCAAGATCATCCTTAAAGTTATATATATATCTACAATAATTACAAGTAAATATATATTGACATTTTTATACAACCTTGACAACATTTTAAAATATTATCACATTTAACCCTAAAGCTTTTGTTTTCTTATATTAATTGTATATATCTTTATACATCATTTGTGAAAACATTACAAATTTCAATTAATTAATATTTTAACAAAATTAAAATATGCTCCCAGAACCACAATCACCACGCACTGCCTTGGCTCTTTCAGATCTTCAATCAACCAGTAATTCAACTGGAGGTTTTGGTGTTGGAGGTGGAGGTATATCAGGGTTATCATTATCAAATAATAATGGAGGTTGGTCCACCAGAGGTGTCGGTGGCATTGGTGCTGGTCTTTTTGATAAAGGTTCTTCATCATCAACAAATGCTGGAGCTGGTGCAGGAATATTTGGATCAGATTCCAATCAGGTTTGATTAACATAAAAATATTATCTTTATTATTTATTATATTCAAATCAAAATTTATAACATACTTTTTTTTATATGCTTTATTAACAATATTCCCATTATAGCACAATTATTTTATTATTATTACTATTATTAATTTAATACATAACACTTAACAACAAATAATTATGTTAACAAAATGACATTTTATAATGTTTTCGAGAATCTTCGTCGTCAAAATATTTATTCTAAACTTTAATTTATATCTTCTAAATAATATAATTAATATTTGATGTAATTTTAGAACGGGAATAATTACGGAATCTTCGGATCTAACAATTGCAGTTGTTCGTCCAACGATTTTGGTTTATTTAGAAAATGATGGGAAAAAAGTAAGTATATTATTATCATATAATTAATCTTTTTATAGTTCATTAATTCTTTGCCTTTTTGTTTCCGCTTTATATATTTTATCAACATCTTATGCAAAATCTGATAATTTACCACCATGTGATTCCATACCAAAATTACTTTGTTGTACTGATCGTGTACTTGAAAAATGTTTAGGAGGTTGTATTGATTACATTCATTCTAAATGCCCTCATAAACTTTATAAATATGAAAGAATTCCAACTCATGAAAAAAATGATAATGATGATAGATCAATAGAAGTAATACCTACTGAAGAAACAAATCGTATTCAAAAAACTTCAAAAGAAGTCAAACCAAAATTATTTGGATTTTCTGAGAAATTAATTAAAGCTCCTATAGAACAGGAACCTGTATCAGTACCAAGGCAAGTTGTATTAGCAGCTCCTTCATTTACCCCAAAAGCTGGTGGTGATTATGCTTTTCTTAATCCAAAATATCCTATTACTGAGGTTTCCGATAAAGATCTTTCTCCTGAATGTGGTACAGAACAATCACAACCACCATTTTCACCATGTATTTCAAGGAAAACCGTTGATGAATTATTCCTTTCATGTTGTGAACAACATGTTCCAAAAAATTGTCATAGTTTATGTAGTTATGAACATAGAGAACATGTTTCTGCTGAAACTTTAATTCAAGCTGTCCAACAAGAAGGTTGTGATTTAAAATATTTAACAAAAATTCTTTACTGTGCCAATCAAAATAGGGACAATAGAAAATGTTGTTCCTCTCTTGGACTTGATGCACCAGATCTTGAAGTTGGTTCTCGGTAAGTTTATAAAAATAAATAGTATAATTGATTGTATTATTTTTTAGTTGTTTGAGAATGTGTAACATTTCACCATCTGGAGATTCATTATCAGTTATAAATGAAAAGGATCTTGTTTGTTTGTCAAACTTGAACATTATTAACTATTGTGCTAGAGCTGGTATACGAACTTTGGCTTAAATGTTAATTTAAAATTTATGATAATTTAATAGAAAAATTAATAATTTTACAAGAGCACAAAGTATCAATTAAGTATATACAGTTTCATACAATAGTAACAAAAATAATAAGTAATAAAGTAAATCAAAATATTATTTTACACATTTGGTTCAAGAAATGCACGTATTATATGGAATCATTATTATTATTTATACATATATTATTAAGTGGACAATAAGAAGGTGAAGGGATGTTTTTTTTTTCAATATATATATATATTAGCCTCAAAATTATTTTTTTAAAAATCCCTACAATATATAATCATATTTTAGCAACAGTGCCTCCACAAAATAAGATTATTATTTTAATATTTTAGTAATAATAATAATAATCAAAAATAATATTAATTTGAGGAAAAAAATTATAAAGAAATTTAAGGTTCTCATAATATAATCCCAGCGCTATTAATAATGCCATTTTACTGTCTCAGCTTATTAATATCAAAAAAAAAAAAATTATTATACTATTTCAATTATTTTAACTATTAACATTAATCTATATTTAAACTAACATTTTTTTTTTGTACAAATAATTTTAATTTTTAATATCGAGCATTTTTGGCAGGCCAAAATTTTAATGCATTATGATATTTTTATTTTAATAACACTTTAAAGATTAAGGTCTTTCTCATATATAATTTTAGACTTTAAAAAATTATTTTTTTTTATCAAATATTTTTGAAAAATTTAGTAAGATAAAAAATGTTTAAATTTATATATGTATATCAGTTGTCTTTCAACAAAACTTATCATTGACATTATCATTATTATTGTAAAACCTTATATTTTTTTGATTCTTGCCAGTGCCTTGTAACTATTTTTTTTTAATAATAAAATATTTTATAAAAATAACTATATTTTTTTTTAAATTTTAAATATATATTTAAAAAGACGACAGGTAAAAATCTATTTTTTACAACAATTTTCTTTCCATTGACCTGAATTATCAGAATAAATTTCTTTTTTCCAGATTGGTACAGAAACTTTTAATTCATCTATTAAAAAATTAGAAGCCTCCTGACATTCATGGCGATGTGGTGATGAAACAGCAATAACAACGGATGCCTCTGTCACAGGAACATGATTTATTCTATGAAAAATTGCTATATTATGAATTGTTTTAAATTTTTCTCTTCCTTTTAAACATAATTTTTTCATTTCCTTTAATGCCATCTCTTTATAACATTCATATTCTAAACGTATAACTTTTTTATTATTAAAGTTATCACGTGTTGTTCCAACAAAAATTGAAGTAGCTCCAGATGATGGTGTTGTGACAATTTCATTAACTACATTTATATCAATTTTAGTATCATCAACTATTCTAACAACATTTAATTTGATATCCCTCCAAATAAAATTACAAAAATTATCAATATCTTCTAATTTAATACTTTCTCCATCAACAAAAGTAAAAAAATTTTTATCATACATATGAGATAACTTCTTTGCTATATCTAAATTATTTTGATATGATGGCCAGACAACTTGATCAAAATAACCCTCATTATCAGGTGGATCATAATCATTCCTATTTTTTCTTCTCTTATTACAAATATTCTTCTCTAATGTTACATAAATTATTTTGTCACAATAGTTTGTAACAATCTCATTAATCTCCAATAACATAGTACCTTCAACTATTAACAAATCACAATTATTTTTTTTCATTTCTATAACATTAATAATTTTTTCTTTATCCAATGCAGAAATCGAATCATAATCATAAAAAATTATATCTGAATTTTCATTATTTCTTATTTGTTTTACCTTTTCTTTGTCAACATAAAAATCATCCTGTGATATTTTTTCTACATTAATTTTTTTTTTAATTCCCTAAAAAAATTATTCATATTATTTATATATATATATATATATATTTTTAAAAAATAAATAAAACTTACTTTTTTAAAAAGTGCATTACTTAATGTTGTCTTTCCACTACATGTACATCCAGAAATACATAAAATAAATACCATTTTATTTATAAATATTTAGGAGAAATATAAACACGTTAAAGACATTTATGTTATACAAATGTAACAATCATTATTATTGAATGTATGACTTTACATTTATAAATGATGAAATACATGTGAATTTATCAATGTAAACATTTATATCATATAGGGTTTACTTTATATCATCAATGACAAAAGTAATAAAAATCAAAAATATTTTTTTTTCTTCAATTGTAAATATAATGAATTAAATAAAAAAACTGAAATTTTAATAAACAATTAAAAATAATATATTTTTTTAATTTTTACAAACAAATGTAAATAGATATTAAACATGTAATGTTTATTGATATATTTGTTAAGTATATATAATTATTATTTATGCTTATTATTAAATTGATTAACTAGTAATATATTTTTTAATGTCTTTCGTTTTTATTATATTAAAAAGATAGAAGAAAAAAAAAATAATAGTAATTTTGTTTATACATAATAATATTATTATTCCAAAAATTGAGTAAATTTTTTTTTGTTGTAATTTTAAAATAAATCAATTTTAAAGTTTATTTTTTTATATTATAGTAACATTTTAAAAAAAAAATGTCTCTTAAAGGCAAAATTGCTATTGTAACTGGTGCCTCACGTGGTATAGGACGTGGAATTGCCCTTCAATTAGGTGAAGCTGGGGCAAAAGTTTATGCTACTGGACGTGATTCAACAAAAAGTTTATCTAACTTTCAAAATGATTTACCATCATTAGAAAAAACTATTAATGATATTAATGAAAGAGGTGGTAAAGGTGTTGCTGTTTATGTTGACCATAATAATATGAATGAGGTAAAAAATCTTTTTGAAAAAGTTGGTAATGAAAACAATGGTCAATTGGATATTTTAATTAATAATGCTTATTCAGGTGTAACAGCTATTGTTGAAAATACTGGAAAAAAATTTTGGGAATGTAAACCAGAAATATGGGATGAAATTAATAATGTTGGATTGAGAAGTCATTATTTTGCCTCAGTTTATGGATCCAGATTTATGGTTAATAATAGAGATGGTCTTATAGTAAATATAAGTTCTTCTGGTGGTTTAAAATATTTTTTTAATGTTCCATATGGTATTGGTAAATCAGCAATGGATAGAATGGCAGTTGATATGGCAGTTGAATTAAAACCATATAATGTAACAATGATTTCATTATGGCCTGGTGCAGTAAAAACAGAATTGTCTATGAAAGCTCTTGATTCAGATTTATTTGGAGATAGTACTGTTGATGGTATTGATATTAAAGAAATGATTAAACAAGGAGAAAGTATTGAATTTCCAGGAAAATGTATTGTATCATTATATAATGATCCTAAAAGAATTAAGAAAAGTGGAAAAATTCATCTTACTTCCGATTTAGGATATACATATGGTTTAAAAGATATTGATGGAAGAGATATTTTAGGTATTAGAAATACTTCTTTTCTTATAAAATTAGCTGGATATCCACGTGTTGCAGGATATATTCCAAGATGGGTAAAAATTCCTGGACCATTTATTTCTGGTGTTTTTAGTAATCTTTAAAAACCATAATTTATCAAATAGTTGAATATATCTTAATTTTTTTATTCAAAATAATATAGGTATATAATATAAAATAAAAAAAATTACAAACAAAAAAGTATATTTTATTGAAAAATAATTAGTTAATGTTGTATGATTTTCAGTATCTAATATTGAATCTTTATCACCATTACATAATGGATAATCACAAATACATCTTGAAATAAATTGTGAACCAAAAGGTATTTGATAACATTCTGTAGGTTCATCATCATTTGAACATGTTTTAATTACAATTTTTCTATTAGTATCTAATGATGCTGTTTCAGTTCTAACACACAATTTTCCTTCACATTCTCCTTCATTACAATTTCCCGTATCAGAGTTACAATCATAACAATTTATAGTAAGTATACCTAAAATAAATTAAAAAAATTTTTTTTATTTAAAAAAATATATTACAAACCTGTCCATATAGTAGTATTAAAAATAATTCTAAAAATATTATATATCTTCATTTAAGTTCTTTTTTTTTTTAAATTCAATCTAACTTCCTACACACCAAGCTCTCAAATAATAATAATAAAATAAAACATACAGACAAACTTCAACTTATTAGGTTATTACTTCTTCTTCAAAAATAAAATCTAAAAGGGCGAGTTATGAATATAAAATAGGAGCAATTGAGTTCTTTAACTAATAATAATAATAATAATAATAAAATATTCTCTGAGATAAAGTTTTGAAGACAGGAAAATGGTAGAGAGAAATTCAATTGTTATTGGAAGAGAAGATTTATAATAAAAGTATGAATCTGGATTGCCTTTATATGTATAAAATATTACTAATAAACTTTAGAAATTTTTGAATTTAAAATAGTTTTTTTTTAATGTAATAGAAATCATAAATTAATATTATATATAAATTTATAGTTGATAAAAAGCATTAAGTAATTAAATAAAATTATTCTTTCATCTAGAGGAATAATAAAAACCTATCTATTTAACAGAAAATTTAAGAATTGTTGGGATCTAATAATGAAAAATATAGTGTAATGTTAATGCTTATTGAGATTATTAATGATATTTGTTAATTTAAAATTATCTTAATTTGTCATTAATAATGTCTTTCGTAAATGTCATTCACTTGGTTAAAGGTTAAATGTGGGATTACAAGAGTTTTAAGTTTTTTAATTTCCCTTAATATTATTGAAAAATAAATTATTTTCTCACTCTTAATATCTTTTAAGATGTTATTGAATTAAAACTCTATTACCCATCTAATAATATCCAAAATTCTTATCACATTTTTATTGGAAATGTCAGAGCAATTTAAAACATTTCCTCTAAGTATTTTCTTAGTACATATTTTTTAAAAAGAAATAATCAAACAATATTATCAAAACAAATTATTGAGATTTATTACTTTATTTTGCTTATATAATAGATAAAATATTCTGATAAAAAATACTACATAAACAACATCCTACTTTTAACCTTTTGTAAAATATTTCTTCTTATCAACAAACAAAATATCTTGAAATAATAAACATAAGATGTATAAAAATGTATTATTTAAAAATTAAAATTAATAAAACATTAATGTGTAAAAGTAATAAAAAATATTTATAAACAAAATTAAAATATAATTTTTTTAATTTATTCATTCATTATTATATTGATAAAATTATTAAAAACTACAAATATATTTTTATTTATTAAAAAACTTAGAAATTTACAATAATTCAAAAATATTAAATCAAACTTAAAAAAATTAATTTAATGGAAATATTTTATAATTTATACTATTAAAAAACAAAGTTAATATAACTAATAAAAACATATATATCAATATAAAAAAAAAATATTTATTACTTTTTATTTTTTATAGTTTTTATATAGAAAAATAATTCAATTGATATATTACCATGATACAATATATTGTTTTAAATCATTAAGGACCGATAAAACTATATATATTTATATGATTCTTTTTTTCATTGATTAAAAACACATAATCATTTAGTGTAAAAAATTTTTTTTATCAACTTTAAAAATGAATATTTCATTTGAACTTAATAAACAATTAATTAGTTAAAATTGTATTTATAATAATATTATAAAAAGATAATAAGATAACATATTTATAATATATATATATATAAGATAATATAAAAAAAGATAAAAATCTTATTTTAGCATTCTTTACAATAAGGATTAATAAATTTTAGTTGATTTCAATTGTTAAAAAGAAATTTTAATGTAAAATATTTTAAAATATTTTAAAATGGTATAAATTAAATTTCCAATTTACTATATTAAAGTTGTTAAACTTACTTTTTATCAATAATAAAATTTTCGTGATTTTATTTTTCAATTACTTTTAAAATTTCATTAAAAAAAAGAAATAGTAATTTACGATAAAATATAATATTTAGAATTTTTTGTTGGTTCAATAACAAAAGGAAGAATGAAAATTAGTCAAACGTCAAAAAAATGAAGTAATTTACATTAAAGTATTTTTTAATAACATTTTCCTTTAACGGACTCAATAACATTTTAAAAAAAGTAATAGAAAAAATTCAATTTAACATTTCTTTATTATAAACATATTTTTTTCTTAACAATAATACTTAAGCACTAAATAATTACAAATAAAAATAATACTTTTTCATTTCTTTTATTTTAAAAAATTTTTCAACACACAGAAACATTTTTATCATATTAAAAATAATTTCTAAAATATTTATATTTACAATTCAAAATATAACATTTGTTTTACTCAAATTGTTTGAAAACATTCTATTTTAAGTTGTTTGATAAATTTAATAATAAATTTAAAAAATAATTTCTTAATTTCTTAATGATAACTTTCATCATTTGTTGAAATAATAATTTTTTTTAATAATATTGTGTCATGATAAACAAACATATTTTTTTGACACATTTTCTTACTTTTTTGACATTATTTTATTTATCTTAATATTGGTATTATAGAAAGAAAAAATTTTTATTTATCATTTTTCTTTTTGTCAAAATCATTCAATTAATTTATTTTGGTAGTTATATTCTTTAACTTTAGTATAAAAAATGAAGGTATAAAAGTTGAGAAAAAAATTGTTTAATAAAAAACAATTATTTTTTTAATTCACAGTAAAAAATAATTTTAAAAACAATATTTTCAATATCACTATGATGAGAATACAATTGGACTTTATATGTTAAAAATGCTAAATATAAAATGTAAAACATCAAAAACAATTTTCAAAAACTCTTAATAACAACTAAAAAAAATTCAAATTATTTTAAATTTAATTAAAATATAAACAACAACAATATTTTTATTGGAAATAATATTTATCAGAAAAAAATTACTTTTACGTATCTCTAAAAGTTATACATATATATAAAATTATTTTTTACTTTTTTCATAAATCAAATTTTAAAATTAACATTTCTTTCATTATTTAAATACATCTTTATTTCATATTCTTAAATAAAACATAAACTACATAATCATTTAATAAATATTTTTTTTATCATGATTTTAAAGATTATTTAATATCTCAAAAATTACAGTAGTATTATAAATCAAAATAATGGCATATTGTAAGATAAAAAATTTCCAATATAATTAAAATTTTCATATTGATTGAAAATGACGAAAAATACCTCAATTGGATATCTGATTCAAAAGTTTACACAATTAATGAAAGTATTTTTTTTAATTTTCCAAAGTGTTTCTATTTTTTATCACTTTTTTCAAACAATTTTTTTTACTTATTTTATGTGTAAAAATCACATTTACATATGATTCTATTTTTGATAAATCTTCAAAATACAGTTTTTAAAATTTTCCCTAATAGTTAGTTTTTAAATGTTTTTATTAAATTATTTAACTTCACATACTTTATATTGATTGTCTTTTTCAACAAATACAAATTTTTAATATATTTCTTTGAATTTAATTGAAAATTTTTATTTTCTTTAATTATTTTATTACAAAAAAGGTTAAAAATAAGATTATTATATAAAATTATAATATGATGTGTTTGAAAGTCTTATATACAATTTTATTATACCAATTTTCAAAATCCCTATTTTAAACAAAATTGTTAACATTCTTTTAACATGCCTTACATTTATACAATTTTTTTACAATGGAATTTCTAAAAATAGGTTATTATTATTAAAATCGTTTTATCAACAAAATAGGTATAATATTTAATTAAAAAAATAAAAATTAACTTTTTTGAAGTTAATAAATTAACGTTATATATAAGTATAAATTTTGTTGTTTTTATAAACCTAAGAATGTTTTTTTAAAATTACAATTATTAAAAATTTTTTTCAACTTTAATTTTGTCTATGTATTATTAAAGATTATGGTCAAAAGAAGAAATTTACTTGAGAAAACAAAATTATTAGGACAAAAATACATCCAAAATTCTTATCCTTCCTCTTTATGCATATGTAGTTTATTTAACAAGGTCCTTTAACGAAAGTATATTGGAATTAGGTTTATATGCGTTGTTTTTTATTCCTAAACTATGGTACATATTTATAAGAATTCCGACACCAGTTCTCAAAAATGTTCAGATACAACCTTACCAAGAAGTGGAGATGAGGAAATTGACGATCAAATAGATGTTGAAGCTGTTGAAGAAAATGCTCATAGTATTACTTGCAGGTAATTTACTATAAAATTCTATCCATATCCTTAAATTAAAATATAAATATTTAAATGATAAGCTTTATAGCTTAATTTAAAATTTATTTCTAAAACTTTGGTACAGTCGCGCCGAAGTAAAAATGCGGCCGATTCCGTAGCGCCGTAGTTTACTGGTTTTTTTAATGAACTAATGAATTACGGTCCGTCCTAATTTTAGGGAACAAATCAACAATGATTATGGTTCAAACGGAAGTGAAATTAAGGAAGAACAAAATATTCAAATCTATGAGATAAGTGAAGTACCTGAAGGGCAGTTAGTTGAGCAAAGTTTAGTTTTAGGCCAGGAAGTTCTTACACTTCATATAAAAATTGTAGATGGTAAAAGAGTTGTATATATTCCAAATAAACCAGAAAAATTACCATATGATGATTACTTAACATTATTAAGAACAGCAGAACAAACTCCTGATATGATTTGTCGTGATCCTCCTTATATTCATTTAGAAGGAGGTTGCATTGTATTATATGATTGTTCAGATATTGATAAAGAAGGTGTTTTAACAGATGCCGATGTTAGAAGCACTCTGAGAATTGATGGATACCGTTGGTCATGTTCACGTGGAACTAGAAGTCTTTGTAATGGATTAAAAAGAGGATATGTAAATTTATATAGTCCAGAAAATAGAGGAGGTGATGAATGTTTCAGTCGTTATGAAATATGGGATCATGATAAACCAAATGGTATTGTTCTTTTTCATTATGTTGGAAATCATAAAAAAGCTCTTGAAATTGCTCAAACAATGCCTCATCGAAATAGTAAGAAGGCAAAACCATTTTTAAGGACTCAACCACGTGTACTACGTAAGATAGCACGTAGTTTCTCTTCTGTTGTTCGCCCTGATGAACTATATAAAATGATTGGAAATGAAGAACATGGAAATGGTGATGAATTAGGTAATTCTTTACGTGGTGTACAGCAAGTTAAAAATGTAATAAGATATTTTAAAAAAAAAGCAAGATTAACACAAGATGGTGTTTATAATATTTATATTATGGAGCAATTATTAAAATACAGAAATAAATCAAGTTTTGTACATGAAATTGTACTTCCAAGCGTAAACATAACATTATTATGTTCACCTTTACTTTCAGAATTTACAACATGTCATAGAATGTCAAATGTTAAAACTTCACGATTAGTATATGAAAGAATACCTGGTGTAGGATCATTTAAAATGTCAGTTTTATCATTTAAACATCCATTCTTTGTTGATGAACCTTTGATTCCTCTTGGATTTCGATTATACGAAAATGAAAATGAACATGGTCATGCTCAATTTTTGAGAAGAATTTTAATTGAAATACCTGCAGTAGAGGAATTTAATAAATTATTAATTAATGATTTTGAATTTAATTTTGAATCAGATGTTCCACATTTAAAAGTTTTAAAATCGTGGAAAAGTTTAAAGATGTTAACATTTATGGAACTTGGTGTTGAGAAAGGTTCAGAATTTGAAGAAACAACAACTCATATTCTTGAAAGGCTTCTAGGATGTGAAAGTGCAGAAGCTATAAGTAACGAGTGGGTTATGTTAAAAGAATCAATGTCAATAAAAAATTGGGAACATGATGTTAAAATTTTTGAAGAAATAATTATCCCACAATTAATGCAATATTATGCTATATATGGAGGAAAAGTTGTAAATATTGATTGCACAGAAGTTCATGATTTATTACTAAAACCTCCAAGTTTATCAGAGTATCTTCATGAAATGTATAATGGTCAGGAATTACCTTTAGATATCAATATGTTATGTTTATTTTATTTTTGTAATGCATATATTAAAGAAGTATCAAGTAGTTATCAACAAAATGGTGTACTACAATTAAATCCCATCTTTGATGAAGTGTTAGCCAGTGGAGATTTAATGGAAGAAGCTCCATATTATGTTCCTATAGCAAGTATTGTTGATTCAGTTTATAGAGATGCATCAAATCCAACTACATTTTTGGAAGGTACACCATGGGCTACCAATAGATCTGAACTTTTGGATAATGATCCGGATTATGCTTTTCATAAAAATATAGCTACTGATAGTATAGCTCAACAAATAGTTGATGACAAATGTATTACAATAATTTCACCAGGTCAATTTCAAGTTACGTATAGAGATGAAGTGTCTGTTGTAAACATGGGATTGACAAAATCAAAACTAAAATTTTCATGCACTTGCCCATCTTCTGGTGTATGTGTTCATACTAAGGCAGTTAAAGTTCTTCTTAATGTAGTTGGCCATACAGATGACAAAGAACCTAGTATTGAAGAAGAAAGAAAACGAAATTCATCAAATCTTGATAACACTCAGATGTATACCAAAAAACGACGAATGCTTAAATAAATTTTAATAATCATGATTTTTAATGTTTGTAAACATTTTAATTTTTATATTATAACTTGTTTGATCAAAAAAAATATTTCCTCTAACGTATTTCTAGTTTTTATCTTGAACCGAAGTTTTGGGTGGGAAAAGGATAGCTTAATGCTCAGCTTTTTATTTACAAAAATATAGCAATTACTTGTATTTATTAAAAATTGTCATGTATCAGACAAGTCTTGTACTTGAAAGATCTCTTTTTTTTTTACTTTTAACAGTATACTAAAATTTTGTCTATCTAAGGTTATACTTTTGGAGAAATGTTCACGTTTTAATTTAAAATGATTACATTTAAAAGTAAATTATTTTTATTTCAAAGTCTGTGTGGTATTGACAATCTCAATATGTATTCGTTTTTTTTTTGTTGTTGATATTTTTAAAAATCTTTTCTTCCATTTAAACTTTTGATTTGTTATTTTTCTAGTTGTTTTATTTTAACAATAATGCCTTGCAAAAAAAAAACTATGTTAGAAGCAGAGAAGACAGCAGAAAAGATAGAAAAAATTAAGGTAACTTCTCAAGAGTCAGCTTCAAAAAATTCTAAAAAGAAAAATTTAACTAATGCTAGTGGTAAAAAAAAAAATGGTGAAACAACTTTGAAGGAAAAAAAAGATAGTAATAATTCTAATAAAATAGAGGAAAAAACTGAGGCTATTGAAAGACCACCACCTTCTAAGCGTGGTAGGAGAGGTTCACCAGATGATGAAAGTGATGGAAACATTAAAAAAGTCAAATTTTCAACACCTCCACCAGAGGTATATGAAATAACTCCACGACCTACACCTAATAAGTCAACACAAAAAACTAAAGCACCTAGATGTCCTCTTGAAAATTACATTAATACTGTTATAGGAGACCTCGTTTTAACGTGTGGGACTGGTGAACAGATTGGGCATGGGCAAAGAAATACCACACGAAAACCTCGTGGTATTATGGGTACACTTCCGAAAGATATAATTGATATTGCTGCTGGTGGTGTTCATTCAGTTTTATTAACTGAAAATGGTGATGTTTATAGTTGTGGAATTAATGAAAAGGGTACTATACCTCTTAAGGATAGACCTGATGACGATTGTATAACTGAATTTACAAAAATTGAGTATGATGAAGATGTTACTATTTTAGGGAAGGTAAATTTTTTTAAATTATATTATATATACAATTATAATTTTTTTTTAGTTTGTTGCTATTGATGCTGGTGCTTCATTTTCAGCAGCAGTTACGGAGTTTGGAAGTGTAGTTATATGGGGAGATCTCCGTGATGCTGGAGGTGAGATGAATGATCATGGAGTATTTGAAGATCTTCGTGAAGGAATTAAGATACTTATTGATGCTAGAAAAGGTCATAAAATTGTTAAGATTGCTGCAGGGGAAAATCACCTTGTTTGTCTTTCTGATCAAGGGGAATTATTTACATTTGGTGATCTTTCCAAAGGACAATTGGGAAGAGTAAGTGGTAAATACTCAAGTCGTAAAGGGGCTTTTTATGGGGATAATTCTGGGGACAAATTGAAGGTACCAAATATTTTAAACAAAGGTAAAGTTGTCGTTTTTGTAAACGTTTTTGCTGGTGGATATTGGACGATGGCTGTTTCCAAAGAAGGTGATGTTTATGTTGCCGGTTTGAATAATTTTGACCAACTTGGATTTCCGGCGCCAGAAAATGATGAAGAAGATAATAGAATCTCATCATTTAAGAAATCTCCCGTTTTTGCTAAAGAGGGATTAAAAATAACACATGCTTGTGGAGCACAGCATATTATTGTAAGATATGATAATGGAGAGGTTTATTCTATTGGAAGGAATATTGATAATGCCTTAGGACTTGGTACTTGGAAAGGTAAAGATGACAATGAAAATTGGAAGTCTTGTAAACTTAACAAAATTCCATTTGATGTTAAGATTGCTGGTGCAACTGCTGGTCTTGGATGTTCAATTGTTTGGGATGATGATGGAAATTCTTGGTCATGGGGAGCTGATACATCAGGTCAACTTGGTTTAGGCATATCTGAAGATGATGATGACAAAATGGTACCTGAGCCAAAGAAAATTTCATCAAAACATTTAGAAGGAAAAAGGATCTTCAAGGTTTCTATTGCAGATAATCATTCAGTGTTCCTAGCATGTGATTTAGAGTAGAATAATTTTTTTAATCTGTGTTTATACTTGTATTTATATTAATTTTAAGCTGTAGTTTATTAATTTTTTTTTTTTTATGTTATTTCATCATTAAAATTTTCCTTCGATTTTTAAATATATGTTATTAGGAAGGTAAAATATTTTTAGAACTATAATGGTTACAAGGGTATTATTTTATAAATTATCTAGTCACAGTGAGTAGATTTCTCTATCTAATAGTGCATTTAAACGTATATTTTTAAAAACGTCCTTTTGATAACTAGAGTACATATATTTTATTAAGAATTAAGATTGGTGTTATCATAAATGTAAAATATTATATTTTTAATTGCCATTAATGTTTAAATTAATATTATATTGAAAAAGATTTTTATATGAAAGAATATTTAAAAAAAATTATATTTGTTTATTACAATTAATTACTATGTAATTTAATTGTTAATATTTATACAGTCAAAAAATTATTTTCATATTTCTGTTGTGTTGGCAATTGTAATTAAATATAGTTTACAAATATAAAATTTATATAAAACATAAACTCTATCTTAAAAATATTTTGATAGATTAATAAAATATCGTTATCCACTTCGACTTTTCTCTTATCTAGATCATATTTAATTTTTATAAAATAGTCATTTCATGAATTACATTTAAACTATATCATTATTATTTTTTCTGTAAAATTAGAAATAATCTTCTTGTTCACTATCACTACTAGTTTTACTTTAATTTAAAACAAATCACTGAAATTTTGTTGTTTAATAAGCTAAAAAATGAATATATAGATACTGACAAATTATATACTTATTCACATACACATTATTTTCTCATTTATTTTCAGTGCAAAAATAGATTTTTTCATTTTCTGACATTTGGTTGCGATAACGTCTATGAAGAAGACGCTATTTATTAAAGAATATATATATGTACACAAACATATTAAAGGCGTTAGATCGTTATATGAGACAATTTTCATTGTATTATTAATATTTTGTTTGATGATAACGATAAAAACAATTTAAACATGTATAATATTTCAAATTTACGAGTATAATGCCTATTTTTATATGTTAAAATAGGTTTTAAATATATAAAAATTTAATTTTATTTATAAATTAGTTTATATAAAAAAAATTAAAATGAGAAATAAATTTATAACACTAATTATCATTAAATATTAAATGCTATTTAAATGACAAAAGCCAAGTTAATATTATCCTATAATCAATGGCAATTTCTTGTATACGTGTAATGAGAGTAGTTTGTTTAATGTAATTTAAAATATTTTTTGAAAAAAAAATCTTGTTTTAATTAAAATTTATTATTACCTTTGTATTATAAAAAATTTATTAATATTTTTTTTAATAAACATTTTATTGTTTTTATCTATTTATAAATTACATTCTCAGACAATAGGAAAATTTGTTTGGATATTTAGGTACCATACTAGTTCCTACAACGGTAATTTTGAAAATATTTCTTTTATATTATGCAAGTGTTCCCAATTATCTGTTTTTAAGTAAACATTTAAATTGTTTATGTAATCAAAAATGTCACAAAGTAAGTTTTTTTATTGTCTTGCTTAATTGATTAATCAATTTTGTTTTTTATTTTTTCATTATTTTTGTAGGGAGAAAGGTACCAGAAGGAACGTTATGCCTGGTTTGTGGAGATAAAGCTACTGGATATCATTATGGAGTTGCTAGTTGTAATGGATGGTATTGAAAATATTAATTATCATTTATTTTTATAATCTTTTTTTTTCTAGTAAAACTTTTTTTCGAAGGACAATTGTAACGTCACAGAAATTTGTATGTCAATATAATGGTGAATGTGATATTAATAAGAGTATGTTAGTAATAGTTTAAAATTTTTTAAAATATATATATATATTTTTTTTATCTAAGATGTTAGATGTGCTTGCCGCCATTGTCGCTTTAATAAATGTATCGCTGTAGGAATGGATGTTAATGCCATACAAAATGATAGGGATAAATTAGTAGGAACTAAAAAAATATCTGATGTAGAACCTTCAAAAATAAATAATAAAGGAAATTTAGTTAATATAATCAATGATGGATTTGATATGTCATTTGGTAATGAGGTATTTCAAAGTCCAGATTCATCTACTGAAGGTATTTGTAGTGATAATATTTTACAACTTGAAGAAATTGAAGATATGTGTAATAAATTGAGAAGTAAGGCATTTCCTGACAAGTCAACTGCTAAAGAAATTTTAAAAAAAAATACATTACTGTATGCTCTAGATACTCTTGATGAAGATACTGAAACATTTTTTAAAAAGTTATATCCTGCCTCAATGAATGATGTTCGTTTTTGGAATATTCGTGAATTAAGAATATGTTTAGAATGGGTTAAATTATTTAATGAATTTAATATACTTCATGAGCATGATAAATTTGCTTTATTACACAATTTTTCATTTACTTTTAATATTCTTAATAGGGTTTATTATTCTCTTCATGATGATCCAGATAGAATAATTTATCCAAATGGTGCTTATATATTAAGGAGTCCTCAAGTTGGTATTATGATACCTGGATGTAGATCTATCTATCATAGGCAGATGGATGAAATTATGAATCCATTAAGAAAATTAAAAGTTGATTTAAAAGAATTTTCTACCTTTAAATATATATTATTTTTTAATCCGAGTAAGATAATTTTAAATTCGTTATGATAATTTTTAGATGCTCCTGATTTAAGTTCTCATGCCAAAGAGATTGTTGAAGGGACAAGAGATACATATGTTAAAGATTTATATAATTATATGATAAAAAAAAATGGTGTTGCTGAGGGTGGAATGAGATATGCAAAATTATTTTTAATGACTAATTCTATTCAACAAATTATTGCTCAAAATGAAGAAAATATGCAGGTTATGGATGTATTTGGTCATTTTTGGACCATAGATAGTTTTGTCAGGGAATTAACAATGAAACAAAAATCATAAATAAAATCCAACAAAAACTCAAAATTTTAAAATATTTATAATATTATTTAGTATAAAATTTAGTTTCGTTTTTTTAATATATTAAAATAGAACAATTTCTTTAAATATATATATAGGCGAGAAATTAGAATAATAAATTTTTTTTTATATTTTAAAAACTGTTGATAGGTATAATGAAGTTGCTGTTAACAGAAAGTATTATTATTTTAAATATAAAAATTACATTTTTACATAGATTCTATACATTTGAAAAATAAATATCAGCTGTAACTAATGATTATTTTTTGAGTGTAGGAAATATTTAAAAAAAAATTTAACTTTTATAGAGTAATTGGAAAAAATAGAACTAAAACATTTATTATAGATCAGATTTTTTTAAGAAAATTATTAAACCTAATCTCATATTTATATTACTTTAACTAAAAAGTTATATTTTAAGAAAATTTCAAAATCAAACCTCATAAGTTAAATAAATAAGCATTTAAAACTATAAAACTAAATACGCAAACCTTCTTCAAACGTTTGAACTGTAGTTCACATTGAAAATGTTTTATAAATTCAAACCCTTATTATGATATGATACTTGATATTTTTACGTGCTAAATTAATTGCTATTATCTCTTTTATCACAATAACTATTGAAGATATAAAAATAGTTAGAATGTTTAGTATATGTAAAAACTAATTAGTAATGGAAACTAGAAAGCAACTTGTTTTTATCTTTATTTCGAAGTGGGATACAACAGAAGGTGGAAATTTTTTCTAAATATTCATTGTTACCGACATTTTATATATTGGCTGAAACCTATCAGATTATCATAGAGCTAGTTTCATTCGATTTCTCTTTAAAAGTTTGTCTAGAATAAATTATCTCCGTAAAAATATTACCAATATTTTCCAAGATTACAATTGATTCAAATATTTACAATTTGGCCTCCAGTATAAGTACTAAAAAAATAATTTTTTTTAGAATTTTATAATGAAATTGTGCTTATTTGATAGCTCTTGAAAAATGGTAAATTTTAAATATAATCAAGGCTATATCAAAAGTAAAACTTAATGAGTTCTAAGGAGTCAAAGTTAGAGGCGAAAATGGGGAATATTTTTTAATAAAATCCGACTTCCATAATGCAATAAAAAATATTAAAATAAAAACAACTATTCTAAATCATTTTTTTATAAAACGTCAATTGAAACTAGTCTCATCTTTGTATCTCTTCTTAAAATCAAGATATGTTGAAAAATGTACTTTGAAAAAGTTTCAAGAGCGAGACTTATAACTCAAGAAAATGGGCTCCTAGAAGCAGGAGACTAGATGCGCTGAACTTTTTAAAACTTTTGAGTTATAGTCTACGTTGAAAATATTTTCTAAATTTCAACTGTTCTTGAGGTACGATCTTTTGTATATTTGCGAGCCTAATTTTTGTCATCATTTTTTATATCTCACTAACAGTTTAAGAGATAGAAATTATTTATTGTAAATTATCATCAAGTATATTATTTTTACCATAAATTTTATGTTTTATATTACTTTTTATTACAGAAATCTTATATTTGACAAAATAGAATATATTAACAATATATTGGAATATGACATTCTTCTTAATAAGCGAATATAAATGATTGACGATAGAGAAACAAGAAATAATAATATAATAGTTAAGAATATGCTAGAGCTATCTTGTTGAATTTATTTAGAAAAAGAAAACTATAAATTCAAAAATAATGATGGAGAGATGGATTATGTATTTTTTTGTACTTTTTAAAATACACAAAAAAAAACTAAAAATGTATGATATCTTATTAAATATAAAGTTTGTCTTCATATATAAATTTTAATAATAGAAGCTGAGTTAACACAAATTTATATTCTATTGGTAAGTACGTATAAATAACGTGATTATTTTAATTTTAAAATGAATATTTATAATATTTACTTGTTTTAAAACTGAAATCAACTTTTTTTTTACAAAATTTTAACAATACATTTCATTTTAATATGGAATGTTTTATAACTTAGTGGTACAATAATTGATATAAAAATAAAATTATACGATATTATTGTTGATTTTTTATAAAATGTTTGAAAAAAAATCTATTTCGACGTTTTATATACCATAGTAAACCAAGAAGAACAACAAATTGTATAAGATTAAGCATAAAAAGGAGACGAATAATTTTCCATGGATCTAATTCTCTTACTTTTTCAATATTTTCTTTATCATTGATTGACAATAATGACATATTTTGAATATCTTGAAGTAAGTCTATAAATAAAAATTTAAAATATATTATTTTAATAATATAAAAAATAAACTTGCTTATTTCATTATAATCATTTAAATCTTTTATTTCTATACTATTTGAATTTTCAGTTCTATTTTTATTGAATGTTTTGGTCCATTCTTTTGGTTCAATTGGTCTCCACATTAATTTGTTAAAAATAAAATATTAGTTTATTAGTATTATTTTAAAATTATATATATGTAAAATTCATTACTTATTACTTTGTTCATTATATTATTTATATAAGCTAGTTTATCTTTTTAGTTATTGATGATTTACATTCTTCTATACTTCTTTTCTTTAATAAATATCAAGAAATTTAATACACTCATATTGAAACATTATGCAATTTAAATGCTCTTACTAGTAAAATATATTTATTATATTGAAAAAAGATTATTATATAAAAAAAAGAAACTAAAACTTTGAATAACATTATATGGTGAAAGTAAAAAAATTTTAAGTATAAGAATTTTAAATTTTTTAAACTAGATAAATTTTCTATTTTTATTGATAGGGATTTTGTTGGTAATTATTATTGTAATTATTTGTATCATTAACAGGATTATCCCATGCTGAAGTAAAAGGATTCGCATTTCCAGGAATATAATTATAATTTCCTTCATTTAGAACAGAATGTGGTTGTTGTATTGTTTGAATATTAGAAGGATAATTAATATTAGAATTTATAGCTGTCATTGGATATGAATTTATAGATTGATTATTGTTAATTGTATTAGAAGTTCCATAATTTTGTATAGTATTGTTATTATTTGTAGGATGGGAAGATTGATTAATTGCATTCCATGGTTCTTCTTCTGGTTTTGGTTCAGCCCAATATTGTAATTCTCCAGAAGCATAAACACCATAAAATGTTATTCCAGTAAAATGTATTAAACTAGCTAAAAGAAAAACTTTAACCCAACCATGTGATCCATGTTCTGTAAAACTTTCTGTAACAAATGGACAAATTAATCCAGCTAATGTTCCTATTCCATTAGAAAATCCCATTAAAATAGCAGCATAACGTGGAGCAATATCTAAATGATTAACATTAAAACCAGATATTGCAAATCCAGAACAACCAACAGCTAATATTAAACATAATATAGCAATTGTTTCTGATTTTGTATATGCTACAAATAGCATAAAAAATGCCTCACCACCAAATCCACCACAATTAAATATTTTTCTTACAGCTGTTGTAGAAAGAATTTTATGTGATCTTAAATAATCAGCTAATTGACCACCCAATAAAACAACAATACCCATTACAGCATGTGGTAATGCTGCAACAAGTCCACTATCATTAATTCGCATATCAAATACATCTTTCATATATGATAATTGATTTTGTAAAAGAAGATAAAATGTCCATGATCTAGCAAAATTAGCAACTATAATAGCATATACTGGTTTTGATGTTAAAATATCTTTCCATGGAATTGTTGAAAATGTTGGATGTGTATGTGAAACAGGACCAATAGCATTAATAATTAAATTTTTTTCTTCTTCTGTTATTGTTGGATGAAATGCTGGTTCTTCAAATGTCATTGTAAACCAAAAAATAGACCATATAACTCCAGCAACACCATATACATAAAATGGTGTTGACCAATCTATATATGATACTAAAAATGCACTTACTGGTAAACCTAATACTGCACCAGCATATGAACCAGTAAATGCTGTTGTTGCTAATTTAGATCTTTCATATGGTGGTGCCCAATTTTTCCAACAACCATGCATTGCTGGATATGATACACCTTGTACAAGACCTTGTAATATTTGAATAGTAGCAACAAGTGTATCAGAATGTGAATTAAAAGCAAATGGTAAAAAAATATTAAAAAAAGATGCCATTCCAATTGCTATACCAAATAATTTATTAGGAGCAAATTTAGTTGCTAAAAATCCTGCTGGTACTTGTGTAACTAAATATCCATAAAAAAATGACGATTCCATAACTCCTAATTCATTTATTGTCCAATTAAATTCTTTTACCTGAAAATATTTAATAAATAAATAATAAATTTATTAAAGTTACATGATGATTTCCCCATGGATCTGTATAATTTTTAGCCATCCTATTTTTAGCAGCACCAAAATTACACCTAATTCCAAAAACTATTAAAAATCCAATATTTGATAAAAGTGCTAATTGCCATCGTTTTGAAATTTTAACACAACTAGTCTTTTCCATAGCTTCTAATATAAAATTACTATGAATTTGTAATGGATTATTTTTTACATTTTCACTTTGTTTATATCTATTACTTTTCAATGAATCTAAAGGATTTTTTACATCTTTTAACAGATTTTTTGAACTATCTACAAATTTAGATTGTACTCCAGAAAAGGTAGTTGGAATTTGAGAAACCATTTTATTTCTAAAAGTAAATTATACATTCAATAACGTATATAGTTTCACAATTTTCAAAAAGTAAATAAGTATTAAAATATATAAAAATAATATACCTTTTAATATTAAAATTTTATGGTGAATTTTATTAATTTATTTAAAGTACTAAAGTGCATAAGAAAATAAGGAAAAAAAAATATAATTAATAATTTTATATTAAATTAATTAACTTTTATATCACCTGAAAAATTATATTATATTTGATGGTGTTTATAATTATTTCTTGAAAATTTATTTATATATTTTAAATTGTGGTTCATTTAATATAAAATTTATTATATTTAAAAATATATATAAAATGAATATATTTATATGTACTAAAATAAAAAAGAATACTGTATGTGTCTGCCTATTAGCTTAAAAAAGTTATACCTACTGATTTTTAAGCAAGAAATAGAATTATATATGGGATGTTAATTAGAGTAAGGATAGGAAAGTTAATGGGTGTAACAATTATGTTACAAACGGAATTTAAATAAATATATATATATATTTTTTTTTAAATAAAAAAATATTTCTAATTTATGTTTAATAAACAAATAACTAGACATACATTTAAAATAAAAAAAAAAAATTAAATAATTTTCTTTTTTCTTTTTTATTTTAAATAAAAATATGCATAATATAAAAACTATCCATCACACATGTTGAAGAAAAGTTACATGACTTCATATAGACAGAAAAAAAGAGTTGCTGTCAATGACAATTACATAGAATTATTAATATAAATAGGGTCGATTAAATTTTGATAAGTTGGTAGAAATAGAAACTTTAAACCATAAAAAAAAATAAGATTAAAAATAAATAAGTTTAAAAGAGTATTTAGAGGTGTCAAGAATATTTAATATCATGATAATATTTTACTAATTTTGTTGAAGCACTTTTCCTCTTCAAGTAATAAAAATGGGAAAACTAAATAAGGTTTCTAAAATGTGTAAATGATATTTGACAAAATATAGGGAATTAATATAATATATTATATCTATAGAATAATAATTTTCATGATATATTAAAAGTAGAAATGAAAATTATATAATGATGATTTATTTTAGTTAAAAATATTTAAAATTAAAATTAGAAATACTAAATTTTTTATAGAAAATAAAAATAATATTAAAATTTTCTTCAATACTTTAACAATTATACATTTTAAATATTTTTTTTTTTTATAATAGCAATTAACTTTTAACTTCAAGTCAACAAATTTACATTTATTTTGTATAGGTTTTTAAAATATATATAAAAAGCAACGTAGAAATAGTTTAAGTAGAGGTGAAACTGAATGCTTTTGTCCATTAACAATGTGGTATTTTATAAAAAGTGTGTTACTAATAAAATGGTTTTTGTTGATGAAAAAGTAAACTGAAGATTGATGAGCTTTTAACATGGATGAAAAATTGGCATTCCTAAAAGTAGACTTACATTAAAATAAATTGATAAATATATCCCGTACAATTTAAGTCAAATGGAAAATGAATGGCTTTTTTTTGTAGAAATACCTTATAAGATAAAGCTTATCTTATATAAAAATGTTATATTCCTTTTAAACATCAAATATTAAAATGAAATGATGTTTACGGATGATTGAAAAATGAAAATTAAATAATATCATATATAGCTTCTTACATATATGTATAGGTTAAATATTCATAATAAATAAAAACCATTAAAAGTTTTCAGTTTATCATGTAAATTGATATAACAAAATACCGGATATTAAAATATACGTAATGATTATAAAATTAATATTATTTAAAATTTTAATAGAATATTTTAATTTTGTAGAAATATTAAATTTTTACATGATATAAGATATTATGCTAATAAAAAAATTATATTTAAGTAAAAAAAAATAATCTTATATAATATTTAAAATGAAAGAAAATCTTTTATCATATATTTCCGTATTTATTTTTAAAACATTTTAATAAAAATTTTATTAAAAGATGTACTCATTAAATGTAAAATAATATCATGTTTTTATAATATTGAAAAAACTTTTTTTTTTCTATTTTTTTTTTGTTCTCAACAATAAATATGATTTCTAACTACAACAATTGTAATTTTTTTCTGTCTGCGTATTCTTTAATAAATTCATCCTTTTTTTTAATTTTTCTTCATTAAGTTTTTTTAAATTTTCTACTGTTATAATTCTTTGAAAGTTAGATATATAATTTCCATAATAAGATCCTATCAAAATAGTATCCTTAGATGTTCTATCAAGAATAGCATAATGAAATGGAATATCCATACGTATATTGTACTTTTTATCTTTTAATAAATTGTCATTTGTTATTGAATTATTTTTGTTTTCATTATTATTATTATTACTTTTTATACCATTTTTATTAATAAATAAAGAAGAATAATAATATAATCCATCTAAATTCGTTGAATCATAAATATTTTTAAAAGTTGCTGATTTTGTACATGAATAAAATAATGTTTTTTCACCTATAAAATTTATATTTTCTAATGAATCTACAATTGGCGAATGAATAACTGGCATTAAAATTTTACATTGACATGGTTCTATTAAATTTAATTCAATATTTATTAAGCGACAAATTTCACCAATTTTTTTAAGACCAGCACAATATCTAACACCATCTAGTGGACGAATCATAACAAATTCTAAATTTCTATTCTCTGATCCTTCAACTAATAATGGTATTGATATAATTTCAATATCATTTCCATTAATAATCCTACATTCACCTTCAAAAACAAAGAAATCTTTCATTTCATTATAACCATGAGATTTAAAATTATGTAAGCCAGCAAATGATGATTTTCCATTTTTCCATTTAGCATCAATGTTAAATATACAAACAGCAATTGCATTTGTTGAATCTTTTTTAAACTTCTCTACTAACATATTTATATCATTAATTTTTATATAAGGTTTTAAATGATTTATTATCATTTTTATATTATAATCATTTATATTATGAGAATATTCAAAAGTATTTTTTGGAGAAAAATTAAGTAATAATGATTTAAAATCGTTATTTTCATCTTCTATCTCATATTCATTATCATCACTATCATTATAAGATTTATCATTCTTTTTATCATTATCTCTTTTCTTAATAAAGAAATATATTTTTTCAAAAAAATTCTTTTTATTATTTAACATATTATTTATTTTATATATTGCAACATCATAAATATTAAATTTTTTCCTATCATTAATATTCATTACTTGTTCTAAGAATTCATCAACATTTTTTATTTTTATTATTTTATCATTTTCTAAAGATTTGTTACAAAGTTCTTTTTTTTTCATTAATGATAGTTGTAAAAGGCAAAGACTAATTATAAATGTTGGAATTGGTGTTAAAAGACTTTTGGAGCATCGTAAAAATATATGTGAAACAAAAATTGAATTGAATCTAAAAATAAATATTTTAATTAATTTTTAATTTTAACTTCTCTTACGTTGATAACCACTCTATAAAAATTATTTGACTATCTTCACAATACTTTACTTTTAATCGAGATGCTACTTTATCTCTCTCCAGTACATAATAATTTTTAAAAACGCTTTTAGAAAAATTCATATTTTCAATATTTGGTGTATATCCTTTTTTTAAAAATTTTAAAGATATACTTTTTGAATTTGGTATATTAAGCATTTTATTGTCATTATTATCATCTATATTATTTGATTTATATTTTTCAGAAGAATATAACTTTGATACAGTATTAAGTTTTTTTTTATTTAAATAAAAATTAAAAAAATTGTCATTTTGAATACTGTTATTTGATTTTTTATTAATATTCATTACTAATATTTTTTAAATAAATTATATATATTTATAATTACTACTTAAAGAAAAAGTCTATAAATAATGTTATTTTTAACATTAAAGTAATTTATCATATATTAATTATATTAATATAAAATTTTAATAATTGTATAACATAATATTATAATCTTTTATAAATAATTTAAAATATCTTTATATTCAAAAATATTTAAATATTCAATTTTGACAACTTTATAAATATCCCTATATAATATATGCATCTAGTATAAAATTAAATTATTTTAATATAAAATATTAAAATATATTTCCGTATTAATAAATAGAGTAATTTTCTTCATTTCAAATACAATTTTAGTCATAAAAAGATAAATATATATATCTATTAAAATAAAATAACCTATACATTAACAAAACTTTTTTAAGTATAAAATTATTTTTATATTTAAAATACTTATCCTTTTTGATAGATAATGATACCAACCATTAAATGTTATTTTAACATTAACAAATTATTTTTATATCTTAAGTATATTTTTCATTTCTTTAACTAAAAAAAAATGTAATGCCAAAATAAGTATACCATTAAAAATATGTAAATAAAAAAATTTTTTTTTTTTATATTTTGTAACATTTTAAATGAATTATATATACATTATATATTTTTATATTATAAATATTTTGTAGTGAAAAGAATAATGCTATGTAATATATATATATATATATATATATTTTTTTTTTTTGAATAATTTTTTATGAGAGTAAATAGTTACGGAAATAGATAGAAATATTTACATTATGATAATAATTTAATAATAATACCTTTTCATTAAACTAGATGTAAATTTTAATATGATTATAATATGAGGAAATAAAGTTTACACACATTTAAGTATCTACTGTCAAATAAACAAATATTAGATAATATTATTTTTAAGCAAACAATTCTTATATTATTGATAAATCTCTAATTATTTTTTAGAACAGATAAAAAAATTATTATATTTTATTCCACAACATATTATCTATAGATATCATTTAATTCGTATATATGCATATAGATTTGATAAAAACAAAAAAAAAATTATTTACATAACAATTTAAAAAAAAAAAACATTCATATTTTCCAATGAATAAAAATTTATATATATATTCTTCTTTTTGATAAATGCATTATTTTTTAATTTAAACTTTTAAAAAAATAACAACTAATACTATATATTTATATTTTTTTTTTTCTTATTTAATATAAAATGCTTTTTTGTGGCAATACTTTATTATAAAAAATTAAATTATGAATTATTAAAAAATAAAATATCAATCGTATATAGTAATATTATTTTTCATACATTCAAAATATAATTTAAAAAAAGATTAATGTTAAATTATCAGATTATGTTAAAATTATTTATTTTTAATATATAAAAATGTTTTTAAAATGTTATTAAAATTATTTAATAATAATATATCTTTTTAATTTACCCATACTATAGTTTTATATATTTAATTGTTTTTATGTTTTCTTTAATTTTTGTAAAATATTTATTTTTCTTATTTTAAAAATAAATGTATAGCAAATAATATATTTATTATATAGATGGTATTATTTATCATTTTGAGAGACAAAATATTCTAAAACTTTTACATAATTGTCTTATGTTTCAAAGAAATAGTTAAAATGTTTGTTATCTAAAATATAATCATTATTTAAAGCAATCTATTTCTAAGTAAAAATGTACCACTATTCAAAATTGTTCAAAAAAAAAAAACATGTAAATAGAGTCATTTTTAATTCTAAAGAATATAAACATTTTTCTATAGAACTATATTTTTCTTAATATTAATTTTATAACTTTATTTTTGATTTTAAATTTCTATAACAATTAAAATGAATATAATATAAATGTATCTATAAATTGTATCATAAATTTTTGATGTTAATTAAAATACAAATATTGAAAGATTAAAAATGTTGATTAAGAAATATTTTAAATTGTTAAAAAAAATTTTTTTATGGGAAATTATTTTAATTTAAGTTGATTTTAGTTCGTTATATTTTAAAATTCTGAATAATTTTTTTAAAACTTATATATGATATTATGATTCTCTTTTTATAATTAAAATATATAAAATAAAATATTTTCTTTATACTTTATGGTAAAAAAAAAACATTTGTTGTTATTACATAAATAATTTATTTTTCTTACAATATTATTTTATAAATAAATTTTTATTTTGACTAATAACTTTTTAATTCTATTTTTATTATAGTAAAAAAAATTTATTTTTTTTTGTGACTATTAGACATATATATATATATATTTATATCCATCATTTTTGGAGCATGATAAATATGAATACAAATATGGAGGATGTCACAGAAATAAATTTCCATCAAATAGCATATACTAGGTTGTCAAAATTTGATTACGTTTATCAGTAGAAAAGTAAGATAAATTAATAGTTAGTGGAAGTAGAAAAGCATCCAACTTTGATATAGTTAATCTTAACCAACATGGGATTGGCTTAAGTTGGAAGAAAAAAAAAATTTTTTTTTACAATTTTATCTTTATTTAACCATACAAAATAGTCAATTCTTATATATATAATACTTTTAAAAGTAAAAATCATATTTTGAAGAGATTATCTATAAAACTTATCTTTAAGCTTCATGACTTAAAATACATACTAAAATCTATTTTATGAGAATTGTTTAGACATAAAATGTACCCAATGTATACATTTTAAGATATAAATTGGGGTAACTGCTTTTATTTCTCTATATTTCCTTATATAATAATTTTATACAAAGATCTAACTATGTTAGTTTTAATTATATAGAAATATAATTGGTTTTATAGATATTATATTTGTTTACTACATCTTTTCTTTTATATTTATATTCTCAAAAACATTTCTTTTAATACTTTATTTTAATTAATAATGATGATTCATATGTATTTTTAAGTATAGCTCAATAACACTAGTTGAGAATCAATTAATTCTATTGATAAAAATAAAATTCACTTTTATTTCCTTTTTACATGATGATAATACAAGTAGACAATAAAGGCTAAAATAATAATTTTGTAATCTATTGTGACATAGTATTTTAATAATGTTTCATTACTTGAAAATTTATTATAAAATTATATTTTAATTTTTGAAATAAAATAATATTTATTAAAAGTTTATAATATATTAAAATAATTTTTTTCAATTTCTTATATAAAATTTTTTATGTAGATTTATATAACAAATAGCTTTTACTTTTATTATTTATCTTTTACGTAGGAAGTTTAAAAATTTTTATTATATTTTTTTATATCTAAATTTAGTTACATTAAAAAAAAACATCATGATATCTATTAAATTATCCTCATCAAATAGCCTTAAATAAATGAAATAAAATGAAATAAAGATTTTATTGAATGTTGGATAAATAACAAAATATATTATGATATACTATAATCCATTTTTAAAATTATGAGTTAGTTATTTTCTTTATTATTATTTTTTTTTAGATTATATTATTTAACCTTTTTAAACATATAAATCTTTAAATGATATTATAAATATTATTTATTTTAAATATCATTTGCTTCTCATAAATAATAATTATCATATTTTGTTTAAACTATGTTATAAAGAAATATAAATGCTTTTAATGATAACAACCTTCTATAAAGTGGAGGATTCATTTTGTTTCATATATAAGTATAATATAGCGTACCCAGCGGCTTTTACTATATATATATATATATATATATATATATATACGCAATTCCATATTCTTAAGCATGACTATATCATCAGTACTGTTCTTCTTTTAAAATAGAAAAATAAATGGCTAACTAATAAGAAAGGAAGCCAACATGTTAGTTTTCTTTCCCCTCATAACATTATACTTTAAATATTTTATCTCTTTTATCTCTTTTAATGTTTTAAATTTTTTTATTGTATTTTTATATGTCATAGTGTCTCTTTTATTATATACTCAATAATTTTTTTTTTTTTTTTTATTTTACAAATTATAATTTTTTTTTATTAAATCTTATACTTAAATGTATATACATTTTTTTTTTTAAATTATATATAATAATTAAAATATTTTTAGTATTAACGTCACGGGTTTGAAAAACTTATTAATACTAATGAAAAGGCACTTCTAAATATAGTATATTAAAAAAACAAAATTAATATATTTGTGAATTTTTTTTTTTTAAATTATGGGTGCAACATTATCTTCAACTTCTTCCTCTCCAACTTCTATTGATGGAAGAGAAAATTTAATAAAGCGAAATAATACATCAGCATACAATCATTTATTTGTTACACCTGGTAATTCAAAAAATAAAAATAATAATTTTTTATTTGACTCTAAAAATCGACATTTATCTCTTTCTTCATCTTCTTCTATGCTTGGTATTGCATGGAACTTTGCCAAAAAAACAACTACGGGAATTCCTAATAAAGAAAAAAGAAATATAAATAGACTATCATCCTCTAGTTCAGTGTCATCTGCTTTATCAAAATCTCATGATTCTGCTGCTTCTTTAACATTTAATTCAAGTTTTTCAATCAATTCATCAAATGATCAATTATCAGCATACTCTTCAACTGCATCAAATTCCTCTTCAGGTGATAGCGGTATTGTAATATCCAGAAAAGGAATAACATCTAATGAATCTTATCTTGAAATAGATGAAAGAAATAATAATATTTTAAATAATATATGCCCTTTAAATACTAATGAAAAATTTATTTGTACTAGAAAAAAAGAATCAATTTTGTCAAGTAGAATAATGTCTGTACCAATAAATAATATAAAAAAAGGAAGTTCCAAAGTTCGTGATCATATTTTAGCTATGACAAGATCAAAATCAACAGTCATGCGTACAGAAGAAAATGGAAATATGATTATAAATCGTGATAGTTATAATATTGAAAATAAATTTAAAAATAATTTAAAATTATCCTCAACAGTTAATGATTATGATAAAAAATTAAGTCAAAATATTGAAAATAATTTATCTAAACCATTAAAAAATGTTAATTTAACAAATAGAAATAATAATTCAAATTTATATAATACTGCAATATTTAATTTTGGTATTAAAAATGATAATAATGTTATAGATAAGACAAGAAAAAGGACAATTATACAAGCATCAACAACTGAATTATTGAAAGGTGTTTCATTATTGATAACAACTAAATGTTCTCATAAAGTACCAGATTTTTTTTCTAATCAATTAACAATGTGGTTAAGAAGTGTTGATAGATCTTTAATTGTTCAGGTATAATTAATTATTAAATAATTTAATTATTATATATTTAGGGTTGGCAAGATATTGCATTTTTAAATCCAGCTAATATGGTATTCTTTTTTATGCTTTTAAGATCAATGCTTAATGATGAAGAAACATTTCCTGTAAATAATTTAGAAGATCTTCAAATGATTGTCTTTACTTGTTTATTTATTAGTTATAGTTACATGGGTAATGAAATTAGTTATCCATTAAAACCATTCATTTCACAACAAGTAATTTTAAAACTTTTTTTTTATACCGTTTTATAATACAATATTTTAGGATCGTTCGAAATTTTGGGATATGTGTGTTCAGATAGTTAATAAATATTCTGGAGATATGCTACAATTGAATACATCAGCTACATTTTTTACTCAAGTTTTTAGTGATCTCAAAAATTTTGCAACAATTGCTAACAATTAACTTGTTATATTGCCTTTAAAACATATTTTTAAATAAAAAAAAAAAATAGAAAATAGTGATCTCATTGAAATATATTTCTACTTAAAGATATATGTAAACAAATATTTTTTAATACATTGCAGTTAAATTAATATATTTTATATAGCAGCTTAGCTTTTTTGTTAAATAAATTATTATATACAGTATTTTGTGTTTATTTATAATTTTTTTATACATATATAACTATGTACATTTTTAATTAACTTAGATATTATTTTATCATTAAATTTATTTATTAATATTATAATATTTTGTTTTCAATATACTTTATTCAAGTATATGATATCATTTTAACAATTTTCTTTAATATTTGAAAATATTACTTTCGTATTTTTTTGTAAATAAAAAATTTTAAATCTAATGAATATGAAAAATGCACTTTCGTTAATAAACTTTTATTTATGTTTATATTACATGATTTTATATAAGAACATTCTTGAGTATTAATATAGTTATTATTTTTATTTATAAAATTGATTCTTATTCAATTAAAAAAGAATACATTGTTTTTACTTTAAGTTAATAAAAAAATCTTATTATTATATACATATTTTAAGTAACTTAAAAGTTTTCTAAAAAAGTTATATCAAATTAACTGTTTTTTTTTAATATTACTTTTTAAATGATATATACATATAGTTTATCTAAATATTCGACATTTATGATTTAATATATTAATTTAAAAAATCGTATTAATTTATATAATAATATATTTTTAAACTAAAAATGAATTTTCATTTAAATATTAAATTAATTGTTTTGTAAAAATATTAATATAGTTTTAATTTATCTTATTAAAAAGCTTAGTTTACAATTTTTTTTTATCATGAATATATTAATAATCAACTATGCTATCTGTGTATGAAACTACAAATTAAATTTAAAAATATTTCTATTTTTATAATTTATATAATTATTAAGTTTGTTTTTTAAATTTTTTAGCTTTAAATGTTTATAAATCAAATTTATATGTTATACCATGTCATTAACAGAATCTTATTTTAAACAATTATTCACTTCAAAAAATTTCTATAATTAACTTTTTTTTTTAAAAAATTATTTTTTTAGTTATAAATATACGATTGAGACGATATATATAAAGGTATTAATAACATTTATAAAAAATATCTTCTTTTGATTATCAAATTATAATCTAAATACAAATTTTTTTTAACAGTTAAATTTATAAATATTAAGGGAAAAATATGTTTTATTAAAAAGACACTTTTTTTTTATTCTTTAAAATATTATCAGATAAAGTTGTAAAGGTAAAATATAATTATAATGAATTTATAAAGTAAATATATTATATTACAAATTATTAAGTAATATAAAAAAAATTTATTGTTTGATAGATTAAACTAGTCAAAATGCTTGAAATTTTATGATAAAAATATTTGTTTGGAATTTTTTTTAAAAAATTAATTAGTGTTTTTTAATCTTTTGAAACTAAGAAAAAAATTTTTAAGCATTTGAAAAGTATAAATTTATAATTTGTCATTAAAAGATTTATAAATTGTCAAATTATTATTTTCTTGAATAAAATTCAAAAGGTTTTTGTGTGTATTTCTGGGGAATATATTAATTTATTGATAAAATGTATATAAAAATATATTTTAGTTTTGTTATATAAGAAATATTGTTGATTAAAAAAAACATTGTTTTTAACTTTAATATCAAAAATTTTTTTTTCTAGTCAACTGTATTAATGAAATATTGTAAAGAAATAATTATTATAATCTTTATTTTAAGCCAAGAAAAGTTATTGGTTACAAATTTGTAAAGAAAAAAAATACTTTACCCTAATGATTATAATGTAAATTGATGTTAAAAATAAAATTACATAATTTGGTATTTTAAAAAATATTTGTTTTGTATTAGAAATTTTTTATCTCGGCAATGACAGCTCTTTAAATTTCATTGAAATCTAATATATATACATAGTTTAAAAATTTTAAATGTAATGTTTATATAGTTTGTAAGCATAAAAACGTTCATCGGTATATTATTTGTGAATATGAGCTGTTACATAATTATTGTATATCCCCCCAATTAGATATATCACAATTTTTTTTATTATTAAAGTCTAATAAATAATTTTAATTTATGATATGTTTTTATGAGATTTTGTTAATAGTAATCAAATAAGCTACATTAAAATTAAGGAACAACAACTTTTAGTTGATAATTAACATGATATTCATATATATTTTTCAATTTATTATTAATATTTTCAAAATATGGCTACTATATTATGAGAAATAAAAAATATCAAGTAAGATGTTATTTTAAATAAAAAAAATTTTTTGTTTGAAGTTTTAATCAATAATCAAAATACAGTACAAAATGAATCAAAGGCTAATCTAATATTAAACATTTAAATTTTTTTTTTAATATAAATACTAACTTTCTTTTAAAAATAATATAAATATATGTCGTTTAATATTATAAATCATCCAAATTTTCTGGTGTAAAAATAAACTTAACAGATAAATTTCTAAAAAAAAACAATAAAAATAAATATTCTTATGTTTAATGTTATTTTTAAAAATGTATCACTATAAAATATTTCTGACTATGAAAAAATTATTTTTAAAGTACAAAAAAAAATTACGGCTTAAAATAATTGATAAAACATAAAAAAAATATGATCCCATATCAAAATATTTATTTTTATTTATAAAAAATAAAAATATTATTCTTTCTTCTTATAAAAATATAAATGATGTGTACTTTCGAACAATAAATTAACAATTAAAAAAAATTTATAATACCTTTTTTTGTTATAAAAATTATATCATATAAAAGAAATTTATATAGGTAATCATGAAAATTACCTCACTTTTTCTTAAAAATTTAATAAGTTAGTTTTTGTAACTTTTCAAATTAAATTAAAGTTTCTCATAACAAAAGTCATTTTTATTTGGATTCAAAGTATTTTAGTTAAATTTTCATTTAATAAATTCTTCAAATTGATTAAATTTAATTTTTTATAATTGTAAATGTTTTATTTAAAAAAAAAAAGTTTATTAAAGTGAAATTTATATACATTATCCTGTTACCTATAGTACAATCATGTATTTTGATATTCCAATTTTTATTGTTTTTTTTTTCCTCTCTGATTTTATTACAAGACATATTCGATTACAAGGAATAAATATAATTTTTTCTAAATTTTTTAAGCTTCATTTGAATTTTATACAAAATTTGGACATCCAGAAAATAATTATGATTTATTGAAATTTTGACATAAATTTAAATTAAACATTAAAATGATTCATGAAAATTAATGGAAGTATGTTGTGAATGAATATCTCATTCACAATAAAAAAAAAGCAACATATAACAAAGACTATACTTAAAATAAATAATACATTTTTATAACATCTTGAACGTGTGGTTTAAGATCATAATAGTTTTTAAAATAAAATCTAGTCTTTTTTAATATTCTAACATTAATAAATAAATGTTTTAGTTTAGTTGTTGATTATTTCCGCTTTTTTTTCAAACATTTTCGCGACATTTTTAAGAAATAAAGTTTTAAATATCAAGAAAAATTTTTATAAATAGTAGTAATTTACAAATTATAATTTGAAAAATTATATTTTTCTTAATATTAAAATAAATTTTTATATCATTTATAATTTAAATATAATTTTTTTTATATGATATATCTAAGAAAAGTACTTGAATAATCTTTTTTGTAGTTAAGATTTTTTATAAAATGTTTATTGTTAAAATAATCGAATATTATCTTTCAAAAATATATTTTATCCCAAAGAATTATATAAATGTTATATTTTATTTTATTAGGTTATCCAATATAAAATGGACTCATTTATAAACGATCACTTTAAGCTAATATTATTTAACAATTAGTAAAGATAATATAATAATATGGATCTTATTTTATTTGTTTAAATCATCCCTATAAGTTGATAAAAATATTATGATAAAAAAATACTAAAATATTATCTTTTTTTCTTTTATTAATTTATTGTAATGCTTTGTATTGATGAATTTTGCAATATTTTCCAAAATGAGTTTAAAAGAGCAACAAGTGTTTCAAAAATTGAATGAAATACTAATAAAGTTTCTGGGAAAAATTTTGTCTGTTGTTTGACTGAAAAAAATAGCTCAAAAAAATTAGGGAGAGAAATGAAAATTTTAAAGAAAATATTGTAATAAATTGATAAAAAAACGGTAAATAAATGTTTTTTTTATCATAATTTTCTTGTCAATTTATAGAGATAAATTAGACAAATCAAATGACATATATATCAATAGATTATCTCTGCTAATTGTCAAATATGGGCAGCTAAAAATGATATTTTATAGGGATTAACTTAATATTAAAGAATATATTTTTTAGTTACGAATTAAAAAAGATTTTATAAAAATTATTTAATTTTAGGAATATAATATATTTTCTTTGTACTATATACATATTGTATGAATCAAATATTATAAAACATATTACTTCATTTTAATGTGTTCTAATTTTCTATGATTAAAATTGTACCATTAAATTTTTTAATTTAACTGACAATTTTCCAAAAAAAAAATTTTAGTTTTTAGATTGGATAAATGTTTATATATCATCTTATCAACTAACTTAAAAAAGACATTTCATAAAAATATTCTAATATATATAATTTTAATAATTAAATCTTTTTAATAATAATAAACTTTTACTTAATAAATATTTACTTTATATGAAATTTAGCTTTAATTTATATAATATATATAAAAAATTATATATAATTGTATTAATTTATTTCATGATCATTTTATTTACGAGATTCTATGATTGTTGATATTTTGTTCACGATTTTTTTTATGATTCTTAATATTTTGTTAAAATATTTATATTATTTTATATTTTATTTCTTATTTCTATTACAAATTATATGATAAATAATATTTTATTTAATTTTTATTAAATGTTTTAGATATTTATAATTTATTTTTATAATGGTTTTCACGTATTCTAATAAATATATTTCTAAACCAATATGTATTGGTGAATTTTCATTAGATAGAAATGGTAATGTTCTTCAAAATAAAATTGAAAACAAATGTTACTTATATGAAAAGTTTATTAATCAGGATACATTTTTCATAAACCTTAAATCTCATAAAATTTTATTTGAGGATAAAACAATTGATATGGAATTAAATTTAAGAAGAAACATTTTAAATAACTTGAAAATTTCTACATCTACTTTAGATAAATCACTTTGTAATGCCGAATTTTATTGTTCCAGTGGTATACTAACAAAATTTGCTACATCCCATTTACATCATTCTCTTATTAATGTATGGTGTATTAAAATTGATAATGTTATTGTAATGGTAGATAGTAATACTTTGGAAAAAAAAAGATCATTTGCTAATGATAATATAACATTATCTACTACTGATAGTGAAATTGCATCAGAACAAAATAAATCTTTTATTAGTAAATTAAGATATGATAGAATTTTAAAATATGCTGCATTTTTAAAGAGAAATTGTATTGACAATAAAAAAGTTTTTATTGATGGAATTCATGTTTGGAAACAATATAGAAGAGTATATGTTTCTGAATTACAATGTCCCAGTGGTTCAGGTGAAGATAAATCTATAAAAATTGCATATAACTCAATTATTCATTGTGTTGATAAAAAAACAGATAATCCTGTTATTATTAAAATAAGACCTTCACACATTAATGAAGAAGACTTTATTTGGAAATTAAATCAATTATCAAAAATGTACATGCAAACTATATTGCTTAATAGTAATAAAATTGTTATTGGAGAATGTGACAAAGATTCTGTTATTCACCAAACAAAAATAAAAACCCCTAAAGAAATTTTTGATAAGTATTCTTTAAATGAAAGAAATTTATATTTTCATTTATGGTTTGTACTCGATAGAATTAAAAAGGCTTTCGAAAACGAGTCAAATGTACCTATAAAGTGTGTTAACATAGTGAAATGGAATATGAATGATAGATATAATGTAAATTGTTATGCAGATATTCCAGCTAGTGAAGCATGTTTAAAAGTTTTTGATAATTTTTAAATTTTTATTTTTTTAAATTATTTTTAGACTTAATCTTTTAATTAATGATAAATATTTTTTTTTTATTAAAATTATAAAATAAATATTATAGTAAAACATTAAAATACTTATTAAAATTATTTATGTTTGATAATGTTATGTCTAGTAATTTTTTAAATTATAAATAATTTAACTTTAAAGTTTTATCAGTTAATTGGTTTTATAAAATGATAAATTTATCACAATAATTTTTTTATCAGAAAAATTTAAATATCTTATTATAAATAATATAATTTTTGTTATACAATTCAACAATTTGTTTTTTTTTTTTATAATTTCTATTAATGTCATTTGAAGGATTATATGCTGTAGATTGGTGCTATGAAATTTTAAATCATGGTGTCTATTCTCTAGCTAGTGATTATTGCACTTTTTTAAAAAATCAAATAAATAATGAAGCAACTTTTGAAAATTTTAATGATTCACAAAATAAAGAAAAAATTCGTTATAATGATGTAAAAATGAATGATCAATTTAGAGTTAAGATAAAAAAAGAAGGTAATTCAACTGATTTTATACATGCAAATTATATCTCTACACCATTTATGAAAGATAAATTTATTGCTACACAGGGACCATTACTAACAACACGAAAAGATTTTTGGAAAATGATTATAGAAAATAATGTAGAAACAATAGTAATGTTATGTAATACAATAGAAAATAATAAAAATAAATGTGCTTTATATTTTCCAAATGTTATAGGTGGTAAAATTACTTTTAATAATATTACTATTAAATGTCTTGAAATTGGACCAATATCAGATAAATGTAAAGAAGTTACAAAAACATTTCTTGAAATTAATTATGAAAATAAAAATGAATTTATGATTCATTTTATATGTCATTATTCTTGGACCAATTGGCCTGATAGGTCAGTACCTAAAGATATAAAACCATTAATATTAATATTAGATTCAGTTAGGCATCATACAACACCTATTGTAGTTCATTGTTCAGCTGGAATAGGAAGAACAGGTTGTTTAATAGCAATAGAACATTATTTAGAAAAAGTTATATCTAATAAAAAACTTGATAATGGAATTTCATATATAAACTTTCTTAGAACCATGAGACAACATGCTATACAGACTGAAAAACAATATGTTTTTATTCATTATTGTATTCTAAAAGTAGTTATTGGTAATTTTAAAGATTTATTATCTACAGATGTAAAAGAATTATTTGAAAAATTTGAAAAAGATTACGAAACATTTATTTAATTTTTTTAATAAATTTTATAAAAATAATCAACTTATTATACTATTCAGCAGACTTTTATAAATAAAACAAATACTTCTAAAATATTATGAAACATTTGAAAGTATTTCTTAAAAAATGTTGCTTTTTTTTATCTTTTCTAACGTTACAAGAAATATTATAAATATTAATCATCATATTTTTAATTAAATCAAAATTAAGCTAATTTTAACTTTTAGTTTAGAAATAATACTTTATATTGATCACATTGATTTTAAAAACAATTTATATATTTTTATAAAATAAAATTTTAAATAATAATTAGTGATATTTTATTTAAAAAAAATTGTTTTTTTTTATATTATTAAATTATAGTTTTATATATTTATCAATTATAAATAATATATTACTACTAACATTCTTAAAAATAACTTTAATATTTTTAGTATTTTTTATAAATTAAAAATATTTTTTATGTTTTTTTAGTATATATTTTTTTCCTTCTCTTTTATATAATTTTTTTTAAATACTCATTTTTTATTTATACTTTATAAAATTAGTTATAATAAATAGATCTTGGTGGGTAATTTATAAAAAAAAAATCATTTCTTATATACTTATTTAAAAATGTTTAAACAATCAATTTTAAAGTGATAAAAATTTAAGATATTGAAATTTTGATAGTTTAACATTATTCATAAATAAAAAAAATCATTTTGAATTATATAACTTTTTTTTTAAAAAATAAGAAAATTTAGTTAAATTATTATTTAATTTTGATTTTACTTAATTATAAAAATTTAAATCATTTTCAAACTAGTTTATATTTAAAATAATAAAGAACAAAAATAACATAAATATGCTTGAATATTGAATAAAAAATATATTCATTGACAATTTTAATAAAAATGAGATCAAAGATAATGAAATAAAAATTATTTTAAGTTTAAAAATATTACATCTTATTAATTAAACATGGTAATGGTTTCCAGTCAAACTTTTTGCATTTAAGATAATTAAAGTATTTCTTATGTTCTTTTTTCAATCCTTTATCTGTTGATAAAACAATAATCGGATCACAAATCATTCCAACTATCCATATTATTGCTGCTGAAGATGCTAATGCTTCAACTTCAAAATATATCTTACCAAAATGAAACGTTTTACATGGTGTTTTTGTCAATTCACCAAGTGATGATAAATGATATAAATTTACTGTTGTTACTATTGCCAAAATTAAAAAAGGAAGTTTAGATAAGGCAAAAATACATAAGTTAATAGAAAGACGATTCATTGCTATAATATTATTTGACATTGATGATGATGAAGATTTTCTTTCTTTATCATTTATATTTTCTTTATTTAAAAATGATGGTGAATTATTTTGGATAACTTCTGTTAATTTACTATTCTTTTTTGTATATTTATGCATCTTATATAACATTACAATATATTCAAATATTACAAAAATATAAAGTATACCAAGAAATATTGTTAATGATATAGCTATAGGATCTTGACATGTTTTAAATTGACATGAAATGGGTGACGTATCATGATAAAAAAGTGTTGCTCCCAATATTCCAATTAATATCTAGAGTTAAAAATATTATTTATAATGTAATTTAAAAAAAAAAAATTACAGAAAATGAAAATGCAGCAACCCATATAATTCCAACAACAATATAACATTTTCTAGTAGTAACAACTGTTCTATAGTAAACAGGTTTCACAATTGCCAAATATAATAAGAGTGTTGTAGCAAAATAGAAACCTAAAATTAAAAATATATTAAAAAGAAACTTTATTATTTTTAAATACCTATTAATGTAATAAAACTTAAAGAACCAACAATAATAAATAAACTAGCACTAGAATATTGTAATGAACCAAATTTCCATACTAATAAAACAATATAAAATGTTATTAATGCAACAATAGATGTGATTGTTTTATTAATTAAAAAAATTAATTGTTTCTTTTTACTAGAAGCATATTCATTTCCATTATCAGAAGTACATTTTTTCCAATGATTAATTAAACAAAAAACCAAATATAAATTAATTATAATAGCAAATATGGATATAAAAAAGGGAATAATTGCTAAAAAATAAGTTCTAAAATTTTTTGCCAAATGAATCCACTAAAAAACAAATAATATTTATTATTTGAAATAGTTTTTTTTTTAAACATACTTTTAATGATTCACACGGTGTCATATCTAATGATATTGAACAGTCTCTATATTTCAAATCATGTGGGTATTTAAAATAGGTACAATTAGCAAATTGATATGGAATATCAATATCTGTCATTAAGAAACGATCTAAAAACAGCATCATTTATTATCTAAATTAAAAATTGATTATAATAGTATATAAAATAATATTAATCTTTTAAAAAGTTTTAAAAATTTTGATAAATATTCTTATTTACTTATAACTAGGTGATAGTTTAATTTTAATTCAAAAGTATGACTTTTTCATTTATAAAATAATAAAATAAATAAAAGGTTTTAATTTAAGGAAAGATATTTATATAAGAATCAATTTTAAATTTAATCAAAAACTTTATTTTAAATTTCAAGTATATAAATATATATTTCAAAAACTAAAAGAAATATTATATCAGTGAAGCAATGTACTTGTCTATTGAAGATTGATAAAAGTAAATGAAATAAAATATACCTATATTCAATGTCAATCTTTGTGATAAGAATTGTCAAAATATTATTCACTATATTATAATTATGATAATAAAAATATTAAAATTGAGATAAAATATGATGATTCAAAATTAAATTTTGTAAATGTTTTATATTTTGTAAAAAATAGAAATTTTGGCCTTGAAATATGAAGTAATCTTTTAATAAATATAGATGACAAAATGTTTATTTGTTTTATAACAAAAAAAAAAAGATTTTAATGGTATATTTAATTTTAATATTAAATTTTTTTTATTTTTGTTTCAGAATAATAAATGTATCTTTGTAATGTGAATAATAAAAAGATATTTATTTATATTTGACAAGATTATTTTATGACATCAGATGAATTATATTATTTAAATATTGTAAAATCTTTTTTTTTTTTAAATTTTTTAAAATACAAAAGTAATTTTTCAAAATATATTATTATTACAAAATTTTTTTCATTTAATTTTATAAAAGAGTTTAGTTTAATACTTATCAAATAAAAGATAATCGAATTAAAATATATTCCTTGTTTTTTGAAAAATGATACTCTTAAAAATAGTATTTAATTTGAAAGAAAAAATGAACTAATGAAAGTTAAAAAAAGAGGTCATAGTAATTTATTTTTACCAATTACCTTTGAACTAATTATGTTATTTGCCTTTAACCAAGATATAAATAATTTTTATTCTTTGTAATAAATTAAAAATTAATCTTAACTAAATACCATTTTGTTAAACTTTTCACATTAATTTTTTTATGATGCTAAAAATTATTACTTCCTTATTACCCTTCATTTTTTTATATAATAAAATTATATTAGAAATGAACAAATGTTTTAAACTTAACTTAATCTTTTTAAAAATATTTTAAACCTATTTTAATAAATTTATTGAGAACATACTATATTTTTTTAGTAAAAAAAAGTGTTATTTAAAATTTAACAACAACAAAAAGGTATATCTTGTTAATTATTTAAATAATATATATATTTTCGTAATTTGTATCAAAAAATAGTAAAAAAAAAAGTTAAGTAAATAAGAAAATATAACAAAGATAAAAGGTATCTATGATGATATCTAATAAATATATAAGAAAATGTCAAAATGATATGTATATGTACTGTTATTATTGTTTTATTCATTATAATATTTAGAAAAAAAAAAAAAAAATAATGATCGAGGATTAATGTTTTTTGATTTTCTTTTTACATAACATTACTAAAATTATAGTAATTATTGTTATATATATTAATAAAAAAGAAAAAAATTATTTATTTTTGAAAATAGTTTATCTTATTCATTATAAATATTAATATTTACTTTACTTTTATAAAATATATAATTTAATATATAAAAATTTTCTGAAACTATATTATGAAAACTAATGGGATATTGAGACATTCTTTGACATTCATATTTATTACCAGGGAACAAATTAAACATTTCTTCATGTTTTAAAAGGTTTAAGTTATATTTTTTTTTAACTACTGGTGGTAAGAATGTTTCAAAACCATTTTCATCTCTACTATTACCACCTTTAATACCTAATTTTTTAAAACATATTCCAATTATAATATCTTCATAACCATTAACTATTTTTTCATTACAATTTTCTAAAAAATTTTTTTTATTTTCAAATATATTTTTAATTCCATTTTTACTAATTACATATCCTGATCCACCAGAAATATATTTTTTGTTCAATAATTTTTTTTTATTTATTTTATTAAAATTACTATTATATCCATAATATATATTTTCATTTTTATTTTTATTCTTTAAAAATTTTTTCAAATTTTCAATAACAACAAATGAGTTATCATTAACTTTTAACAACCAATCATATTCCTGTTTAGTGGTATTATTAAAAAATTTACTATATATAATCTTAAAAGATTTTATTGTTTTTCTCAAAATATCCATTCTCCCTCCTTCAGATGATATTTTTATCACCTCAATTCTCATCTTTTTTCCTCCTTCTCCCTTATCATGAAATTTTTCCCCTGTGGTAGTAATAAAAAGAGCCTTATCACAATGTGCTAACCATGTTCTTATAATATGATTAAGTGTTGATGTTTCTTTTGTTGGATGAGAAAATATAACACATAAAATTTTTGGATACTCTGTTCTTTTAACTGTAAAAAAAAAAACAAGTAGTACTTTTTTTGTAGTTTTATACTTTTAAAAACTACCATTTATTTTTACTTCTGAAGAGATTCCTATACATATTTTATTAGAAAAAAATAATAGATAAAATTGTAATATTAAAAAATAAACTATCTTATAATTATAATACTTTTCTTTAATCATTTTAAATTTTATATTCTTTTCAATTATATTTATACATATAAACTATACCTTTTTTTGTTAATTATTTTTATAGATGACCTAAAAACAAAAACATAAAAATTTGATTTTTCATGATAACAGATAAATCTTATTCTTTGATTTAATATGATTGGAAAAGTGCAATTTTTATTTTAGTTTTTTTTTTTTAAAAAAAAATTTTTCTTTTTTGTACTTTTTATAATTTTGAAATTGTAAAGAATATTTATATACAATTTTGAAGTTTGTTTATTTCACCAACAAATTAAATAAAATAAAAAAAATATAGATAATTACATTCAATTTGAATGACAAATGTATCAAGAAATAATAAATGGAGAAAAAAAGGTGGTTCTAAATAATTTAAAAATTAGTAAACCGTGATAATTATCTTATATTAAAAAAAACAAACTTTATTTCGTTGACTATTAAATATAAAACTGATTTACTTTCAAGTATTTTTTTTTTAAAAATAACATATTAAGTATTATTGCATATATATAAGACGAATTAAAAGATATATATTTTTTTTTATATTATAGTAATAGAAGAAAGATATCAAAATATAAAACATATTTGTCTCCATTTTCCTCCATTTTTTGATGTTGATGAAGACACAAAAAGGTCCCTTTTTTTGTTTATAAAGTTTTGAGTAGGGAGCTTTAATATTAATGACACTTTTTTTGGAAATAAATATATATGTTTACAGCAACATATATATATATATATTTTTTTTTTTGTATATGTGTTTCTAATTTTTTTTTCCTATATCAATTTAAACAAATATATTTAAAAATGATATTTAATTTTTTTTTATAATATTTGTTTGACATATCTTTTATTAAATATTTTATATTCTCTATAATCAACAATATAAAATATCTTTTCTTTTAATTATCAAAAATAATCAAAAGTTATAGTGATGCAATATAATAAAAGTTGAGATAAAGGTGGAAATAGGTTTAGTTGATCATTAAAATTTTTCTTATTCATTAATATATTTATATATATATATATAATACAATCATAATTATTATATCTTTAATAAAATAAAATAAGATTTGATTTTTCTTTTATTTGTAATATAATATTTCAAAATAAAGATTAATTAAAATAGAATATAATTTTTATCATTAAGGATAACATTTTAGTTTACCTAAGCTTTTTCCTCATAATATTATTATATATTTTGAAAAATATATATATATATATTATAATTTATATTGATAGGAAATTAAATTGAATTAAAAAAGCCTAATGACAAAGAATGCCCAAGAGAGATTTTTATATTTATGTTCTTATATTGAACTCTTTTTAATTTATATGTATATATATATATTTTTATTTATTTATTTTTTTAATAAATCTCAATATTATATAAATATTTTTTTACTAAATATACAAAAATTATCACAATTTATAAATAATAATATTTAACTTATTGTAAAAATTAATTACGTATAATTTAAATAATGGAATGATAATGGAAAAAAGATGAACAAAAATAATTTTTGTTACTTTTCATAGTACAAGTGCCATTTGTCTTTTTTTTTCTTCTTTATTTTTACACCCCTCATTTATTGAAATGTAGATTTTTTTAAAAATTATCATAACTTCAACTACATATCTCTGTTTTATATCTCTCTCTTATGTCATTTAATAATATCTATATATATTTTGTTTCTAAATATAAATCTTTTTTTTTTTTGTTTCTATCAAAAATTACTCAAGATTAACATGAAAGTCTAGAATGAAAAAGATATGACAGTTTATTAGAAAGGGATGTTTATTGTACTACTTTGCTATTCTTTTTCTTTCCAACAGTAATTACCAATGATACATATACGCATACATACAATCTTCTTCATCTAATTTTTGGTGGATTATACTTATAAAAGATATTTAAAAGATAAAAATTTTTATATAATATACTAAATATATTTTTTTATTTTTTTTATTTGTAAGGGCACGTGAAAACTAAATATTGTTATTGAGATAAACATTGATAGTATTAGAAAAAAGTATGTTTAAATATCCTGAAAACAAAAATAAAATTATTATTACTTTTTTTTAATAAAAAAAAACAAATTTTTTTTTTATCAATCTGATACTAACATTTATATTTCAATTATTTATTGATATTTGTGACTTCATAAATCACGGAGACATCAAAAACATCTCTGTAGACAAAATGAATGATAAATTTTTTATGACTAACATTTACTACAATTTTTTTTTTCCAAATACAAAAATATCAAAACGTCGTTGGGATCTTGAAACAAAATTTTTATACTTTCTCCTCCCTTTTTTTCCACCCACAAAAATATAACAATAATATTCTTCTAAATATATATATATATAGTAAAAGTTTAACCAATAAATATTCTATTTAACCTTTTTACATGAAAAATTTATCAAATGTAATGTGTCTTTTTTTTAAGATTATTTCAATCATCATTCTTCAAGTGTCTTTTATTCTTTTTCTGATAGAAAAATAACATTAAACTAAAACAATTTATTTCCTTCTTGAATATATAAATCTATTTTCATCCATCTATTCTACATGATAAGTTAAAAATTTTATTTCCTCTTTATTACTATAATTTTTAAATGAAACAATCTGCATATAAAGAAGATATTGAAGAGTGATCTTTTGTCTTCAGAAAATTTATCTCTTTTTTTCTAATTTTATTTTTATAGATATATAAATATATAATTTTATTTAAAGGTATTAAACTTATTTTTTTTTTATAATACTTCAGTAAAAATACTATTTATATTTATTTAATTCTTTAGATAATTAAAAATTATCTGTTTTAATTGTAAAAAAAAATTTTCTATTCAATATTTTTGTTGAATATTTTAATTAGAAAATTTAAGAAAAAAAAATTATTATAACTATATTAAAAAATAAAAAAATGTTAGGAGCACAGGCATTAAGAACTAAACAAGTAAGTTATATTTTAAAAAGAAAATTATATTATACTTATATATTAAAAATAGTTTTGTTATTTGTTAAAAAAAGGTCCACTTCTTTTTTTATTAAATTAAATCTTTTTTTAATTTTTTTTTTCATAGAAAATTGAACAAAAAGAAAGAGAAAGAAAGAAGAAAGAAAAATTAAAGCAACAAGAAATCATTAATGATCCATACTCAAGAAGAAGTAGGTAAGTTTAAACAAATATTATTTCTTTAAAAATGTTATTAAATATTAATTTTTGATAATTAAAAAAATAATATTTAAATGTATTTTTTTATTTTTAAGTAAATTTAAATAAATATATTATTTGATAAATTAAAATGATACCTATTTATTTAAATATTCAAATTTTAGCATAGAAATGCATAACCAACTATTAGATAGATTACAGGAAAAAGAAGGTAATAAATATAATGGAGGAAGAAGAAAAAGTCATAGTGATGATAATACTGGAATAGGGCTAATTATTAATTGTGATGAAAGGAAAAAATCATTAATTATTAAAACAGTACCAGAATATTTTCCACATAATATTGCTGGAAGTAATGTACATGTTAGAAGAATGTCTATCAATCCCACTACTCCAGGAAGTGGTTATGCCAATAATAGCAGATCAAACAGTTCAACACCAGTAAGAGGTAGTTATGGAAGAATTGGTAGAGCATACTCTATGGCAGCTCATGACTACAAAGATGATGATAATATTAAATTTACAGGAGTCCATTCTGGAAGTTTTGATGCTGGAATTGAAAGATGTTCTTTTGAATTACATAAAAATAGTATTGACAAAGAACATGAAAAAAATAAAGATAATGATAAAAAATTTAACCGTAAAGGTTCTAGAGCATCTCTTGTAGGAAAAAGAATTTTAAAATTTTTTGGTTTATCTAGTTTGGAAAGTGAGAAAGAAAAAGAAAATGATAAAAATGACAAAGGAAATGCTTGAATTATTTTAAGAAAAAAAAATGTTTAATAAATTCAAACCTAAAAAAATCATTCCAAGTAGATAGTTTTATTAAACAGTCTTTTAGCAAAAAAAAACAAATATTTTATTACTCAAGAATTAACTTGAAAATAGTATAATATTTAAAAAACAATTTTAACAAAATTACCAAAAAAAATGAAAGCCATTAATATATGTAACACATTTCCTGAACAAAATGTGTTAATTAATTATTGTTTAAAAATTACATTTTACACAACTTTTTTGTTAGTGTTTTTCTTCATATAAAACAAAATTTCTAATTTTGATATTTACTAAAAACGCTTAATGAATTAAACTTTGTTTCATGGTGTTATAATAATTTTATTGTTATTAACCTTAAAATAAATAATTTAAAAAAATAGATTTAGATATTTTTTTCAAAAATATTATAGATAGTATTTAAAATTTTATCAATGAAATAGTTTCATTTTAAGGATCTCGAGATTAAATTTTTATTTTTTAAAAAGATTATTTATATTATTGTATATAAAATGCTATTATTTATAGTTTTTTCCTCTTATTTTCTGTTTTTTTTAAATAAATAAAAGAAATTATTTTTTTTGTAAATTAAAAATTTATATGATAAATTATGATTATTATTAAAAATTATTAAAAAAATAAATTTTTTATATCATTTTGTAAATATTAATAATTAAAAACAATAAAAATAAATGTATTTGATGTTTATTTTTTTACTAAATAATTCTACAAACATAAATAATAATTTTTTTAAATGTTTTATATTTTTTCAGAATTATGAATATAATAAAGTATCTTGAAATTGTTTTCAATAAAGAAAAGGCTATATAATTTTTTTTTAAATTATAATCTAATTATAAAAGAAAAAAGATGTGAGATCGATGTTTGATTTAGTAGACCACTTTTTTCTTACCATGTGAGTATTCATGTGCCATCTATTCCATGAAAACAGTGATATTTTTTTCCAAACTTTGATTCCTCTATTTTACTATAATTTCAAGTCTTCTAATAATTACTTCTGACAACTTTACACAATCAGCAAGAAGCGAATATGTTAAACAGTTTAATGAAGCTGCAACAATTGAATTTTTATTGTTGTTTATATTTGTCCAGTAATAAAAAGCACAGAAATATTATTTTGTTCAAAAAAGTTTTGATTGATTAAATAAGGTTTTTTTAGTAAGAATTTAAAATTTTCATAAGTTTTGGAAGCAATAGAATTTCTGTTCTGATGTAGACGTTATAAATCTACATTTTCAAGTTTTTTAAAAATGGAAAAATTTTATTATCAAAAAGAAATTTCTCAACAAGTTTATAAGTTCCAAATAACTGTATGCTTTTAAAAATTAATAGAATATCTCAAGTTTTAGTCATTTTTAAGTAATTTTGCTTATAAGATTTTTTTTAAAAATACACAGTAAATTTCGCTAAATTTAATTATTAAAAATAATTTTTTTTTTTTATGAAATTATAAATTTTAATTAAATAAGGTATTTATATATGAATGTAGCAAAAATTTTAAGAGTCACGAATTTTAAGCAATTTACTTAACACATTTATTTATAAATAATTAATTTTACAATTTAAAATAAAAAAAAATTTGAAAAATAATATTTTTTTATCATATTGTTTCAAATTCAAATTATTTATTTTTTTAACTTAAATATTTTTGTTGAAAATGAAAAAATATCAGAAAAATTATTGTTTGTTTAAAAATTTTACTTATTTAATCAGGTGCACGCTTCGCGTGCACTTTTATTGCAAAGCACAATAAATTAGTTTAAAACTATTTAATTAAATATAATTATCTGTGAAATAACATAAAATTCAGTATGGAAAATATTTGTATTTTTTAAATTTATAAAATCTAATTTAATTTTGTTAACAATTTTTATACATCTATAATAAAATTTAGTTTTATTATTTTAGTTTGTTGTTTAATTGTTCCAAATACTTTTTTAAATTTTATTTAATATAATAGAAAAATTTTTTAATAGAAAAAAAACAAGATAAACTTAAATTAATTTATATACTTTTTTATAGTGATAATTACTGTTATATTATAGCTATTAATGATTTATGTCTATAAATAAATTGAAAAATTTTTACTTTTTACTCTAGTTTTATTATCTATTATTATATAATAATATGTGAAACGCTTGATATGATTAAAAAGAACAAATTTTAAAACTTTTTAATATCCAATGATTCTATTACTTGAATTCGGTATTATCATTTATATTCTCAAAAATTTAATTATATTTTGTCCGATTTAAAATAAACACTCTTATTATTATTGTAGAATATTAAGTTTATACAATAAATACACAATGTTTATTCTCTTCATTATGTTATATTTTTATAAATAAAAATTTGCTAAAAAGAAATTGATATCATCGTAAATAAAGTAGTTTTTTTTTAATTTATATAAAATTTCTTATTAAAACCATTTTTATTAGTATATAGTGTATATTTGGATAAATAATAGTGATTTTATTACTTCATTGATAAATCGTTGTTTAAAAAAGTTACAGCTCTTTAAAAATTTAAGGAAATTTTAAGACTAACTTCAGAAACTTATATTTTGCTTAAAACTTTTTATTTACGAAACATTAACATCAAAAATGGTTTCTTCAATCTATTTTTATCGTAAAGATAAACTTGACTTTGGAATCATTTTAAACAACAATTTTTCAGAAAATGCTAATGCTATTCTTTTTTGAAAAAAAAAACTATACTTATTATTATCAACATACTTTTTTTATATTAGAAAAGTTTATTAAATATTAAAATATCAAAAATAATTAATCCTACTGAAGGCTCTCATTCAGAAACCACACTACTACTGACTTTTCCGAATCCAAATCTGTTTTTTACATTTTCTTTTCTTCTCCTACTTTTCAATACCAACAGGAGGATAACATTACATATTTAAATACTTTCCATTAAATCAACACCTTTAGAAGCACTATTACCAAAACTACGATTTTTTTCTTTGTATGGTTGTAATTCGTCTATAACTTCAGTTGAATCATGCCCACATATTAAACTTTTATTTGATTCTATTTCTTTTATCAAACCTTCTAACTTTTCAGTATGTCCATTATTAATAAGAGACTGTGCATATAAATGTAAATATTTTTTGAAATCACTAAAATCAGATAATGCTTTAGCGGCTGTAAGTAATGATTCTAAAGACCTTTCAATTGACAATTGTGTTATGTCATCTGGTAACGTTAAATTTGAATATAATTTATTAGAATCAAACAAAGACGATATTACTCCCGTAGAATGAGAATCAAGATCTCCACATATTTTAGCTAAAGCATGTCTTGTTATTACATCAGATGTATTTGAAATTGATATAAGAGAATTAGTTGTTGTTGAATATGAGTAAACACGATTATTTTCACAATAAATTATTGGTATTCCATTAGGTGATATTAACACATTTACTAATTCCTTTTCTGTTTGCATTATAGCTTTTAGACTTATTGTTATAGAGTTTTGAAAAGTTTGTAAATTCCTTAAAAAGATAATTATATCAAAATAAAATTTATATTAAGATATATAAAAAACATACCAAATATAAAGTTTTCCTTTCTCTGAAACTAATGAAAGCCAATGATTTTTAAAAAAAACTATACACGTCATTTCTTTAGGAATAAATTGAATTAATTGTCTACCCGTTTTAGAATCTAATATAGTTACTGTTTTATCATATGATACAAGAACTGTATATTGGTCATTAAATTTAACAACACCAACTCTAGATGTTATAACTGTTTCCCAAACTATTACACGTCCAAGTTTTGCTGTAACTCTAGTTATATTAACACCAGGCATTAATTGACAAGCATTATTTGCTGTAATACAGTCCACTATTGTAGCTTTACTTTCAGTTATGTATTTTAACAATTTTTTGTATTCAGGTATTGTAAATGACAATTTTCCTTTCATTGGTTTAGTTGGTGGAACAGCAGCACGCTCTATAGTTGACGTTTCCATATTCGATTCAAAACTTACATCCAACAAATCTTCTTCAGATTCCTGTAAAATTTTAGTTTTTAATAAAACATTAAATTCTTCCATTGTTAAAGCTGGTTTGACAAACTGTTGTTCATCAATTAATCTCTCAAGTGATATCATTGATGGTTGTGTTATTGTGACATTTTGATTTTTTATATCTTCTTCAGGTTCTTTAATAATTTGTGTTGATGTTATTTTAACAGTAGCATTATTTTTAGATCTTACAATCAATTTTGGTTGCTTAACAGTTTCCGTAGAATTTTCTTTTTCAATTTTATCATTATTTTTTATAGGTTCTTTTTCTACGATAATAGAAGAAGTAGAAATAATAGATGTAGTTTTAACTGGTACCGTCTTTGGAACTTTATATAATAAACAACTATCTTCTGTTATACTATCATTTAACATATCATCATCTCTTCTAAATTGAATTGGAATTTGTTTATGAATAAATTGACATCGACTCTTTAATTCATCTATACTACAAAATTTAATAAATTCAGACTCTTTTAACGATATAAATTGTACACTACCATCACTAGAACAAGCTCCAACAATGTTATTATGCCATGAAAAATCATGAATAGTATCATTAAATAAATTTCTTATTAAACAAAGTGGTCTTTCATATCTTGGAAACATCCATAATGAAAAACTTCTATCTCTACTACCAATAGCACATACCATAACTGTTGATATTTCATCATTCTCACTTTTAACTTTCATTAAGCTAGGCATAAATTTAACAACAGTTGAATTTTGCCTTAAACCAATTATGTCTTTTTTATAATCCCAATTTTTTCTTAAAACTATTTGCGTTGCAGGTGTCTTATTATTCATAGCAGCAGGAGCTATTAATATAATACCATCAGGACTCCAATCCATTCTTTTAAACATTGTTGAATTACAAGCACCTTCAAAAGGTTTACTAATAGTAGTTTTAACTTTCCAATCATCAACAGACCAAACTTTCAATGTTTTATCATTTGATTGTGAAGCTAAAAAATTCCCAATAGGATCCCATGAGATACCATTAACATTGTCTGTATGTCCACCAGAAGCTTCATTTAAAATAACAACTTTCTCTGGGAGTTTTTTAACATTCCATATAATAATTTTACCATCCATACCACAACTAGCCAAAAATCTTCCATCATTTGACCATTCTGCATTATTTGCTGACAATGAATGACCATGTAATTCATACTTTGTCTTGTACAATTCTTTAATATCCTCCTCGTCTTCTCCTGTAGATCCTTTACTTTCACGACATCTACCTAAATATTCAATAATTAATATAATTCCATCCTCTGTTGATACTGCTAAATACTTTCCATAATCATATTTTGACCAACGAACAGAATTTAAACCGGATCGAAATGATACATTAAATAAGGGTGATGTGGATTTGGGTATTGTGTCATTTAATATTGGACTCATAGACCACATTTCAAGATTACCTTTTCCACCATCAACTTGAAGACAAATAGCAAATTTTTTACCATTTGGATGGATATCAATACCATATATTTGATTATCTAAATATAATAATCGCTAATCCTAGAATTTATAAAAAAAAACATACTTTTATAACTAATCCATGAACATGTATGTATACGTAACATAATCAAACAATAATATTTGTACAATGTTTTTATGAAGACAAATTCAATAAAAATTATAAATATTTTAGATGCTTATGAAGAAATTATAAATAAACAAAATAATAAATGTATATAGTAAACAAATTTAATAAACAATTTCAGCGCATAAATTTTTTTATTATTGGAGAAAAGCACACATATGGTCTATATTAAAAAGTATCTAGAGAGGATATATCTCCCGCTAAACAAAAATTAAAAACTTTTAAAAATTTGACACATCCAAATAATTAAATAATCTTTCTACCATATTAAAATATAAGTGATTTTTTTTTGTATATAATATACTTATAGTTAAATTATTAAAAGTATTATTTTGTTCTATATCTTTTAAATATAATAAATAATGAAAATTTTATAAACTAATGAATTATGATAAAGAATCATTATATGTAGAAAATAATTAATGTTTTGAACAATAATTGATATAAATGATAGTTTTTTTTTGGTCAAGAAAAATAAATGTTTTAGAACAAATTTATATTTTTTTTAAGAACTATAAGATGAGTATAATTTCATTTTAAAATTCCAAAAAAAAGTACTTCTTTAGTATTTATATTTGTGGTCAAATTGGATATATTTAGACCAATTGAGAATCTTTGAAAATAGTTAAAATATTTTTATGGACACAATTTGTTCTAGACTAATTTTTTAAAAGGAATCGAATAAAATTAGTTTCATGGTTTTAGATATTAATTTATTTGAGTTATGAATTTCATATTTGAAAATTTTCCAAAACATATTTATTGTAATGTTTTTGAATTGAAAAGTTCTATTAAAATATGATTACGTTTAATCAATTTCTCGAAGAAATCTAAACTAGAATAATTGTTTTAATTTGATTATTTCCAATTATATAGTGAAAGTTAAAAAAATTTATTATAATGTCAGATGCATCTGACATTTATTTTTTAAATTAAAAAAATGATTCAATATTTGAAATTTCGATTTTATTTTTTTTTTAGATTCTAAATTGTATGTGTATTTAAAAAAATGATGTATTATTCTTTTATAAATTCATATTAGATATGGAAAATATTTTAAACAATTTTTTTTAGAAATATCATAATTTATAAAAGTTAACATTTTATTATTTGTAAGAAAATAATTATTTTTAAAAGATATTTGATAATTGATTAAAAAAATAAAGAAAGTTTAATAAATAAAAAAAATATTTTCATTATCTACCATTGATAAGGGTAATTTTAGTATCGTTTTTTTTGATAAAATAAAAACAAAAAAATATTTGATTCAAAATTAATACTTAAATAAATTTTTATTTCATAGAAATGAATCTTTTAAGGAAAACACAATTACTATAGATGAAGAAAATATTGTGAAATTTTTGTCAATAAAAGGATTAATTTTTATAAGTAAGAAATGTTGCTAATGGTAATAAATAAAGCTACAAATATAAATGTAGATTCAATGGAGATGTTATTTAAAAAATTATTCGAAAGAAACAATGAAATACTTTATGGAGAGAAAAAAACACAAAAGTACAAATTTATATGTTATGTTGTACTTTTAAAAAAGAAAAAATATGTTATAAACTTTTTTGTTAAATTATCTTCTTTTAAATCACATCATAATTTTGTCATTTGAGATTTTTTTAACTAGTGTATTTTATTTTTAAAAAGAAAATAAATATATATATATAACCCTTTGAGATATATATTTTTGATTCAAATTTTTCATAAAAATAAAGTATGCATTTTATTTTGTGAATTACTTCTAAAATATTTGAAGATATATTTTATAATATGAAATAGTAAAAATGTTTATATTAGTATTTATATTAAAATATCTTGAACATAAATCTTCTTAATGAAGGGGACATATACTTGGAGTAATATCGCCAAAATATTGAACTTTATCAAGAATATTAATTTGTTTACGTGCTCTTTTACTTTTCTTATCAAATGTGCTAACACGTATACATCCTTGATATGATGAAGTTGTTTCAAGTCCTCTTGATTTAATATCTTTTGGTATACCTCCAAGATAAAGAGCATCTTTTACCAGACCATCTACCTTTTTCTTACCTTTTAAGAATAAAAATTTACTCTTACCATTTACACTTAATGAAATAAGATTTTTATTTTTATATAAAATTATATTATGCCATTGACCATCACAAAAGTATCCTGAATATGGTGTTGAAAATTCTATTGATTCTTGAACATTTCCTGTAGCAACTGTTAATTTTAATGTACCATTAATTAATTGGAAATTGAATGAATCATCAACACCAATAGAAAGTAAAATAGCATCTTTTGTTCTTGGTTTAATTTCAAATTCTAATTTAAAGTTAGAACCAACAGAAAAATCTTGATTAAGTACAGCATATCCTCCAGATGAACCAAAAAACATACCTATTTCATTTGACTCACTACAATTTTTAATACCAATATCATTTCTTTGTGAAGTAAAATCTTTTTCATTTAATTTGAATTCACTCATGCATCCAGTAAATTTGATTGTCATATTAGGGAAAAGTTTAGAGTACGTTGCTTGAATGTCACTTGAAAGACCACCAAAAAATACTGGTCCTTTAAGATCAAGAATATTCATTTCTCCAGTTGTTTGTCCTTCATTTTCTGTTTTACTATTTATTTGAAGAATTCCAACATTTTTTTCTCTTTCAGCTCTTATTGTATGCCATTTTTCATTTAAAATATTTATTTTACTCTTCAAGTCAATGTTATTATTTTCATTTCCAAAAGTAAAATGTACAAAACCTTCCATAAGATATATTGACATAAATTCAGTTGTTAAAGGATTTGAAATATATGCAATTAATCCATTAGCCGCTGTTGGTTTAATCATAACAGAAATTGCCATTGAATCTGATGAAAGGAAAATTGAAGGTTCTTCATATTCAACACGTGAATGTTGTTGTAAACCAAATCTTATTCCATTATTTTCTTTATTATCTTTTGGTATATAACATGCTTCTGAATTATATGTAATTTTTGGTGTTGTAGATTCTATAATAGATAAATCATCATCTTCTTCATCACTGGGAAGAGTATATATTGTTTCTTCAGCTGAGGTAGATGATTTTTCACCAGAAGTAATTTCATTACTAGAAGTAAATGATTTCAATGTTGAGATACAATCTTCATTAGAAGTTACGGTACTACATTCCTGTAGTTTGACATCATTGACAATGCCTTCAGCAAGATTAAGAAGATTTTGGTTAAAGATTAAATCACTAATACAATATTTAGGATCACATTTCTCGTCATTAGCACCGATTCTTAAAGAAACTTCTCTAAAGTTGTTATAAATAGAAATTGGTTTTTCAATTGTCTTAAGAAGTATATCATCAACAAATATTTTAATAGAATCTTTATCTATAAATAAAGAAGCTAAATGCCAATTTCCATCTGATGCTGAAATAAAATCTGATTTAGCAAGTTCTTCTTCATTTATTAAAAGATAAAGATATCCATTATCAATAATAAATCTCATTTCATTATTATTATTATTAACATCTTCTAGTGTGAATAATGTTAATTTATTTTGAATAGTTTTATATTTTAATGAAATTTCAATATTTTTATCAATAGTTGTTTTTTCAAATTTTATAGAAGATTGTGGTGTAGTAAATGTAGCAAGTCTAATAATTTGTGAAGGACATGACATTTGTACACCCTTAGAAGATAATGCTTTTCTAAGATCAACAAAATTATTTCCAACTTTAAAATTTTTAATACAACCTCTAAATGGAATTACTTGGTATTTTTTTTTAGTTTCATAACCAACATCACCAAGATAATATAATTTGTCATATTTTAATTCACTCATACTTCCAAAAGTTTCACCTTCAACTTTATCTACATCATCAACAGTTAGACGTGCTTTTTTATCAACTCTATCAACACGTAATGAATGCCAATGTCCATCAGCATAGGTATTTTTAATACTACTTATTTCCATATCACCAGATCCAAGATTTATTAATAATTTAATGTATCCATTTTCAATTTTTACCATTAAATAATCATTATCTTTACCAAGGAAAAATAGTGAACCATTGGATACATATGTTTGGAAGGACATTGTAAAAGCAGTATTTTTTGTAACATCCCATTTTTCATGTGGTAATGCAATATAACCATTACCATCAAAACTAACACCATCACTTGACAATTCATCTTTAAATATTGGTCTAACTAAAGCTCCAGTAACATTAACTTGTCTTTTATAACTCCATAAACTATTATAAATATTATTGATACGGAATTCTTCTATTGAACCAATAAAATCTTTACTAATTATCTTCTTTGGAATCAATTCATCTGTTATTCCACCAAGTAATAATTTACCTCTACTTGGATCAAGATTAAAAACATGTCTATCAGATGGTAATATTAGCTGTTTAGTTTCTTCATTCTCTAATGACATAGGCTTGCTAAGGTAAATTGAAATACTTTTACCAATTCTTTCAATTCTATAAAATCTCCAATTATTATCATTAATCATTGTATTAAGTGTAACTTCAACCGGTGTCTTTCCAAGATTAATAGATATTTTTGGTCTTCCATTTACTAAATTCATTGCAATATACTCAATAGATGAAGATGTTCCAGTGTTACCAAAATACATTACTAAACCAGTGAGAGAACGTGTTTTCATATAGAAAGAAATATCACTAAATCCAGCAACATCTTGTACTTTTCCTTTAACATTTAATTCAAGTGAACTTCCTTTCTCAAAATGTGCTCCTAACTTAATTCTATTAGCCATATTTCTTGCAATATCTATTTTTTCACGTAAAGCAGCCAATTTTGCTTGAGCAGTGTTTATATGACTTGTGAAATTAGTCATTTTTTTCTCAAATGATTTCATTTTTTCAATTGTTGGTTCACTCATTTTTATTAAATCATCTATTTGAACTTTTGTTCCACGAATTTCTTGACTAACCCTAGAACAATCATTTGTAAAGTTATTAGTGGCTTCAACAACACTATCACTATTAGCAATGATTGAATTTAAATCATTTTTAAGATTATCTAATGATTTTTTTGTTTCTGTTACTTTATTTACAAATTCTTCATCATCAATAGATTCTCTAGGTATATCACGATGTTTTTTAATATTTTCTTTTAATGTACCAACTTTCTCTTTCAATTCATTTAAATTATCATTAATCTTGTTATTTTTAAAAACAACATCATTTAAAAGATCTTTTCTTATATCATTGATAGTATTCATAACTTTTCCGTTATCTTCTTTTATTTCTTTAACAATACTTTCAAGACCATCTGAATTTTTGGCACCATCTTCACATATTTCTAATGCTTTTAATGTTATATCATTAGCATTTTTAATAATTTCTGTTATATTTTTGTAAACATTTCCCGCTTCAACTGCATTTCCAGAAACTCTTTTGGTATTCTCAAACATTTCCTTAATTTCATTTGATTGAATTTCTAATTTTCCAACATTTTGATTTAATTTTCTACTATCAATATTTCTCTTTTTTCTTGATATTTTATCATTTTCAATTTTTAAATCATTTATATAAACTTGAAGTGTTTCTTTCAAATCAACAAGTTGTGTTGAAATGTTAGTATAATTATTCAATATTTTCTTTGTTTCAATAATTTTTTTATCTATATTGGATATCATTGAAGGTAAGTTTTGATTTCCTTCATTAAGACCTTTAATAGCTGCATTTATTCTAAATAAGACATTTTCATTTAATGTTTTATTTAACTGTTTAACAATACTACTAATATTAATTAATTGATCCAACTGTTCATTTGTTAATTTTGACGATTCGTCTATTTCTTTATCTAATTTTTCAATATACTTTTTAATGTTTTCATTTCGTTTTGTTATTTTATTTATATCATTAATTTTATTTTTAATATCATCAAGTTTCTTAATAATTTCTATTTTTTTCATATCAAAATTATCATTTGAAGTCATTGTTGATAAAATATTAGAAGCACCTTTAATTAAATATTCACGATTTTCTATATTTTGTTTCGACATAAATAATCCTGGAATTTGTTTTATTCCATCAACAATATTTTTTGTTGTTTCATACATGTATTTTGCATCATCATTTAATTCACTAGTTTCTTGAATTAAATTTTTTATTGATTCTATATATTCATTAAGATGAGTTAATGTCATATTTGATCTTATAACATTTAGTGATGAATTTTTTTTTAATTCTTCAACTTCAGCAAGTTCATTTAAAAATGTTTCATTATCTTTTTGAATTATTAATTTTTGAACTAATGGATTATATAACTTATATTCTTTTTCATATTTACTTAATTTAGCTCCAACTAATGCTGCTGGTGGAGTTGAATCGACTGTCTCTATAACTGTTTGTAATGTACCTTCCATAACATCTAACATATCTCTTAATGAAAATACACAATTATCACATTGTCTACAACCATAATCTGGAATTTTTAAAAAATTTGCTATACATTGATCACATCTTGGTCCTGTAGCTCCTGGTTGACAATGACATTGACCAGTATTAACATCACAAACAGTTCCTTTTGATAAATCAGCTTCACAGTCACATTTTTTACATCCTTCTGGACTATAATTCCAAAATCCTTGCATGCAACGATCACATTGTAAACCAGTAACTCCTGGCATACAAGCACATTGTCCAGTTTTTAAATCACACTGTTTATTAGATGATGCCTCACCACAATTACACATTTTACATCCTTCACCTGAATCAAAACCATAAGCTTCGGGTATACATTCATTACAAGTTTCTCCTTGTACATTTTCTAAACAATAACATTTACCAGTTGTTTTGTCACATTCTTCTGTTCCTTCAATTACACAAGTACAAGTAGTACAATTTTTAGCATTAATAGCATCACCAAAATACCAATCATCACATTCCTCACAATACATTCCAGATGTATTATTTTGACAATAATTACAAAATCCTTTAACATTATCACATGATCCAGGAACAGTAAGATTATTATTATTGTTACAGAAACATTTTTGACATGAACCATCAGATCTGAATGGTGTGCCATAATAACCAGTATCACATCGATCACAAATTTCACCTGTATATCCTTCTTTACAATAACATTTTTCTGGTCTACCATTTTCATAAACATCACAACCAATAGCAAAGTTTTCATTATTTTCTCTTAATGGGCATGGACATGATAAACAATCATATTCTGTTCCAGTTGTAGCATTACCATAAAATCCTTCAATACATATTTCACAATGATCTCCCATTGTATTATGAAGACAATCTTGACATATACCAGTATCTTTATCACAAATATCTGAATGTCCATTACATTCACATGGTACACATGAACCTAAATAATCACCAGACTTAATACGATAATAACCTAGAGCACATTCTTGACATGATGGACCAGTATATGATGGTGGGCATTCACACTTCTCAACTGATGATGATCTTGAAACAGTAAATAAATCACTTTTTTGTTCTGGATATGCTCTAGTCATTTTAAAATCATAAATAGAAGCTTTGATAGGTTTTTCATAATATGAAACTTTAACTTGAATTTCTTTTAATTTAACAAGTATCATCATAAGATCACTTCTAGATACATGTTCACCATCTTTTTTAACCCAAAATTCAGGAAGTAATTGAATAGATACAATAAATTTTTTAGATGGATCAGATGGTTGTAATTGAAGCCATGCTTCAGCAATACCATGTTCTCCAATTAATCTTATATCAGGTTCATTATTAAAAATTTTTTCTTTATCATTAGGTATTGTTGAAGCATAATATGAAATAGATTGACCATAAATACCAGTATAATCATTATTACTTTCAAGATTATATATTAAATAAACATCTTTAACTAATTTATCATTTGATGGTGTATAAGTTATTTCACCATTATCACCTGATACAACACCATTAATATCATCACATTTCCATGCAAAATTATCAAATTCTTCATAATAAACATTAAACATTGATGAGATACAAGAATCTGTTGTACCAAAACAAAAACAATTAGAACAACCTTCTGGATTTTTATCAGTAAGATCAAAAGTTCCTCTTAAACAATGATTACAATTTCTTCCTCCAACATTTTTTTTACATATACATTCAGAATTTTGTGAATTACAAATGTCAGATGTTGTTCCTCTAGTATCACAATTACATTCATTACAATAAGGAAATCCATAAAAACCTGGTAAACATGATTCACATTTTCTTCCACCAACATTATCTTTACAAAGACATTGTCCAGATAATGGATCACATTCTAATTCACCACCTTCACTTCCATCTTTATTACAACCACATAATTGACATCCAATTAATGGATCATATCCATAAGCATATTTAACACATTTATCACAACTTTTACCTTCAACATGTTGAGGACAAGAACATTGTCCAGTATATTCATCACATGATTCATTAGGACCACAGTTACATTTTATACATGATGGAAAAGAATAATATCCTGGTGCACATCTATCACATTTTCTTCCAATAACATTAGGTTTACATGAACATTGTCCTCCATATTCTTGACAATTAAAACTAAGTGATCCAGAAGCACTACAACTACATGGTTGTGCTTGACCATTAAAATCAGTAGTAAGTGAAAATATTTTTTCTTTACAATATTCATCAACATTTTCTGGATCATTTTTATATAAATTTTCTGAACATCTATTTGTAAATTCTTTAGACATTTCTAATGGTTGTAATTTAAGTAAATTTTGAGAAAATAATTGTGATGGAACAGCTGTAACAGTATCAAAATATATTGGTTCATAAAGATCTTCTTCACCAATAATTGTTAATGAATATTTATCTTTAACATATTGATATAATTGTCCTTGATCAAATGTTACAATACTTCTACAACCAGAATGAGAAGGACAAAATTCAATATTTAATTTAGCATCATATGTATGTTCATTATTATCATTAAAAAGTATATTTAATATTCTTTCTTTACCATTTGGATTATAATAATCAACAATAAAATTATAATAATTTTCTTTATCAACTATACCATTAACTTCAATAGTATTTTGAGAATTATCTAATGACATTACATTAATTTTATTCTTCTTAGCTATATCAAATGATAATTTTTCTCCTGGTGTTGGTTTATTTCCATCAGAATCTTCAATTTCTGTTACAATTCCACTTTGTGCATCTGGATATGATTGATCAACACATTTATTATTTAATGATATACAAACTTTATGAACATTTAAATATGAATTTTTCCATTCATTTAATGGTATAATTTCAATATTCTTAATTTCTAAATCTTTTTGTATTACATATTTTATACCAATTTTATATTCACCACTTTTTGTTACATTAAATATTGTTGGAGTACCTTTACTAACAACTAACTCACGACATGGTGTTTGATAGGGACAATGAACAAAATTTGCTACACCTTCAAATTTTTTTTGATCATCCCATACTGAAGCAGGTTCAATTTCTGGACGATAATAATTATAAGTAAATAATACTACATATTCACCAGAATTTGGTACATTAAAAATAATATTATCAAATACTTTTTCTAGTTTTTCTACTTTTATAGTATTTGGTATTTGTGGATATAATATTTTAACACAATATTCATTATCTGTTTGATTTATTTTACATATTTCATGTATATCCTCTTTAAGATTATGTCCTTCATAATATTCTGATGGTAAAAGAACTATATAATCTAAATAAAGACGTTTTTTTGTTTTTAATTTTATTATATGTCTTCCATGTGATATTGGAATTGGTTTATTATCAGGATTAATTATTTTTGTTGTTGGCATTGAACTTGGAGAAATTATAGTTTCAAATGATTGTTGTGGTTGTTCTTGAGTTGTTAATGAATATGGTGTTATTGATACTAAAAGTTCATTATCAACATCTGTTGGATTATGATAATGAGCAAGAATTTTATAAACAGATGTTTTCATAACATCAACAACTAAATGTACTTCTTCTTGTATATGTGAAAATACAACAAAACCTCTCCATGAAAAATTACTAAATTGTTCAGAATCCATAGAAAAACGTACACCATTATTATCAGGAGTTTTACCATCTTCAGCTTCATACTGCATATGCCAAAGTGTTGGAAAGAAATGTTTTTCAATTGGTTTATCACATTTTTCACCACCAATTCTTGGTTTACAATGACATTGTCCTGTTTCAGCATTACATGTATTACCTTGAGAAGAAGCTAAATTACATTTACATGATTGGCATCCAAGAAAATTTATATCATTTTTATTATAAAAACCATCTTTACATTTTTCACATCTTCTTCCAGAAATATATAATTTACATTGACATTGACCCTTCTTTTCATCACAAAGATTAAGACCTGAATGTGTGCCAGTTGTATCACAACCACAACTAATACAACCTTCATCATGATATTTTTTTAAATCCCAAAAAGTTTCTTTACATTTATTACAAGTTCTTCCGATAACATTACTTTTACATTCACATAATTCTCCTGGTGTAACTTTATCACAACCACCAAAATCTTTTGTAACACCATCTGGATCACAATTACATTCTTCACAAACAGGAAAATTAAAAAAATTATCTTTACATTTTTCACATCTTTTTCCTTGGAAATTATCTTTACAGTGACAATTTCCTTTTGAATCACATGTTTTTCCTTTTGAACCTTGAGCAAAACAATTACATGGTAAACATTCAGGATATGCATAATATCCTGGTAAACATTTATCACAAATTCTACCTGCAAAATTTTCACGACAAGGACATTCACCAGTTGTGGAATGACATTGTGTTGAATTTGATCCAGCTGAATCACAATTACATGGTTTACAATTAGGATATCCATAATAATTTTCTTCACATTGATTACATTTATCTCCAGAAAATCCATTTTTACATAAACATTGTCCAGTTAATGAGTCACACATACCACCTTCTGTACCAGATGGATCACATTGACAAAATGTACAAGTTGGATAATTATAATAACCAATAGCACATGTATCACATTTATCTCCACCATAATTTGTTTTACATTTACATGCACCAGTAGTAAGATCACATTCACCATTTGCTGCACCTTCACTATCACAATGACATTTTTCACAACCTGATGTTAAATTAAAATAACCAGATGAACATATATCACAAAATTGTCCCTCATAATTATTTTTACATGGACATTTTTCACCAATAGGAAGACAAACATTATTTACAGTACCCTGATAAAAACATTCACATGGTTTACATTCAGGTTCATTATAATATCCAATAGAACATTTATCACAATTTTCTCCAGTAAATTGTGGTAAACATTCACATTTTCCAGTACCCTCAGAACATCTTCCAGTATGTTTTAATGGATCACAATTACATTTTTTACAAACATCAATATCATTCCATTTTTTTCCTTCTGGTCTATAATATCCATCAATACATTCATTACAATTAATACCTTTAGTATTATGTTGACAATTAAGACATCTTCCACCACCAGAATATTTTCCATAAATATCTAAAGAACCATTAATTTTATCTAATTCTTCATCATAAATACAATCATTTGTATGTCCATGACAATTACATTTTTCACACTCAAAAAATTGTCCACTTCTTGATAATTGCCATTTTTTTTGTTCATATCCAGGACAACACATATCACATCTATCACCACAAGTATTATGCTCACAACGGCATATTAATTTATCTGATCTTGTTGAATCTAAATAATCACAAGTTTTAGCATGACCATGACATGCACATGTTCCACCAATTTTTATTTCTTTTATAGCATAAAAATATCTTCTAGTAACTGTTGGATCATTTCCTCTATGAATATCCATTAAATTACCATGTAATGTAGCAACTGATAACAGTCTTAATCTAACATTTGTTGCTCTGGCAAATTCTTGAAGAATAGGAGAATTTGAAAAATTATGTCTACCAGGGCGATTTTCAAGTAAATTAATATATATTTCACCATTATCCATTGGTTGAAGTTTAGAATATTCACTACTACATACAATACTATCATCACTTGTTATTGGAGCTAATGAATTATAACCAAAATGTCTTGCACAATCACTATTATGTTCAGCAAAATATTGCCATGGTTTAAAAGTTTTTCCATAATCTGTTGATCTTTCTAATACCCATGTTGCTGGTCTTGGAGAATTAGCCATTGCTATATAAATATAAGCAACATGAAATTCTTGTCCAAGATCTATTGTAATATTAACTTTTTCATATTCTCGTCCTCTTGATAAAGGTGGTGATTGCCACCAGGCATTAGAACCATCAACCATATTTGATGGTGGATGTTCTAAAGTAGTATTTGCTTCACAAATATCACAACTTTGACCTTCTCTTAAAAATGAATGTTCAGCACGAGCTTCACGGAAAGGATTTCCATCAATTGCACTAGTCATTTGTTGATATGGTGTATATGGTAAAGATGAAGCTAATGAACAAAATATTTCACGATAAGGTTTTCCATGAAGTTCACCACATGTTGATGTTGCGATAATTTTCTTATGTTTAGCTAAATTAAATTGTGGTGGTTCAAGAAATCCATTAATTATTAATGGAATTAATATTAAAAGGTATTGATAAAGGAATATCCTTTTCATCCCTAAAAAAAAAATGATATATTAGAAAAAAATTTAATAATAAAAAAGTATTGCTTTAAAAAGTATTATATAAAAGTAAAATGAATTATAAATGTTTATGTATATTAAGCATAACCTTAAATAATAATACTACAACAGCTTGAATGTACAAATGTCAGATGAGAAAAAAGTTTGTGAACAGTATTGTTTTTAAAATGATTGGCAGATAGTTTTATAAATCAAAGTTTTCAAAATGATTAAGGTTAAAAATATATATAATATTAATGAAAGAGGGATAAGTAAAATGTTAAAGGCGTTATTTAATAGAAACAGGACAGAAGTTGTAATATAATTACATCAGACAAAACACATCTATAAAATGTATCCTTTAAGAAATAAAATATGAAGATTTTTATTTTGTAATTAACTATTATATTTTAAAAATTTTATATTATATTTGTTTGTTTGATTAATATAAAAAAAAAGAAACAAAAAGATGAATAGGGTTAAGAGAAAAAATGAATACAATTAACAGATGCCATTCATTAATAAAAATATAAATGAATATTTTATTTATATCATTTTTAATAAAAATATACTATAGTGTTAAAAAGAAATTTTTTTAAATTATTTTTATTAAAATGTTATATAATGATATGATGATGATAAATATATTATAATACATTTTTATATCTTTTATATTTAAAGTTAAATAGATAATTACTAAAATAATTTGTCTAGAAATTTATATTTAAAATGATTATTTTCTATTAATAAAGTGATATACAAAAAAAAAATTTATATATACACATATTATATTAAATAATGGCATTAAAATTTTATTATAATAAAAAAAGTTACGCATTTCTTATACCTTCTTACTGGAGACAGTTGTGTTAGCAAAAATGATATGAAAATTAGTTAAGAATAGTACATATATAAATATATATTCAGATATGTGTATATTTGAAAAAATTGGGCCAGATAACTGTTTTAGAAAAAGAGGAAGAGAAATTTATTGGAAGATTTGTTCTTTTATTATAGGTATCTTAAAGATAAAGTAAAAGAAGAAAAGATGGTAATTAATTATTAAATCAATTTAAATCAGTTTGTAATACATATGTTTATATGAATAAAATTATTATGACTAAGATGGAAAAATGATTTTAATCAAAATATTGTAAATTTATTTTATTATAAGGTGTAATCTGAAAACATCTTAATAATAATTTTTATATAAATGTTATTGTAAAATGAATAATTTATACAATGAATGTAAAAACATTTACTTATTTCAATAAAAAAAAAGGTTAGACAGACTGTAGACATATTTTTATTATAATAAAAAAAAGTATATCAAAGTATTGTAATTTTATAAAGTAAACCAAAAGAATGTTAAATTTTTATTTTTTGTTAATATCAATGTTAGGATCATGTATTCCAGCAATCCATATTTGAACGGTATTTACAGAAAACTTTGAATCATTAAATTCAACTTTACATTCTAAAGTACCAAAACGAGATATTTTTATTTTACAATATTTAGCTAAATTTAAATATGGTAAAAGTTTTTTAAGTGAATTTGCAGTATACCAATAAATATCTACAAAACAAGAAGAAATTTCAATAATATTTTCACTTTTTAAAAGAATATTGCACTATAAAAATATAAATAAATTATTATTTATAAAACTAACCTCAAATTTACATCCATCACATTCTGAAAAAAAGTAAATACCTTCTGATGATAAAACCAATTTAACATTATCAACATATTCCGAAACATATTGAATATTGTTACTTAACGGTTTTGAAAGAAGTGTACATACTTGAACTATATTTGTTTTGCTTTCATTAAATACTGTAGTTATGATTGTTGATGATGCTGGAATAGTAAAAGTAGTTTTTGTTATCGTTTCATCTATTATAACATAAAGACTATCTTCATTTTTTTTTTCATCGTATATAAGTTTTGCCACAATACTATTATGTCCACAACCCATTAAGGTATCTAAAAAATCTCTAGTTGGTATTTTGATAATTACAAAATTATCCCCAGAATTAAATTTTAATGTTTTAATATTTTTAGAATTATAATAAATAATAGTTTGAAATTGTAATGCTGTCTCAGTAACAAAACGTAAACCATCATTTGATACAACAATTGTCATTTCAATATTAGTAGCAGCTAATGGTGAAATAAGGCGATATAATCGACAAAGATCACAAATTTCAACATAAAAGTTGTTGGTTTCAATAGACATTATTACTAAAAACAATCTAAAAAAAATATAATTAATAATTAAATTAAAATGTTAAATAATAATTTTTTGTGTAACTTAATTAAACTTTATATATCTTACAACGATAACTATTTTTTTTTATATGTATCATTTACTAATTTAAAAATGTTATTAAATAAATTATAAAAATATATAAACTGTAATAAATTATTAAAATTAATTTTGTAATCACTTAAAATTATATATAAAAATTATGTAATTATTGAATGTGCAAATAATATTAAAAAATCGTCAAAGTTTTGTGATATTTTTTGAGATTAAAAATTATTTATATTAATATAATTAATAATTTATTTATAGCTTTTGAATCAAAACATATAAAATATAAAAAGAATTACTTATATAAAAACTAAATTTTATGATAATAATAAATATGTAAATAGAATAAGGATGAAATTACAAATATATTATATATAAATTCAAAATTCATTGTACAAGAAAATATTTGGTTAACAAAAATTGACAAAATATTAAAAAAATCAAACAGTAATTTGATAATTTTAAAAAATCTACTTATAAAATTGATATAAATAATTTCAAAATATTACAATAAAAATTTATTAAAATCTTTAACCAATATAAATTTATAATTTTTATGAATAAATTTAATTGTTTTGCAAAAAAAAAAAATTTACCAAATAAATATTACAAGAATAAAAATGTAAAGAAGAAAGTAATTTTGTCAATAAGACTTACAGTAATAGTACTAGTAGTTCTTTAAATATATATAATGGTAAACTGTCAAAAATTCAAAATAAAAAATTTTAAAAAATAGGTACAACTAAATTTAAAGAATGATATAAAAAAATTCCTCTTAAAAATCTTTAAATATTAAATCCTACAACTAAAATATCTCTTACCATTTAAAAAAGATACAATAAAAATGAAATTTCATTTGAATTAGATATAGAAATATTTTATTTTACTAAAAAAAAGTATAATTATAATTAAAAGAAAAGAAACTGGCTATATTTTAGAACCATATTATTAAAAAAAAAGAGAAAAATTAATGTAAAAAAAGTATATTTTCATTAGATTCAACACAAATAGAAAAAGTAGACTTTCTTCCGAATATTATTTAAAATTCTTTAGTAGATTAAACATAAAAATTTTTATATTTAATAAAAGTAAATATAATCATGGATAATAATTACTTTTGATTTTACATGTAAATAGAAAATATATTTAAAAAATAACTAATTTTTATCAATTTTCTTTCATAAAAATACTTAAAAAATTATATCAATACATATTAAGCATTTAACTTTTAAAGTTTTTATTTTAGCTAGACAAAATTAGAAACAATTAAAATAATTTATAATTTAAAAAAAATACGTTTTTTTCTATAAGCAATGTTTTTAAGAATTATTAATTTTTTTAAATATAATTATATAAAACAATTCTCTATTACTAATTAAGAATATTTTTTGCTTTAAAAACAATTAGGTATACATTTCTACATTGTTTGTGTGAACTAAATAAATATTAATGTTGTTAAAACAATTTTTTTAAATTGTAAAATAAAAGTACTCTTTTTAAAAAAACCCTTTATAAGGTTTAAATTTGGAGTATAATCATCAATGTAAAATAAGTTAGAAAATAAAGTGTTAAAAAAATTAAATTTAGAAAAGTGAGTGAAAATTATTTCTTTAAAAACTTTTTTTTTGATATAAGAAAAATAGTTAAAATTTGTTTAATGATTCTAATTCATATTTTTTTGAGTAACATTTATTAAATCTGCATTAATCTTTGTAAAACTTTTTATAATTGAAATAATACAATAGAAAATATATTTAAAAAATTTCTATAACGTTTTCATAATATAAATATAAAATTAAAAGTGCTGGATTTGTCTTAACTTTTAAAACATATTTTTTCCAATTTTCAACTGTCTTCTAAATACAATATTTCATATTTTTTATATGTAATTTATTCTCATAAATTTTTATATTAGAAAATTTATATAAAAGTTAAAAGTTTCTAATAAATATATCAAATCATAGAATAAAAAATATATAGATTAAAAAGATTTTATTATTTTTATCTTAATTTATAAGTCAGATGGAAGAAAAGATGGAATATTCTTTTTGAAATGATCATGTTTTACACTTTTTTTAAAATGTATACCTAACCTCATCATAAATTAATTAAATTAACAACAATCAAATCTTCATAAAAAGTTAATTTATAAAAAAAATATAAAAAATAACATGTTTATTTTTTTATTAAATTTACAAATTTAAAGGTTTCCAATTAAAAAAATATCTGCCAAAATATTTATTAATAAAATAATTTTACAATAAGTTGAAATTATTATTTACTTTTTTCTTTATTTTATAATAAAAGTGTACTTATTTCACCCAAAGCTGCATTTTAAGATGAGTAGTATCGTTAAATTTGGAACAAACAAATGTTCCTGTTCCGTTACCTACCTCGTCATAAATTGAAATGGAACCTTGACAAGGGTAGTTCCAATGACCATTTAAAACATCATGAATTGCAGCCATTGGTGAAGCATGTGATACAAGTAATATTTGATCATTTATACCTGAACATTTCTGTAAAATACCATCTATTGTTGATTTTATTCTAAGTCTACATACACTATCATCCCATCCTTTTTCAATTTTTGGATATTCTGTTATTATTGGTTGATAAGACAAATCTATTTTATCATATTTTTCTTTTAATTTTTCTGTTTCCCAACATCCTGGTGGATCTAAACACATTGTTAAACATTCTATTAACCCTGGTTCAATATTTATCATATTTTTTTTATCACCTAATAAAATAGTTGTAGTTTCACAAGTTCTATCCATTGGAGATGAAAAAACATAATCAATATTTATATCACGAAATCTATAAAAATTAAACTATTTTAATAATAATTTAACAAACCTCTTTTCTAATGCTAACCCTTGATTTTTTCTACCTTTATTACTTAAAGGTGAATTATCTGATTTAAAATCTGGATATATTTGTTGCCAATTTACATTTATATTATCCTCTCGTTGACAATGTCTTACAGAATATATTCTACGTGGCATTTACTTTTTTTTAATCTAATAAAAACTAATTTTACTAAGTAAAAATTATTATAAATATATTTTTTAATAACTTTTAAATGTTTTTGTATAACTTACTTCGTTGTAAGATTCTTAAGGTAGTTAACAAATTGGTAAAATGTTAAATTGAATTAAATTTTTATTTTTCATTTAAATATTTTTTCTAAATATGAGTAATTGGGAAGTTCTTCAAAAGGTAATGTTTTATTTTAATTTTATTAAAGTAATGTATTTATTAGAAATTAGCTGAAGAAAAGAAGGAAAATCCTTCAACAAGCATTTTTAGTAATACAACAAAAAAAAAGAAAAAAATTCAAAATGGCATAAATAATTTATCTAAAATTGTTAAGAAAAAGGAAAGAAAATCTTTCGAAGATCAAAAAGTAACAATTCCAAATATAACATCTTTAAATGATATAAATATGTCAAATGAAGGAGGAATTGCTTTGCCATCAGAAGTAACACAAAAAATTGGATTAGATTGTGAATTTGTTGGTGTTGGACATTTAGGTTCAGAAGATTTATTGGCACGAGTTTCTATTGTTAATTATTTAGGGAAAACAATATATGACAAATATATTAAACCAGAAGTACCTATTGTAGATTATCGAACTAAATTTAGTGGAATTAAACCAAGTTCTTTAACAATGGGTATAGATTTCAGTACAGTACAAAAAGAGGTCCAAGCATTTATTATGAATCGAATTGTTATTGGACATTCCCTTACTTCTGATTTTGGTGTTCTTAAACTTAAACACCCAAAGCATCTTATTAGAGATACTTCAAAATTTAAAGGATTTTTGGATTGTTTACCAAGTTTTGGAAATAGTAGACGAACACCATCATTAAAGTTACTTGCTCAACATATATTGAATCTTAAGATTCAGGAAGGATCTCATGATTCAGCGTTAGATGCATATTATGCATTAGAGATATACAAAACAAAAGAAAAAGAATTTGATAGATGGGTTAGTGCTAATATTAAAAAGAAAAAAAGCAAATAAATTACAAAATAAAACTTTTTTGTTGTTATTTTTGAAATTGTATATAAAATGTTTTAATATTAATAAATATTTAAATGACCCAATAAATTTTTTTAATATAAATCTATATTTCATTAACGGTTCTTTCAATATCTCTTAATTCACTAACTTTATAAAGTTTATCAATATCTTTTAATTGACTTATCCATATTTTTTGTAGTGGTATTCTTTTTATTTTTTTAGTATTTTTATTATCTTTCCAAATTATTTTATTTTGACTTTCTTTTTGAAACATTGCTTCCATTTTTTCAAATGTACTATTTTCTTTATCCCATCCTAAAAGTTGGTCTATATCATAAATCTTTTTTATATATCGATTTTTTCTATGAAATTGATAAGAACGAAATTTTGGCTGATTTTGAATTTCTATAAATTTTACCAATTCTTGAGTTCTTCTTCTCTGACCATACCTATTTCGAGGATTATTATTTCCTTCAAAAGTACGTGATATTTTGTTTTGAACTTTTGATAAATTTGGTGATAATTTTGAATCATTATTTTGCTGAATTTTTGTATCATCTGAAATTGTTGTTTTTAAAAAATTATTATTTGTAATATTTTCAATATTATTACTATCGGTTGATATTAGTTTTTTAGTTGTTTGATGCTTATTTATTGGTAGTGGTGCTAATGCCATCATAACTTCATCAAGTGCATCAACATTAACTTGTTTAGTTATAGTTGGTTCAATTTTAATTGTTGGTTTTGTTGTTGTCTCTTTAAATACTATTTCTTGTTTTTTAACTAAAGAAGATGGAATTGATTTAATTTCAGCTAATTTATTATTAATTTTTGGCTGTAAAATAGATTTAGATTCATTGGTAACAACATTATTTGTTTCTTCTTTTTTAACAATTTTTCTAACTGTTCTTTTTCTTTCAATTTCATTATTTAATTTTAAAGCTTCTTCTTCATTTTTCTTTTTAGTTTCTTGGATTTGTTGAATTTTTGTCATAGGTTTCTTTCTGGTATTTTCTTCTTCCTCTAAACGTTTTTTAGCTTCGGCATCTCTACTTTCTTTCCATTTCTTACATTCTTCACCAGCTTTAATTAATATTTCAGTATCAGGATTATTTCTAATTTTTTCAATTTCAATTTTTCTTTTAGCATCTTCAGAACTGGTAAATAAACCTTTAGAAGCATCAATAAGTTGAGATTGCATTTTATCATTATCATTACGAATTTGTTTTTTTAATTCTTCTAACTGCTTTTCAAATTCATCATTAATAACTGGTTTTATTAATGCAGGCAAGGGTTTTCTAACTCTGGGTTCATCTTTTTTTGTTAATAATGAACTTCTTTTATATGTCATGGCATCAGCTTCTGCTTGTTTAAATTTTTCCATCATTGTTGATACAGTACCAAATCCACGTGTTCTTTTCTTTTCAATTTCATTTTTTTTCTCCTCTGCTATTTTTCTTTCTATTTCATTCATATTTAAACTTGATTTTCTTATATCTGATTTATCTGGAATTGTATTTTTAATTTCTTTTTTATTTTGAATTTTTATATCATCTTTCTTTGTCTTATTATTTTCAAGAATGTCATTTTCAATTTTTTTTTCAGGTATAATTTCTTCTTCTTTAACTACATTTTTATTAATCTCTTTCATTTCAATTTTCTCTTCTTTTATAATAGCTTTTTCTAATTTATTTGGTTGAATTACAGCTTTTCTAGCAAAATCTGTTTTTGGTTTATCTGTTCTCATTGGGCATGCTCTATCATAATAAACATTTTTATCATTAGGTACTGGATTGGTAAAAGTAGGTTCAACTTTCATTTCTGCAATTTCTGTTGGTTGGTTTTCTTCTAAGACAAATAAACTAGATTCTTTCTCATATTTAGCATCTAATTCAGGAAGATGATCATGAACATCAATGTTATTATCAATAATAGGAATAGTAAATGTTGGTTCAAGTTTTAAAGCAGCTGTTGCAATAGGCCCAACATTTTCAATAATGAATTCACTTAATTTTTGTGATGGAACTTCAAATGTGCTAGATAGTTCATCAACAGATTCATCTCCGATATCAGAAGCTGGTCGTGGTGAAGCAAAACGTGGATATGGTGATATTGATAATCTTTTAATAATACTTTCATCTTCTTCTATTTCTTCTTCATCATTTTCAGTTATATATGGAGAGACATCAGGATCATATTCATGGCAAGATTCTTCTTCATAACTATATTCTTCATCATCATAACTATATTCTTCTTCATCTTCTTCTTCATAATAACTATCACTATCTTCTAATGCATTTGAAGTTGCAACTCTATCACATAATGTTAAAGTATAACCAACATCAACGGTATCATGAAATCTTTCACCATCATAAGAATCATCAGTTGAATAATCATCAGCACTAAGATACATACCATGACCAGAACTATTAGGTCTAACAGTAAATTCATTTTCTATACTTTCATCAGATGGAGCTTCCCATTCAGGCATACCATCATAATGAACAGAAACAGTAAATATTGGTGCTGGTTTAGCCATACTTTCTCTCATAACTCTACCTCTAGAATCTGCTCTAGAAAATACGGGTTCAAGTGGATTAAAATCAAATGATGAACCATAACTTGAAATGGATAATGGTGTTGTTGAACGAATGTGAAGTGATGATCCATTAATTGGATATAAATCACCTTTTGGTGGCGGATTATTAATTGATGTTGTTGCTAAAGAAAATGTAAATGTTTCTGATATATCAGATGAATATTCTTGTTCAAAATCTGTTAAATCTTCATCATCATATGATTCATCAGTTACCTCTTCATCACTATAAAATTCTTCTGTTAATTCCTCATCACTATTATTATCAATATCTTTATTTTTATTAACATCAATACATGAATTCCAATTAATATTTGAATTAGGAGAAAGTGGTGTAGAAGGTAATGATGGCTGTGTTACTAGTAAAATAGGTGGATTAATAAACTTTTTATCATTATTCAAATGTTCATTACATCTTTCTTGTCTTTCTAATCTTTTTGAAATATCATTTTTAGTTATATCAGGTAAAATAATAGTTGTAGATATAGAAGTATCATTATGAATATCCATATTTTTAGATAAAATATTCTTATCAGTTTTTGATATTAATTGATTAGTTGATTTTTGTGTATTAATGTCTTCTTTCATCTTAATATTTGGGATATAATTATTTTTCTCGTTATTCAATATTTTTTTATCATTTTTATTTTGTTTTAGAGCATTATTTATTGATAACACATTTTGTTCGTTAATTTCAGTTAAATAAGTTATAGGAGTAAAAGATGATAATTGTGATTTTAAACTTTCTTTATTATTCATTTTATTTAATGATTCTTCATTTTTATTTTTTATAGAATCTAATTTTAATAAAACAATTGATTCTTTATCATTTTTTTTATGTAAATTTTTTTTTAAAATACTGTTGTTTTTATTTTCTTCTATTTTGCTATTTAAAAGAAATTTATTTATATCTTCTGTTGAATTAGATGTTGTTTTAGAATTGATTGTAACTGGTATAATTTTTATATTCTTAAGCTTTTCTTCAATTTTCTCTTTATTTTCTATATTATCTTTAATTTTTTTAACTGACTTCAAATCAACATTTTTTATTAATATTCCATTATCATTTTTAATAATATTATCATTTGATAAACATGGTTTTGACAATGTTTCTTTATCACTCTTTATATCATTATATCTCTTAGATAATATATTTTTATAATTTTTGTCTATAGGATAATCTTTTCCTGATATCTAAATAATATTTTATTTAATAAAAAATGTTATTTTAATTTACATACATTATTAAAAGTTTCTTTATCATCGAAATTTGACATAGATCTATAGTCACGAATTTTATAATCAGTATATGATGATCCACTTGGTGTTCTTGATCTCTCTATTGGATAATTATTATATCCAGATATTGAAGATGAATGTGTTGAAATAGAATTTTTTAATATTTTATTTCTTATATCACAAGAACTAGAACTTTTCATTGGAAAATAATTTTTAGATGAATATAAAGATTTTGATATAGATGAAGTATTTGATAAATAAGCATTTGTATTTCTACCACTTGGTGGCTTCATTAATTGTTTGTGATCTCCAATAGAGTATGATGTGGACATAATATTATTTTTATCTGTTGTATTATACTTTTTTAATGGAGAATATATTGAAATAGTTGATCTTTCTGTGCTTCCAGAACGTACTCTTAATTAAGATAAATATATATTAAAATTTAAAAAAATACCGTATTGAAGAATTGAAGGAAGATGATGAATATTTATTTGAAGGTAATGAATTATTACAAATAGAAGAAGAGTATGGATTTTTATATGAAGATATAGAAGAATTAGTAATACTTGTAGCTCTTTCATTTTTATTAATATTATTATTAAATGGATCTTGACTAAATGATCTTCTACATTTTAATGGTATATAACTACTTGAAGATTTCTATATATAAAAAAAAATAAAAATTTTTATTATAAAAATATTAAAAACATACCGGTATATTAGAATTACCTCCATATTTATTAGGAATATTAAATCTTGAATTTCTTTCATATGAAGACATAGTATATTTTTTATTTATACTCTTAAAAATTTTATATTTAAAGTTTTTAAAAATAAACTAGCAAATAATAGTATGTAATGAAGAAATTTTAATACTAGAGACAATTGGCACCTTTAAACAACATATCACCTACAATTTTTATTATCATATTAACTCTATAAAGTTTTATTAATAGTATCCATTGGTTTATCTTTATGCTATGACTAATGATATATTTAAAAGCAGTTGTATAAAATATACTTTACTTTAATATTACGAACAAAATAAGTACTAAAATATTTAATATAAAATTTGAATTTATTATACTTTTATTATTAATAATAAATTATTTAATAAAAATAATATTATTTTATTAAAATATATTTTTTGTTAAAAAATTAGATTATAATTATAAATTTTTTAAATACTTAATAATTTAAAAAAACAAATAAATTTTATTGTGTTTTATAATTTTAACAAAAATGTTATAAAATGATATAGTGATATTTAATTTAAAATATAATACTTTTTTTTTAATATGTAATTGTCTTATTTTTCATATTTAAACATTTAATTTATATAATAAATATACATTATAAAATTTTTTACTAAAATTTCTTTGTTTCTTGATAATTACAAATAAATAAAAATAAGATAAAATTAATTATTTTTTAAAAATTTATTAAAAAATATTACAATCAAAAGTTTTAAAATGACAAAAATAATTTTAACAAAATATAATGTATAAATTTTATAAAGCCAAAAATAATATTTTATTAATTTAAAAATTCATAACTGATACAGCAACATATTTTTGATTTATATTTTCATTATTTGTATTTTCTTTACTAACTTCTAAGTTTTTCCATTCCTCACCACAACTACTTTTTAGGACAAAACAATTATTTTGTGTTGCTTCAATTGATTCATTTTTTTTATCACAACCATCAAAAGTTTTTGGGAATCGTAATTCAACTGGTCTTAAAAATTTTAAACCTAATGGTCCACACATTACTAAAGGACTCAATAATTTTTCTTTCTCAACATTTATTGGTATTGCATTTGATGTATCTTTACATATTTTTATGTATATCTCTTGATTATGATCTGATGGTATAGCACCAGGTGGTATAATTAATTCTACACCACTATCAGGACATAATAATTTACCTCCATTAAAATCTATTACACTACTTATATGTTCAATAACTGTTGGTTCAATAATTTTTTTACTATTTATTGTTGAAATTTCAGATGATGATGAACTTTTATCTGTACTTGTATCTTTTGTGTGATGATGAGTTATATCTGTATCATTTACTAATTGTTTTTTTGTATTTGAAGGTATTTTATTTGTTGGAGATCGAGGATAATTTCTTGAATCATAATGTTTTAATAATTGTTCTTTTCCATCATTTATATTACCATAAAGAGATTTTCCATAAACTTGATCACCAAAAGTATCTTGTAATACTTGGTTTATATCATAAGTACCTGGAATCCTATTAGTAGTATATTTTTCATGGTAACTAGTAGCATTATGAATTCTTCTTGGACCTATAACAGGAGCTAAATAAGATTCTGTTTGAGTTCTATATGCTGATACAGGTGTAATTTCTCTTCTATTCATATATTCATTATTTTTAAATCGTGATTCACGATCTAAAATTCCATTACCACCATATATACTATAATTTGTATATTCACCCATATTACCATAATCTCCTCCTCCTTTAATTGAATCAATTTCTTCTGATTCTGTATCATGCCAACCATTTAAAACTAATTCTTCTATTCCTTGTGATGGTTTATGTTCTGGCATCCATACACTTCTATCTTGAAGGTGAATAATTAACTGTCTTAATGCTTCAAACCATCCATCTTCTTTTGTAGCATCTAATGTTGCACTTAATAAATGTCCATGATATTTTTTAATTTTATTTGCTTGTTCAATTAATTTTCTTGAACTTATTTGTATACCACCAGCTCTTTGACGAAGTTCTTTTATTCTACTTCTTGTTTCAACATCAATTAATATCACAATTGGTGCATATTGAGCGTATGACAATTGTTCAACTGATTCTGGACTAACATTTAATAAACCATGCTTACTTTGATTAATTAATGCATCAATATTTGAAAGACGTATTTGTTTATCTTCTTCTATACCAGCAAAACAATAACTATAATTAGTTAATAATAATTGTCTAGCAATATCAGCTAATGGTCCATAAAGAATAATTGGTCTTTTAAATGGTGGACGTCTTAAAGATACTTTTTCATATGCTGGTAATATTAATCCATCTGAAGTTTGTTTTCCATTATCATTACTATCTTTTCCTTGTAAATATTTATTTTTTTTTATTGATAATTTTTTTCTAAATAATGATTTAGCAAATGTATTAGTTTCCATTTTTTGTTGTTTTATTAAAATTTCAGCAGTTGTAGCATTTGGTATAATACCAACTCTTTCTTTGTTTTTATCATTTTCATTGGCACTATAAATTCTAGAAACTTGCCAACATCCTATACTACCACCATATAATGTATCACTAACATGGAAAATATCACCATTATCAAATGTCAATTCATTTTTATCATTCTTTTTATTATGCTCAAAATGTGTTCTTATATAAAAACTATCCCCTAATTGATTAATTCTAATATGTTCAAACTCATGGGGCAAAAATTCCAATTGAGCATGAACCTCTTCATTTAAATTCAAAAGATAATTTACTGCTTCTTCTCTTGTTAAACCACCCATGGGAAAACTATTTACTGAAATTATCTTATCTCCAACTCTTATACCATGCATAGCAGCTGGTGAACCTTCTTGTATAGCACTAATCCATATTCCAGCTTGATTACCACCAATAACACGTATACCAAGATTATTTCCAGCTTTTTTAAATACTACCAAACGTCTAGATGATTCTTTATTATTTGAAAATTGTGATACAATATTAATTGAAGGTGATGAACAATTTGATGGTACAGAATTACCAATACCTAAACTATTTGTCATTACTGAATCTTTTTTAATATTATTACAATATTGAGGTGGTATATATAAACCTTCACCACTGTTATAATTACCATGATCATCTGAAATTTTTTTTGTATTAGTAGAATTTGAAGATGAGGGTCTTTTAGAAATATGTCCATTAATATCTGTACAATCATTTGATACATAATAATTTGTCATCATAGGACTAGGAGAATGTCTTGGTGTTCCATTAACAGAACCCAATCTTTCATAAACAGTATTTTGTGAAGGCCACCTACTACCAGGTGTACCTCTTTTAACATCTCTTTGTACGACTAAACTAAGTTTTTCTTTTGATTTTTGTAACATTTTTGTTGCATCATCAATTGATATATCATCTAATGGTTGACCATTAATTCGAAGAACAATATCACCTTCTTTTAATCCAGGATCTTTTTCAGCTAATTTTGGATTAGTAATTTCTTTAATATAATATTTACAACCTAATACAATACCAAAATCATCTTTTTTTCTACTTTTTGATAAAGTAAATTTTAATGTTCTTTGTTCTAATTCAATTAATGGTAATGGAACTCTTCTTTTAACAATCTAAAATTTTGTAATTATTTTTTTTTTAATAAAAAAATATATACTTAATGAACATACCATTCTTAATTGTGTAGCGTTTTTAATAGTATTAATAGCTGATATATAGTCAATATTATTAAAAGATACACCGTTAACAGATGCTATTATATCATTAAGTCTGAAAAAAAAAAGAATATATATATATATTTACTTAACTATTAATAAATAATAATAACATACTGTAATAATCCACATGCAGGGCCTTTTCTCACAACATCACTAATAAAAATAGATGAATCTCCAGAATAAAAATGAGGATCGTCACAACCACCGGATATTGCAATACCAAAACCAAAAGTAGGATGCTAAAATATATTTAAAAAAATTATATATATACATATATATATATGATATAACAAATAGATATATATAAATAAAATATGGATAATAGAAACAAAAGAAAATTTTCTTATCTTTAATATTTATATTAAAAGAAGTATAATTTATTATAGTCAATTTGTCCTTTAAAAGAAAATAGAAAAAGAAGGAAGTACAAGATATAGTAAGAAGTTTTATACATATATATTTTAAAAATTGTATTTAAAAATATTTAAAAATCCTTATTATATAAGAAAAATATAAATATGTATATATTTGTTATCAAAAAAGATATGATTAATTTACTATTCTGGTAAAATATTTTATAAATACATATTTACAACAGAATATTTAGAATATACTTAAGAAATATTAGACAAATATGACCCTAAGGGTTATAATAAAATGTCATTATAATATTGTTTTAAATGGTTCAAGTATAAAGTATTTTGTGGTAGTATACTTTGTTTTGATAAAACACTAAGACACTACTTTTAATGTAAAACTTTACTTTTGGATCAACTGATAGGGATATAGTATATATTTGAAAAGTTAAAGGCTTACCACACAACTATTTTATCATCATTATATCCTTAACTCTTGTCATTTGATTTAACTTCAATTTAATTCAACTATAAACTTATATATCAATAACTATTATTCCTCTTTTATATGTATACATATATATTTATTTAAATATGTTACTACCAAGGTGATCAAAACCAAAATTCTGCTAACATCTACTTTCTTTTATTATTATTAAATATAGGAATAAAGGTGTAAACTAACAAACTATTTAACATTAACAAAGATTATTATCATCTTTAAGTTTAAAATGAAAAACTTTTGACATTTAATTATAAGAAAAGATATATTTTAAAGAAAATAAAACTTACTTTTAATAATGTTATTTCAAAATGTTCCCAATAACCAGGAAAAGTAGATAAAGAATGCTGAAAAAAAATCATTTGTCTACGTAGTGGTAAAAAAACTTTTGTATATTTATAATTTTCATTTTTTTTCATAACAAAAAGTTAAGAAAATAATATATATATATATATATAAATTTCTTTATAATATAAAATATTAGAAATAAGAAAAATGAGATAATGTATATAAAGGTGTGAAGACATTTAATATTTTAATGTAATAGAATAAATAAAATTAATTACTTTTAAATAATTTATCACATTTTAATTATAATAAAGAAATATATATATATATATTTTCTTTTTGATCTTAAGTAAATTTTTAATTAAAACTTACACAATTTTCTCCTTCATTTATTTGTGGTGGACTATAACAATCTATTTTTGGTAATGTTGTTATATTACTGTCTTTTTCTATATAATTACTATAAACCATAATAGTTATGAAAAAAAAAATTATAATATATTATTTTTTTTATACTCTTAATATAATAAAATTAAAATTAATTAATGTAAATAAAAAAAATAAATTATAAACTTTCTCCAAATGACAGTTTATTTATTTTTTTTAAATTATATAAATAATACCAAATTTCGTTTTTTTTTTCTTTTCATAAGATATATAATTATAATACCAAATGTTGCTTTTAAAAACTTTCTTTCAGTTACAATAATAACAATCTTCTCTTTTTTTTTCTATATTTCTTCTATCTCTTCTCTTAATACAGATTATAAGTTATCTTTTATAAAATTATACCACTCTCTTTTTATACTGAAAAAATATGAAATAAATTTCAAAAAGAAAAGTTAGTGTAACAATAATAATTAAAATATATACAAATAAAAATCGAAAATGATAATATTTATAATATTTATGAGAAAGATTAAAATTTTTAACTGTGTTATAATATATATAAATATTAAAACTGTAATTATTAAATATATGTGTTTAAGAAAATCAAAAATAAAAAGTTATAGATTATAAAATATATATTATATTAATCTTTATATAACAATGATACATACTTTAATTTATATTACAAGAATTAAAAATATATTTATATATATATATATATCTTTTAAGCTTGTATTCTTTGCAATAATCTAGTATTAAGGATAAGATGAAGATTTTGATGTAACTTATAATAATGGTTTATATATCCATGATACCATGGACTCAGATATAATACATATAGATGTACAGAGGTTCTAGTTTTATATATAACAACAGTGTAATTTAAAATGAGGTTTATGTTTTAAGTAGCAAAAAAAAAATTATTTCATAATGAAAATACTATATAGAAAAAAGTAAGAATTAAAATAACTTAACTTAATGGATATATCCTTTTAATTAATCATAAGATAGTTTTACATTATAAATACCAACATATTTATACTCATCCCTCAATTAAAATTTTCCTTTTAAAGATAAAAAGTAAAATAAACTATACTTTTGTTACATGATAACAGGAATTTTATAATAAAAATTGTACTAAAAAAGGTTAACATACATACAAAATATACAACTTGCCTTTTCTTCTTTTGGTATAAATATTATTTATTAAAAAAAAAAAAAAGGTACGAAAAATATATATATATATAAATATAGATAATTTGACAAAATTAACCCTATTGTATAATATTTTTTTTTATAAATAGTATAATAAATTGAACAAAATAAATTAATAATTAGAAAGTTAATAATAGTAAAATATATCATACAATTTTCCGTTAAATAAAAAATTTTTTTTGTTTAAAAAAAATCCAATCAATTTGATAGATGAATTTTTTCTAATAAAGAAAAAATAAACTATAAAAAAAAAAGATGACAAGAACTGATAATTAAATAAAATTTATTAACAAAAAAGAAATGATAAAATCTTTTACCATTAAAAATAGAGCATGAAATTGAAATAAAAAGAAGAAAAAAAAGTGCACTAAAAAGCATATGTTTAACAAGTAAAATTATTGTTAAAAAAAAGAATTTAAACACATAACACAAGGTACAAACAAAAAACGAGGGAAAGTTATATAAAACAAATGAAGTATTAATTGGAAAAGAGATCATTTTGGCATTATTTTATATTAATCAAGAATCATTTAGTATAATATATATAATATTATATCGATGTATCTGGTTGGCATTAATATAAACTACTATGCTTCAATGATTATTTCTTCTATTGATAGTGATAATTTTACCCTCAAAGAACTATAATTTATTGTCAATGAAAAGAAAGATAAGATAAAAAGGCAATTAGTAAGAATTAGTTATTATATTTGTTTATATATTTTAATGGACTTGTTTTATATAGAAGTATAATTATAAGATTTCGTAATTATTTAAATTTATATTAGTAATTATAGTTATCAAAATTTTTATTATAAAATAAGACAATAAGAATGAAAAATAAAGTTTACAATCAATTTGCTATAGTTTTTGTTTTTAGTTAATTAATCTTCTTAACTATTTAAGAAAAAAAAAACTAATCTTATTGTCAATAACTTGAAAAGTTTTTATTGTAGAAAACATTTAAATAAACCTTGGATGATAATACTGTATTATGTAATTAAAAATAATAAAATTGAATCATTTTGTTTTATTTATATTAAGAGTGATCTTGAGATGTTTTATTATTTTGGTATTTAAAGAATTTTATACAAAAAAATATTATTTAATTCTTGCGTAATTGAAGTACCTTTAAATTAGTCTAGATAAAATATTTTTAAATTTATTTAAGATTATTTTATTAAACTTAATTTATCAGATTTCAAGATAAAATTTGAGAATCTCAAGCATAAATTAAAACAACCTTTATAACATAAATATTAAACTAAATAAATTAAAAATATAATTAAAATTTTATTACAAAAGAAACTTTATATCAAACTTTACAAAAAAAAACAATAATAAAAATAAAATAATTCAATCTATAAATGACTAAATATAATCAAAAATTTATTTTTTTTTTTGTCACAATATATATTAAGGCCCCATTTCTCTGAAAAACTATATTATTTTTGATATATATAAATGTTTAAAATGGAAAAAAATTATACAATAACAAAGTTAGAAATATGAATATACAAATAAAAATTTTTTAAAATAATTTTGTACATACATATCTCTAAATTTTTATGGCTATTCTTTTTTTATTGTAATTAATAGTAGAAATAATAAAAAAGATGTTTGTCTTTTTTTATATAAAAAGGTATAGTTTGTTTAATAACAATGTCTGAAATTTTTCTTTAAATTCAATTGATATTATAGAACTTTTTGTTGTAAATATTAGTTTTTTGAAAATAGAAAGATTGGAAATATAATATTATTGTTAACTATTATTTTTATATTTAACAATGAATATTATACTTTTGATTTTTTTTTACCCAAAATTTTCATTTTTTTTTCATTGTTGTTTTTTTTTTGATCTACTATATATTTATTTCAAAAAAATGTTTGTTTCTGTTATATATAAATATATTTCAAAACTATATATCTATAAACATAAAGTGCCATTTTATAAATATAATGATTAAATTGTTATAATTTGTTTGAAAGTACTGTTAAATTGATGAAATATTAACACTGGTTTTTTTCATCATGCTTTCATTTTCTTAAATCATATTGATTTTTAAAAAAATATTATATCAACAAAAATAAGAATAAATTTTAAAAATAATTTATATTATTCTTCTCCAGTGCCTGAATTTTTCTTGTAAGTGAGAAGTTGAACAAGAATATATAAGAGAAATAGATTAGCAAATATTAATATTAGAGGAATTCTATATCTTAATAACCAATTCCTTAATGATGGATGTGTGAAATATCTAAAAGGATTATTTCTTAACATTTCTTCTTCTTCTAGTAATCTTTGAGCTTCTTGACGTCTTTGAGATGCTAATCTTGAGGCATCTTCTCTATGCATTGTTACTGGATTCTGTGATAAATCAACTAAATTTGGAAGGGATCCTCTATCAAATGATGATGATTGTTCTTTTTTTAAATTTCCTATAATATTTGTATCAACTATTGGTGGTCTATCTCTTGATCCAGCTAATGTACTTCTTCTATTTATAAAATGATTAGAATCAGGATTATTAACATCAGCCTGTCTCATTAATGATGGCCTATTTCTTCTCAATTTTAATCCTTGATCATTTTCACTTAAATATTTATATTGTTCATAATGATCATCATTTAATGAAAAATTTGATGCATTTATAGATGTTTTTGATAAATTAGTGTTATATCTATTTGGTCCTAAAGTTTGTCCTTTTGAAGAATGATCTTCTATAAGTGATGAAGAATTTGTAAAATTACCAGAATTAGATGGATTATTTGTTGTAATTAATTGTTGTTCATTATTAATATTATTATCATTTTTATTATTAGTATTACTATTTCTACGTATTTCATAGTTATTTGATTGCTGCCTATTTGATGATGTTAAAATATTATTTTCATCATTAGTAACATTTTTTCGTGTATCATTATTACTAGTAGGATTAATATTATTGTTATACTGTTGGTGGTAATTAACAGCATCTTGAGAAGCAGGTTGTATTATATTAGTAGGAGGTTGTTGGGCAACATTATTATTATTACTATTATTATTGTTATTATTATTGTTAGAATAATATTGAGAAGATGTTGTAGTAGAATTTTGGCCTAATGATATATGATTATTTCCTAATTGATTTGTATTATATTGATAATAATGTATTTGATTTTGATGAGGATTATTAGGTCCTTGATTCAAATTATGATGAGAATGATGTTGAATTGGTGAATCTTGATGATGAAGTTGTTGTTGAAATTGTACTTTTGGTCCATATGTTGATATATTTTGTTCTTCTTCTGGTGTTGTATAATCTTGTGATGGATGTTGAGAATATTGACCAAACATTGGTGGGCGTTCTATAGTATGAATATTATCATTACCACCAGTATTATTACCCTGATTATATGATGAATAGTCAAAAGATACCTGATTTGATATAGGATCAAGACTCGAGTCAAATGATACATGATTGGTAGTATTACCTGATATGTGACTTAACAGTTGCCTGTTATGTGAACGATTAACTTTTAATGTATCATTACCCGGATGCTTAAAACTTGGATCAAAATTTTTTGCATGTATACGTGCTAATTCAGCATCCTCACGACTTTGTTCAGCCACACCAATTGATAGTTCAGCACGCTCTTTTGCAGTCATCGTTCTCGTTACTGCTATTTCAGCTTTTTGTTGCGCTATAGATGCTGCTCTTTTTGCTGCTTCAACACTAGATTCTATACGTTCTCGTAATTTAGAACTTCTAACAAACATTATACCTTTCCTTCTTGTTGAATAAATAAGAATATTATTTTTATAACGTCCTTCTTCTTTTGTACCATCCTTGAAATACGTTATACCATACCCGTTCTTTCTATTATTTAACCATTCTCCTTCATATTTTAAACCATCACTTCTTTCACATATTCCAAAACCACTTCTTTTATCATTCTTCCATTCACCTTTATATGTTTCAGTTGTTTTATCATCAATTTTATCTTCTTGATCCATTCCTTTGTTACATGATATACCATGATTACCATGACTTTCAACTGATGCACAACTCATTGTTGATCCAGAAGATCTTAAACTACCACTAATTGATGCAACACGTTGATGAATATCACCTGTTGAATGTTGTTTTTTAATTCTAAGGCCACTTAAAATAGTTCTTTTAACAGCTAAACTACGTTCAGATAAACTACGCCTCCTTCTTTGTGGAGCATCAGAACGAGATCGAAGAACGAAACCTCCTTTACATGCTTCTGATTCATCTATATCATCTTCTTTTCCTTTAGTTTCTTCTTCCTCTCCATAATCTGATCGAAGAGAAGTCATTGAAGCATTTGTATGAGAACGAGATCTAAATTTTACTGCAACTCCATATGCAGCACTTTTTCTTATTCCATATCCATATCGCATTCCTCTTTGCCATTGTCCTTGATATGATCCTAAAAAAATTATATTAAATTTTTATCTTAAAATATTTTTTTTTTTACCTCCATCAACATAAGTTTCAGTTCCATAACCATCATGAAATCCTGAAGACCATGTTCCAAGATAATTAGCAGGCGAATTTAAAGATTTTCTTTGACCATATCGTCCTTTATATCCTTGTGTCCATTCACCTTTATAAATCCATTTACCTCTATTTTCAATACCTAATCCATGTCTTTTACCATTTTGCCATTGTCCTTGGTATGTATTACCAGATGGCCAAGTATATACTCCAGAAACTTCAAAACCATAATGCCATGCTCCAGCATATTCACCTTTACCTTGTGGTCCTGTACATACACCATATCCATGAGCTTTACCTTCTTCCCAACCCCCACAATATGTTCCACCATCATCAAAATCAAAACGTCCTCCATTCATTGCAATTTATCTTCATTGCCATCAACGGTTATTTTTTTTCAATAAAAAAAAAAGATATATATAAATATTACCAACCAAAAATAGAAATATTTTTAAAAATATAATTTTTTTAGAAAAAATAATATTTAATATGATAAGAATGAAGATATATAAAAAAATAATAAAATTATGTATCTTATTCTATAAAGGTAATTGAAATTATATTCTTTTTTTAATAGAAAAAAAAATATTGTACAAAAAAAAAAAATTTATTTTTGGATTTCTTTCCGTCTGTATTTGTAACTTTGTTTTTTCTTTCAATTAAAATATATATATATTGCTTTTTTTTGTATTATTATAATTTTTTCCTGAAAAAAAATTAATTTATATTAAAGAAAAAAATTTTTTTAAACTAAATTTATAAAGTATTAGAGTATTATTAAAGTTTAAATTAAAAAAAAAAATTCTAATATATTGAAAAAATTTATTGAAACATTAAAAATAAGATTATAACAAAAAAAAAAAATAATAATAATAAAGAAAATTTAAAATCTTTAAATAAATTTTTAAAAAATAAAGAATATATATTGAGAGGGATTAAAAAAGAAGGGGGATATATAAGAAAAATATAAAGTTATGTTAGAATATAAAAATGTCACATAAATTTATTATATAATATATATAAGTATTTTGTGCCTCTCTCTCCACTACCACCATTACCAAGAGAAGGGTAATATATGAAGATGATGATGATGATGAAGAAAACTACTACCAGATATATTTTTATATACTATTATACCAACCGACAGGAGGAGGAAATATATAAATTTATTTTTTTGTTAAGCTAAATTATAGACATATATATATATATATATATATATAATATTTTCTTAAAGATAACTTTTTTTTTTATAAAATTCTTTTACAAAACTTTTTATTTCATTTTTTTCAAAATGTTTTATTCAAAAAAAAAGAATGATTAATGGATTCACAATTTATAATTGTTTTGTAATTTATTCCCTTATGTAAAATGATATCTAACAAAATCAATATTTTAAATAAAAATTTAATAAAAAAAATGAAATTTTTTACTTAAAAATTTTCTTAAAACTTTGCTTTTATATATTTTTATGTTTTATTTACACTATTTTGTTTTTAATTTTTATATTATTAAAAATAACCTTTTTGTACCCTAAAAATATACCTATCTATTTTAATATTTTTTTTTAATTTCAAAATAAATTTATTTACTTAATAAAAAACATTTTGTTATAAAAAAAAGAAGTATTATATACAATTTTTTAGGTAGTTATAAGGTTTTTTTTTTAATAATATAATAATATATTATATATAATCGAGATAATAAAATATTTAAAAATCAAAAAATTTAATTTAATTCATTTTTTTTATTATAAATTTTTAATTTTTATAAAAGAAAATAAATGGGTAAAATATGTGTTATCTCAATATTTAAAATATATTTCTACAATTTATGTATTGTGGGTGGTTAGAAAGATATTTGGTACAAAGATGAATGAAAGATATATAAAAAAAAATTTATAATATATGTATTTTTCTTTCTTTTTTTTTTTTTTCTTTTACTTTTTAGTAAAACTTTGTAATACTTATAAAAAAAAATGTAATATTAGGGAACAAAAACAAATATTAATAAATAAGGTTTGCTATTTTTAAATATAAAAATTTACTAATACAAAATGAACTTTTATAATAAAAGAAAAAAAAATAATACATATATACATAAATAGCTATAAAAATTTTTTTGTCAATATGGCATAAGAAGAAGGAAAGAAAAAACATATGTCTTTTCTTATCATTTTGTTAGTATTTAGGTTTTATCAATATATAAATATATAGAATATACATATATATCTATATAATATTATATATCATCTCAATTAGAAGGGAAAAAGAAAAATGAGGTGTTGTAAGGGTGTATGGGTCTATAGTTAAGAAGAAATAATAATAATAATAATAATAATTTAGGATTCAGAAAAAGATGAGTTTGTAGGAGAGATTGTGTTAGAGAGAGAGATGAAATGAAACAAATATATGTAAAAAAATTTTTTTATTCCCCACTCCCGACATTCCTCTATTTGTTGGCAGTTTACTTTATCAGTAAAAGAGAAAAAGAAGTATATATATATATATATATATATATTGCTGACAACTAACTTGAGGAAAAAGAAGTTTCCGTTGAGGTGCTGATAAAGAGATGTGTATGTTAAGTTATCCTGTCACACTCAATTACAAATATTTAGCCAGAGAAAGTAGTGTTAAGGATGATTGAGTCCTTATTTTCAATGATTATGTTCTTTTAACTATCAGTATTTAATTTTAACTCTCGGTATTTTAAGGCCTACTTTTAACCTATCATCTTTAACTAAAAATATAAATTTACTATGCAGATAAATTAACAATAGAGATAAATAATTGATGAGCTATAATGATCTATCAAAATCTAATTTACATAAAAGTATCATTTTAAGAATATATCTAAACTTATAAAATACAATAAAATTTATATAAATTTTAATAAAAAATTTATTATTAAATAAAAAAAATTTTTTATTAATATTATTTATTTGTTAAAAGAAAATAATTAATCAAAAAATTTTTTGATATAAAATAAATATAATATTTGAGGTAAAAATAAGTAAAAATTCAAATTTTTTTGAATAAGAATAATAGACACAAAACTACACCATATATCTATCTCTACTTTAACAAATAAAATCAACTTTATCTTCTCTCTTTTATTATATATAATATTATATATTAGTAAAAAGATAATAAAAGCAAACCATTGGAAGCTTAAATTAATTTTATTTTTAGTTAGGCTCCAATTAAGTGGACCTCTTAAGTTTTACTAAAATTTAACAAAGTTTTCAGCAATCTTCACAAAACTTTTTACCTAATCGTGGGTAATATATAGTAGTATATATAGATTTAATAATACAAAAAGCTAGTTATATATATATATATATATATATTATTATATTTAAAACAATTTTTATTATAACAATTATATGAAGATTCTCGATTCACTACTTTTGTTAAAAGATATATATAATATTATAAAGATAAAATATTTTAAATAATTATTGAGGGTGGAGAATGAATGCTTTAATGATAGATATATATAATAACATTTTACTACTATTTTATCAATTATAATAAAATTTTTATTAATTTCACATTTTTATAATAATAAAAAAATTAAAAAAAAAATATATTAATTAATTAATTAATGTTTCAATTTTACTGTTTGTATTATTTTTTCTTATATAATTACTTTTTATATCATTATTATCTTCAAAAATTAATACGTCATTAGTACAATTAGGTATTGTAATAATATCGTCATTTTCATCATCAATATTCATTGATATATTTATACATTCTTCTTGATTTTCTTTAGCCCAAGTCTCAAGAATAGATCTTCTTCTTAAATATCTTTGTCTTTGTTGAAGCATTGTTATAGATTCCGGAACATCTGGTATTATATAAGAAGTGAGACTTTGTATTGATGAAACAACTCTTTCAAAAACAAAAACAAAAATTATTTTTAAAGCTAAAATTTTCCAAAATTCATATGAAAAACCATAATGGTTATCACAATCACCGTTTGTATCTGTTATATTCAAAGAACAAGGAGGTTTTCTAAAATCTTTAAATCTACACATATTAACATTTGTATATATTGTAACTTTATCCCACTTTGAAGTATCAGCATATGATAAAGAATATTCCATATATCCGTTCAATGATCCACGTGTATAATAATAGTAACTTTTTGGTATAACATCTGTTGTAAAAGCTATAACAAGTCCCTAAAAATAAAATAATTTTTCTTATTGATATAATATAATATAATATAATATAAATAAAATAATAAATAAACATACATTAACAGTAACAGCAATACTCGATAAATATTCAAGTATTATTTGCCACATCCCAATATTAGAAGAATGTAATGGTGTAGGTTTTTGATACATAGAAATTAATTTTCTTCCATCACTTCTTATTTCAAGAATATTATTAAGAAAAGCAAATAATGGAGCTAAAGGAAATGCTGCAACAAAAAGTGTTACAAAACCATATTGTATTATCATTTCAAGATATTCATCAAAAAGAAATAGATTATCAACCTGATATAATCCATAATCTTTTTCATACTCTGGTAAATCATTTTTATTAGAAATTTTTTTATGAAAATATTTATGTGTTGAATCAACAAAAATTTTATATTTTTGTAAATTAATACATATATATGGTGTTATTAATTCAAAAAAAGAATATGATAATTGTGAACCAAACATTATTACAAATAATTGAATCATTAGTTCAGCCATACAACCTGTAACATCACAATTTTCAACTCTATAACCACCAATTCTTATTCTAAATTCTCTATCAATATTTCCTGGTACTCCACTAAATCTTCCCTTAATAAATGCTATATAAAATAATGATGCATAATTATTAACAAATTCAAATAAAAAAACTTTTAATGTATATGAATTATCAAATCCTGAATCTGTTCTAGGACATTCCCATATAGTTAATTTATATGCAACTTTATGATAAACAAGATTCATTATAATAATAAAAAGTAAATTCATTATTGCTGTTGTTACATATATTATTAACATACCATATTTATGTCTAAAATCTGTTTTTTCATATGAATGAAAAGTACTCATTAATATCATTCTATATACAAGAATACCTAGTATAAAAGCTAATGCTAATGCTACAATAAATAAAAATGATACTCCCGAAAAAAAAAGTTTAAATAATTTTAATGATGTTGGCATAAATGGTTCTAATTCTTTTGTTATTGGATTAATTCTTTTATTTTTAACTTTATACTGAAAATCAGGTCTTATTAATTCATGTTCAATACCTTGATTATAAATTCCCCATTTATATGAAATTCGGGCATTATATCTTTTCCATCCTTCTAAAAAAAGTGTTGCCCATATTGACATAAAAAAAGCAAAAATTCCTGTTGAAAAATTATCCACAATATATGTTATTTTTCCATATAAACAACTGTCTTTTAATTGAGTATAATCACAATATGTATCACATGATGGACATATATATGTTAAAGAAATATTCGATGATTCATAACAAATATCATTACTTGGTATATCATTTTTTGCCGTAGTAAGTCCATATATAAAAAATAATGGTCCAATTATTGCTGGCCAAAAAAGAAGTTTTGTAAAATATCCTAACCATGCAAAATAAATACCAATTTTTGTACCAAAATATTCTTTTATTAAATCTAATGGTTGATGTTTATAAAATTTTGTAAATGATGCCCAATTATCATACAATATTTGTCTATCACTAGCCTGATCAATAGGTATCTTATAAGTTGGATTCTTAATTAACTTTTCATGAGGAGGAAAAACAGCTAAATATATTCCTGATTCTAATAATTTTTGAACACCCATATGAATCTGATCCTGACATTTATAATGTGTTCTAATTAATAAATCATAAACCATTCTTGATCTATCACTTTTTGAAAAAAAAATATCTGGTTTATCATGATTAATAAAATGTGTTAATCTTGATTGTCTAAAAGTTTCTTTAAAATACATTTCTTCATGTAATCTATGTTTAATATTTTTATTTAATTTCATAAAACCAAGATATTCTAAAAAATAATTAATTATTCCTTGATCTTTTTCACTTAAAATTAAATCATTCTTTCTTACAGGCATTCTTAAATATAATATTTCTGCTTGTCTTAACAATACATTAAATGGAGCATGAATAAGAGTGAAACAAATATCAGAATCTTCTTCACTTTTTCTTATCTCAATTTTTAAGCCACGTACTCTTAAATTATATTCAAAATTTTTTCTTCCACTTATTAATTTTTCATCATTTGTTGTTGTTTTGTAAACCATAACATAATCAACAAGACTTTTACCATCACATAAATATGTGCTATTAATATTTTGTTGTGATAAATTATCTTTTTGTTGTAGTAACACTTCATTGATATTATTATCTATCATACTTTTAAACAATATTTGATATTGTAATGTAAACAATAGACATTTAAATTGTTCTTTCTAAAATTGAAATATTTAATATTCCTAGGTTATTGGCAATTTTTGAAATTGTTTTAACATATAAATATTAGAGGGACACAAGTGATTAAAAGGGAAAATAGATTAGACAAAAAAAATATGCGCAATATTTTATTATTTTTATAAATATATACCAATCTTTTCTTACTCAAATAATTTTGTTTATTGATTATAAAGTTATATGTATTTTGGTTAAATGTTACAAATCATATGTATAATAATTCACTATTCTCCAATTTCTAACAATTTATCATTTTGGAGTGAAAATATAAAAAAAATATATTAAATTTTTTATTAAAACATGTTTAATAACAAAATTAATAAATATTTAGTAATAATTTGATACTATTCAATAATTTTTTTTTCTTTTGCTTTATAAATTCATAAAAAAAAATGCTTAGAATATCTAGATAAAACTATTTAAAACAAATTTTCAAACATTTTTAATAATAAATTTGAGATAATTAAATGTTCATATTTTCTAAGTAATAAAAATTTCAAAATTTGTTTATACTTTAAATAATTCTTTTGTACAATAAAATGCCAATTTTTAAAAATTAATCATAGTTTTTTTAAAAAAAAAACTTGTTTAAAATATTTTTCATATCAAACATAAATTTATTTAAAAAAATATATAATTTTTTTGAATTTAAAAACTTATGAAACTTCTTTTTATAAACAGAAAATTTAAGATTTGTAAAAAAAATATTATGTATTATCAAAAAAAAATTTTATTTCATTGATAAAATTACTTTTTTTTATTAATATTTATGATATTTATGATATTTATATTTTATTATTGTATTTTATAAATTTATAAATCACCAAAATATTCATGTTAAAAAGAAATTTGTAATACAGATTAATACAATAAATATTTAAAAAAATTATTAATTTACACTTTTGATCTTAATATCAACATTTAAAATTATTTTTGTTAACTATTATCATATAATAAACTTTAACTAACATTATTTATAATGAGTTTTTTATCTATTTATTTAATTAAATTATTATTAATTTTATATATTTTAAACAATATATACTTATATATTTATAAAAAATAATAAAACAGTTTTTTTTTAACTATTTACTTTTTACTTTTGAAACATTTTATCATTATTTGGAGTTTAAAATTACACTTTTTTAAGTTTATTCATAATTTTCTATTTATTTAAAAATTGCAATTTTTAACACTAAAGAATTTTTTTTTAAAAAATACTTATTAGTCACCTTTTATCCATGTGCATAATTTTATCTTATCATAATTTATTCATAAAAATAATGTTTTTTTTTCCAAAAAAAATTATTATAAAGTTCCAAAATAAAAAACAACCTACTGTTTCAAATTTTTATTTATATATAAAAAAAAGTTATGAACGGATTCCCAAAAATTAAAAACATTTAAAAAAAAAAACATAAATCTAGCATTACTTTATTAAAAACTTAAAAAAAAGTACTCAAATTATTTAAAATTCAAAGAAATTTTTAAAAAAATCCCCTTCAATCAAGTGAACTTTAAATTATTTTATCCTATTTTATTATTGAATACGTTCAAAATTTCCTTCTAATATTTTTTTGCTACCATCATCCATTGAAGGTTTAAGGCCCTCCATATTTACTAATGTTTCACTATCTCTTATTAAATCTCCCCATAAAAAATTACTTTTGCATGATAAACATTTACCTTTCAATGGTATCAAATGATTACATTCACCATCCAATATTGAATTTGCTAGACAAACTTTATGATAACAAACTTTACACTTAACTTCTTTTGAGATACATCGAACTAATGTTTCTGCCTAAAAAAAAATTTAGTTTATGAATAAAATAAAAACTGTTAAATACAATGTTAGTGATAAACTTACTGCATTAATATGTAATCCACAAATGTAACAATTAGGAATAGGCATATATAAAGATGGATCTTGAGGTATAATAATTTTATTATTAATAACAAGTCCATTATAAATATGCATATGTCTAGGTGGTTGTGGATCAGAAAATTCAATATAGTATTCGGGTTTGAGCCATCGAAAAGACAATGCAAGCCTTTTCCATGGTGCTGTATTTAGTAGTGTACAACACACACGTATCTTAAAATTAAAATGTGACTCTTTAGAATTTTTCTTTAAATTTAAATGCTTAATTCTCCTACTTAAACTTGGATTTTGCCATGCCCATTCAAAGCGTAAAGCTAATATTTTATTAGGAAACCCTTCAACAATACATACCATGTCATGAGGTCCATTTTTTTTGGTTTTTTTAGCTCCACCAAGCAATTCTCTGTTGTGTTGACGTATCCTTCTATTAGGATCCACTGTGAAACCAATATAACATTTGCCTTGATATTCTTTTAAAGGACTTTGTGATATTAAACAATACACACCAAAAAAATCTTCAGTCATAATTTTTTGCAATTGTCTCTGTTTCTTTTGAATAGAAACCTCTCCTAACCGTTGACTTATCGATAAGTGTGAAAAGAACATTATTTTTGTTGATAAAATACAAAGTTATTATCTGTTATTAATATATTTTACCAAATTAGGAGATAAAAAAAGTTGTAAATAAAAATTTGCCAGAAAAAAAATTAGAAGAAAAAAAAAGTTTGTATGTAAATGTCACCACAGATATCTTGTCCCTAGCCCAGCAAACAATATATACATTCTCCAGCTTCTTTTGTAACTTTAGTACCCTGAATTTCGAAGCGTCCTGAAATATCTGATACCCAGTATGTACTATATCAATATTATTTAACAAAAAACTGTCGATACTCAAATTGTTAACTATACACAATCTTTAACACACAACCCTCTATTCTTCTATTATTAAAGAGGCCTCTATTTAGAAGGTAAAATAAAAAGCACATTGTTTGTTATAATCTGTAGCGTTAAATTATATCACACATCATCATACATACATATGTCTCTCTCTTTTGCCCGCGCAAATTGTGTAAAATTTAAAGAAAAAGGTCTCTCATCCCCAAAATGTTTGTTTATAACTAACCTATACAACATATGAAGTAAAATTTAAAAGCCGCAAAATGACATATATATCTTATATACGCGACATTCCACTGTGTTCTCTGTCATTTTATATTGGTAAAAAGTATAATATTATTGGAAGAGTATGTCACTTTGTCTACTATATTTAAATATTACCATTGCATACGCGTCAACAACCACTCTTAGATGGAAATTTATTTGCAGACGCATCAGTCCAATTCAATAGTTTACTCAAATCATTTCTCCATATTCTTCTCAAGTATTTTGTCCACGATAAACAATCGTTTGTCATTTGTTTATATCTTTCCACTATTTTGTTAATTATTTATTTTAGATGGATAATCATAATGATCAAAATGAAACTCCTCTCTTTGAAGAGGAATTAGAGGATAATGTTAATTTAAATAAGGAAGAAGAAATAGAAGAATTACAGGGTGTTGATGATCAAATTGAGGCATATAATAGTGTTAAAGTAAGTTTAAAAATTAAAATTCTTTATTCTTTTTTTTTAAATTTATCATTAATAGTGATGATTAATTTAATTTATTTTTTTTTTATTTTAATTTAGTATGATAAAAATTATTTTACCGAACAGAAGTTACTTTTGGCGGGAGAAGTTTGTCTTCCGATGTTGTTTTTGGAACTTTGTTTAATAATAAATTTCTACTTTTCAGAGAAGACGCATGGATAGTAGTGGTCTTGTTGATAGCGAAGTAGTTGGTGAAGAATCAGAGTTAATTGAAGAAGATGAGCTTATTGATGTTGAAGGTGATGATGGTTTACCGCCTGAAACTATTGTTTATGATAATAATCAACCATATGTATTGGAAAGAGAAGATAGTATTGGAAGAAAAGGTAGAAAACGTAACTCGTCTCAAGGATTTGCACAATCATCGACTCCAAGAGTTTTTACTGTTCAGTCTGATGGAACGCCAGTACCATTAACCCCACAAAGGCAATATTATAACACTAGGGGACAAGGTAGAGGACGTACAAGTTTAAGTGAATATGATGGTACATCATCATCAATAAATCGTAGGAATACAGAAAAAATTGACTGGAATAATGAACAAGTTGAAGAAATTGTTCAAAGATATGAAGAAAATCCAAGATGTGGTAATATGAGAGATGTTGCACGTCAAATTAGTACTGTTACTGGTACATATATATCACACTCAACTGTTTTTAAACAACTTCAAAAAAGACGACGAGCTCGAGAAGCTGAAGGTAGTGAGTATAATGAAACACAATCTTATGAATATGAATATTATGATCAGGATAGTTATGCTGATGATTCAAAATATCAGGATACGAGTACTGATTATCATAATACGACTGGAAATTCTTCTATGCTTAATAGTTCAAATGTTACTCAAATTTCAACTGGTACTCCAAAAGTTTTTATGCTTAAGAAAGTTGACAATAGTTCGGGAACTGGACCTAGATATAATCCTGTTGAATTGACACCGGCTGATGAGAAGCCAATATTTAAAAAACCATCTAACCAAAGGATGGGTGAAAAAGCAGGTTCTGAAGAAAACTATGATCATGTAGAGAATAGGTTTCATGGAATGATGAAAACACCCTTAGAAAGTTTAAATGTAAAAATTTTGCTAACAGGACGTTTTACTGAATCCATTCTAGCTATACCAGAGGAAAATGGACTTTACCGTGAGTATTTTCTTACAAATACCAGACAAGATGGTAGAGTAAGATATTATCGTTGTAGTAAGTGTTGTAGATTACGCAAGACGTATAAAGATATTATTGAACCAAAAATAAAAGTTCTTGATGGTTGTATTCTTGGTGATTTTAGAAGTATTGTTCATCATGAAGAATGTAAACCAATAACAGAATTAGAAGCAACTGTTAAACAAATTGATAGAGATTGTCGTAGACGTGTACGTAATGGAGAAATGACACCTCATGAAAGTTGGATTGAAGGTAGAGAAAGGCTGGTACGTCATTTAACGGCTAATATGCCAAAAGGATCCGAACAACCTAGTTATGAAGCTTTAGCCAATCTTTTTCCATCATATAAAAAAGTAAAACAGCAATATTTTAGGCATAAAAGAATGGGAAAAGTTGATAAGCCTAAACAAAGTAAAGCCTCAAAAATGGCTATGGATGATAAACAATTTGGAAATATGTTGAAGAAGTATAAACTCACATTAAGAGGTTTAGAAACAAATAGTGCTGATGAAACTTTTCTTTTAATGTGTGATCGTGGTCAAGGAATTCTTGTTTTTGCTTCAGACAAAGATCTTCGTCTTGGCGGTGAAAGTGATATTCTTTGTGGACGTAGCTCAAGTGAAATTGGTTGCGAAGATGGTAAGAAAACTGTATATACTGTTCATGCAAAATTAAATATTGCTGATGCCTTTGAATGGGTACCAATATTATATGCAGTTATTGAAAGACGTGATCAAAAAAATTTCTTTGATATATTTGCTTTAATAACTCAAAGATGGCATGAAATGGGTGTTAGTCCACGATTTGAAAGGTTTTTCTGTGAGTTTGATCGTCACCAAATTCAAGCAGCTTCTGAAGCATTTGGTGCACAATTTGTTTCTGTTTTATATATGGATTATTTAAGAGTTGTTCTTAACACAACGAAAAATTTTCATTTAAATAAATATTTAGGGGATCCAAACACGGCTCTTGAACCAATACGATTTTGGGTTCGATCAATGTGTTGTGTACCATTATTACCACCTAATTATGTTATACCATTTTGGAGATTTGTTCTTGCTAAAGCACCTGTACTGTCTGAATCTGAAATAGGTGATGATCTCGAAGATATAAATAAGCAAATGAGTGTTATGTTAGGACTAATAAACGAAAATTGGATGGATGAAGGAATAATAAAAAATTGGAATCATTGGTGTTCTGGAAGATATACAGCAATACCATATCCTCCTGGATATGATGATTATATGCATAAAAATGGTCTTGCTTTTAGTGAACCTCTTCATATAACAAATATTCTTCATACTATTCATACAATGCAAGCAGCTTATGAAGAAAACTCTTCTATATTGCAAGAAAATCCAACAAGTGCTATCGTTCTCAGTCAAGATTACAAAGAATTTGATATTAAGTTAAGTTCTTTACAAGAAACTTTTGAACAGGAGCTAGAAAATATTATTGGACCAAATGGCACCGTTGGTTGGACAGCTGTTATACCAATATTGGAGAAATATATAAAAAATGTTGTAGACATAATAATACCACTTAAAGATGCTAAATTAGATTTTGAAGATTTAAATGGTGATAATGGCAGTTCTCAGGATGTTGAAGTGGAGTGAAAGTTCAGTAGTTTTAATTTTTTAAATCCTTGTATTATATAAGCGGAATTTGAGCTAATAAAATTTTTTTTTATTTTTAGACAGTTAAAAAATTTCTTTTTTTAAAAATTATTTTTTATACAAATTTGGTTTTCAAAAAACAAAAAAATCATTTTTTAAAATTAATGATCATAGAATTAAATTTTATACAAAAATAGGCTGATGGTTAAATGGTTAATTTCTAATATGAAAAGTTCAAAACAAATAAAATATATGGTTAGATTTGGATTATTAATAATTTTAAATTGCTAAGATATTTTTAGATATTAAAAATACTTATCAAATGATGATAATTTTATTAAAGAATTTTTATTAGCTCTCAAGATAAATTGTGAAAATTGTTATTTAGAAATTATTTTTACATTTGAAAATGACTTAGCAATATTGTTTCTATTAAATTTTGTCTATATGAACAAGTAAAAATTATAACATCTAAAGTATTTTTCTATCTATTTTATTTTCATCTTGAATACAAATTGATTTATAAATGTCTCCTCATTGAACTAAAATAATATATACAATACAAATTAAGAAAAATATTTTGATTCTATTTCATTTTTTTTTTTCATTTTAAGCATGTTTTTTAAATTATTTATATTAAGATTTTAGCTCATTGTAACTGTAATAAATTTTTGTTTATTTTTAGTTGTAATATTTTTTTATTTTTTTTATAAAAAGCAATTTTTTAAAACGCCAAAAAAATAACCATTTAGGAATGTTCACAATAAAAATATGTATCTATGAAAAACCTCAAATGATACATTTAAAACAAATATTTTTAACATTACTTTTAAATATCAAAATAATTATTTTAATAATAAGAAAAATCATTTTTGAAAGTATAAATTTATTTTCAAAATTTTATTGTAATATAGAAATTTTTAGAAATAAAATATAGTTAAAGAAAAGCTAGTTTTTATTGTAGAAAAATAAGTTAATTGAAGTTAAGCACAAAAAAAATTGTAAAAAAGACCTTCAATAGCAACATATTAAGATTGCAAAAAAGAATATTAACTTAGAAATCTCATATAAAGAAGGATGACTAATTGATTATAACTATAATCCTTAAATTAGTATATAATATAGAATAAACAAACAATTTATATAAAAAAATTACTCTTGAATTTTTGAAATTCATAAGAAAAAACATTTTTGTAGCCAGAATTTTAAAAATTTTATAAAATCATTTTTTAGATTAAATTATATATAAAACTTTGAACAACTATATAAACAAACATATTAGTAAGAAAAATGATTTTTTAAAACAAATTAATTCTTAAAAATTTGCTCCTGGCAAGAAAAATTAATAAAAAATAATTGATAAGATAAATGTTTTGATAATTTATTGTAAACTGAAAATAAAAATAATTTATTTTTACAGAATTATAGAGAAGAGGTTGAAGTACATAATATCAATGATTTAGATATATTATTAAATTTAGAAACTGGTTATGAATATTTAAAATAAAAAAATTATTTTATATACTTATAATAAAAAAAAATTTAATACCATTAACAATCTTTAAAAATATAATGACTAATTCTTATTTTCAAATATTAATAAAGTATTACATAGATTTTTTGATTTTATTATTATTAATAATTTATAATTATTTTGATATTTTGTGAATTAATTTTTAAATAATAATTTTAACGATTTTTTATAGTTGTTGTATTAACATAACACATTTGATGTGATATCTATATTCCAAAAAAATATTTTGTTTAAATTTCTCTTTTTTTTACATTTGCATCTATTTATTTGTTGAACATAATTGTAAGTATTTTAAAATAATTTATTTATCATAAATACTAAAAATGAGTAAAAACAAAGGATTAACAGATGTGGAGAAATTGTATTTAAAAAGACAAAGAAATTGGGATGGTAAGGGTGGTTTTGATATTTCTGAAAACGATGAAATGGAATCACGAGAAAGATATAGACAATGGAAAAGAAAAAAAAATGCTGAAGAGAATGAAATAATAAATTTTAAAAATCCACCACCTGAAAATTGTAGTAGATGCATGAAAAATCTAATTCAAAGTTATTTGTGGGCTTCATATGGTGTGCCAGTTTGTGATGATTGTAGATTAGAATATGAAGGAGATTACAAATTCATTACTAAAACTGATGCTAAACAAATTTATCTTTTAAAAGATGCAGACTTAGAGCTTCGAAAACCTGCGTTACGGTTTGTTTTAAAGAAAAATCCTAGGAATCCTAAGTATGGTGATATGGCTTTATTTTTAGAGAGCCAAGTTGAAAAAAGAGCATATGAAGTATATGGCGGTTTCAAAGGATTAGAAGAGGCAAGAAAAATAGCTATTGAAAAAAGTAATAAAAGAATGATAAATAAAGTTAAAAGAGAAATAAATGAAATAAGAAAAGACTTAAAAGACAAAGAAAAATTCAATAAGAACTATATGAAACTTCAACATCAGTGCACATATGGAGACGAGATACAACTTTCTGAAGATGAGTATAAACAAATTTGTACGGAATGTGGTCATGTAAAAAAATATTCGAAATTTTAGACAAAAAATGCATCATAAATAAAATATCATTTTTATGTTTGTATTTTAATAACAAACTATATATGTATTAGTTAATCATAATAAATGTATATACATTTTTTTTGTAAAATTTAGTATTAATATTAATATTATTTATTAGTTTTGCGATATATCTGTAATTATTTAAGTTTCATCTAATTTTAAAATGTTTTGATTTTGAACAAATTTTTTTTATAAAAAAAATAAGTTATGATTATTTAAAATTTTACTTGAACTACATTTTAGTTAAAAATATTGATTTTCTTAATTTTATTTTATGAAAAATGAATTTTTGGTGATTGTGGAGCTGTTTCTGTATGAAAATTAAGTTTTTAAGAAGTAATGATATACAAATACATATCATTTTAAAAGATGCTAGATAAATTATGATTTTGCATTCAGATATTAAAGTTATAATTTTATTATATTGATATAATGTATTTTTATATATTTTAAATTTTTGTAATTTGTCAAAAAAAAGACTGATAATATAAAATGTAAATTTTATGATAATAATTATTTATTGAGTAACAACTTACAATAAACAATTTTTATAATACAAAAATAAACTTATTTTTATTATTTAAATTTAAAATTCTAAAATTTTTATTTTAAAATTATATTTTTGCAAATGATTCATATATTATATCTAAATCTTAAAACAGTTATTTTCAATAAAGTTTTTTATGTTGTTTGTAAATACTATAATTTTGAAGATTCATTTTAGAATTCGATTTACAGTCATAAAGTTTATCGAGAAAAAAATTATATTTAATCATGTTAATTGTTTTATCATATTTTGCAAGTATTTTTTATTATTTATTTATAAATACTTTTTTTATCATTTTTTTTTAATCAAATATTTCTTTTAATTTTAACTGCCTTTTATTTTTAAATTGCCTTTTTTTTTTATCTATTTTTAATTTTTTAGTAAATAATTTATTGTAAAATTATAGTAATTAATAATTTTTTTTGCAAAACTTTATTCCTTGTATCATAAATATATTTAATTATAACATAAAACCAATAAAATAGCATTTTAAAGAAAAATACTCTTAGAAAATCAAAAATATATTTAAGCATGAATATTATTTTGGTTTAATATTTGTACACTATGAAAGCATTATTTTTTTTAATTTTCCAAGTTTTAAGTCAGCATCGATTACTATTAATTTTTTTTTATTTTCATAAAAAAATTGATTTTATAGTACTTCTCTAAAAAATTAGATAAAAATCTTAAAATAAAAAGAAATACTTTATAATTTATATCATAAGAAGGAAATGTTTCTTTCTAATAATACTTTTTTATTTATAAAAATATGAAATATTAAATATCTTATCCCCTCATTATTAAATTGGAGAAAGTTGCTTTATAAAAAAAATGATCTAATGAATATACAAAGTATATCATAAAAAAAATTTTGGTTTTGCTAAAATATGTTAATAACAAAAATGACGTAAAATGTAATAACAAGCAAATTATAAAGGAAAAAATCATCTAAAGCAATTTTTCTAGAAATTTCTGAAGTTTAAAATAATTACTAAAAACTTATGAAACTCCAAATATAATCTCAAAATCATTTTAAACAACCATTTTCAACATGTGTTAATGTCGAATTCTTGTTGCAATATCTACATAAAAATAAAATTTTTTTGAAGAAAATCATTATTTTTTTTTGTTTCTAGTACAATTTTTTAACTTAGAAAATTTTATTAAAGAGTGGAAAATTGAAAAAAATTTTCACAACTGGTTTCTCGTTTATATATATATATATAGAATAGAATATTAGGGAACTAACCCCCAAATATCATAATACGAATATTTTATTTAAAAAATCTCTGGACATCTACTCCAATCCTGATCTTCTTTACATTTCCAATACTCATGTTTAAATAAATGAATAACTGAACCAGTATAAGGATCTTGAGCTTTTTCAAACCATAAAGGTTCATATTCCTTGTAAGGTTCACCTAGTTGCATTGCCCTTTGCGCTTCAGCTTCTCTCTTCCTGCGAACACCGCGTTGTTTTTCTTCTAATAAATTTTTAACCTTATTCGCTTCATCCCAATCACCATTTTCCATTAACCTTTGGTCTGGCCTTAACCTAGAATCAGTTGGAGCTATCCTATCTTCTTCTTCATTTAACGTAACGGTGAGTTGTGAAAAATTGTACATCTTTTCACTATTTTCTAAAGGTTCATTAATAGACCATACTCTAATCATTTCACCAGTTTCCATAACAGGAATAGATCCATTAGAAGTATCCTTATTTTTAGGTTGCTTAGTAACCTTAGCAATATCAATATACTTATCCCAATAACCACTTATATACCAATGAACAAATCCATTTTTATCTTTGACAAATCCAGTAACTTTTCTCGGTGGCTCACGTGAAAAATAACTATATGTATGAAATTTGAGAATACATGTATCACCAGTAGTATGATTTTCAATAATCATATCACCATGATTGTCAATCCATAATTTTCCAACAATGATATTATGAACAGTAGTAGTTACTTTCTTAAAAGTATAATGATTATTTGAATTTTTAAATAATATATGAGTGGCACCAATTGGTTGGACAGAAAGATATTTCCCACGAAATTTTGAAGTTAAAAGAAAATCTTGATATAATTCCCAATCTTTACCCTCAGCATAATGTGCTGCTGCTGGTGGATGATGTGATACTTGTTCTGTTATACTTCTCCATCCCAAATCATCAATCCTGTCACATTCAAAAGTTTCACCTAACAATGGATTAAATGGTTTGGTTGTACGATTACCGGTTGAAGAATAACAACTAGAAGCAAATGCTGCCAAATAAGCTAACTGTTCTAAAGAATCTTTTTGTGACGCTATATCTAATAGTTGAGCATATTCTAAATCTTCTGTTATTCTTTGTAAATATGATATTGGTTCATTAAAATTTACAGGCATAGGTATTTTTGATAATTCTTTACCAATACAATTTTTCATTATACTCCAAAGGTTTAATGGTTTATTTTGTTTTTCTGGAATTTTTGTACGTCTTATTTTTATTGTTCCATTCATTGTCCTTGAAGATAAAATTGAATTTGAATTGATGTTTTGATTATGAACCTGTTGATTCTAAAAAATATGAATAATAATTAATTTATTATATTATAAAAAATATATATATATATACATAATATTAAAATAATTAGAAGAATTATTATGATAAGTGAGTATACTATTCCAATATAAAAATAATGAATAGAAAGGTTATAACAGTGTATATTAATTGTAGTAAAAAAAAAAAAAAAAACTTATACAATGCGTTAGAAAAATAGAAGAAATAACGTAGGGGGGTAAACGATTAAAATAGAAAAAAGTATATAGAAGAGAGAGCGATCCATTTATCGTTTTTTTATTATTTTGATAGGACATTTTTCTCTTTTATAAAGTTAAAATATATATATATTGTAAATGTTATTATATATCAATATTTCTAAGAATCAAGCAAATATTAAATATATTTTTTTTATAAAACTAAATATTTTTAAATATAAATAATGATAATAACAATACTTAACGTTTTATATTATATTTTCCTTTTAAAACAATTAATATCAATAAATTAAATATTAAAAATGGAAGGCGTAATCAAAAAGTTATAGATACAATAAACATAGAAATAAGGGTATTGGTAAAGTTTTATATGTATATAACACATATCATGTCAAAAAGATAGTATTTAAAATTTTCGCAAATGAAAACAAATTTAGTAATTATAATAAATAAAAAAATTTGTAAATATACAAATAATATATAATATCTTGACAATACAAATTACAATATTATATGATATCTACCCGTATAAATACTTAAAATTTTTACATGTAAAGTTAAAATATACTTTTTGTTATTAAAAATATATATAAAAAAAACAATCACTTACCTCATCATTGTGTTTAGATACAATTTTAGCGTCAAATAAATTAGAATCATCTTCTTGTTGTTTACGAGATATTTTTGTTCCACTTCTGTTAAATGTTTCACAAGCGTCTTCAAATAAATCATCATCTGAATCATCATCATAATATTCATTATTGTTTGGATGATCATCCATATCAATAATATCTTGAGAAATTTGTTCTTTATTTGATGATGAAAAAGCACTATCAATTGAAGATTTTTTAGAAGAATAATTTTTTTTTGAGTTGTATTCAGCTGCCTTTTCTAACTTTGAATGCTGTTTAGCAAGAGCTTCTAATTGTGCCTGTAATTGTTTTCGTTGTTCTTGTCCATGTAGAATAGCTTTTGATAATTTATTTATTTCTTTATTTGCTTCATCAATAAATGTTTGTACTTCTAAAGTCATTTTTCGAGTTGATTCTTTAACTTTATCTACTTTAGATGATAATTTTTTTCTATCATTATCATTATCTAAAGAGTTCAATGATTGTAGAAGAGCTTCTAAATGCTTAACTAGAATAAATATATTAAAATAATATAATCAAAAAAGAGATAAAAGAACATACTTGATTTTGTCTCATATTTTCTTACATCATTCATCTTATCATTAAGTTTTTTATTAAAATTTTCAATTGCAGGTTTAAAGTCACATTCAACATTTCCTATCGCTAGATCGTCATCTTCTGATTCAGCTTGACATATGGCCTGATGTCTGGCTTGTTCCAGAACATTAATCCAATTTTTTCTATCATTTTCATTTTGAGTTTTCAAATGAAACACTTGTGTTGATGCTGAAATAGTAATATTGTTGGTATTTTTTTCAGAGACGATTCTTGCCTCTTGTAAATTTATTGATCCTCTACATGTATGATTGACTTCAGATTGAGTTCTAAAATAAAAATAATTATAATATTAAATTGCAAAGAAAAAAAAACCTCTTAAAGCATCCTATTCTTCTCACAGCCTTAGAAATATTTTTTTTTATTTTCATTTTTTAATAACAAAATAATAGTTATATAACACCTAATATGATAATTTAAAAAATCTCAGGAAAACAAAAATTTATTTTTGTATAGAAACATAAAAAAAAACGGAATTATGGAAATTATAATAGGCTTTAAAAGAAAAATAAAAAATATATTATAGATATGTCGAGTTATGTATATTATAATAAAACTATAAAATATGTCTATTCTCTTTTTGATAAACTTTGATAAAGACTATCTAATAAAAATGATAGGACAATATATATATAATGTGATTCATATACAATATTTTACAAAATTTAAATTTAATATATGCCTTTTTAATATATGATATTCATATAACTTCCTTATATGATTATCTATGTCCATTACCTGATATTTCATCTATCAATTAAACATAAAAACATTTTCAAAAAATTAATAAAAGTTAGTAAGTCAAAAATTTCTTGATATTGTAACGATTATTGAAAATTAAAATAAAAAAGTCAAAATGTAGTGTAGTATTAACAGTCAATCATATATTTAAACATTTGAATCACACATACACGTAACACCAGATTCAACTCATTTATTAGTATTATAAGAACTTGTCTACAGGTATTGTCGTTATATTTTCTGCGCAAATATATAAATATATTTTTGACAAAACTATCCTATACCTTTCAATACTCCATGATATATTAAATGGTGAGAATGTTATAGAAAGAATGATCAAGAATTACAAAAAGATGAATAAATAAATATTAAAATATAGTCAAGAAAATTTTTTTCATTCTCATATTAGTAATTTTTAAATGTTGTCATAACATAAATTTTTTAAATTAAATAAATAAAAATATTTTTTTTTACTTACCTATAATATGCTAGTGAACATTTAGAATCTAAAACAAACCATCTTTGTTGATATCCTTTAATATAATTCGTCCATTTTTGAAGCCAACCTTGTTTTAAAATAGTTATATTTGTTCCATTACTTTCACTGTTAAATAAATTAGTTAAATTAAAACTGGTATTGATAGAAGAAATACTACCAGCTTGACTATTTCTGGATGAAGACATTAAAAAGCAAATTTACTAATTAATTGATACAACAATAATTAGTATAATATTTAAATTTGTAATAATAAAATATGATAGAAGTGGAGATTTTAACCTAAATATAATAAAAGTTTATCTTAAAAATTAATCACAACAAGATAAAATAAAAAGATAAAAATTAATGAAATATAATGTAAAATATATGTCCATGTATACATGTAAAATATTTATATATATATATATTATATATACGGATGGACCCTCTTTTTCACTCTTCCAACTAAACATCCAAAAAAAAAGACTTTGTCATTGGTATATTCATAGAGAAAATCTTTAAAAATATATTAATACATCATATTACAAAAATAAGAAATATTTCAAAAATAATTTCATTTTAAAAAATATTTTTAATTAATAATTACAAAATGCATATAAATTGGTTGTATAAATTGAATTACAAAGCATTATAATATTTTGAATAGGATAATGAAGAAAGTATTTTACAAGTTTAAATAAAAATTAATCAAATATTTATTTAATAAACATAAAATATTATAATATATATAAGTACTGTCATTTTAATTAATTTTTAAAAAAGCTATAAAATAATAACTTCATAAATTTAATATAATGTAATTATTATGCTACATAAATCAACAAAATTCTTACAATAAAGAATGAACACCGATTTAATTAATAATTATTATTTATATTAGATTTATCTATTTTTGTCTTGAAAATACATTTAATTAATGAAATATAAAAAAAAAATACATTATAAATATTGTCAATAATGATTGTTTCTAACTTGTGATTTTAAATTGATATACACATATATTTATCTATAAGATCTTATTGTGTAAAAAGTGGATAGAAACAGAATTAGTAAATTTTGAAAATAATAAAAATACAATAAACAATCGTGATAGAAAATTAATTTTTATTAAAAAAATGTAGTATAGTTAAATATTGTCTATGGTTTTAACAATTAAAATTTAAAAATTATAACAAAATAACGACAATTTTTTTTTAAATGCTTTTCAAATTTGAATATCACAAAAGTTTGTATAAAATAAAAGGTCTATTTAGTTGTATTGAAAATCTATAATATATTTTTTAGTTTTATAAATAAAAATTAGATAATATTAAAATGTAATATACCTTGTTGTTTAAAAAAATTTTTCAAGTAAATAATATTGTAAAGCAAAAATTTGAAAAAGATATAAATTTATTTATGTAAACAATTATTAAAATGATAATTGGTTTTGAAACGAAAAACGTATATATATATATAAATGTTTCATTACCGCCTTTCTTTTGTATGCTTGTTAAAATAGTATAATAAATTTTTTTTGAATCTTGTTAATATTTTTCTATAATGGATGGGTATGATGAATTTGATGAAATTGAGAATGAATTTCTTGGAATGTAAGTTTAAATTTTGTAAAGTAAATTATTTTATTTTTTTTTTATCAGAGATCAAAATATTAAACCAAAAGTTTTGGGAGAAAATAAAAATTATCCATTAGATAATTATGAAATGGAAATTGATCATTCAACTCATTTAAATTCTAGTATTCAACCAACAATTTCAACATCTATCAAAACAATCTATTCTGCTGTAAAAACACCACGTTCTTCAAACAAATCTGGATCAATGGTTAAAAATTTACTTGAATATCGTGGAAAGAAATATAAAAAAGGAGTAATTTGTTCTCCAATAAATACTTCAATAATAACAGAAAATCCTAAAGATAAAAAAAGTTATATGATCGGAGATGATAAAATTGCTGAAACTATAGCGGCTGATTATGATTATTATGAAAATATTTTTGACTATGTATATAAAACAGAACAAAAAGATGATATTATTTGTGGGCAAATTATTACAAGTATAGACGAAAATTGTAAAGTTAGTGATAAAAGTGCTTCATTATGTACTCAAGATGATATAATACCACTAGATTTCGATGATATGTCGAAGGTGTCATTATTTTCTGGTAAAAGAGTTGTTTATAGAGGTACAAAAGGAATTAGAAAATTTAAAGTTACTGAGGATCTTGGATTACCACCAATTGAAAATGCTAAATATAATGAACCAAAGAATGTTGAGGCGAAAAATTTTATTGTTCATGTAAGTGCAGGGCCATTTTCACTACCAGAATCATGTGATTTTTCACCATTATATTCAATAATTGATATTTCAATAAAAGATAATGTTTCCGTTTTAATCTTGATTGGACCGTTTATAAAAGAAAGACAATTTTATGACAAAGACATTGATCACGAAACTTATTTAGCTGAACTTTTTAATCAAATTTACAATCACATTTCTGAGTCACATCTAAAAATAATCATTATACCGAATGTTGAAAGTGATGTTTGTGTATTTCCTGTTTATCCTACACCAAGGCTAGATTTAAATGATGAATTAATATCAAAAATAAGTAGTAAAATTATTTTTCTCGCGGATCCATCTACATTTACTATTAATGGAGTAAAATTTAGTGTTACAGGAATTGATTGTTTATTACATATATCTAAATCTGACTATTATAGAAGTGAAATTTCTGAAAATGAAAATCGTTTAGACAGGTTAACATCTTATATTTTTGAACAAAAGAATTTTTATCCAATATATCCACCATTAAATGGATTACCATACATTCAAACACCAGATTCATTTGAAATGATCAAAATAAAGGAGATTCCACATATCCTATTATTATCATCATTGTTACCACAGTCGTATAGAAATATATCTGGATGTCTTTGTGTTAATTCAGGAAAATTGTTAAGAAATGGCTTTGGAAAATTAACTTTTAATCTTACTGATGCTAAATTAGGAGCTACCAACGTATTAGATTATGTAAAAGGTGAATTTTTTGAGCTTAATCCTTTTGTTGTTTGATAAATTTAGGGATTTCTTTTAAATCTATTGTCCCTTAAAATAACAATTTTAAATAAAATTTTTTTTTAAATTTTCTTAGTTTTTCAAACATAAAAAAACATGGGTGATCTCTTTTAAATTTGGTCCCCTCTCATATAACTTTTTTAATCAAAATTATTTTGAATAATTTTGAAAAAGTAAAGGAAATTTGTGGTCTCGATTGGATATTCTAAAGAAAGAGTGGTATTATTATTTTAAAAAGAAGAAAAATTATAATTAATATATATAAATTAAAATAAAATAATTTCTGTTATATTTTTAGTTATAAAAACAATCAATAAAATTTTTTTTACACTAAAAAACAAAAAATTATAAGAAAAAAATAGAAAAAAAGAGAAAAAAGAAAATAAAGGGCAAAAAAAATTTTTTTATCACATAAAACTTTTTTTAATCTTCTTTTAAATAAAATTAATAAAGGATCTTTTTAAACATGATAAAAGACAATGAAGAATTGATTAAGTGAACAAAATAATAAGTGTTTTGAATGATATTATATTTACATGACGCTTTTTTTAAAAATATAATAGATCTTTTAAGAAAACTTTTTTTTTGTAAATATATTTAAGTATGCAATTTAAAAAATAACAAGTAAATAATGATAAAAATTTTATTGCAAAAAAGGTTGGTAAAAGAATTAATCAGATAAGGATAATTTTTTTTATAGATTTGAGTTGAACATGAAAAATCTTTTAATAGATTTTTTTTGAATTATTATTTATTTATAAAAATTGATATTCTATTTTTATACTTGTATATTATAAAATTTTGTCCATAATATTAATTATTAAAAACTTTTAAATGATTTAAAAAAAGTATAAATAACTTATTAAATAAACAAAGATTTTATATCTTTTTTTTTCTGATAAAAAGTTGTCTACAATTTTTTTGACTTAAAATAAAAATAATGAATAATGATAAAACATATTATTTAAAATTACTATTGTAGTAAATTTATATTTTGATAAAAATATTTTAAGTGGAAAGTAATTTTTAGAAATAAAATAAAAGTTGTAAATTATCTGTATTAGCATAAATTTATTCCTGAAAGTAAGAAATGTTCTAATAGCTATGAAAAAAACTGCAAGTAAGAATTAAATTTGTGAAAAAAGTTACTTTAAAATTTACAAGAAGGAATCTAAAATAAAAATTACAAAGTAGTTTGCAGATATCAAAATATTTATTAAAAAAATAATTTTTTTTAATAAGCAAAAATATTAATCATACTATTTTAACTCTTGAATTTTATTATGAAAATTATTAATTTGAATTATTTTAAAATATTTCTATAAAAGTAAATATATAGATAAATGTTATTTATATTCAGAATCATTTGCCTTACTTGATAGAATTCTCATCAATTAAAAAAAAATTAAATTTTAGTCATTATATTATTTTGATTTTTTTTATTAGAAGATAAAAGTAATAATTTAAAAATTACTACTTTACAGAAGTATAAATTTATTATTAAATATATTAAAAATAGTTTTTTTTTATTAATCGTTATTCAAACAAAAAAAAAAGAAATAATTGCTTTACCAATAAAAAAATGACACTCAAAATATTTTTGTTGCTTTATATTTATATAGTTTAAATTGTTGTTTTTTAAAAATAATATGATTGTCATCATTAGAAGACATTTTTTTCATGTTTTTGTATTTTCAATGAAGTTGTATATAAAAATTTTAGATATTAATTATTTTTAAAAAATAAATTTTTATTGATAAGATTCTACCAGTAAAAGATTTTCTATGAATTTTATAATATTTAAGTATATTAATAAAAAAAAATGCAATAAAAATAGTAATGTAAAGAACGCTTTTTTATTGTCATTAAATATTTTAAATAAATTATTTTAGATATATATTGTACATATAAACTTAAATAGTAAAGATAAAAAAAACTGTTTCATAATTTTATGTTATATTTTGAATTTTTAAAAATTAAATAATCATTTACATCAAAAATAATTTTAAGTAAATAGTATAAAATTGATGGTCATTGAAAATAAAATTATTAGTAAAACAAGTGTAAATGTTTGACAAACAAAGAAAAACCAATAAAGAATATCAGAAAGATTTTTTATAAAATATATGAAAAAATTTTCGATTATCTGATTAAGTAAAAAATTAATAAAATAGTATAACTTAATATATATACAAAAATGTTTCTCAAGACAGACCCGCCAATATTAGTTCTTTTTTTTTTTTTTAAATTTTAAAATGTAAAACTTGAATAACAAAAACAACATCGAACCGGAATAAGATTAAATTTCTTTTTTTTTATTTAACTATGTATTATTGTTGTAAATAAATATATATAAAAATATATGTATAAAATAATACTATTAATACATAATCTTTTACTTTACAAATAAAAGATACTTTTATTAAAAAAAAACTTTCATCTGGTATCTTTATGATGTATATGTATAAATATATATTAATTTATCTCTTCTTATCAGTACTTTCTTAATTTACTATCTAAAGATTTTTTTAATCAAAAATAAATATGTTGGTGGAGAAATAAAAGAAACAGAGAAAGAACAAAGTTAAAAGTAAAACATGTGCCTATCATTAAAAATCCCACTCAATTTTTATTAAAAAATTTTATTATTATTTTAATATACAAAATAAGATTTTTATATAAAATTTTATAAATTAAAAAATTAATTTATTTAGTATTATTTCTTTAAAAAAAAAAAACTTTTTTTTTGTAAAATTATTATGAAGCAATTAATAATATAATATTTATATTATATATGACTTTTAAATTTTTTAATACTAGTAGTTGTATATATTTAATTTTAAACACCTAAGAAGAACAGATGTATTTTCTCTATTTTAAAAGTTATATGGATAATAAATTTTAAAAAGTTTTTTTATTCTATCAGATGGTTTTTATTGATACAAAATATAAATATGTATAATATATATGTTAATCTTTTAACCAAAAATATTAGATAATTTTTAATTATTTTTTGAAATCAAGTAAATATAATTTCAAAAAAAATTTTTAATATTTTAAATATGTATTTCTTTTATTAAAATTATTATTTTTATTTAGTTAAAAAATTTTATTTGTCTTTTAGATATGATTATATATATAATTAAGTGTTATGAAAATGACCAAGTTATGTATTATAGTAGTAGTAATTAGAAGTTGGTAAAGTTATTAAACAAAATATATTTGTTGTAGTAAGATAAAACATATATATATATATATGTGTAGATATTTAGTTAAATATTTATTATATTACTTGTAGAATTTATATTATGATAAAAAGATGATATGAGAAAGTGTTTTGTATTGTTAGTTTAACTTTTAAGAAATAAATTTGAAGAATACAATAAAGTTATATATTATTATATGTTTTTGAATTATAAATTATGCGTAAAAGAGAGAAAATAATATTAATACTTTATTTAATTTATTAGTTATACACATTTAAAAATTTCTTACAATATCATTTTATCTTATTATCACAGTAAATTTATGATCAATTAACCATAATTTCTTTTATTATATATAATATATAATGTTAATATATAGAAATATTATAACATCGTTTAATGTTTATTTTTGTCTTATAATAACAATAAATAATACTTATTAATATGTTCCTACTTTTTGTTTCCTTACAAAATTTTTAATTTTATTCTCAATTTGATTTTAACATTAATAAATGTTAGTTAATGACTAACATATTTTACTGAACCTTTGTTTTACAAGTATCATCCATCATTATTTTCTTTTTTATTTTAACATTTCTTTTTTTTTTTTTTTACCCTTTACAAAGCGCATGTGCTTTTTTTTTTATTATTATTGTAAAATAGATGAAGATATAATAAAGAGATAAATGTTGGTTAAAAAATATTTCTTCTTTTTAAAAATAGAAATAAATGGTAATTTTGTCATTTTGTAAAAAGTACCAATATATATATATATTAATATACTATAACATATATTTTAATTTCCATTTACCTTAATTAAGATAATTTTCATGATTTATAATATGCATTCTTTACTTCAGTTTTTCAAAACTTTATTTAAATAAAGATTGATTACATTATTATATCAAATATATATATATTTATTTTGCTTTTTATTAATATTAATATTATGATTATCAAATCATTAATTGTCTATATTTTTTTAAAAATAGATATATAAATGTTCTATTCTTATTTTGATTGTGCCATCTATCTAATCTAATGTTATTATTTATTATCTATTGTAAAAAAAAATATCAATATACAAATGTGTACTATTTTGACAGTTTTATTTTAAAATTTAATATATATAAAAAAATATATAAGATAATGAGTCAATGTCTTAAAATGTCATAAATACATTATACATTTCTTAAAAGCCTGCTTTTAATAAAGAAAGTATAAATACTTTCATAATTATTAATAAAAAAAAATCAAAAATTTCTTTTTTTTTCTTTTATAAATTATGAATGTCATTTTACATATATATATTTTTTAAATTCAGTTGGTTTTTTTTTTTTAAAACAATATATATAATATTTGTACACATTTATATAATATTTTATAGGTACCCTATTCATAAGGTCAAAAATATTTTTTTTTAAAAAAGTTTTTAATAATAATTCTTTTATAAAATATCTATAGACTAATATATTTAATCTAAATATATTATACAAATATATATTAATATTATTTTAACCACATTTGCACACATTTTAAACTTTTTTAAATAATATGTACCTAAATTTATTTTATTAGTAAGAAGATATGTGCATTTAATTTTATTGGTTACATTGATATAAAATGGTATAAAAATTTATGAGATTTTTACACGTATTCTTGTTGTCAATGAGAATATTTTTTAATATTTACTTTTTTTCTATAATTTTTTTTTATTAGTTTAATTTAGAAAAATTATCTTGTGAATATTTTAATAATACTAACAATTTATAATTTTTCTTAATAAAATATCTATTATTGTATTTTAAATTTAATTAATAAAACAAGAATTTGTTAATTTTTCTTATGTGAAATTTTTTTTACTGATAATCAATTAATTAACAATTCATTTTAGAAGTATAATTTTTGTAATTTAAATTCTAACCTTTCTCATTGGGATAACCTTTTTAATTATAATTCTTTTATTAAAAATATTAAAGATGAATGAAAAAAAATTTCATTTTTATGGTAAAACTAATCAACAACAAAATATAAAAATTGTACCTTTTCAATGTATATTGAAAAATTCTCCTTCTATTGAAGAATATACAAAAAAAGAAAAAAATAATATAAAAGATGATGATGATGATGATGTTATATATGATGATGTTCCTTCTACTTCTTCTTTATCAATTAATCCTTCAAAAAATTTTGTAAAACCATCAAATGAGGATAGTGATTTTTCTTCTTCTTTCAATGAAAGGTATGTCAAAAAATAAAGTTTATACATATATATTTCTTTTTTTTTTTATCATTTTTTTTAATCCAACCTACGCAAATATAATAAGACATTTTTAAATATACAATCTATATTTAAATTTATAGAGATAATATTCATATTTTGTTTATGTTTAAATGAATATGTACTTCAATACATAATTTTTCTACAAATATACATTATATCTATAATATCATGATCTTTTCATTTTAATTATTAAATATATAATCATATAATATATAGATAAGATATTATTATTTTATTTTCAATAATTTTATTTTTATTATAATAAAATATATTTTAAGTTATAAATTTTATAAACTATATTATAAAAATTTTTATTAAATAATGATAAAATAGGATTATATATTTTACTTTCTTCTTCTTTTTTTATAGTTACCTTCAAAAAGGAAAAGACTAAGTAACGACCTTTTCTTATAATTTTAGTTTTAACAAACTAGAAAAATATATATTTATTATTATATAAAATAATTATAATTGTAAAAAAATTATTACTTTTTAAAAATAGATAACTTTTCTCGACATTAGTGATTTTTAATATTATTTTATTATGTGAAATTATTTATATAAATATTAAAATATTGAAATCTTTTCTTAATATATTTAATATTTTTTATATATTTATATATTAATGAAAACTTATTATTTATTAAATTATTTGAAGTTTATATAAATTAATGATATTTATAAAATTTAAGTAAAGAATATCAATTAATTATATAACTATTTTGCCCTTTTTATCTATTAATAATTTTTAAAATATCACAAATCAAAGTTCCTATGCTAAATTAATTTTTTATTTTATAACTATATTAAATGATTTTTTTTATAGAACAATTGAAAAATTTATGTCTTCTATGTTAGTTAATGCTAAAGAACTTTGCTCAATTGATCAATATCAAAAAAGTGAAAAAGAATCAAAAAATATTTGTAATTTAAGGCATTATAAAGAAATTGAAATGGGAAATAAATTTAGTAAAGAATTAGATAAAAAATTTTTTGAAAGAAAAATGGATAATAATGAAATTATTGAGGAAAAAAATATTTTACAAAATAAAAAATTAAATTTAGGATCACCTTTATCTAATTCAGATTCTCATATTATTTATCAATCTACATACAATATAAATAATACTAAAAAAATTTTGATTACTAATTCATCAAGAGAATCACCAACATTATCTTCAACATCATCCATTATTTCATCACCAGATTACCATAATTATAATAACTTTAAAAATTATAAGGCAAACGAACCTCCAAAAGAGGTAATCTTAAAAAGAAATATCAATCATCATATAGATGATATAAATAAAAAAGGAGTTTCATCAAATATTTCTATACCAAATAATTGTAATATAGTTAAAATTGATGGGTATTCTAATCAAAATTTATACAATAATAATATTATACTAGAAAAGAAGAATAATAATAAAAAAGAGAAGAAGGAGAAAGATAACCACTACATAAAAGAAGGTGAATATTCACAAAGTTCTTCTATATTATTACAATCTTCATCATTATCATCAGGTGGGTTGTTTATTATGTTTTATCATTCTTTCTATCTATCTTTTTCTCTATTGTTGTCATTTATATTATAGTTAATATTGTAATTGTTAGAGTATATACATATATCTTTTGTGACTGTAATTCTTCTTTTGATATATATATATATATTTTAAAAGAAAATTTTTGTAGATATATGTATATATATTTTATCATTAATTTATCTTTTGTCTATTTAATTTTTATCTATTGTTTTTAGATCACCATCAATCTACAATTAATAAGAATAATAATAGTGTTGATAAATTGATGATGAAAGATAAAGAAAAAGATAAAAATTTTAGTGGTGGTTTAGTTAAAAGTTCAACACTTATCTCAGTTAATCCTTTAAGGTATGTTTATTACTATATATGTATTTTTTTTTATTATTTTAAATTTTATAGATCTCTTGTTGTGAATGATGATGGTTATTATTCACATAGTCCAGATCTTTCAAAAAAATATTCTAACAATAGAAAAAATTCTTCAATAACTTTAAAAAATAGTTTAACGTATCATCATAGTTTTTTTTCTCCATTGAAAAATAGTAAATCAGGATATAGTTCACAATTAATTGATAATCAAAAATCATGGTTACCAAATATTACAAAAATATCTACATCAATTATCTCTGACTCATCTGATGATGGTAAATTATATGGAACACCTTTAGATAATGATATACATTTAAATAGGAGTTTACTTTATCAAACAGTATCAAATATTGATTTTCTCGTTGATACCTCATCAGCATGTCTTTTTGGATTACTTGATAAACATTCAACATCTAGGTTACTTAACACAAAAAAAGTTGCTGCATTTAGTTATAATATAAGAAGATTTTTTAGTAGTAATAAACAATCTTCAAAAAATGGTGAAATAACATTTTATAGAACATCAAAAATACCATCTTGTTTTGGAATGTCTTTAGGTGATGTTCAGGGGTATTGTGAAGGTGAGACCCTACCTAAATGTATTTTTGAAATAATGAAATTTATTCTTGATAATGCTTCAACAACTGATGGAATATTTAGAAAAAGTGGTGTTAGAAGTAGAATAGAAAGGTTAAAATCTCAATGCATTACCAAATTTCCAAATGAAAAAGTTTTTTACAAGGATACTGGTGAATGTCTTTTAAGTGTATCACAGGTACATGATGTTGCTGATACACTAAAACAATATTTTCGTGAGATACCGGGTAAATTATTTTCTGAAAAATTTAGTGATTTTTTTATTACTATTGCTAATGGTCTTCCAAATGATAAACAAATTGAGGCATTAAGATATGTTTTAATATTAATGGAAGACACTAATAGATATGCAGCATTAACATTATTTTCTTTTTTAAATAAAATTAGTTCATGGGCTTCTGAAAATAATATGTCGGCTGAAAATTTAGCAGTCTGTTTTACACCATCTTTATTTAATTTAAATACTGAATCAGATAAAACAACAAATTCAATGTCAAATTTACGTTTGAAACGTCGTAAGACAATAGCAATGCCATCTGAACAGGAATTAATGGAATACCAAGGAGCACAAAAATCTTTAGCATTAATGATAAAACATTATGATCAATTATTTAATTTACCTACTGATTTATGGAAACAATTAATGATAAGAACTACTTTTTATGTCAATAATTGTTATACTCAACCAACAATTAATATTAATAATATAACTGAAAGAGATATAAAAGAATGCCAAAATCAAATAAGAGAATTAGTAAATGAAATAATTAATGATTATGGATTAGATTGGAGTACATGGATTCAAGATTGTTGTTATAAAGATATCACAATATATCATAAACCAATTGGAAAATGTAAATTTCAATTAATTAGAGCATCTTTTACAATTGGTGTAAGTCCTCATGAAATGTGGAAAGTTTTAAATAAGAATCGTCAAGCTTGGGAAAAGAATATTGATTATACTAGTAGTTTGGTTGTTATTACAAATGACAGTGATATTCAATTGATCTCATACAAAAATTATGATGAAAGACAAGAAAATTCTAAAAAATGTTTACTATTTAGAACATGGAAAAAAGATTCACCAGAATTAAGAGGTGGTGTTGTATTGGCTGAAAGAAGTATTTATGATAAAGAATTTTCTCAATCTAATAGACATAATATCTTTCCTGACGTAACATTTTCATGTTTTTTAATTATGCCATTAGGAAATGGGTCGTCAAAGGTAAATTATATTCATAGAGCAGATGTGAAAGGACGAAGTGAGGTCTATTACTCAAAAGTTTACCCAAAAATTATTACTCAACAAATGATTAATTTAAAAAATTTTTTTAACACAAATTTATTATCTAAAAATTTTTCTAACGGTCCATTAAAAGGAAAAGAATCATCTTTTTAAGGTATTTAATTATTATGTATATCTTTCCTAAAAAAAAAACAATATAGATACTCAGTATACGGTCTTCTTATCATAATCTTTAAAAAAAATGAATATCAGAAAAAAAAAGTTAAAACAGATATATATATATATATTTATGAAGATATATAAATGAAATCTTTTTTTAAATATTGTATTTATATTATTGTAAAAAAAATTATCCTTTTAACCAATTATTTTTTTTTTGTTAACTTACCTTTCGAGTGTGAAGTTATTGTATATGTAATAAAAGTTTATTTATGTGGTTGTTTATAGTTTTTATTTTTAGTTTAGTAATTGTTTTAGAAGTAATTGTTATCAATATTCTTTGTATTTATCTTGATATTTTTGAAAAATTATAGTTAAATTTTGTCTCTTTTTATTTATTTTTTAATTTTTTTTTTTGTTAAAAGATATTTTTAAATACATAAATTAGATAATATATAATATTGTTAGATGTTTCTATTTATATAATACAATAATAAATCTTTTGTCTACATAATTTGTTAGCCATTTATATATTTTTGTATTTGTGAATTTATTCTTCTTATTTATTTTCAATAAAACATAAATAATTTATTTTTAAAGATAAAAATTTTATCAAACAAAGATGATTATATATATATATATACATCTTATTTTTATAATCTTAAAAAAGATAAATAATATATTTCATACTAATAAATAAATTGTTTTATTTTTTTTTAAATCTTTATTTTATTTTTAATATAATTATTTAGAACATCTGTTTAAGTGGTATTTAATATTTAATGTAAAACTTTTGTATTATTAATTAATAATGATAAAAATTATACTAAATTTGTACTTTTGTATGAGATGTACACTTCTCCTGATAAAGGACCATCAATTGATAGTAATATAAATAAATAAGAAGAACTATCTTAAAGTGCCTATAAATGTGAATAAATTTTTAAAAGATTAAACATTTTTAATATATTTATTTTATATAGAAAAGAAAACTAATATATTTAAATTTAATTCAAAATGATTATAGAGTATATTTAAAGAAAGTTTTTTGACAACTTGTTGTATTATAAGACATATTTTATAAATATTTTTCTACAATATTATAACATTATAAAGTTTATCTTTAAGAGATGGAAAATATTGAAGAAGAAAAAAGATAGTTATCTATTTCTATTGTAAGCTTAATATATTTTCTGATATACTATAATGATAAAGATCATAATTTTTAAATAACTTAATATTTTAATTTTATTGATATATATGGATTAATATTAGAAATATATAAATGATTGTAAAAGTTAAATATAGTAAATATAATGTTATTTGATATATTGTTAAAATAAAAGTTTGTATTATGAAGATTATTAGCATAACTTATATGTGTATATTTATATACTTTTCATTTTTAGAATCATCATCAGTAGTTGTTAGTTACTAAACTTAACCTAGGTTATGTACACAAATAATATTCTTATACTTTTTAGTGTTATTTTCTTATTAATTTATATTATATATATATATGTTTTAACTAATGATTCATAAAAGTTTGTTATTAATATTTATTATATTATAATATTATAAATAAATGATTTATAAGGTAATTTATTTTAAAGATAATAATAATATAATATTGTAATTTCTTATAAAATTATCTCTTTTTTTTTAAATTTATTAAATTAAATGTTATTATAAAAACTAATAAAACTTTTTATAACACTTTTAATATGCCAACTTTTTGAAAGAAATATATTAAAGATTCATATTATGTAATATATTATTAATTCTTCATAAACATTTTATTTTTATTACTTTTATACAATAGATAATTGATTTAATAGTTGTTTAATAATGATCTAATCATTCTTTCTTAAATTAATAAAAATATTCTTTTATACAAACTATTTAAAATAAGTAATATATTTTATTTTATTTTTTTGACTAAATCTAATAAATATTCATAGCACCTTATAATATAAATGTATTCATTAAATCTCTTTTACTTTTTTATATTGGACATTCTCCAACTAAAAGGTCATTTCCATTTACATCTGCATATATATATATATATGTATATATATATATAATTGTAGTCTTACTCTTTTTATTACAAAAATTGAACTATATTTATGTATGTTCATGTATACATTTAAAATGTTTGAGAGGTAAAAGATATACTATAAAAAAAAAGTAATATCTTTATTCAATATTTATCTTTTTATGTCATTCTTAAAAAAAAATTTTTTTTTATTTTATAAATTATTATTATTTTTTTTTTAATATATTTTTTATTTTATATTTGAAATTTAATATTTTACTTTTGAAATATCTTATTTCTATTTACTTTTATAAAATAATATTCATTGACAATCTAAATTAATATTTTATATATAAAATCTTTTGTTTATTCCTAATTTATAAAGTATCTTTTTATTTTATCTTTCTTGTTTATTAAATAGTTCTATTTTTTTTTTACTTTTTGAATATAAATTTATTTATTTACTCTAATTGACTTTTATTTTAAATGGCATTATATTAATATATATATTTTTTTTAATAATAATAAAATAAATAAAATTTTAAGCAGTAAAAAATATATATTAATATTTTTGTACAGTTGTCAAAATATATGTATGGCCAAATTTATTGACTTTTTTTTTTATTTTGCGTATACAAAAATACTACCGAGAAAAATATAATATATATTATTATAAGTTATTTTTAATAAAAAAACAAATTAATCCATTTGCTATATTCATTTAAAATAAGTTGATTTTGTATAAAATAGATAAATATATTTATTTAACTTTATTTTTATTTATTATAAAAAATATTTTGTATGATTCATAGTATGATATGTTAATTGAAAGGGTATGATTATTATCAGAAATGTTCTATTATATAATAAATAAATATAATGATGCTCATTTTTTCGTTTTGTATGTAACTATTAATCTATCTATTAGTTTTATATTACAATTTGGTATGTAATTATTTATAATTTTTTTTTTCATTTTTATTAAAATAAAATATAATCTTTATTTTATTTATTTTTTATTATTGTAAATTAAATTTTTTATTTTTAGTTTTATATTATATAATTATTCTTTCTAATTATAATTCGTCATTCTATATGATCTCATTGTAACATATACAATTTATTTCCTGTATTAATCATCAAAAATAATATATTGATAATTTTTATAATATATATATTTTGTCCATATAATTCTAATGAAAAAAAAAATATAAAAGATAAAAATGAGATTAATTTTTATACTTTTCTACTATTTATTTAATAAAATATTCTCATTTAATATTGATATTTCATCACCAACATATAAAGTTGGTCCACTCAATTCACATTTTGGTTTTTCTGTTGCAGAACATTTTAATGGAAAAAATCCAATGTATGTTTTATTATTTTATTATTATAAAAAAATTTTTTTATAGACTTTTAATTGGTGCACCAAAAGCTAATTCAAGTCAACCAGGAACTATATCAGCTGGGGCTATTTATTCATGTCCTTTAAATAGTTATTTTCGATATAAATCAACAATTAATGATAAATGGTGTTCTCAGACATATGTTGAATATCAAAATAAAGAAAGATATAAGTTACCACCAAGAACAAAAGATGATCGTAGTATTACAATAGACTCAAAGGGTAATGATTATCAACTATTAGGAGCTTCTGTATCTTCATCTGGTAAAATTAATGGAAGAGCTATTGTATGTGCTCCTTTAAAAAGATATCATGAAGGTGTTAGTTATACAGATGGTAGTTGTTATGTTCTTGGAACTGATTTAACATTAACATCTATTGTTCATAATTGTAATGGTGGAAGATTATCTAAACAAGAAAGACATAATAGTTATGGTGCTTGTATGCAAGGATTTAGTTCATCAATTGATGAAGAAGTTATATTAACAGGTACTATTGGTGCTAAAGCATGGACAGGTGGTGTTCATGCAACATTTGTTGATAAATCTGATGATGTTTTTTCTATTAATATTGATAGAACAACTCTTGGTTTTGAGGAAAGAGAAGGTGGAATTAGAGAAAACAAATTATTTGAAAAAGGTGATTATGTTGGATATAGTGTTAAACATGGAAGATTTGGTTTTTGGTATGAAGATAAAAAAAATTTTACTATTGTATCTGGATCAACAAGACATAATCAAAGTGGTTCTGTAGTGTTTTTTCCTTTTATGAGTATTCAAGATCAATCTTATGAAGAAATGTTACCAACAAATGATGGATTTATGTTAAAAGGTAAACAAATTGGTAGTGGATTTGGATATTCTATTGAAATTGTTGATCTTAATAATGATGGTTTTGATGATCTTATTGTTGGAGCACCATACGAATTTTATATTGATGAAAAAGGTAGTGAATTTCATGGTGCTGTATATGTATATTTTTCTTCTGGAAAATTTCAATCAAGAGATCAAAATGAACTTGTTTTTAAAAAACCTATTATATTAAGAGGTAAAGAAAAATATTCTCAATTTGGAATTTCTATAACAAAATTAGGTAATCTTAATAGAGATGAATATGGATATGATGATTTTGCTGTTGGCGCACCATTTGATGATAATGGTGCTGGAGTTATTTATATTTATTTTGGTAGTAAAGATGAAAAAAGTTTTAACATAAAAGCTGCTCAAATTATTTCAGCTTCTAAACTTGGTATTTCTCCAAGACAAAATCCATTAAAAAGTTGTGGTTTTTCTTTATCTGGTGGTAGTGATATTGATAATAATGGATATCCAGATCTTTTAGTCGGTTGTGTTTTATCTGATACAGTTGTTGCATTAAGATCAAAACCTATTATTAATATTATTACAGATCATTCAATGATTAATACTTCATTAAATATTGATGGTGGTATTAATTGTCCAAAAGGTTCAAAAACATGTTTTGAATTTACAACTATCTTAAGTATGAATCCAAGTTATTCAAAAGAAAAATTAGTTGATTATACAAAAGATGTTTTTATTTGCCAACTTGAAACATTACCTTCACAGTTAGGTGTTGATAGAAGAGCTAAAATTTATGGTTCAAAAGATGGATATACATTAAATTGGGAATGTGGAAAAAATTTAAATAAACAATCACAACGAAAATCTCATAAACTTTTTATATCTAAAGATAATACAGATTGGTTAAATCCATTAAAATTAAAATTTAGTGTAAGTATTAAAGATCAATCAAAACCTACATTACCTAATGAAGGGGAGCCTCTTATAAATCTTAATAATTATCCAATTTTAAATAAATACAATTCAACTCATGAAGTTTTAATATCATTTAATAAACGTTGTGGTGATGATGATAAATGTGAATCAGATTTAGAATTAGGAGCTACATTTTTAGATATATCTCAAGATAAAAAAGGAAAATTTGTAACAAGAGTTGGTGAAAAAGATTCAATAAATATTAAATTTATTGTTAAAAATAAAGGTGAAAGAGCTTATGAATCAAGAATGTATCTTCAATATAATCATGATGAATTAGATGTTCCACAATTAGATGGTACAAAAAAATTAAGTTCTGTTAATATAGAAAGTTATGAAAATAATATAATAATATTTTCACTTGGTAATCCTATTGAACCAGGAAAAATTATAACATTCCATGTGACATTTAAATTAGTTAAATCAGAAGGTCAAAGAACAAGCAATATTTTATTTTTTAAAGCTAATGTTAATTCAACAAGTATTGAAAAAAATGATAAAGATAATATATGGGAAGAAGAATTAGAAATAATAAAAGAAGCTGAACTTGAATTAAGTGGTGTATCATCTCCACAAATGAATTATTTTGGTACAACAATTGATAGTTTACCTGAATCTGAATTAAAATATGAAGAAGATATTGGTCCAATGGTTAAACATCAATATACAGTTACAAATAAAGGACCATTTTATGTTAGAGATGTTTCTGTTGAATTTGATTGGCCATTTAGAATTGATCATGAGGATGGTGAAAATAATTATGCATTATATCTTCTTGAAACTCCGACAATAATAGAAGCAGATAAATCAATAAGACATTGTCTTGTTGAAGATGCTTATGATTATATAAATCCACAAAAATTAATTATCGATCCAAGTTTAAAAGTTGAAAATATTATTAAACAAAAAGGAAGAAATAAAAGAGAAGTTGAAGAAGGTAAAATATTTAATATACCAGAAATAAAAATTTCAACAAAAGGTTTTCTTGGATCTAAAGGTTTAGAACCAATTGAGGCTACTGATTCAAATGGTTCACCTATAATGATTGTTGATGTACATTGTAAAAATAATTATGTTATGTGTTTTAAAGTTAAATGTTATTTTAATTATATAGAATCTGAATCTTCGGCACAAATTGAATTTAGAACGCGTCTATGGAATAGAACATTTATAGATTATTATACAAATATTGAATATGTTCAAATATCTTCCTCAGGAAGAATTATAGTTAAACCAGAACAGGGTGTAGTTGATGATCAATCAAATAATTTTTTTACCATTAGTACACATGCATATCCTGATAGGCCTAAACTTCAAACTCAAGAAGTTCCTATTCTTCCAATTATATTAGCTATAATTGTTGGTTTATTAATACTTGGAGTAATTATTTTAATATGTTGGAAATGTGGTTTCTTTAAAAGAAAAAGAGCGGGTGATGGTCCTTTACTTCATAAAGCTGAATTACAATATGAAAGAGAAATGTGGCATGAAATGCGATAAAATATACTTTCAAATTTTAGTAATTTTTTTTTATGTATTTGTATATTTTTTTTAAATGTATTCTTTTATTAAAATAGTTGTTATAATATTTTATAAAATATTTATTTTAAAATAAAACAAGTGTCTTTTACTAACTTTTTTATTACTACATAAAGAAAATAAAAAATTATTTTTTAATATTAATATAACTATATATATTAAAAAATTATTAAACTAAAAGATTAATTATTACGACATTTTATCATTATCAATGATAATATTTAATATATTTTAAAGATAAAATAAAAAAAAAACTCTTTATAATTAGTTAAAAAATTGCACATTGTTTATTTTTTTATTTTATTATTGATAAATAACATTAAAATTTATCTAGCTATCATATTTATGTACTATATTTTATATTTTCAAAAATATATTTTTGATAAATATGATTATTTATACATAAATAAGATATAATTATAAATACAATAAAAAACAAATTAATAATTTATATAAAATTAATTAAACAATTGGTTTGACATAATTTCCAGGAAACAAGCCAGTAGTACCATCCATAACACCTTCATTCCATCCATCATCATTTTTTCTTAATATATAAACAATATTACCTTCTCTAAGTGTTAACTCATCAGGTTTATCTGCATCATAATCATATATAACAACGCCTTTTTCAATATATGTAACTGGAGCCCATGATGGTTCATTAATAGAAGATATTTCATTAGAATGTTGATTTATTGATGTTATATGATTAAAATCATTAGAACCAATTGATGATTGTATATTATTATAAAATTGTGAATTAAATAATTGTGGAGGATTTGGTAAACCATCATCATCATCAATAGGTGGAATTGAAGAAATTGGTTGTTGACCAATGTATCTTAAATTTGCCATATTATTTGACAACGAAGAATAATCATTTGGATTAGATGATTTTCTAGTTAATGTACCAGTCATCATATTTGTATTATTTATTGTATTCATACCTGATATTGGTACATATTGATTTACTCCAGAAAAATGTGGTGCCGTAGATCGTAATGTTCCTGTGTTATAACCTCCATAAACATTTCGATCATCATAATTTTGTGAATATTTAGCTTGAGCATAAATTGTACCACCTAATAATGTTGATTGACTTTCTTGTTCATGAGAATTATTATAATGTTGACGCATTTGAGATGCTTGAGCTCTTGTTAATGTAGAATATAATTCAGGATCAATTTTAGGTGTTGGAGCTATTTGTGGTACTCGGTAATGTCCTTCATTAACAGTTGATCTTACACCACTTCTAGATAACGTTCCAATAGATCGTTTATGTTGAAGATCTGTTGTAGATGCATAAGTTGTTGAAATAGAACTAGGAGCACGAGCAATAGTACCAATTTGTGACATAACTCTTTCTCCTGTTGATGCATAAATATTACCAGACATTATATTTTGAGGTGCATGATAATCTGGTATAATAGTTCCATGGCCAATATCATCTAATGAACTATAATCAATAGGTTTTCTTTCATAATGTGGTGCTGGTTTTCTTTGAATAATTTCTGTTTTAATATCATTTGAAGATTTTTTAGGAACAGCTAACATTCCTATTTGCCTTCTACCACATTTCTCTTTTCTCATTTTCATCAAATGATTTGCCTTTGATACTTCTAACTGTAATTCGTCTATTCTTTCATTTTGAAGATTTAATGTTTGAAGAATATTGACTGCTAAGTTATTAATATGATATGCTACACTACCAAGACTCTTAATAGCAAATGACTTAGTTTCTTCAAATGCTACTTTTTTATTTTCACTCTAAAATATATTAATTAATTAAAATTATAAATAATAAAAATCATACTTGAAGATAATTAGCTTCACAATAAGCAGCAACTCTTTCAAGATTTGTATGACTTTCCTCTAATTTAGATCTACCATCTGGGATTTGTTCTTCTATAAGACGTCTAAGAAGAGGTTTATCAAATTCCATTATAAAATATTAAAATAATTTATAGAGATAAACTTTCTTAAATGATGAGTTAGTTAACTATCAATTACAACAAACAAAATAAACAATAAAGTAGACATTTTACCATTTCTATAGATCTCATCCCGTATATCAAAAACTTTCGAATAGATTCTTTTCTTTTTTACTTTATTTAAATAAAAATTAATATAATTTTTTTTAGTGATTAAATGATAACAAAAGAATTTATTTTAATAAATTGTATAAGAAATATATTTTTAAAAACTTTTAATTTACTCTGAAGATAGTGGTAAATTTCATAGTTTTAATTATATAATTTGAAGTATAGTAAAGTAGTTTAAAAATAAAAGTTTTATTATGCTTAAAACAAAAACGTTTTACGTAAAAATAATTTTATTTATAAAATTAATTTGTTATTATCTTTTTCAAGTATATTATACTTAGGTAAAGTTATAATTAATATTAATAATATAAGAACAAATAATGATAAAAGAATGGGAGAGGTTTTTAAATTGGTATATAGAAAATAATGTATTGAGAAATTTATAAATTAATTTTAATAACAATTAATAAAAAGTTGATTGATCTATTTAATAATATTTTATATGATTCATTATATTACAAAAAAAAATTTTTTTAAGTTATTAATATTGTATTATTATAAATGATTTTGAGGTCGAATATTGCTTTATTTCATCATATTTATTTGTAAAACAAATTAGTTTTATATATTTTGTCATTTGGATAATATTTCAAGATAAAATACTATATGGTTATTTTGTTTAATATTTTCTATAGTATAGTTAAAAGTATACTATTTACAAATCATTATTTATAAAAAAAATTTATTTATTAAATTTTAAAAATAAAAATATTTGATACATGTAAAAATTTTTATTTTTATTATTTATACTAAAATTTGAGGCTGAAAATAAAAATTTTATAATGCTGTATTAAAATAAATAAGGGATGAATTATTTTGTAGTTGAATTATAATATTATTCATTCACCTCAATGAAATAACAATTTTTATTGTACTTGATTTGAAAACAGTCAATATGAGTAAAAAATTTTTTATTTACATCATAGAAAAGGCTAAATTTAGGGGTGGAGAAAGTAATGTAAATGATAAAAAGACTTCTTTTTAAATGTGTAAAAGTAAAATATTAAGATAATAGTTTAGTTAAGTTTATTCAATTGCCTGTTTCAATGGCATATATATATGCACATATTAATAAAAGAAGAAGTTGGCCTTTAATTTATTTAAATATTTTGATTATTGTCCATAATCTTTGATTTTATCATTAAAATATATAAAATTTTAAACTATGTCAATATATGTAAAGCTTAATATTATTTGCAAGTGGGTGTTTATGTAGTTTTTAAAATGAATTTACTATTTTTACTAATAGAAATTATCCATCTTAGTGTTTAAAAATTATTTCATCGTAAAATAGATAAATATATTTTTCCATTCTTATATAATTCTTATTAAAATATTTTTTGAAATTTTATTATAATAATAATATAAATGACTAATTAATCGTCATGTGTTTAATTAATACTTATTTCTGACTTTTTTTTATTATTCTTTTATCAAACATATGTTTTAATTAATTTTTAAAGTCATGCTTATGTTTAAAAGTTTTTTCTTAAAAGATGATATTAAAATTTTGAATATAGTTATATTTTTTTTAAATTTTGTTATTGTATTATTTGTAAAAAAATTATACTTTATTAAATTTTTTCATTTAAAAAATTTATTTAAAGATATATTATTAGTAAATAAATCATTTATGACTTGTTATGTTTTTATGTGTAATTAAATTAATATTAATATTATAATAACTTTTACATTAGATAAAATTTACTATATATTAAGTCACTTTTGTTGGTCATTTTTTTATATTGATAAAAACTTCTACTATAAAATATTATATATATATAATAAACAAATATTTTTAAAATTAATATATTATCAAATTTGACTACTTTTTTAATGGTTATCAATAGCTATAGTATCAAAATAAAATTTTTATTAAGTTTAATAACATTATAAAATATACTTTTTTCCTCATTTTCTTTTACCACACTTTCTATATATAAATATTAACGTAAAACTTTAATATATTTTTTAACAAATACAACTATGACGATATTTGTGACTAAATAGAAAATTTTTTATTTTTTAAAGTTTCTTTTCTTATTCTTTTTGATAAATATCTTATACATTGTCAAACCGAGGTCATATCCTATGTTTGTTATGAAAAATGGCATGTTTAATATTTTGTTTTTGGAAAAAACATATTATTGAAACTTTTTATTATTTAAAAATGGTTTTCAAATTATTTCTTAATATTATTTTATTTCATTTTACTTCTATCGATTCTTTTCTTTTATAAAGTATTGTCCGGGTGCAATATATATCTTTTTGAGCAGAAAATTTCTTTATATATATATATATTGACATATTTGCTATTTTATAAATTTTGAAAAATTTGCCTAATATTTTATTTGTCATTATTTTTTAATGGTTTTCTTTTTCTCATTTTATTTAAACAAAATTTTTTTTAATAAAATAGTAATTTGAAATTAATGTAAAAAGCTTAGACATATGAGTAGTTTAGTTAGTAGTGAGTTATTGTAGGATATTTTATTTTAATAATAAATAACTATTTGCTGGAATTTAAAATAAAATTTAGTAATAAGATAACTATCATATTAATATTCTTTGTTTACAATTTATTATTAAAAAAAAATAACTAGAAAACTCTTAATTTTATATTTTATTAATAATTTTTATTTGAAAATTCTCTTTTATTACTAGCCTATGATTAAAACAATTATTTAAATTGTCCTAATATATAAATAATAGTTTAATCTATATAATAATATATGGTTTTAAAAGTAATAATTGATAAATATAATGTTATTTTATTTTGTTATGTACATTATATCATTTCATTTAACTCAATTATGTGTTTGAAAATATATTAAAGAAGGAAGATTCATTTGTCAGAAACCATCTGGCAAAAGGCGCCTGTCATCACTACTTTATATTTATATCATCTTCCTAAAATATAAGTGGTTGCAATTATCGAATCTTTTCTTTATATTTTTCAAATATATCTTTATGTAATGGACCATTTATTTTCTATTATAATTTTTAAAGTTAAAATTTAATACTTGTAGTAAACCTTGAAAATTATATTTTTATAATAGTTTAATAAAAGTTTTATTAATTAAATGTTTCTTTATTTAAAATAAATTGATAATATATTTTTTCCAGTTAATTAAAAAAAAAGATTCTTTAGTTACAGTAATTTTATTATTCCTATTTAATTATTTTATTTTTTGATACAAGTATATCCTCATGGGAAATTACTCTATACCTCTTTTCTAATAATTTTTAGTTATTCTATTTTGTTAAAATAAACTAAATGACTGAAAACATAATTTTGTAAATCTTCTAAATTTAAATCATTAGTTTTCGTTACAAAACCAAGTGTGGAAAAGTATACATAGAGAATACATAATTCCAAAATACAAGTGTTTATAGATAAAGTAAATTCTAATCACTATTATTATTATTTGAGTTACTAATAAGAAGTTTTGTTTTTAAATGAGTATATTTATTTGTTTATATATTTACTTATTTTATTCATAAAAATAATTATGATATATTAGTTATAATTATACAAAAATTGTTTAACGATAAATATATTAGTATTTTTTTTACGATTTAAAATTAATTTTTAATTATGTTATTAAATTATTCACACTTGGTTTTTTTTAACTTCAGGCTTAAGATACTCTTCTGTTCATTCGATTTACGCTAAAAATGTTTTGGAGAAACGCTGGACTTACCTATCTTAATTATTCCCGTATTGCTGCTAAAGTAGTCAGTAAATGTACTAAATCAGCTCAGGGAAAGACTGCACCTGAGGGAGCTCTTAATATTTCAAAGTGGGAGAATGGTAAAATTGTTCCAAAGAAATCTAACAATAATTAAAAATCCGAACTACTTTTGGAAAGTTTTGGCTACTGAGTTGTGGAAAGCGTCTTAATTTTCCTATTAACTTGAAACCTAGGATTTCTTTTTCCTGAATTTTTGTTATATCATAGGATTAAACATAAAATTTTGTATTTTGTCATTAATGATTTTAATTTTTATTACCATTGAAAATATCTTTATCAATCTTTTCGTTTTAATGAGGGATAAATTAAAGATAATATAATATTATAAGAGTTATCCTTTTCTCTATTTGTGTTATATTATCTGTTAATGTGTTATCTATCTTTATTTGCCCTATTCAAATAGTCTGTTGTGGGCTTTTCTTTTTGCCATTCATCAGTTTACTTTAATAATCTTCTTTTGTTTTCTATCACATCGAAAATATATTCTGTTGTTTTTTTTTACAACGTACTCCCTCACAATTTGGGATATTTTTCAATATTTTTTTGTTTTATTTCAGATTTATAAATTATATAATTATATTTATTACAAAAATGTCTGGAGGGGATATGTATGATAGAATTTCTTTAATGTCAATAGATTTTTCTAAAGCTGTAAGGATACCTGAATGTATTGATGATTCAACGTGGTTATCATTAGATACAGAGTCTGAAGTAGATAATATTGATCTTGCTTTACAGAATGAAAAATATCATAAACAACAAGATCAAATGTATAATAATTCTTCAAAACGTAAGTATTCTAAACAGCAATTCTTAAAAAAGAAATAGTTGGTACAATTTATTAAAGTATAACTTAGAAAATATTTTATCAAATGATTGATATTTTATTATTTTTGTTTTAAAGTTGTATTTAAAAAAAAAGAATATATCTTTTATATATTTTAACTACATTATCATCAATCAAAATTCAAGTAATCTTAAGTAATGACGCAAGAGAAATATACCTCTACATAAAAAAATTACTCCTGAAGATTGAAGATGTTATTTAGTTTAGTTTATTTTATATAAAAATTTTTAAAAACAATAAATGTTCCCACTTTTATTGGTAGCATTTACTATTGGCCTGTTTTTGGGTATTTTCAATAGATTTTCGGATTATTTTTTTGAAAAATTATTGTTTAATAGTAATAAAAAACAAAATTTGTTGTCTAATTTTGGTATGAATATTTTAATTGTTAAATATTTTTCTTTTCAGAAATAAATAATCAAAGAGCATCAAATAATGAAGTTATATTTCGCATACCAGAAGTTGATTCAAAAACAAATATTTCATCTTATACTTCTACAAAAAGTCCTATGAAACCAAGTAATACATTTATAAATACTACCAATAAGATTCAACCATCAGTTGCTGAAAAGAACAGAAGTAGAGAAAAAGAATCTAAACTACCCCAATGTACAAACATTAGAACAAGATCTGTATCAAGAAATGCATTAAATCGTTTTATACTTAAGCAACCATCATTAATTTATGAAATTGATGACAAAACATCTCAAAAAACAACACCTCAAAAGATATCATTTTTCTCAAAACTAACTTCATACAAGTCATCATCTAATACACCACCAAAATCTAAAAATTTACAAAAAAAAAGTAATGATATAGATAAAGCAAAGATTGATGAGATAAATATTGTTGCAAAGAAACAAGAAATGGCATTGATGGAAGAATTATGTAAAGCACGTGAACGTATAGCTATTGCTCAAAACAATGATATTTCAAGACCAACATCTTCAGCTTCAAATGCTAATAATAATACTAATTTTCATAATAAATCAATGGAACATATTAATTACATTAGTAAAGAACAAAATAATAATGTAGATGATTTTATATTGGCGGAAAGAAGTAGTGCTTGTGGTAGTAGAAGTAGAATTCCTCAGAAGACAAATATTCCTGTTTCCTCGAAACTTTCACTTGTTAAAACGTAAGTTTTATTTAAAAAAATTTTCTTGCCTGTATTATTGGTTTATTTTAATATTATTTTTTTTATTATTTGTAGTTTAAATAATAGTAAAATATTTGTTTCTGGAGGTCTGTTAAATTTTAGATATTTACTTGCTACTAGTTATAAAAATTTTTTGTTATGCTCACACCAAAAAAGCTTATTATTTTTTTTTTTGCACTTTATTTAAATAATTATCAATTTTTTTATATTTTTAAGGCCCTTTAGAGCATTTAGCTCGCTTAGATCCAGAGAAAGTAGCACAACCCCATTGTCATCAAGAGATAATAGCTTTACAGGAATCAATTGTAATACTCCAATCACAGGAAAAGTTAATAACAAAGAGCATGGTGGAAGAGGAGACCATCCCTTATACCGTTCTTCATGCTCCTCTTCAACATCTTCTTCTCTCACAAAGGCATCTTCAGGATCGCCGATGTCGCAGTCTGGATATGCTTTGTCCTCAGGTGTTAACAACACTTCCCTTTTGTCAAGAAACCAACAACAACAATTATCTGTAGATGAAAGATGGTTTGATGAATGTTTCTGATAAGAAGTTAACAATTATTTTAGAAAAAATTTAAGATATGTGTTTTACGGTTTATCAGTAAAAAAAAATATTAAAACAATTATTATTAAGTAATAAACATTTATTAATTTTTATAATATATTTTTTAATTTCCTAAATAATAATATTTAAAGTTTTTAGTATCTAAATATTATAAATAATAATTTTTGCTAACTAAAAAGAAAGGTTTATTCAATTTCTCATAATAACCTGTTTCTTTATTAATAATAATATTAAAGAAATCTTGAATATTAAAAACTATTTTTCTTTTAACTAAAAATTATTTATGCTTTATAAAAATTCAATACTTTATTTATAAAATTGATTCATTGTCGTTGACATTTTTGTATCTATAGTAATTATTAAAAAAAAACTATTTTTAACCAATTTTCAAATATATAAGTACTTTTTTTTATATTTCTGGTAATTTAAAATATTCATAACATTAAATAAGAAAGTAAATTTAATGTAATAAATTTTTTTAATGAAAAAATTTTTTATACATAGTGTATTCTATGTATATTGGGTATTATATAAGTAGATAAGAACTTTATTGATATTATGATAAAGTTAATGATTTTTTTAACAACAGAATAAAAAAAATATTTATCTATTATTATTTATTAAATTTAATAATCAATTAATAAGATGAAATTAATAGCCATTCGATTGATAAATAATTTCTAATAGTTTTTTTTTTGATTTAGTCGAATTTAAATTTTCATAAAAAAAATTCTACTTATTTAAAATCTTTATGATCTTAATTTGAACTTTAAAACTTAATTTTCTTTATAAACAGTTTTAACTCTAAAAAACAATACATTTTTTAAGCATTACATTTGCAATAGAAAAAAAAAATCAAAAAAATTGGATAATTAGAAGAAAATTTCAAAAAATTATATGACGAAAACTAGTTTCGCATTTTAAATTAAAAAATTTTTTTATTAAAATTGCAAAATGTTTAAATTAAGTAAAATATTTTATTTACATTGGAAATATCCTTTATAAATTATAATAAATAAATTATCTTAAACCAAATTCCTGATTTTTCTGTCTAAAAAAAACAAAAATATACTATAATAAACAACAAACAAAATAGTACGTTAGAATACTCAAAAAGATTTAATCAAATGTTTAAAAAAATGATAGAAACTCTTCAGCAACTTTTTTTTATGGGGCTAAATGTTCAATTACTTTTCTCTTTAACATTCATTTTTTGTTTTGTAAATAGCAAAATCAATTAAAGTATCAAATATCTTACAAATTCATTTTATTTCTTTTTTAACTATTATTATTTATAATATTTAAATATTTTAGGTAAAAATTTTAGATATTAAAACGAAAATTTTAAAAAATTAATATAAATCATTATTTTTGTTTCAAATATAAATCAAGAACCTTTTTTAAAGAAAATATAATTTCTGTTCAAATTAATTGTAACATTAACAAGTTTAAAACATACTTTTAATATCATCTCCAACATAAGGTAGCTATTTGCTACCTCTACCTGATGCTAGAGAATTATCACCAATGGCTTAATTTTACAGTCACTGACGTACTAGAAATTTTTTTTAAATATGTGAATATTAAAAATAAATATAATTTTTTTTTAAAATTACAAATGTTGATTAATAAATTCTTTTATACTAAAGCAACAAATAAATAAAAGAAAAATAATTAAAAAACTTTTTTTATTAAAAAAAACAACTTTTTTTGGAAATTAAATTTGCAACTATAGTCATTCGATAGTTCTTGAAATGGGATGAATTTTGAATATAATCAACAATATTAGAAAATTAATAGTTCAGGAGTTATAAGGATTCAAAGGTGAAGGGCGAAATTGTGGAGTATTTTTTTTAAATCTCGACTTCCATGATAATATTGTAAATTTTAAAAAAAAATACTTTATTCTAGATCACTTTTTTACGAAAAATTCATTAAGCCTATTTACAACTTTATAGGACTTCGTAGAATGAAGATATGATAAGAAATATGTTCGAAAAAAAGTTTTAAGAATTTAGTGATAACTCAAGTTAATAAGGTCATAGGTCTATGAAATTTGATGCGCTGGGCTTCTATCATAATTTAAGGTGTACCCTACGTTGAAAACTTTTTTTTATTTTCAACCGTTCTTGAAATAATGTGCTTAGTATTTTTTCGCGCGTAATCCATTGTCATCATTTTTTTATATCTCAAAAGTGCTTTAAGATATAAAAAAATTTTGAAGGTAGACCCCATTTGAAAACTCATTTGAAGACGATTGCAGAAATCTGATTTTATTTATCTTCATTTTGAAGCGAGATATGACCAAGGGCGGAAATTTTTCTAAAATATTCATTGTATCCGATTTTTCAGTATCTCAGCAAATAATGACCCTATGAAGATCGGACTAGTTTCATTCGATTTCTATTCAAAAGTAGGTCTAGAATATTAATTTTTACAACTATGACATTATTATTTTCAGAGATATGAAAATTGGCTGAAAATTTTCTAGATTTTCGACTTTACCTCTAAAAATGTGAACAAAAAAAAACTACTTTTTTTGGAATTTGAATATGCTACTATATTCATTCGATAGCCCTTGAAATGGGATGAATTTTGAATATAATCAACAATATTAGAAAATTAATAGTTTAGGAGTTATAGGGATTCAAAGATGAAGGGCGAAATTGTGGAATATTTTTTTGTAAATTTCGACTTCCATGATGCAATAAAATATTTTAAAAATAAACAGTTGTTTCTAGATCACTTTTTTACGAAAAATTCATTAAGCCTATTTACAACTTTATAGGACTTCGTAGAATGAAGATATGATAAGAAATATGTTCGAAAAAAAGTTTTAAGAATTTAGTGATAACTCAAGTTAATAAGGTCATAGGTCCATGAAATTTGATGCGCTGGCCTTCTTTCATAATTTAAGGTGTACCCTACGTTGAAAACTTTTTTTTATTTTCAACCGTTCTTGAAATAATGTGCTTAGTATTTTTTCGCGCGTAATCCATTGTCATCATTTTTTTATATCTCAAAAGTGCTTTAAGATATAAAAAAATTTTGAAGGTAGACCCCATTTGAAAACTCATTTGAAGACGATTGCAGAAATCTGATTTTATTTATCTTCATTTTGAAGCGAGATATGACCAAGGGCGGAAATTTTTCTAAAATATTCATTGTATCTGATTTTTCAGTATCTCAGCAAATAATGACCCTATGAAGATCAGACTAGTTTCATTCGATTTCTATTCAAAAGTAAGTCTAGATAAATGATTTTTATAGCTATAGCATTATTATTTTCAGAGATTCAGAAATTGGCTAAAAATTTTCTAAATTTACGACTTTACCTCAAAAAATGTGAACAAAGAAAAACTACTTTTTTTGGAATTTGAATATGCTACTATATTCATTCGATAGCCCTTGAAATGGGATGAATTTTGAATATAATCAACAATATTAGAAAATTAATAGTTTAGGAGTTATATGGATTCAAAGATGAAGGGCGAAATTGTGGAATATTTTTTTGTAAATTTCGACTTCCATGATGCAATGAGATATTTTAAAAATAAACAGTTGTTTCTAGATCACTTTTTTATGGGGAATTCATTAAGCCTATTTACAACTTTATGGGACTTCATAAAATGAAGATATGATAAGAAATATGTTTGAAAAAAAGTTTTAAGAATTTAGTGATAACTCAAGTTAATAAGGTCATAGGTCCATGAAATTTGATGCGCTGGCCTTCTTTCATAATTTAAGGTGTACCCTACGTTGAAAACTTTTTTTTATTTTCAACCGTTCTTGAGATATGAAACTTGGTACTTTTTCGCGCGTAATCCATTGTCACCATTTTTTTATATCTCGAAAGTGGTTAAAGATATAAAAATATTTTCAAGGTAGACCCTACTTGAAAACTCATTTGAAGTCAATTGCAAAAATCTGATTTCATTTATCTTGATTTTGAAGCGAGATATGCTCAAAGGCGGAAATTTTTCTAAAATATTCATTGTTCTCAACTTTTCAGTATCTCAGAAAATACTTGTCCTATAAAGATGAGACTAGTTTCATTCGATTTCTTATCAAAAGTTATTCTAGATTAATAATTTCTATAGCTAAAACATCTTTATTTTCAGAGATATAAAAATTGACTGAAAATTTTCTAGAAATCCGACATTACCTCTAAAAATGTGAACAAAGAAAAACATCATTTTTTGGAATTTGAATACATTATTATATTCATTCGATAGCCCTTGAAATGGGATGAATTTTGAATATAATCAACAATATTAGAAAATTAATAGTTCAGGAGTTATAAGGATTCAAAAATGAAAGGCGAAATTGTGGAATATTTTTTTTAAATCTCGACTTCTATGATAATATTGTAAATTTTAAAAATAAATACTTTATTCTAGATCACTTTTTTACGAAAAATTCATTAAGCCTATTTACAACTTTATAGGATTTCTCAAAATGAAGATATGATAAGAAATATGTTTAAAAAAAAGTTTTAAGAATTTAGTGATAACTCAAGTCAATGAAGTCATAGGTCCATGAAATTTGATGCGCTGGGCTTCTTTCATAATTTAAGGTGTACCCTACGTTGAAAACTTTTTTTTTTTTCAACCGTTCTTGAAATAATGTGCTTAGTATTTTTTCGCGCGTAATCCATTGTCACTATTTTTTTATATCTCGAAAGTGCTTTAAGATATAAAAAAATTTTGAAAGTAGACTCCATATGAAAAGTGATTTGAAGATGATTGCAAAAATCTAATTTCATTTATCTTGACTTTGAAGCAAGATATGACCAAAGGCTGAAATTTTTCTAAAAAATTCATTGTTCCCGATTTTTTTAGTATCTCAGCAAATACTTATCCCATGAAGATGGGACTAGTTTCATTTGATTTCTGTTCAAAAATTAGTCTAGTTATGTTAATTTCATAGCTATAACTTTATTATTTTCAGAGATATAAAACTTGGCTGAAACTTTTCTAGATTTCCGATTTTACCTCTAAAAATGTGAACAAAGAAAAACGACTTTTTTTTAAAATTTTATATGTCACTATAGTCATTCGATAGCTTTTGAAATGGGATGAATTTTGAATATAATTAACAATTACTTAATTTTAGAGTCACACTTGTATTAAAAATTTTTTTTAAAAATTCGAATAGTAAATATATGTATAATTTTTTCTAAAGATACAATTATGATTTTGTATAAGTTTTATGACTAACTTATCAAATAAATAAATAAAAGTAAGTAATTTTAAAATTTATTTTTTAAATACTTTATTTATTTTAATTTTTATTAATTTAATATGTTAGTGATTCTAAAAGAGATCTATCACTAATATTAAGATTTAAAAAAATCATTATATAACATTGTTTTAATAATATGTAATTTCAAATTGTTTTTATTTAATATAAATTATTAAATGTTTATTTTTAATATAATATATATTTGTAAATAAATTGATATATTTATTGTACATTTGTGTTTATGTAGTAAAAAAGCAAAAAAAAAATTTTTAAACTTCTTAAAATTAATTCTTTGCATTAAAAATGTCATTAGTAAAAAATAGGGAAAATTTTATGTAAAATATAAAAAAAAATTTATTTTAAAGTACATAACAATAAAATATATTTTATGAAAAAAATTGATAAAGATTATATACTTAGAAACCATGAACTTTGCAGTTTTCTTCTTTAACAATACCAACTTTACAGAGAAATTCTTTAATATATTGTCTTTGATCACCAGATAATTGAATAACTTGACCATATTCAGGATGTTCAACAATAGTTCCATTACAATTGTACTCCTAAAATTAAAGTATTAGTTGAATTAATATTTACACAAAAGATATAGATAATGATCTTCGTGTTCATTTATTAAAATTGGACCATGGTATTGTTTGTGACAAATAAAAAAATGTTTCAATAATATTTCTTTCATACTATTAAAAACATGCTCATATATTACAATATAATTAGCATTATTTATTAAATTATCATGTTTATTAGCCCATAAAATTGGATCTACATTAAATTCATCAGATTCAAGAAAATAATCTTTTTTCATCTCTAAATTCGGTGAACAATCAAGGGCTCTAATTGAAACACCAGGCTTATCATGAAAATATACATATTGTGGAAGATTGTAACAAGATGTTAGGTAAAGTATATTTACATGTTCTGTGTCATTAATTCTTAAACGTAAATTTTCTACTATATGTAATGGTCCCGCTTGATGAAAAATAGAAAAGAATATGATGCATGAAATATTAATTAAACATGTAATACAAATAACAACTAGGAAAAGAGTTTTTCGTCTTTTCGTAATTAAACTCCTTAGATAGTATCCTCCATAAATATTTGCTATAGGTATTATTGGCAATAAAAATCGATGCTCCTTATGTGGTAACAAAGAATGGAAAAAAACATAGAAAATCAATGTATACATTAAATCATTTGAAGCATTATAATCTCTAACAAAAAAATAACCAACTACAAATAACATGTTGATTGTCAAGACTCCCGGCAAACCATCAATTAAATAATAATACCATGAATTACTTCCAAAAAAAGCACTTCCACCAGTAAAAACATTAAACATTGCAAAATTGTATAAAGAAGAAATAATTTTTTCATAAAACCAAAAATCCAGTAATAATGATACTAAAAATATAAAAACGCCACATGGAAAAACATTTTTAAATAATAAATCAAAGCGATTCTCTGCTCTCCACAAATGTAAACACCCTAAAGGAATCCATAAAAGAATTGCTGTAGGTCTTATAATTATTGATAACATGCCAATAGTAATATATTTCCATGAATTTTCATTTCTTTTCCATTCTGATTTATTAAATGGATACCACCTTAATGCTATGAGAAAAAGACTTGTCTCTAAACAATTTGACAATGTTCTTGGAGCACAATAAAACAAAAACCAAGAAGAAAGTTGGAGAAATAAACTAATTTGACCTATTTTGAGATCTTTAAATATATTTCGAGATACTCTGTATAGAGATTCATCACCAAAAGCAAAAAAAATAGCATGCAGAATTCTTGGTAACATGGTAATTGTCTTGTGATTATCAAGATCAAAAAATCGTAGAATCTCATATAAAAATGAAACACATAAAACATGTATAGGTGATCTTAGCCCAAACTTCCATTCCCAAGTTAAATGACCACTGTTGAATGTATATCTATGAGCAGGTTCCAATGATTGAAACAATTCGTCAGGAACAAATGAAGTAGAAACAATAAATACCGTGAATAGTCTTATAGTTAAGCAAATATAAAATACCTTACTCATACTTATTCAAAAAATAGTAAACACATACATAACAAAGACAAAAAAATGAATTTTGGTAAATTAGGTGATAACAAGAATTATGAATAAAACTTTACCATGTTCCAAGTTAATAGGAAAAATCGTTTCAAGAGATATATTTTTTTAAAATTTGTTTAACCGATACATACCTTTTTTAGATAACGAACAATTTTTTTAAGATCATATTCAGTACCAATACCTTGTACTGTTGTGATAGTCTTCCTTCCAGTACGTTGCTGAATACGAATGTGACAAATTTGTTGAGAATTTCCTGTTTCTTCCTCCAGTTGTTCAAAAGCATCTAAAATAGTTATAACTTTTTTTTTTTTAAAAATCCTACCTTTAGGCTTGTTTAAATTTTGAATATTAGCCATTCTGGTACCTAAATAATTTTGAATAATTAAAAAAATTATGAAAATAATATTATAAAAACAACAAATCAAAATTCAACAATAGCACAACATATTCATTTTTCTTATTATTATTTAAAATACGATAAATTATGTATTAAAAAAGACAGTATCTATTTTCCAAATTGTATATATTATAGACGTGGCAAGATACACCAGTGAAACTATTTTTCATTTTTAAAATAGAATTTTTTAAGAAGAAATGTTGTATAAAAATTTTTAAAATTTAATCAACGTAATAAAATGTATAGAAGAATAAAAAAATAAATTGGGAAGATTTTATTTTATGATTAAGATATTAGAAATAAATTTATTACTAAATTATATAAAAATAGTTAATTAGTAGAATTTTTTAAGACCATCTGTTTATTATATAAATAAAAAATTTTTTTATTATCTATATTTCTTTATAATTCTTTTGGCTTAAATGTACTTTGTTTAATTATGGATTATTTATTGAGTTTTCATTGAAGTTTGTACTATAATATTATGTACTTTCTTCGCTAAAAAATGTTTTTTTAAAAATATTTTTTATTATTTTTTTACAAACAAAATTTTTGTAAGATTGATTCTTTGATAATATTGCTATATATCTTAATTCGATCAACAATATAACTATAAAATACACTTTAATTAATTTTTATTTTAAAATAAACCTAGAATATTTTATTAATTATAAATTTTATTTTATACGTAGATAATTTTTTACATAACGAGTTATCATTATTTTGTAACTTTTATAAACAATGACTAACTTTTTATATACTGTTTTTTTTTTTAAATATTATCTTATAAATTTTTTTAGAATTTATGTGGTAATATTTTATATTGTTAAATGTTATTGAAACAACAAATAAAACATAGTCAAATATATCTTTAATATTACTATATAATATTAAAAATTTAGTCATATTATAAAGTTTTATTTATTTTTTTATCAAAAATGATACTTCTAACATCTGTTTCAACTGTTAGCATTATTTTATATTTTACATTCTAAAATATTGTGGTATGATTTGTAAGTATTAGTTTATTTCCATATTTTAAAAAACTTTTTAATCTACCAACATAAAATATAAATTCTCTTAAAATATTCTTTAATAAATATTTAAAATTTTAATTTTTATACTTAAAAACTTTAGGTTAATCGTCTGTTTTTAATTTCTAAGATTGTTTAATTCTCTATTGATAAATAAGTAATCAAAAATGTTACTTATTAAAAAATTTTTACAAAACAATTTTAAATTAGAATAATTTTTTTTTTTAATAAAAGGTTTTTGAATCTTAAAATAATAAATAAAGTGGGTATTGATTTCATAATATTGATTTAAAATTTTTAATTTTAAATCTCTTTCCTCATAAAATTGATCAAATATTTTGCCAAATTTTTTTATAAAATTTTAAATAAAATTTATTCAATATTTTTTTTTAATTATATCGATAAATTTTTTTATTTTATTTTGTATAAAAACAAATATCAATACTTCTTAGTAAAAAACCATGAAAACAAAATTTCTCCAAAAAACAAAATAAGCACAAATATATATGTATGTTTGGGATACCACTTCTATGTGTTCTGTTTGGTGGTACTTTTTTTTAATATTCCAACTTTTTAATACATATATATCCTCAATTTTTCTCTCTTATTATTTTTGCTATATATATAATGCATTTATTCATTTTACTTGAAATACGATCATTTTTTAAAAGATTTTAAAAGTTTTTATCTTATATATTTTATTTTTCTAACGATCCTTTATATATTCTGTTTCTTTTCCTTTTATTATTATACTAAAGTAGTGTAATTTTAAAAAGATTGAATGTATATTAGTAATTTTTTTTATATGTGTTAGTTTAAAAGGTTTCATTTTAATAAAAATCATTTTTTATATTATTTATTTTTTAATTAATTTATTTAAACTATTAATATAATTTTTTTATAAAAATAAAATCTCAAATAATAGTATGTTATCTTTATTTAATTTAGTAATTAAAACAATCGTTAAATAATTATTTTTAATTATTTATAATTTTGAAATTGTTATTTATAAAAATTGACTAAATTTGATAATTTCATGTCATTTTATTATATATATATATATATATATATTAGTTAATTTTATTTTAAATAAAAAAAATTATTTTCTATGGTAATGTATTTTTTTACTTTAATTGATTACTAACTTTTACTATTCATTTTTTTTTTATTTCTATTAATTATATAACACAATAAGTATACCTTTATAACACATTTCTTAACATTTTAGCTTAAATAGTACTCTTATATACTTTTAACTTTCAACATCTGCATCGAATAGTGATAAAACACATTTTAATAATTAAAATTTTAATATGTATGAATTTTAATAAATATATAAATTATATTTTTAATTAGATCTTTTTATTAATATATGATTGTTAAAATACACTCAATGTTATTTTCCATTCAATAAATAATTTATCATTTATTTTATAATATAGTAGTGTTACTTAAATTATTTTATATAATATCAATTTTAATCTTTTTAATTTATATTAAAAGTTATATTTATTTTCTCTACTATATTTTAACTGATTTATATTAAAAATTTTATTTATTAAATTATAAAGCTTTTTTTTTTTATTAAAATTTATTTACTTGATATATTTTTGTTTGATTTATACATCAAACGAAGATGTAAAATGTCATTTTTCATTAAAAAAATTTTTTTTATAAATGATAAATTTAAATTATCTATAGAAGTAAATATTTATTAAACTATTTGTTTTATTTAAAATTAAAATATTTTTTTAATAACTGATATAAATCAAAGAATAAATAATTTTAGTTCACGAAAAAAAATTTTTTTTTTGCTTTACTTAGTATGATGCTTATGATTAAAATATAGATGTTACATTTTTTATTGCAATAATTTGTAATATTTTTTAATTAAAGGATATAATTTTTATATTATTTAGAAAAAAATTTGTGTATGCTTTATATTTGTCTTATAAAACAATCAAATATTTTTTTTATTCATAAATGATATAATTTCTTCAATATTTGTGGAGTAGTTATTAATATATCTTAAAAATATTTTATAATAAAACTTATCAACTAATAATTTTATAAATTTTGTTCCTATAATGTAGTAATGATATTATATTTATTGTATGATAAAAAAGTTGCAGACTTTTAGATCAAAAAATTTTATTTGAAATTATAATTTACATATGGCTTTTTTTAAAAAAAGTTTATCTTATTTGAATAACTTTTTTTTAGAAAATTATACAATTATATAATTTTTTTCAATTAATAATTTATATCTTTCTACATCTATTCATAATATTATTTTATAACACTTTAAAATTAATCATTATATTTAAAAAATTTTGATTTTTTCATTAATTTTATATGTGATTTTCAATTTTAAAGGTTTATTAACTTTTTAATATTTATAATTGAATGCTATCGAATGACTATAATTTAATTAAAAAGCATTATCATTTTAAAAAGTTATGATTAAAAAAATTTCATTAATTTCTTACTTTTTTTATAATTATGTTAAAATTGGAAATATTCTTTTAATAAAAAAAAATGCACTTATTTGTAAGTTTAATAATTTTTAATTGTTCTAAGATAATTAATTTAATCGGATGTTTTTATTTTTATTATTTTTTACCAGTACATATGTAAATTTTACAATAAATTGCCGAATATAGTTATTTTTAAAAATATTGATGGTTATTTTATTTTATTTTTAACAAGTTATAAGTTACTATTTTTAATAGTAAATCACACTAGTAATGTCACAATACTTTTACATTAATATTAAAATAATTAATATTTAAAAATTATTATTCTTTTATTTTTGTTTTTGGATTAGAATCACTAAAAAACTAACTATGTACAATAATATACAGTAGGTAAACAAAAATTAAATAATTTTAACAATCAATTAATAAGGGAAACAAAATATAGTAGAATTAATAAACTATAATATATACATTTACAAAAAAAATTCAGTTTGTTGAATAAATTATTTTTATGTAAATAACCTCATTATTAGATGCAATCCTTGAAATAATATAACTTATTTTTTACAATACCATTTTTAATAATATAATTATTAGAAAAAAAATCTAAAAATTCAAAAAAAAAAAAATAATTAAAGAAACACTATTTATTTTATTATGAACTTTAAAAGGCGATTAATTTTTTTTATAATAGCATAAATATACATTAGTATTTAAATAAGATTATATAAAAATCAAGAATTATATATTATATTTATTATCACTATGTAGTTATAAATAAATTAAATAAAATAACATTACATAGGTAGTTGTAGTAAAAGCTTATGATAGTAATTTATGTTTTTTTCAGAAAAAAAAATGTTTACGTTATTATATATGATAAAGAAAATTGGTTAATCTTTAAAAATATATACGTTTATTAACAATTAAAATTCTTAAACAGAATATTGTGTCTTAAAAACATTCGACTCTCCATAACACCACAACAAATATAATACCACTTTTATACATTTAAAGTAAAAATGACTATTAATTACTATTTGTGGTCAGTTGTATAACGCCACTTATTTTGTAGTTATTTTTGTCTCTAAAACGTAAATTATTTTAACGCGGTGTTTCTGGAAATATTTATTTAAAGGTATATTTATTATTCAATAGAGGGGTCTTATCTTTAATCTTGATAAAATTACTCACTTATAATTATTGTACAACTATAGTTATTTTATAATTTTATGTATTTTTGCAAAATCTTTATTTTTTTAATAATTTTTATACTTTAAATTTTTAAAAATGTATTAATATTCCTTTGGATTTTACAAATATTTTCATAGTATAATCATATCTTATATACAATTTCTTTTATACTCGATTATCATATCACAATATTTGTTATTTTTGGAATAAAGTTAGTGTTTGTAAATGAGTGTGGAGAAAGGAAACCCTATTAATAATCTATCATTTTTCTCATTTTACACTACATAACTCCAATACTACTTTTTACTGATTTTTGAATACAAATTTTTATGTTTAAATATTGTCTACAAATATTTGAAAATTCTTTGTATCTATTTTCTATCGATATTTTATTACGTTATTATTATAAAAAATTTGAAAGTTTTTTTAATATACTTGTTATACATTTTACAGATAACTTGTTATTGTATAGTCAAATTTTTAACAAACAGTATTTTTTTTTTGTATTTAAGATTTTTGGCTTATACTAGTATATGTAATCAAAGATACATATATAATCACGTTTTTTTTTCATATATATAAATATATATATTTATATATATATATATATATATTTAATAATTATGGGTGGTTCTGGAAGTACACCTATTGACAATGACCATCTTGTTGATGAATTAATTTTTGAAGCAAGTATTAAATCAAAAAGAAATGAACTTGCTTTTAGATTAGTTGACAGAAAAAGATTTTTTCCTCAATCTGGAAAAAACAATGCTTATTTATTACAAGCTTGGAAAGCTAGTGATGATGATGCTATAAGAATTCATCTTTCTGCTCCTGGTGTATATGCTATGGCATTGGAGGCTTTAAATATTAAAAAAGGACTATCATTTTTAAATATTGGTAGTGGTACAGGGTATTTTAGTACGGTTGTTGGTTTTTTGCTTGGAAGTAATGGTATAAATCATGGAATTGAATGTCGTGAAAACATTACTGAATATGCTAGGGAGAAAGGTAGTGAAACTTTATTATCAAAAGAAACGTCTCTTTTTGATTGGTGTAGACCTGTATTTGTTACTGGAAATGCTTTTGATATTGATGAAAATTGTGTCAATAGATATGATAGAATATATGTTGGAGCAAAAGTTCCTGAAGGGAAAAAATTATTTTTTCCAAAATTATTAAAGATCAATGGAATTTGTGTTATGCCATTCCGTAATGGACTTTTTAGAGTAGTAAAGAAAAGTGAAAAATGTTATGAATTTAAGTTTATTGCCCGTGTGTCATTTGCTGATCTTTTTCCTAGTAATTCTGAAGACAGTCAGCCATTAATATTACCAGATATGAAGTTGCCTACGCTTGCTACGGCAGCTGTTATTGTTATTAGAAAAAGACTTCGTGAGAAAACTTCTAAAAAAGTAAAAGTAAAAATGATTTTGAAGACATTAGACAAAGAAGAAAATAAACCAAGACGTGTTAGAAGTTTAATGAGGGAAGAAATGAGAAGAGAGGAAAATGAAAGAATTCAAAGGATTAATCGTATAAGAATGCAAAGAGCGCAACAAACTACTAATGATCAAGGAGGACAAAACCAGCAAGGTCTTAATCCTCCAGTTCAAAGAGAGCCAATAGCTCCAAATGAAAATGTCGTTATAAATCTTGATGACAACGGAGTCCCAATAGATGATCCTTTTGAAATTCGTGATGAAGACAGGAGAGGTGATCAATTTGATTTTCTTGAAATATTTGGAGATGTTGATTTTAATATTAGATTTAGATCTCCGACTCCTGATCCAAGGCCAGGACAAGGGGGAACAGCTCAAACTCAAGGTGGTGGTAATAATTCTAATAATGAGGAAAACAATAGTACTTCAACAAATTCATCAACACCTTTTAGTGAATATTCTGATGATGATCGTACCCAATCACATAGTGAATTATACGATTCAGAAGAAAAAATGGATGATGATAGTAGTACTAATAAAGATGATGAAAATAAAAAAGAAGTTAAAAAAAATAAAAGTAATGATAATGATGACAAAAGTAATCCATTTTTAGATCTTGGTACATTTTCTGATTATGACGATGAAGATAATGATGACGACAGTCATAATAATAGACCATCAAGAGGTGGTGGTAGAATTCGTGTCGAAGCGACGATGGCTTTAGATTTTGAACCTGATGAAAGTAGGGTTCGTGTTTTTAGAGATATTGCTACTCAAGAACGTCAAAGTATTGAAGAAAGGATAAGACAAAGAGAACGTTTTTATGAAAATCGTGATAGAGAAAGGGAAGCAAATGGTTTACCAAATCGTCGACAAGGTGTAAATAATCAAATATTTGCTAATTTTCTTGCACCAGAGCCATTTTTAAATAGAATGAGAGATATGGGACAAACTATAAATGATTTACAAAGGCATGCAATGTATCATGTTGATCATATGTTACGTGATAATTTATTAAACCGAGTTAATCGTAGTATCAATTCAAGATCTAGTAGTAGTAGTAACAATAATCAACAAAGTGTATCACGTCCACCACAAATAATAGCTAGTCGCCAGGGTATTGATATTGGTGAGTATGTTAGAAGAGCAAGGGATCAACGACGTTTAAGGAGATGTTTGTACTCATTTGATCAAAGAATAGGATTTCATAGATATGGTGGTTGGAATGGTCCAAATAATCATATTGATGATGGATTTTTTGCTGATGCTGAAGATGTAAGTAGTAGTGATCAACAAACTTTGCCAAATAATAATATAGGAAATATGAGGAGATATAGGAGAACTATACCATCAACTCGAAGTGGAAATACTACAGGTTCTATTGATCGAGTAGAAGGTGAGATTCACAGTTATGTTATAATTGGTGATTTTCCCTTTGCAGGTTCTATAAATCCTTCCTTAATTTTTGAATCAGGTGAAGGTTTTGAATCGCAACGTCCTGTTTCTATTCCTTATCAACCTAGATTCTCACCAACATCTTTTCCATCATCAATTATGGTTGATGAATTAGATCAGGAATATGGTACACAAGTTGTTAGTATTCATGATGGTCCTGATCAAACACAAATTACTGTTGAAAGAAGAGAATTGACTATGTCGTCTGATGACGATGTTGAAACTGATGATGACAATCAAAGTAGTTATGAAGATGATAATAATTCTTCAGTCAATGAACCAGATGCAAAAAAATCAAAGAATGATGAAAATTGTCCGTGTAGCTGTGAATGTCATTCAGGTAAGGAACAACAAATTTCTGAAGAGGTAAAAGGTGAACATATTCTTCAATCAGAAGATGTCCTATCCGATGATACTAATGATGCTAATGAGATTAAGTCAGATGATAACAAATTAAATTTACGTAAGAGAAAAAGGGATACAATTAGACAGGTTATTATTAAAGAAGCTGATAAGAAAAAAATAAATAAAGGTAAAGATTCCCCACCACTTAAAAAGTTTAGTGAAAGTAATTCATCTTCAACTATAGGAAGAATTATAGTTATAAATCCTAATGACGAAAATCCATCATGTCGACCATTTGCTCCAGATGAAAATGAAGAGAAACAGGAAGAAGATCCGGGTCCAAGTACAAGCACAAGACTTTCTTCTTCAGAAAGTCAACAATCTTCAACAAGACCGGGTCCATCTTCTAATGAAAGTTTTAATGAACGTGTAGAACTTGCTAGAATGAGAATGAGAGTTAGAGTTGCTGCTGGAACTCAAACATCACCTTCACGTGATAATGTTAGAAGAGGTGTTGATGCTCAAACAAATACGGAATTTTCACCTAATAGAGTATCATATGAACCCGGATATCTTGACTTTGAAAGAAACTTTTTTTCATCAAGAGGTTGGGATCCAATACCATTAACTGATCCTATTCGTGATACAATTGTAAGAGGACCTAATCAAACATTAAATCTAGTTCCAAGATATATTCCACCACCAGAATCCAATCGTCATGGAATTAATGGTCATGGATCAAGAAGTTATTTAAGAAGGCGTATACATGCAGTTGATGAAGAAATGAATCGTCGACTTCAACAAATGCAAAGAACTTTAAGAGGACCGTTTACTGCTACCAGAAGAGTAGGTATTTTAGGTGATATTGAAGATGATCCTAGAGAATTAAGTAATGAGGAAAGTGAGAGAGTCAATCAAACAAGGGAACAAAGGGAAGATATTACAGATTTTTCTGTTAAATATAAAGGATTAATTGAAGGTATGAACTTATGTAGCACTATGGTTAATGAATTATTATATTTATGATTACTTTCTTTTGTCTAAATTTTTTTTTTCTAAATTTGATGATAAATATTGTAATAAAAAAACTATGTGATATAATAAAATTTGTAATAAATAAATTTAAATTTCATTAAAATTTGTGTTAATTTATAATATTTTAAATAATAATTTTTTATTAATTCCAGTTGTCAAACCAAATATATATATATATATATATATCATAAATGAAAATATTTTTATTTCTATTGACTAAATATTTATTAATAATTTTATTTTGTAAATTAATATTTAATTGTGGAATGTCGAGAAAAAAAAAAATTCCTAAAACTGTTAAAAAAAATATAAATAGATCATTTGGATTAAATTCTATTGATATGAAAAAGAAATCAATTAAAATTATAAGCTATAATGAATGTACTGAAAAAAAATCAAAAATTATTTCAAAAGAGAAAAAAATAAGTAGTAGAATTATTAATAAAAATAAAGTTTCATATGTTAATGAAATTGATGTTAAAACAAACGAATTATCTGATATAATTCAACAAAAAAAAGTTCCATTAAATAGAAGTTTCAAGGAAGTTAGAGATATTAAAAATGAAGTTGTAATTAAAAAAGAAAATAAAAATAACAAAGTATTAAAGTCTGTAGAGAATAAACTATCAACACTACAAAAAGAAGAAAAAGATGTTGATGTAGTAAATTTATTATTTAATAATGTTATTGAAAATAGAAATTTTAACAACGTAGATTTGGAAAAAACTCAATTTTCAACCTCACAAACAAGAGATGATGATAAAATAGAACAAGAAAGTACTAATGATGATAAACAAGATATTGAAAGGTATGAATCATTAGCTGAAATTCAAAAAACAGATATATAAGTTTTGATAAAAAAATTATATGATTAAAAAAATGTTATAAAATAACAATAATGGCATTTTAAATAATCCCAAATTACTGAACTATAATAAATGAAAATCCCACATTTAAACATAACAACCTTAATATAAATAAAATTTAGATATTCAATTTATATAATAAATAAATAATTTTGTAAAATATATTTCAAATTTTTTTTCATTTTATTTTATATGGTTTTATAAAATTTTAATGATTTGTAAAATTTATTTTTAAAATATATTAATTTTTATAACATTTTCTTTTAATTTTTATTCAACATTTTAGATACTCTTTCTTTAACATATAGAAAAAATACTATATATTTTAAAATAGAAATTAGTAGTAGATTTATATTATTAAGTTAAAATTTGTACTTTTAAGTCGATAAAATAAAATTGATATTTTTATTTTTATAAAAAAAATAAATAAATAATGTATTTATCATTAGTTTTGAAAAAAAATATTTAAAATTATGATAACATTTTTTACTAAAAATGTATTTTTTTAAAATAATATTTTTAATGTAAAATAAAAGTTAAATATGATAAGCAAAAAACTAAAAAAAATGATACTCAAATTGATGTCAATTACTCATTATATTGGTAGATTAGTAATAAAATAAGAATTATTTTGAAATATTTTTTTATGGTTCTAAAAAGTATAGTATTTTAAAAAATATGTAAAAAAAATAAAATAATATTTTCTTTTATATTCATTATAATACAATCCTTTAATTTTTAATACAAAGTAAATGTTTATTATATAAACAATTTTTTAATAATTAATTTTTTTTTGATAATAAAATATGACTTTTAATTATTTTTAGATATTTATAAATAAATAAAAATAATAATCTTATTTTCCATGATGACTTTATTTTATTTAATATAATCTAGCAGTGATTGTTAAAAAAAAATAAATTAAAACCACAGTATAATGGCAAAAAATTATATATAGTAAATACTTTTTTTTTAATGATATTTTAATACTATTAGTTAAATTAACGAACCAATTAAATAGTATAGTATAATGAAAAAAAGTTTGCTGATTTAAAATAAAAAAAAGAAAAATATTTTTAATGGAAATAAAAGAAATAATACTAAAAAATGAAGGGTTGTAGATAAACTAATAAGAATACTTTTCATGTCAATTAAATTAACAAGTTAGTTAGCTATATAAAGAAAATAATTTTATCTTGATATTCATTGCCATCTGCTACCTATTATTGTATTACTTTAATCTATATTTTAATTGTCATCTTAAAGAATTATCTGTGTTTTAGATATTATTTCTTAAAGGTCAATTATGGTTAAATTATTTAGATATTTTATAAAAAGATTTAAAATATTTACCAAAAAGTTTCATTCTTTTAAAATATATTGCCTTTTTATTAAAAAATTTTGTTAGAATATTAAAAATTCATTAGAAATCATAAATTAACTAGTAATATTATATATATATATATTTTTTTTTTAATTAAATGTTTAATTCATTATAATTTAAAGTTTACTTATACTACTTGTATAAATAAAAATAAGTTGGTGTGACAAGTATACAATTTATACAACATTAGATTAATTTATTACCACAATATATTTATTTTGATTGATGAAAATTATATTTATTTCAGGATAAAAGCTTCTTCCTTTTCTAGATATATTAAACAATTTTATTAAGAAAATTAAGATATATATATTTTCATATTAGTAGATTATAAAAGATATTTTATAGAATTATATTATAAAAGAATTATCTTGACAGGTAAATAAATATATACATTGATATATGCCCCAAATAAAAGATTGTTAAGATTACACCAAAAAAAGGCGGAGGAGAAAGTTGATTATATCAAGAATCATCTTTTCTTTAAAATTTGTTAATAAAATATAAAAGTAACAAATATAATTGTATACAACTATAATATTTGCCCTTCAAAAAGGTTTTTAAACAAATTCTTATAATAATATTAATCTATTAATCATTATTAATATATATTGACATATAATAATTTTTTTTATATATATAATTTAATATACAAAATTTAAAAGTTTTATTTTAATTGTTAATTTTTTTTAAATTTAATGTTTAATAATACTATTTAAAATTTTTTTTAACTTAATTTATTTTGAAGAATCATCTTATATTTATTTTATTATTTTTTTTATCTTTTTAATTCAAAGATATGATAAATTTTTATTGTACTATAGTTAAATATTTTAACAAAATATAGTTATACATATATATTGTCGTCAAAAACGGTTTGTAATAAAATGTACATGAAATGTATTAAGTGAAAATAAAGAAATATATTTCATATTATATAATACATAAATATTATATATTGGTACTATTTAATATATATATATATATATATTTTCCTTTTTTTATTGTTAACTTATTTAAAAGTACCATCATAATTAAATTTGTTAGATTATCGTATATTTTTAAAAATTAAAAAAAAATCAAATTTATATTAGATTACTTTTTATTCTAAAATAAAATATTTATGTTCCTGATAGTTTTTATAAACATAAAAAAATAATAATAAAAAAATTAATACTTATATCTGTAATTATCTATGGTAGTTTTGTAATATTTAAATTGGTAAAAGATATATTTAAAAACATTATTCATTTTTTTTTTTTAAAAATATTTTTTTGTATTGTTTTAATTTTAAAATTTTAAAATAAACTACTGTCAATAAATTTGTCTTACCAATTGTTTCAATAGATAGTCTTTATTTTGGTAAATTTTGTTAAAATATTTTATTTATTCTTCATATTACAAGACGAAAATAAATGTATATATATGTACATGTGATAAAAAGATAAAGATATATATATATATATATATGTTTAACGTCAATTTTATAGAACTAAATTACATTCCTCAAAATGTATGTACAATTTTATATTATCATTTGATGATCAGTTTTCTTTTTATATTTAAGAAATATCTTTAATGTATCAAGACGATAATTAACTAATATATGATATGATAAATGTTATTATAATACAATATTATGACTAAGTATTAATAATATTTTTGATTTTTATCTTTAAATCTATCTTTTTGATATATATATAGTTGATGGCATGCAGGTGATGATTGATAATAATAATTTTATTAAATATATCTTTATATTTATAATATTACTATTAATCATACATTATTTTATATATTAAAGAATAATTTGTATTAACAAAACTTTATTTTTAAAAAGAATTTTTATTACTTATTTTTAAGAATTTTTTTATATTTAAATATTTATGAAATATTATTATTATTTTTTAATTCTTCTCCTAATATTTCCTTTTAATCAAGGAAGAAGATTAAGAAATAATGGAAAAGTTAGATCATTAATTAATTCTTCTTCAACACCATCTTATCATTCTAACGATGATAATAATTTATTTATTGATACTAATTCTAAGTAAGTTTTTTATATTCATTTTTTTACTTTCATAATAATAATATTGTTACTAATATATTTATATTTAGTGGTGAAGAAGATATTTTTACAGAACCACCATGGACAGATAAACAAATAATAGAAGAAATTCTTAAACGTTATCGTTTCCCGGATTCATCTTCAAATATTTCTGTTGCAGTTTTTGTAGTTATAGATAAATTTTTACCATCTTCACCAGATGTTTGTTCATTACAATTAAAAATTAAACAAAAATGGCTTGAAAATAGATTATCTTATAGAAATTTTAGAGATTCTATACATCCAATTAAATTCAGAAGTTTAAATTATATCTGGTCACCATCATTAAATATAGATAATGCTATATCAATGACTGGACTTGGTAAAGAAGATATTAAAGTTTATTCTAATGGTATGGTAGAGTATGAACAAAAATATCAAATAACTGTTGATACATATGGTAGTTTAATTAATTATCCTTTTGATATAAAAAATTGTTCTATATATTTTTCAAATGATGATAGTAGAGCATCATGGTCATATCTATCAAATGCTGATGTTGGTGGAGCAAATATAAGAATGATAAGTGGTTGGCAAGCTGTATCATGGAGTCGTGGACATCATTCATTATTAATAACTATAAAAAGGAATGTACAAAGTTTGATATTTAATTATTTTATACCAACAATGTTATTATCTATTATTAGTATTATTCCTTTATTTTTTTCACCATTTTCAAAATTTAATAGAATAATATTTGGTAGTATCATTTTTTTGACAACATTTTTTTTAACTTTATATCATTTTGGTTCAATACCAAATACATTTTACTTAAAAGCTATTGAAATTTGGGCATTATTTACAAATATTTTTACATTTGGTGCTTTGACAGAATCTATTTTCATAACAAATTGTGCTTTCCAAAGAATCTTACGCCCACCTACACTTAAAGCAGTAAGTTTTATCTATTTATTCTCATAAATCTTATAGTACTTTAAATTATTAAATATTATAAATATATGTAAAATAAATATATGATAAATATTTATAAAACAATTTAAGAAATATATAAATATTAATTCTTTTTTTTAGAATCGTTCAAATTATTATGAAGAAAATGATGAGAGGACAAAATGGATTAATGAAGCACCTTATTATTCTCAGATGACTGAATCTAAACCACGATCTATAGTAACATTATTAGATTGTTTATTTAGATTTATTCTTTTAATATCATTAATTTCATTTATTATGTACTTTTTTTTAAGATTTTATATTCCATATTGGGATTATAAATAATTTATATATGTATTATGAAATAACAAAAAACAACTTATTTTATTATTATTATTATTATTATTTTATTAACTTTTTTTAATATATAAAATTTAATTAAAAAGAAATATTAATTGTAAATAATAAAAAAAATAAAAATTATTTTTATATAACAGAACCTTTTATAGGTTTATCAAATTTTATATATATAATAAACATATCAATTAATTGAAGAATAAAATTTGAAAAATATATTCCTGTTGCTGATGCCCATCCTTGAATAAAAGATTTAACCTCTCCATAATATTTATCTTTTGATTGAATATCAATTGTTACTAATAAATATATTTCTATAATACCACAAAATAAAAATATTAATGAACCTTTAAAAAGTTTCATCATTTGTATATTTTTTTTTTCCCATATATTTGTTATAAAAAGATATATTAATGAATATATTGGTGGTGATACACCTGATAAAGTAATTATAATTATTGGTATATGTAAATATACAGTCCATGAAACATTTTTCCATTCAATAAAATTAAAATTAGCTTCATTATTACATATAGTAAGATCATTAACTGCAGTATCAATATAACAAACTCCTGGTCCAAGAAGTATAAAAGCCATAGCAATTAAAGTTGTCAAAAGAGCAAAACATCTTATAGCAATTAAAAATAGTGTTAAAAGATTCATAATATATATTAATAAATAATAAAAATAATATCTAAAAAAAAATTAATTTAAGTTATAAAGTAAGAAGAGATTTTTTTTTAAAAAAATAAAAATAATGACAAATTAATTTTTTCAATAACTAAACAGTGTCTTTTATAAAATGTAATTTTTTTTTACTAAAGAAATATATATATATATATATCTAGGTACCTCCTTTTTATCCAAAAAAAAAATGTTAATTTTTTTTTTCTTTTTAATGTAAACTTTTGACATAAAATATCATCCGTATTTGTATGTTATAGAAGTATATAATGTATAGAAAGTTTTTTAGTATTTAACATGTAAATCTCTTTTTTTAAGAAAATTAAGTTACACATACAAAATATGGAAGTAGATAGAATAATATTTATAAAAAGTTTTATTCACCTCTTTATGATATTTTCATTTTTAAATAAATGAGAGTACACATAGTTTTCTTTATGGTAATTTTTGTTTCTTTAATAAATTTTTATTATTATAAATATATATTTATTATATTTTAAAAAATAATAAAAGAAAATAAATTTATAAATAGTAGGAAAAATCTTTTATTTACCTATAAAAAATGTACTAAAATTTATTATTTCTTTTATTTTAAACAAAAAAATAAAAACACTGAAGTACATTAATAATCAAAAATAAAATGATTTTAATAATATAAATGTTTTTTTTTATCTAATTATATTAGTCTAATCATATTTAAATAAAAAAAATGTCATTAGATAAAGTTAATTATAGAAATATATAATTTGATTTATATTTTATTTCTTGATAAAGGTATAAAAAACAATATTTTTATCAAAACATAATAATACATATATACAAGTAACTATTATATTTTATTATATAATGTAAATTAATTTTTTTTTAAAAATTATTTATATATAAATATAATTTAAGTATTACATTAAAAATTACTAATAAATTTAAAAATTAATATATAAAATAGTTAACAAATTAATTTTAATTTAAATCCATTTTTATGTCTTATTTATAATAACATTTTAACTTTAAATTAAAAAATAATTTTTAAAATATAAATTAAAAAAAACAATATTTCTATACATATAACTTTTTTTTCTGTCAAAATGCTTACAAAAACTCATAGCAAAAAATAATTAATGAAAACTTTCCAAATTTATTTATTTTTTTAAAACTGTATTTTAGAAACTAAAAAAAATTATCCAATTATCAAAAATAATGAAGAATTTCATATGTATAAAATATAAAAAAAGTATAAAAATTTTAAGAACACCTTATTTTCTTCATCAATGAATTTTATTACCATATTCTTGGCACTATCTAATTTTGGTAAAAACATTTTTTTAACATAATATAAAAAAAATTATCAATAACAAAGCATTTCATAAGAAGTGTTTAGTACAGTAATCAAAAATTTTTTTCTTATTTCTGTTATTTAGAAGTATTATATATTTATTAAAAAAATATTATAAATGATTTTTATGTAAATAGTTAAAAAAAATTATATTTAAAAAATATACTTCATATATAAATCATATAACAATGTAAGTTTTAAAAACACAAATTAATTACACTCAATATGTAATCATCAATGGTAACTAACATTTACAAAAATTTCATAAGTTTGTCAGGTTCAACTGATTCACGCCGAGGTTAAAGAGTTTCAATAATATTAAATACAATTAGCATTTATTTTTTAAATTTATTTTTACTTTTAATTTTAACTCATAACAACTTCCACTTTTTTCTATTTCTTGCTTCAAAATATAAATAAAGACAATTGAATTTCTAAAATTAACTAATAATTAATTTTCATGAGGGGTTTGCCCTTAGTCAATTTTTATATCTCCAACAGTTTATGAGATATAAAAAATGAAGACAATAAATTAGGCACACAAAATACCAAAAATAATATCTCAAAAACGATTGAAATTTAGAAATTTTTTTTAACGTAGACTATATCCTAGAAGTTTTAAGAAGTTTAGCGCATTTTGTCTCATGTTTCTAGAAGCTCATTTACTTGAGTTATAAGTCTCGCTCTTAAAACTTTTTTAGAATACATTTTTCATCATATCTTGAGTTTAAGAAAAGATACAAAAATGAGACTAGCTTTAATCTCTTTTTCATAAAAAAAGGATCTAGAATAGTTTGCTTAATTTTAATATTTTCAGTTACATCATGGAAATCAAATTTTATTTAAAAATATTTCCCACTTTCGTCCCTAACTTTGACTCATCATAACATGTAAAGTTTTATTTTTAATATAGCCTTGATTATATTTATAATTCATATTTTTTTAAAAGCTACCAAATGAATGTAATTTTATTTTCAAATTTGAAAAAAAAATTTTTTTAGTACTTATGCTTGAAGTCACATTAGATATATTTAAACCAATTATAGGTTTTTTTGAATAGTAAAGTTAATTTTTTAAACATTAATTATTTTAATGTAACTTTAAAAAAAATCGAATGGTACTAAAATTTTGTCGTCTACAATTATAAAAATATTCTTCACAAAATAGTGATAAAATAAACTTTTATTATTGAAAAATAATAATTAAAAACTACCTTTTTTTATTATATTTAAATTATATTGATAAAAATGATAATAATAAATGTTAATTGAAATTAAATATAAAATGGCAAATGTGAAAATATTTATATATGAAAAATTTTAAATTTTGATATATTTTGAAATTTATATTTGATAGATAAATTGTTATAATTATATAATTTATATTTGTTTTTTTAATTAATAAGAAAAACTTTTGTTTTTATAAAGTACTAACAAAAAAAATATTGCAATTATATATTATTAAGATAAAAAAATGTTTATATTACAAAATCAAAATGTATTTAAAGAAATGTGTTAATAAGCAAATTATTATAAAAATAAATGTTGGTTCGTTTTTATCAGAAATGTTATTTTTTTTTAAATTTAATGTAAAATTATCATTATTATTTTTCAACTTTTTATATGGTTCATCTAAGGTACCTTCAATTATATCTGGATAATTAGATTCACCATGAAATGAAATTTGAGAAGGAATTTTTACTAGTTCATCATTATTAATTAATTCTGAAAATTCATCTTCTGTAACCTCTGGATTTGGTGATAAAAAAATTTTTCGTTCTATATCAAATAAATGTTTTTCTTTATTTTTTATTTCATTTAAAGGTTTTGATGTTGTGGAATAACCATGAATATATGGTCTTTTTTGTTCGCTAACTTTTGCACCTCTTCCTTTATAAAAAGTTTCAACATTTTCAATATTATTTTTTTTAATTTCTAATATTCCTAATTCATTAATTTCTCCATTATTTAAAGAAATTGGTCGCATTCCTTTGTGTATTAATTTTCTACTATCATTTTTTTCATTTTCTTTAATGTTTAAATACTTTGATTGTTTATTTACACTAGAAGATTTACCATTTTTTATAGTATTAACATACTTATTTGGTTTAACTTCTACAATTTCAGTATTATTAATTGTTTGTGGATCCTGCCATGCATCTTTACCTCCTCTTATTGGATGTGCCTAACAATAATAATAATATAAGATATAACAAAACTTACAACATGATGAATAGGATCATTCATATTTGATTTTAATTGATATGACCACGTATTTGTATAAAAAGGCTTTATTTTTTTATATAGACTACTTTTATTTTGTTTAGAATTATCAATATTATCATCATCAAAATTTTCATAGTCTGGTTGATCGTTTGTATCCACTTTTTCAATAACTTTTTCAAATTCATATTCATCTAATTGTAAGAAACCTTGATATAACATTTTTGATACATCTGGATTATTGCAATTATTTTGGCCATAACACCAACATCTAACACTACCAGATTTCTTTCTTATACAACCACTTTTTTTTATTTCTTTTAAATTATATTCATTTTGATGAACACAAACTAATTGATTTCTGTCATACAACTTTGAATATTCGTACCATTGTATAGTATCACCCTCTATTCTAATTCTACATCCAACTGCATGTTGAGAACATCTTTCACTCATTAATCCTTTTCCTATAAAGTATAATTATTGTACTTTCTTATATATTTATTCTCATTTAGTAGTAATTTAAATTTTCATAATATTCATATAATTTAACTTTTCATATATCATTTATATTATTTTTATTATAGTATAATATATATTATGTCATTAAATATATTTAAAAATGCATAAAAATAAAAATTTTTTTTTTTAACAACCAGGAACTTTATTATAAATACAATAATTTTAAAATAAACAATTGTAAAAATGTTTCATAAATTAAAGTAATAAAATAAAAATATATTTTAAATAGTTGAATAAAATTTTGTTCTATTATATTACCAGAAAATATTATTAAAATTATTTCTTTTTATACATATACTTTCGTTTTTTTTTTCCAGACAAAGGAAATAATTTTAAACAAATTTTAAAAATTTAAATAACCAACTTTATTTATAAGAATTTAAAAATGTTTTATAAAATAAATTATTAAATTTTTACAAGTTTGTTCTTAAAAACATAATAAAAAAAAAAAGTAAAATTTTTTAAATCACTTTTGAGATTGCAAAAAATGTTTTTAATAAGAATTTGAAATTTTATTATAAAAGATAATAAAAAGTATTTTAAAATAAAACATACCAGGTCTTATTACTAGACAGCTTAATGTATTAACACTATCAAAATATGTATGAAATATTTGAATGAATAGGTATAAGTTAATAACATTTATTACTTTCATTATAAGATAACAATTTTTTTAGCAAATTATTAAATATATTGTTATTATTATTGAAAAAAAAAACTGAAGTACAAATATATTAATAAAAAAAATTTTTTAAATAATTAATATACATATAATTTATTTTTAATAATATAAAATAGCAACGGATATTAAAAAAGATTAAATAAAATTTTAAATAGTATGTCTTCTTAATTTGACTAAATTATTTATGGTTAATTGTTATAATAACAAAAATTTTATTATCCATAATTTAATTACATAAGAAAATTCATTAAAGAAGATTTCATAAAGAAATTATATATAAAATCAAATTATTTTTGGTTATACTTAAAGTATATTGCTTAAAAATTACAAAATTGGAGTAATTTTAATTTTATATGATCATTATATGTTAAAATAAGCGACTAGTAAATAAAAATATTTAAAAATAAAAATATTTTTTTTTATATAATGCTAAGGAAAATGACATTTTCTTAAAAAGGGAAACCACACCCATTAAAAATTTTTTTGTCAAAAGATGCATTAACACATCTTAAAATACGTTCTTTGATTATTTTATATAAAAATAAATTACAACTTTATTATATAGAAATTATTCTGAATAATTAAATATATTTTTTTAACAAACAAATATTTATGAATTAATTGATTTTAATATTGAAAAGTACTTTTGACATTATTATTACATGATAAAGTAATCTAATAGTTGTCATTAATTTTTAAGATATTTAAAATGCTATTTTTTTTATCATTTTTTTTCGTAAATTTTACTTTATTGGATTCTTATTTTTAGAATAAAATAATCAAATATTAAGATAAAAATTAGTTAGTATATAAAGTTTTAAAACTAGGAATTATAAAAAACAAGATAAAAAATTATTTATAAATAATTTGGTTTTATATTAAATATATGTAAAAAATATAGTTTACAAGAATATTTTAATATGAATTTTATATAAAATATTTTTTTTTGATGACTAATATCAGATTAAATCTTTAAAACGTTTTTACTTTGATAAATAAAAAATCATTATTAAATATTTTTTAAATTTATTTGTAATTGTGTAAAACAAATTTTAAATTTGATAAAAAAAAAGTTATCTAATAAACAATAGTAGAAAGTATTAAATAAATAATTTAAAAAAAAACACAACAATATATGTATATAATATTGTAAAATACATCTTTTAATTTGTTTGAAAAGTTTAAAAATTATACAACTAATTTTTAAGCTAAATATATATATTGTTAATATATTATAAATAGAAATTATTCTTTTGATTATTAAGCATGCTATATAAAATATAATAAAACTAAAAATAGATATAATATTATGAGATAATCTTTCGTGTCTATTCTTTTTAAAAACTTAATATTTAAAATGTACCAATCAAAAAGACAAAAGACAAGAATAATAAAAGTAATATAGTCATTATCAATTGTGACAGAAGATGTTATAGAAAAATTTTCAAAAAGAATAGATAATGAGTAGTTGGAAGAAGTATGTAAAAGGTTAAAACGGATTTTTAAAGAATAAAAAATACCCATGAGATAACATTTTTATATTCCAATAAAATTTTGAATGATATAAAATTAACTAATGCCGACAACTTCAAAAATACTATACTCTTTAAAATATCAAGAAAAAACACGCAATTAAAATCAAAATATTATTATTTGAACTTTATTATATAAAAATAATATTATCATCAATTTTTATAGTAATTTTATTCTTAATATATCATATAATTCAAAATATTTCACACATCAAATGCCTCTTATACTTATTTTATAATTATATTTTTAAATATAATCAAATAATAAATTGGGTAAACACATAAAACTATACAAATTAACTTACAATATAATGTTATCCTTAACAGTTTCCAAAAATTAGTTTAGCGGAAACTAAATTTAAAAGAGTTAAATGCTTCAATGATAATGATATTTTAAATCATATTGTCTACACATATTTATACTATATACATCTTCAAATAAATAGTAATCAAACTTGGTTTTATTTTTGATTTAAATGATTATTTAAGAATATATATAATATCATTTATTCTTTAACTTATATAAGAGATAAAAATTTATAAATATTTAAATATATATTGCTAATAAGTTTAGATAATTTATAATACATTTTTTGATTATAAAAATTTATACATAATAATTTATAATGAAATATGATACTTTATTTTTGTATAAGTTCATTAAATTAACCAAAATATATTTATTTTGTTTGTTATAAAATTATAAATTAACTATAAATTTTAAATGTAATAATTCATATGACATTGTTTTCAATATATTTTAACTTTTGAAAATTATGAAATAATAATAAAAAAAAAACAATATATTATAAAGAAATTTAAGAACATATGGGAATTTTTTAGTATATAAAAGAATAATATTATCATACAAGAAATCTTTATTAATGTTTTATTTAAAATATTAGCTTTATTTTAGTATATACAATCTCAACATTAATGTTAAAAATTTATATGTATTAAATAAATAAAAATAAGGATTAGTTACAAAATGTATATTTTTAAATATAACCAAATTAAGGAAAATAATTGAAAGTGGTTTAAAAGTAAATTGACATTGAAAATTTAAAAATTTTTTATAACAATATTTCATTAAAAAAAAGCATTTTAAATTATTCTAACTTTTACTATTACTTAAGGTAGCAATTATTTATTACAAAAGATTGTTTATTTAATTGAAAAGTAATTTAACTTTAAATATTTATAAAAAATATTTTTGTAAATAGCTTTTTTGAATTAAAATATAAAAAAAAATTTTTTCTCAATTTTTTTATAAATTTCTTTTCTGTTAAAAAAGTTTAAACATACACTTAAAAGTTGTAAAAATTTAAATATTTTAAAAAAATTATTATAAAATATGTTAATTAATACTTTTAACAATTAATAATATAAAGTAACTTATATTTGTCAAATTAAAATTTTATTATTCTGATTATATTTAAAAAAAATTTAAGAAAAATAGAAAACAATTTAAAGATATTAAAACTAAATTTTTTTACTCTTGTCATATAAAATTATTGTTAAATATTCTGTTTAATAAACATTTTATATAATTTTGCTAACAAATTTTACTACTTTTTTTTTATGCAAATAAAACATTGGTTTTTTATGTTAATGAGGTTAATACTAATATTATAATATGTACTTTTTAACTTAAAATAAAAATATTTATGTAAAATTGTCTATCTATATATTTCATTTTTTTAAAGTTACAAAAGTATTTATATTGTTTAAATATTTATTTATACATATATTTATTGTATAAAATTTTTAAAAATAAAAATAAATTTTTTTAGTATTAAAAAATAATAATTTTTTAATATATTTTTTCAGTGTTCTTTGTTATTAATTAAAAATATCTCAGAAAATTATGAGAGCATATATATTAATTATATAATAATAATAAATAACTATAAAAATTATAAAGAATCTTCAATAAATAATGAAAAAAACTATTTATTAAAAAAATATTAATAAAAATTTATTTTAATTATATAAAAATAAAAAACAATATAATATGGCAATGTTATATATTAACAAACATTTTTTTTACATAATGTTTTAAAATAAAAAATTATATTAAAATAAACAATACAACTAATTTTATTATTTAAAAAATATATGTTTTTCAAATTTTAATACAAACAATGTATGTTATTTGGTAATTAATTTAATTAAAAAATTATTCCAATTTATAAAAATACTAAGAATAAATGATTCCAACTATATTACATAAAAAAAAATTGTAAAGAAATAATATATTTATAAAATATATCTCATTAAAAACATTTTTTTTTTATTTGTAAAAATTGTATATATTTATTTTGTATTGTTTAAAATTTATGATAAAAATTTCAAATATTTATTTTAACAATAAACTTAATAATTAAACCTAAAAAATTTATTTGGTTCGTATAAAATTATTTTAACAATTAAAAGTATCTATTAAAATAATAAAAAGTTAAAGCAAAAATTTTAATTGTTTTTTAAACTATGAAAATTTATATAAAATAATAAAAAATTTGTTATATAATTGTTAAATTACAATGGTTTAAAAAAACAAGTTAATTTATTTTATATTACTTTAAAAAATTCTATTTTTGATTATGTTATACTTTAAAAAAAATGTTAAAAAATTTTTTTTTTTATAATTGATATATGTTTGGTTTTATAATAGAATTCACATATAAAGTATTTATAAATATTTTACTAATCTTGATATACAAAATTTGGTAACCAATGTATTATTAGGAGGATAAATATTAAATTCTGTATCTTAAAAAAATTTTAAATTATAGAAGTGTTTCATTATACATTATGTTTAAAAAATTAATGAAAGTTTGACACATCAAATTTTATTTTTCTATAAATTAATTAAATCATGTTATGAAAATGTTTTTGAAAGTTATTCTAAACTATGCATTTCATAATACAATAACTCAGAAAAATTTAATTAATATAAAATTAAACTAAATAAATTTTTAAAAAAAAAAACTCTAACAATTTTTTAATTTTAATATTTTTAATTGAAACGTGAATATGAAAATTATTTTTAAAATTTATTTTTTATTCATATCTTTAAATTAAATTTTTTTTATAACTTCTTAATTTTTAATTTTTTTACTTTCAAAAATCTACTAAGATAATTTTATATTATGATCCTAAAAAAATTATATTAATTTTGTATTGTATAAAACTTATTTAAATATATATATATTAAAAAATAACAATTAAAATAATGTTAATTAATTAAATTGAGATATAATATACTTGTAAAATAAAAACAATGTTTAAAAAATAATTATTAAAAGATAATAATGAGGCAAACAAAAATTTTATTATAATATTAAAAAATTTTAATAGGCATAAAACTATTGATAAATAAAAAAATGTTTTTTTTGTTTTCAAAATTTTGACTGGATAATATGTCTAATTATTTTTAATAAAACTTGTTAATTTTAATCTATTCGAAAGTATAAGTTCAACCAAATCAAAAAAATACTATTTAAACAAATTTTTTTTTTTATATTTATAAGTTGTAACGTATTTTTAGATTATAATATTAATTTAAAAAGTTTTATTTATTATATATTATTTGATTTTATTTAATATATGTAATAAAAATATTAAATTTCATATAATTTAATAAAATGTAAACATTAATTTTAAAAATAAAATCTAAGTAATTATTTATTTAATTAATTTCATTTTTGTTCTCATTTCATTATTATAGATTTTCTATCAGTTAAAGTTTACTATTTTAAATAATTGAATTTCATAACTTCTTTTTTTTTATTCTTATATTTAGAAGTATTGAATTAAACTATTTTGGCCAAAAACAATTCTAAGTATAGAAAAATACAATAAAAAATTTAAACAACAATTTTTTATAAATAATTTTAATATGGTATAATATTTGCTGAATAATTTATATACTATTATATTATTTGTACTATTTTGAAAAAAAAATTTAAATATATTTTTAATAGTATATAAATTTATGTTTTGCTAAAAGAAAATATAAATTTATTTTTTCAAATTATAAGAAAAATATTTAATAATTAAAATTTTTAAAATATATAATAGTAATAAATTTATTATATATAAATTTTTGTTCCAAAATAATCATATAATTGAGAAAAAAAAAATCGTTCCAATATATGTATACACAAAAAAAAAAATAAAATTAATAAGGCAAATATTAACTTCTGTCACCAGTTGGCATACATAAGATATTTAGCAAAGTTTGTACATCTATATTACCAGGTTTTATACCATTGGCAATTTCAGCATCTCTTCGAGCTCTACTTACATTTTGTGCATCAAAAAAACATTTAGCACGAAGTAAATAAAGTTCACAACGATGATCATCATTGTCTTGTGCTAATGTTAATGCATCGCTACAATTTTCTATAGCTTCCATTAATTCACCATTTTTACGATTTAAACGAGCTGTAGCAAAAAGTATTTGAAGTTTAAAATGTTTCAATTGTGGAATAATTTTAGAAAAATTTTTACGTTCATTATTACTAAGATTTGATGATTCAAATATTTCAAGTAATTCATTACATCTAGCTAAAGCATAATGAAATCTGTGCATTGCATCATTTATTAATTTTTTTCTTAATAAAAATGATGCATCATCTAATAATTTTCTTATTAAAATTAATGTCATTTCTGGATCAATTTCTATTGCCAATTTCCATGTTGTAGCACGAAGTCTGGCTCCTTTTCTTAAAAATCCATCCATTGCAAGTCTATTTTTATATTTTATTGCAACTTCAATAGGTCTTAATCCATCATTATTTTTTTCTTCTAAAGATAATCCAAGATCAAGCAATTTATCTATTAAACATTTACTACTATACTCTCCTATAAAATGAAGTAAATTATTTCTATCATTATCAAGTATTTTAATATTACAACCACGATCTATTAATAAAGCAGCAGTAGAAGCATGTTTACAAATTATAGAATGAATAACAGCAGTCTTTCCTGTATTATCTGGTATATCCAAAATTGCACCATGATTAATTAATAAATCTACTAATCCAACATGACCTTTTCTTGAAGCAACAATAAGCGGTGTATATGCATTTTCACAACGATCTGTATTTACATCAATATTACCAGTTGATAAAACATTAACAACTAAATCCCAACTTCCACTTTCTATGGCACAAATTAAAGCAGATTTTCCATTCCAATATTGATTCATAGATAAATAAGCACCTCTAGACAATAAAAATTGAACAGTTTCAGATTGACCAGAAGTACAAGCAGAACACATAGCAGTTGACATATCAGTTATAGCATCAGTAAAATCTAATAAATATTTACATATTTGTACTTTACCAAAACTTGCAGCACTTTCAAATGCTTTATTTATAGAACTACTTTGAAGATAAGCAATTGGTGCATTAAAATTACCCTGATTTATACTATTTTGGTGATTAATTTTATCTGATTCTTCTAAAAGAAAAATAACTAAATTTATATGTCCGCCAGCAGCAGCATGACTTAAAGCACATAGCCCTTCTTCATCTTGATTATAAAATATTGCTCCAAATTTTAATAGTACTTTTGTTGCTTCAATATTACCTTTTTTAGCAGCTTCCATTAAAGCTGTTGATCCAGTATTAGGACATCTGTAGTCAACTTCTGCTCCAAATTGTAGCAACAATTGAATCATTGCGACGTTATTTGTTCGTGCATATCCAAATAAAATAGGTTCCTGTGAATCTGACCAACAAACATTAGCATCAGCTCCTGCTAATAAAAGTAAACGAGAAACTTTTGAATTAGGATAAATAATATTTTTATGATAAAGTAATGAAGTTTTTATTAATGATTGTCCAGCCATTTGTAACCAAACTAATTGACAATCTTTTCCTTTAGGTAAATCATCACCAATTCCATTTTTCATATATTTATAAGGATTAGCTTTAAGTAAATGATGTGCTAATTCAAAAATTTGATCAATAGATAATTTATCATAATTTCTAACATAACTCATAGCATGAAGAATATGACCCTGTCTTACATCAACAATATAATTTGCCTGATTAGCACATTTAATTATCCATTCTCTAAATGTTTGATGACTAATAATAACAGAACCATTTTGTAATCTTGATAATAAAGGTATCATTAATGATAATAATGCTGTTAAATTATCCTCTGTCATATAAGGTTCCTCATTCCTTGAATTTAAAATTTGTAATAATTCATTAAATTTAAGTGGCCTTAATGATGCAATAATAACAGCTAATATTGGAGATACAGCTTCAAATGTTTCTTCTGATTTAAAAATATTTTTAAAATATATTAAATATAATTGAGAAATATCATTTGGTACATGAGAAGATACTTTAATTAATTCTCTATCTACAAGATCAATAATCATATGAATAAAAAGCATATTTCCCTGTGAAAAATGTAAAACTTTATCTACAAATCCTTCATATTCTTCACAATCTGAATAACTGCTTAGTGAATTTTCAATAAGTAATCGACAATCACGTAATATTCTTTCATCCATTTCTGAATCATCTATATGAACTGATCGAATATTTAAAGCATGAATAACATCTTGATTAGATGAAGTTAAAATAAAACGTAACCATGAAGGTATAGAACTTCTTATTTGTGATAAAAACCATGATATAGATTCACCATCTTCAAGACGATGAAAATCTGCCTCATCTAATGAATCAATTAATATAATACAACAATTAGATGGTTCATCTTTTGTTAAATCATGCATATTACATAATATTTCCCCAATAGCTTTTTTAAACAATTCTACAGGATCATATTTACAACATTCCATTGGATTACTAACAGCTGTAAGATAATTTGAATTTTCAGGTTTACTTAAAAATTCAGTTAATGGATAAAATTTGCTACATTGTACAAATTGTGCTACAAGATTACAAATAAATTCTGGTATTGCACAACTTGAAGCTGAATATAATCTACAATTATGATATGCTACAACACGATTAGAAATTTGACGAAGCCATTCATAATATTTTGAGCTTAAATTTATACATGTCAATGATGATTCATTTGATTCTAAAACTATACCAGAATCTACGGTATCTCCATTGATTGTCTAAAGAAAAAAAAGTTTATTATTAAAAAAAATATGATTTTTTTTTATAAAATGATAAAACAATATAGATAATTTTTATGTTAGCTTTTTAAATGTAGTCATATTAAAATAAACTTTTTGAAATTTCAATATTATAATGATAAAGGAAAGATGATAATTTATTAAATATCTCAATGACTAAATTTCTTTTTATATATATAAAAAAATTATAAATTAATAATCCTTATTATAATATAAAAATTTCTATTGTACTTATTTTACAATGATTTTTTTTATTAAAAAAACATTTTCATTTGAAATATGTATTTAAAATATTTTATTATTTAAATCATTATTGTTATGTCAAAATTTTCATTAAAAACAATCATTAATAATGATAAAAAAAATATAATAAGAACAAAATAAAAATAAAAAATTTTTCTAAAAAATTATATAATAATCTTTTAAATAAAATTAGCTTTTTTTTTAATTTATAATTTTTAAAATAAAAAAAATTACTATAATTTATGTTTTAAATCATATGTAAAAGTTTTATAAAAATATGCTTCCTTTTTTAGTACAATTTTTATCAACTATGTAATTTTTTAAATAAAATGTTATCAAAAGAACGACCCTGATGGGACTTGAACCCACATTCTTCTGCTTAGGAGACAGACGCCTTCGCCATTAGGCCACAGGGCCATGGAATCACCCTCTTAATACTTAAATATGTAAAAAAAATAAATATATATTAAAATAGAAAATATTGAATATATCGTTTTTAATTTAAAAAAATGACAATATAATTAAAATATTTACATAATATTTTGTAAATCGATATTCATTTAGATGAAACATTTTTTAAGAATTATAAGAAAAAGTTAAAAAAAAAAAAGTTATTTCATTAAACATTTTTTCTTATAACTATTTAACTATTTAAATAATTAAATTTTTAATAAGTACATCTTGTGAAAAAATTTTAATGGTTAAAACATACTTTTTTAAGGAAAAAAGGACTGTGTAGTATAATATGTTTGATAATAGCAGATTTTCCTGATCCATTAGCTCCTTCAATAACACAAAATTGAGTTTTTTCAATAACTGACATTCTATAAAGTTCCTTAAAAAGCCATTCTCGTCCAACAAAAACTGTGTCAATTTCACACGGTACAGTGAAATCTTCCAAAGTAAATAATTGTGTTATGTTCTGAAAAAAAGTATCAAAGATTACAGAAGATTGGATTCATAAAATATGTGTTTTGATGGAGGTGACGGAGATTTGAACCCGCGACTTTTCCCATGCGAAGGGAATACTCTACCACTGAGCTACACCCCCCTTCGAATCGGAGATTCATTTTTATAGTATATGAATTCATTTCTACAATTTAGATGTTTTTTAAGGGTTACGAATTTCTAGATTAAAAAAAAAGTTAATTTGCGTAAATATAAGTAGTAAATATATTTACATTAACATAATATGACTTGACGACATAATAATATATTATTAAAATAATAGTTAATGTAGAAATCTAATTTTAAATAAATAAAAAAATTCATCTTTAATTATAAAATTTGGATAAAAGAATAACAAAATAATCTATTTATACATTATTTAAATAAAAAATTTTTTATATTTTTTGAATTATAGTAAAGTAACAATTTTTTAATATTTTTGTTATTTAAATACATTTTTATGATTATATTTTTATATACAATTTAATTTAAAATGGTATAAAAATTATATATTAATTCATAATAATTATTACTAAATTTTCCTATTATTAATTTTTCTTTTTTTATTTTTAAAATTTAAACTCGGCATTTTAATAAAAGTAATTTTGTATATATTAATGATAAAATAAAATGAATAACAAATACATTTTAAAAAATTAAAGAAAGACGTAATTTTTTTTTATGAATCTATTATTTGTTTAAAAAAAGTATATTATTATTAAGAAATTACAAATTTAATCTATTAAATATTCTTTTATATTAATAAAAGTTTTAAAAATTTAAACATACCAAAGGTGACCTATATGAATTATTTTCATTATTGAATGATAATTCACTTTTAAGAAGTGAATTAGTTGATGTTTGATAACTTTTTACTTCAAACGAGTTATTAAAATTAGTAGGAGATGTCGGTCCTCTAAAACTATTTCTAGCTGATTGTGTTCCTTCTTCAGATCTATTGAAAAAACCTAAAACAGATGCTCTTTGAAATGGAACTTCTTTTGCAGATCTAACAGATGATGAACCAAAATTTCCATTTTTTATTGAACTTTTAGAAGCAGTACCTAGTAAAGATATTGTTGAGTTACATGGTGAAGGTATTTGTGCTGAAAATGACATTCCTTGATGTGGAATTACATCAAGTTGTGGTGTTAATGAATTTGTTCGCCAATGAGCATCATATACTTCACCATTAGAAGAATATTGATTATTTGGTAATCTTTGATAACAACTATTTCTTTTATCAATAGGAGGAGATAATTGTAATCCTCTTGTACCCTCGATTAATATTTTTTGTTTTTCCGTCTCATCATTTATTTGTCCTTTTCTAAGACTATCAATATAACTTAAGCGATTATTATTATTATTATTATTATTATTAGTAGTAGTAGTAATATGAGTTGATGTTTGAATATTTCCCGATGGTGGCAAAAGCCCATTAGGATTATTGTCTTTTGGAATTGTTGATGAAATAGACCCTCGACCTACTCGAAATGAAGAACTTCGAAGTGTTGATGATGTAGTGCTTTTTGTATCAAATGAACTATCAACAGATGATTTTCTAAATGATTCTATTTTAATATGTTCACCATTTGTTTTTCTAATCATTAATGATGGAGAATTATGATAATTATTAGTTGAAAGATTTTGTGATGAAATATTGTTATCTAAATTAGAAATAGATTCTCTTAATGAAGTTACAGATGAAGGTCTTTCAAAATTCCATCCTGTTGTTTCAACACCACTAGAATCTTTATTTTTTCTTGATAACCTTGGTGTTGCGGGTAACCTGAATAGTTTACTTTTAAAAGGATTCATCTGCCTTAACGATCGACGTAAACTACCAAAATTATTAAATGAATTTCCTTGATTGGTATGATCAACTGTATTATAATCATTACTACCACTATCTCTTCTACAAGAGAGACGATCTTGAGGAATATACATCATAGAAATGAATTAATATTTAAAAAAAAATATATATATATATATGTTTATAGAAGAAAAAAAAAATTTTTTTTTTTTGATAGTTAAATTATATAAATAATAATAATCTAAAAAATAGTATTAAAAATAAAATATGGTTGAATGAACATATTTTAAATATTATAAAATTATATGATGCAATTTTTAGTGAGTCACCAAATATATTTTGTATTTTTAGTATATTATTTATACTGAAAGACAATAAGATAATAGCAAAGATATTATAGTTAAATGACAATGATATAGTTTATATATTGTATCATTAAATAAGAAAATATATTATTTAACTTTAAGTAGAAATTATTTTAAATTAAATGATGACTAGAGATAAAAATTTTTCAATATTTATGGAAATAATATATTTGATTATTGGAGTATGTTAGTAAAGAAAAGTAATGTGAGTTTAAATAAAAACAAATGAAAAATAAATTTAATTATTATTTATGGATCATTGACAGAAATTTTATTTATTCTTTATTTATTTTCTTCTTTTCATAATACTCTAAATAAATAATATTTATTAATTGTTTGTTTCCTTTATCATATATACATGAAAAATTTATTTAAAAAAAAAAGAACGATATTAGTTAATAATATTTAAGATTATTATTAATTATTTTAATAAAAAAAAAAGACTAGTTGATTAATAATACAAATTTAAAATAATATATATAATAATAAATAAGTTCTTCCATTTATTTAAGAGAATCACTTGTATTTTTTTTTTAAAAAAGTCAAAGTAACATAAAAAAAAATATATTAAAAATAATATAAAACTAATTAATAACAAATTTTTGTTATATATAAGGTAATACATTATAGAATATTACGTGGAATATTGATAAATAAGTAAATGTTATTTAATGTATATTAATACAAGGTTAATTTATATTTTCATAAAAATAATTTACATTGATCTGACTATTATAAGATTTACATCAATAATAAAATTAATATAAATTATAATTTGACATTATATTATAATAAAAATAATTTAAAATATATTTTATAGGTAAATTTATTTTTATAAAAATAAAAATATTTTATTTATGTATAGTTTTATGACACCTAAAGTTCATAAATTGTTAGAAGAAAAAAAAAATACATATCACAACATCATTATATTTATTTAAATAGAAAAATACGAAATATTTTTATAAAGTAATATAATTTTTCTCTATATTTTTAATAAAATTTATTTTATCATTTTTAAAATATCTTATATTTATTATACAATATTATATTATTCAATAAATAATGTACTCGTAAAACTTTTCTACCGATTTCAAAGAACCGATAATGGAAATTTGTGAAAAAGTTTGTCAATCATCTTTATAAATATGTCTCTTTTTTTATTTTTCTTCCTTTTATGTAACTGTTAAATAAAAATACATATATCCCCTTCCTAGATAAATAATATAAATATAGTAGATGAAGAGAAAATTGGCAAAAAGTCATTGTACATTAGAGATATTTTAAAAAGTAATTTAATATATATATATATATATATAATTATTTGTCAATTACAAAAGGATAAAAATTATAAAAAAAAAAAACAACAAACTTTTATTCCTACTTTAAATTAATAAATACTTAATTATTATATAAAATTAAAAAATTTATTTAAAAAAATATTAGCAGAAAATTAACAATTAAATTATATATCCTTTTAACATAAATAAAAACAGGTAAGATAATTACATTATTTTTTTTTTAAAACAATATATATTTAAAAAAAAATACTTCATAAACTAGAGTTTGAAGAGAAGAATAAAGATATATTTAAAGAAGTAAATTAACAAACAACTATTTTTTTTAAATGCTAAAAGTAAATTTTTTACTAACGAATTTTGTAAATATAGAATTTAAAAAAAAAAAATATATATATATGATAAATCAGTAACAATTGTAAGTATGATATTTATATATTTATATAAAAATATCAAATTACAATATATAACAAAAATATTATAATATTGATAGATATATAGATTTATTATCACTAAATAAAGAGGTAAATATTATTTATATAAAAATAAATTAGATATATTGTTTAAAGATAGCACAAAAATTTTATGTACTGAGAAGAAGAATATTTTATAACATTAACTTCAAAACAATTTATGATAGAAATAAACTTAAATTTAGTTCATGCTTTACAATTTGAATACTAGTTTTTATAAAATTAAACTAATAAAATCATCAATTAACATTGACCAAAAATTTAGCTAACATTCGGGTATTTATCCTAAAATATCTGGTTACTTAAAAACAAGAAAAGAAAATTACATTAAAATAATGTTACAAAATATATTAAAAAAATTATAAAATAAAATTTTGTAAAAGTTTTCTAAAACTTAGGCAACCAATGAAAAAGACATATTTTTAATTAAAGTAAACGTAGTGAAAATTATATAAAAGAAATGTATAAAAGAAAAAGTCTAATTGCAGTACGTGCTAGCGTCAATATCAATTTAACTGTAGCATTTAAGTAAAAATATATTCATGACCGGTTTTATTAAATAGTACACAATTACAAATTTATATACTTTCTTTTGTTATTAAATAATTAATAAAATTTGAAAACAAAGTTTTTAGATTATAATGTGATAATGTATATAAAAGATATTAAAGTAATTTGTACAGGGTACTCCCAAAATTAAATGAAACAAAATTTAATAAAAATCTTTATAAAATTTATTTAATAATATTTTCAATAAGAAAAAAGTGTTCAATATAATTAAATAAAAAAAAAAAATTTTTTTAATGTTATTTAAAATATTTAAAATTATTCATGTAACGTAACTCTTAAACAATAAAATCTTAAATATTTTTTTTTTTACCAAAACTCTTCAATAATCTATAGTTACTATTACATTATATAAAAAGAAAACTAAGAAAAAGTAAATAATGTTAGTATTTAAAATGTAATAACAAATATTGTTAAATCTTTAAAAACAATATATTTTACAATAATAATATATAAATTAAATAAAAATAACGTTTTAAATGAATCAAGCAAAAAAAAAAAATAAAAAATTTATCAAATCAGTATTATTGTTTTAATTATTATACTATACAAAAAATATATAAAACATTAAAAAAATTTATTCAAATTGTATAAAATATATAAGTTTGTAACTGTTCAATCATTCAATAAATTATAGTTGGAATGTGAGAATAATAAAATTGAAAGCATATGTTATTAATGTAAATAAATTTGCATTTCACTTAAAATGTGTACTATCAACTTTCTTAAATAATGATTTCCTTAAATCATACAATAACACCATTTTATTATCTTACAATATATATATATATATAAATTTATTGTAAATAAACAGAGAAGATTAATACTGTTTTTCAATCATAATATAATATATATATATATATTTATATATAATGCAAAGGTTAATAGTGTAATGCGCAGTCTTAGTTTCAAAATGCGTTCACAAATCAACAATAATTTCAAGTGTCAAGTACAACACCAGATTTTAATATTGCTATTGCCACAATATCGCAAATTTATTGGCTATTCTTTTGATGTTTTAAAAATATAATAATATAAATGAAGAATTAATATTCTATAAAGAATGTGATAAAATTATGATTAGGATATCTTTAATTTATATATATATATATATTAAAAACTAAATAAACTAAGTTAAATTAAATATTTTAAGTTGCTGAGTGCGATTTCAGTAGATTTTAATGTAATGACGATAACATTACTAAAACTATGTATATATATATATATATATATTAAAAGAAAATTAAAACATCTTTGTGGTAAGCTAGGAAAATAATAGTCGTCAATAATAATCATTGTCAAATGGAAGGTAAAATTTACAACGAATAATATTACAAAAAGTAAAAAAGAGTCTCTTAATTTTGAACTTAAATATATAATATTTAACTTTTCTTTTACTAAGAGATTGTAAATTTAAACAACAAAAATGACATTTAGAAGTATGGTAAATAAAATGTTAAAAATGAATTAATATTTCCTAAATATTTTCTTTTTTAACTATAAGTATTTTATTCATGGCATCTTAACAATACAATGATATAAAAATATACCCCTTTTCAAAATATTGCCTTTCTCATGTATATTATAATTTGGTAAATATTATAAAACCTATACAAAGTTAATGCTTCAATTAAAAAATCATAAAGCGGAAAGTTATTGTACTATAATCAAAGAAAAATAAGAAAAGTATTTTAATAGATAAAAAAAATAATAATAATACTTATAAACAATTAAGTTATTATAAGAAGGTCATTTATCACAAGTAAATAAAAGTTTTAAAAATTTTATTACCGTCAAGAATGATAATGATCAAAAAAAAGTTAAAAAATAAAAGTGACAAAATGTATGTGAATGTTTATGGTAAGGACAGTTTTTTTAATGTAAAAAGGCAAAATTTTTTCTTTATCAGAAAATGAGTAAAATATATGTCGTTGACATTTGTACAACACTATAACACCATCTTCACTAATCTACAAACATGCCATTTTTGAAATGCCACTTTAGATAAATGAATCCTAAAGAATGGTCCACACAATAAGACTCCATTTTGTATAATTAATATTCCTTTATAAATAGTTTTTTTTTCTTTAAAATTTTATTCATAAAATAAGATATTATATAAATATATAAACCTCATAATACTATCAATAAACCAATCTTATTATTATATTTCAATAATAATGATAAGATAATTTATCAAAAATGAAAAAAATAATCTTAAATTTTTATAAAAGAATATAGTGTGTTAAGATGCCTATTTAAGTTATAAAGAAATAGATATGGATAAATATAAATGTAAAATTGATATAGTATTGTAGGAGAAAATAGAAATAAAATAACTCTGTGAAATTTATAATAAAAAAAAAAGATAAATATATTGATGATGTTTAAAAAAAAGTAAAATTTTGATTTTAATAAAATTTTATAAAATAATGGTTTTCAATAAAAATAAACAAATTATTTTTTTGTCTATTTCCATATTTTTTATAGAATATAAATATATTTCTATAGTTTGTTGAACTATTGTTTTAAAAAAAATTCACCTAAGTAACATTTTGTGTTACAAACATATAAAAAAATATTTCTTTAAATGTACTCACAGGAACTTAAGAATAATTTAAAATTCATAAATTTTTGCCTTATAAAGCACTTTTCATAATAAATTTTAAACAACAGTACTTAAAAAAATATAATCATAAAAATTTAACAATTTATATTTCTAAATTAAGAAGTCAATATTATTCACCTTAACATAGTAAAATTTAAGAACCAAATGAATAAAAAGACAGATGGAATACTAAATTCCCATGATAATATTATAAAGTTGTGTTTATAGTTGTCTACAACAACTATATAAAAAGATATTCTTATTCATTTGAATGATTTAATTATAACATGTTTCTTTCTTTTGTTGGCAAAAAGGGGTGAATATTGTAAAAAAAAAAATACTATTTTTAAAATATTAAAAAATGGTATTTATCTCTTTTAAAGAATATCATTATATTAGGTAAGAAACAAATCAATAAAAATTTATATTCAACTATTAAATTAAAGAACATGAAGTAATAATTACAAAACAATTGTCACTAAAACAAACGTTTTCACATTATTTTTATTTTTTGGATGTGAACTTCAGATTCAGAAGTATAATGTAATACTTATATTTTACCTTAAAAAGTGTGAATATTTGAGTTTCAAGTTAATTATTTTTAGAAAATATCTAAAAATTTACAACTGTGATAAATTTGTGTTGTTATTATTTTTTCTCCATAAATAAGAATTCATATACCTTAACAATTCTTTTCCAGATTTCTAATTTTGAAAAAAAAAATTTGTTTTGTTAAATATAATTTTTTAACTTACAATTTTTGATTATTTGAAATAATAACGTCGAATATGTAATATAATTTTAAAAAATATATCATAAAACAAACTTTGTATCCAAATTATAAAGTTATAATTATATTACAATAATAATATATGCTTTAGTATATTTTTCTATTTTGTCTAAAAATGACTAATAAAATAGAACAAAAAGTGTATGATAAGAATAACTTATTGAGTTATAATTTAAAATATTACAATAAATAATTTTTTTATTACAAATATAAATTTATTTTTTTATTTTTTAAAAAATCTTTTGTTAAGTGATTCATAGAATATACCTTAACATAAATCTTAAACCATGTTTTATTATATTTTAACTTTCAAAAAATAAATTAAAATATTTTAAAATTAAATATAATTATTTATTATCAAATGTGTGAAAAATGTTTAAATTTTTTACTTATTTTGTACTCTCATAATTAACTTTGCATATTGAATTTATTTTTGAAATTCAAGTACAATATGCCTTTAAGTCTTTTTTATCTTCTGCCAAAAACTGTGTGTCGAAAATTTTAATATGAAAAAGTTTATTAATATTTTCATATAAATAGTTTATTTTTTAAAATTTATTTCGGAATCTGACTTTTAAAAATAAAATTTTTTAGAAGGAAATTATATTTTTTATTATTGTGTTAAATTGGTATCATAATTAGAAAAGTTTTTTATTTATTTTTTATTATATAAGCGTACTTATTTATTGATTTGAGATTTACTTTATTATCAAGCTTACAATAGTTTTAATTTAACCTTAGTTATTTGAAAATATACTATTTTTTTATATATTAAAATTTAATATTGTATATTATAGTTAACAATAAATTTATTATAGGAAACATTTGTTTAAACAAATTTTTATAAATTCTACCTCTCGTTATTTGAAATATTTTATATATAAAATAATATTAATAAAATTGTAATAAAATGTATTTGAAAAATTCAAATCTAACTTCAAAATTATTTTTTTTACAAAAATTTTACATCATAACCATACTTTCCAATCTTTTCTACCTCTTAAATTAAATTTTTATTCAAACAATCATTTTGTAAACAGATACTAAAAATTTATTTTTCTTGCAATATTTATTTAAAAACATACTTTTTTGATAAAATTATTACACTCTTTGTTAAAACTATTTTTTTATTTTAGAAAAGTTTATAAAAGATTAAATAATAATGTCCACATTTTATTTTTATCGTCTATATATACAAAGGATAAAAATTAAAAAAATTCAAAATTAAATTTATTATCATATTGACATTCACTACATTTAATAAATAAAAAACTATCCTTCCCAAATATATCATTTCCTTTGACAGAAGAAATACTAGCCTTTTTGTAACAACCAGTTTTTTGATGTTTAGCTGTAGCAATTTGAAATAACTCATTTATATCATCTTCATCGGGACATATATGTTCATTATAAAATGTATGATCAAAATCACAATTTTTGCAGGCAACAACAACAACAAATTTGCTAATTTTTCTTACTTTAATATTTCCATTATAACAATGTGGACACATTACAAATTTCTTCTCATCATTACTAGATGTTATTGCGATTTCCGATTCTGTAATAGAATATTCCATATACTGACGTTTAAATTCATCAAGAATGTCATATTCTAAAAATAAAAAATATATTAATAAAATAATAAGATTATACAAACCTTCTGAAAAAATTTCTTCATATAATTCTTTTTGCATAGTGATAAACTCATCTTCATCTTGGGGAATGCAATTTCCTATAAGAAAATTTTTAATTATGTCTACACCAATATTTTCAATTTCTTTTTCCTCATTAATCACTTCAATGTTCCTAAAAGAGTTAAATTTATTCTCTCTTTTTTCTTGAATTTTGCGAAAATATTCCTTTCTAATATCATTCTTCCATCCAGCATGCTTACTTTTATATTCAGTTAACCGTGGTGATTTTAAACTTTTGCAATCCATGAATAGAAAGAGAAAATATTTAATTTTATCTAAAAAAATTGCAATATATTTAAAAACTGGCAACAAAAAGATAAATAGGTATTTTTTATTCGAAAAAAAAATTTACAAATTAAAACAATTCATTTAAAAATAATATGATCATTGTTTCATAAGTAACCGCTAGTAATTTTGGAGTCTCAAAAAGATTTAAATCTATTAATAATATAAACAAAAAGATTTTGGAGTAGTGTACACTTTGTTTATTTTTTATTATGGCGGAAATTTTACAACCTGTTGATACAACAATAGAAAGTAATGTTGAAAATAATATCAATCCACCACAAGATGTTTTAGAAAAAAGAAAACAACTTTTAGATACAATATGTCACTCAATGAAAAGAACACATGAATTATTTTATCATGATTATGATTCAACTTTATATGATGATGAAAGGTAATTTTTGATATTTTTAGACTAAATATTTATATAATTTATAGTGTATATTTATGGAAAAAATATAAATTAAACTCAGAATGTAAATCTGTTAAAAAAGCCATAGAGAATAACAAAAAAGCTGTTATTGATGAAAAAATGAATTTACCAAAACATCAATATATTGGTCAAGCTGTAGATAATTTTAAAAATCAATTAAGTATTAAAGATACTGAAAAGACTCAACTAGCATTAACTTCTAGTAGTTCAACAAATAAATTATCAGGTGATATTTTGAATAATAGGGAATCTAGTGATCATAATGTTAGAATGTTATTACCTTCAAAAGCACCATTAACTGTAAAACCAAAATGGCATCCACCATGGAAATTGTATCGTGTTATTGCTGGTCATACAGGTTGGGTTAGGTGTATTGATGTTGAACCTGGAAATCAATATTTTGTAACTGGGGGTTCTGATAGAATAATAAAAATTTGGGATCTTGCTACTGGTAATTTAAAATTATCATTAACTGGACATATATCATCTGTAAGAGGAGTTAAAATATCTCCTAGGCATCCATTCTTATTTAGTTGTGGAGAGGATAAACAAGTAAAATGTTGGGATCTTGAAGTTAACAAAGTTGTTAGACACTATCATGGTCATCTTTCAGCTGTCCAGGGACTTTCAATACATCCAACACTGGATGTTCTTTGTACGGCTGGTAGAGATTGTACAGTTCGTGTATGGGACATAAGAACAAAAGCACAAGTTCATACTTTAACAGGACATACAAATACGGTTGCTTGTGTTGCTACTCAAGCAACGAATCCTCAAATTATTTCTGGTTCTCATGACTCGACAATACGTCTATGGGATTTAGCTGCAGGAAAAACTTGGTGTACACTAACTCATCATAAAAAAAGTATCCGTGCACTAACTTTACATCCATCTTTATATATGTTTGCTAGTGGTTCGACAAATAATATTAGGCAATGGAAATCTAAAAATGCTGAAATGGTTCGTTCACTAAATCAACATCAAGCTGTTATTAATGCTTTAGCTTGTAACGAAGATGGTGTTTTAGTTTCTGGTGGTGATAATGGTTCATTACATTTTTGGGATTGGAATAGTGGTTTTTGTTTTCAACAAGATCAAGTAAAAGCACAACCTGGTTCTATTGATTCTGAATCAGGTATTTTTTGTTTAACATTTGATAAATCAGGATCACGTTTATTGACTGGTGATGCTGATAAAAGTATCAAAATGTATAAAGAAGATTTAACAGCAACAGAAGAAAGTCATCCTTTACAATGGAGACCTAATATTTTAAAAAGACAGAAGTTTTAATATGTGTTCTATTAAATTGTGAATAATATTATTAACAAGATCATCATTTCATTTTGTGTTTATAATTTTTCTTTCTTATTGTTATTATTCGATAAAATGATATTAAAATCTTAGTGTACATAATAAAGATATCTTTTGAAGTGAGGCGTAGGAGTTATAAATAAATTGACAACGGCAGTGATTAAATAGTTAGTTTATATATTCTCATTTTATATATTTATTTTATCAAAAAGTTTATTATGGTTTGTCCACCTTTTTTTGAAAAAGCACCAAGTCTTCAAGTAAGACCAGATGGTTCTGTATTATTTGAATGTATGTGTAATGCTAATCCAGAACCAACAATAAAATGGTTCTTTAAGGATAAAGAATTAGTACATGGCGATAAATATGTTATGAAACAAAAAAAAATGGTAGGAAAATGGGCTGTTACTATGAATTTAAAGGTAAATTTATTCATTAATATATAATATATTTATAAAAAATAATTTAGAATCCTCAACAATCTGATCAAGGAATTTACAAAGTTACTGCAACAAATTCAGCTGGGACACATTCTGTTGAACAAAATTACGTAGCTATATGTACCAGTAATGATATGTTTAAACAAAATCGTTAAAAATTTCCTTTTATTGAATGTATTATTTTTGAGATTAATTTTTTTATTTGTTAAAAATATATGTTAAAATTATTTTTTAATACTCTTGTATTGGTGTTTTATCTAGCATATCTTTTCTACATGATATTTTTTGAGAATTTTCATCATCTACTGGTAAACTTTCAACACATCTATAAGTACTGTCACCATTTTCTACTGGAAATCCAATATCTGTACATGTTGTATCTGAGCTAGGTGGTTTACGAGTACTATCATATTCAGGTATTTGCATTACTAACAGAGATTTTTTTTCACTACCATTGGAAATTGATTTTTCATTTGTATTTTTATTTTTTTTGTAACTATAAATACTACTAAAGTAAAGATAAAAGACAAAAAAACAAACTCCTCCAAATATAATTTCTACACCCTTAAATGCAATAGACATTTAGAAAAAATTCAAATGACAAAATCAAAAATTAATTTTAATTATTATATTTTTATTAATTTAAATATAATTTACTTAATTTTTATTTTATATTAATATTTTTAATCATACATTTTCATCATTTTACTAATTCGTGTTAAAAGAATATGCGGTCCATGTCATAATTAAGGCGCTCTCTATTATTCTTTTTTATTTCAAATTTTTTTTGTATTACTTTTGTTTTTTTAAAAACTATCATTGAATTTTCAAATGATTATTAGAGAAGAATTTAAGAAAGAATTTTATGATGTTATATCACAAAGAGTAAGATAATTATTAATTTATTATATTTATAATTTTTAAGCCAACATGTGTTATATTTAATACAGATGTAGATGCTTTGTGTTCTTTTAAGATATTAAATGTATGTTTATGAAAATATAAAATAATTAATTATTTCAAAATTTAGACATTATTAAAATTTGATGATATATCAATAACATTTATTGCTGTTGATAATTTTTCTGATTTACAATCTTTAATGAAAGATTGTATACAAGAAGGTGGTGCTATACTTTTAATTAATTGTGGAGGTAATAAAGATTTAAACTCTATTGAAACACCCAATGATACTATTATTTTTGTTCTTGATTCAAGGCGTCCCATCTCTTTAGATAATATTTTTGGTCGTGATTCAATACGTGTATTGCTCTCAGAAAGTGATATAGATGATTTACAAATACCATCTTATAGTGAAATTTGTGATTATTGTAGTAATGATGAAGAAGACATTGAAAATGAAGAGAGTGGTTATGAACGAACTATACGTCATGAAAATAATGTTCGAAAATATCAACAAAATCAAAGATATTTACTTGCAAAATATTACGAGTTTAGTTGGACAGGTATTGGATCATCAGTATTCATGATTGAACTTGCACATTATATGGGAAAATCAAATATTGAATTAATGTGGTGTGGTGTTGTAGGCCTAACAAGTCAAATGGTTGATAAGCTTATTACACAAGATGCATTTACTAATGCATGTGTTGATAGATTGGCAATGTTAATAAAAAAATTTACAAGTACTAAAACAGGAGAATTAGATAAAAGTGATGATAAATTAAGGTTAACTTTTGATATTGAGTAAGGGAATTTTTATAAAATTTATTTTTTTTGTTTATAATTTTAAGGTTATTACTGCCATTATACAGACATTGGAGTTTAATAAAAAGTATGTCACAGTCAGAAAATTACATTGCAAGAGCTAAGCTGTACACTCAAGGTGGACTTTTAAAAATGAAACATTTACTTGTTCAATTAGGTATTGAATTAAATGAAGTTAACCAAAATTATTCAACGTTGAATGCTCAAAGAAGAAAAGAGATATTTGGAATTTTAATTGAAGATCAAAATAAAAGATACATTGGATTCACAGCACATTTTGGTTATTATACAAAGTATTCTGCTAATGATTTTGCACGAATACTTAGTAATGAAATAGCAAAAAATGTAACAAAAGAATCTGCTTGTAAAAGAATTACTGGAGCTTGGTCATTGTTAAGTAATTTTATTGAAGGTTTTACACAGAAAGAAAACATTCCAAAAGCTATTGAAGATTATAAGGTATCGTTAGAAGCAGTAACTGAATTGGCATATAATTATCTAAATACATCACAATTATTTGCTACCAAACAATATTGTATCGTTCGACCTCATACAACATTGGATCTTCATTATCTTTATTCACTTCATTTTTTTAATATTTTTGCTTCATTAATAAAGAAGTGTTACTTGGTATCTAAGAAAAGTCGTAATGTTCTTAAAATTCCAATTTTTTTTGAAATTCCTGGTATTGGTAATAATATTGAATTTGTCAGAATAACTGGACATATGCCTATAAGTACAACAATTGGAGATGATGGATATATAAAAAATAGTGTTTCTTCAATTTTTGATAATGTTATTGATCCAAATTCTACTAATATGGGACGTAGAGATTCATTTGATTCAAATGGTATGTTTTATATAGTCTTAAATTAAATATATTTTTTTTTTTCAGTTGTCTATGTAAAAACTGAACAAAGGCAGTCATTTTATGAATCTATTGGTATTTTTATTGAAACAAACTTTAAATAAATAACAATATGTATTTATTTAACTTTGTCATTTTTTATACTATTTACTTTCTAATTAACGTTAATAAATTCCTAGTTTATACATTTACTAGATAAAAATTTCATCTGTTTAAATATCAAAGAAATTTTTTTAAAGTTCCCATATAATAAAAATTAAAAAAAGAAAATTTTATTGCACATTATATTTTAATAGTTTTTAATAAATTTAATATATTATAACATTTTGTAATTTGTAATAAAGATTTTTTTTTATGAATATTTACATATTATCATAACAAAGGCATTCAAAAATTTACAAACAGTGTCGGTGATTTATTGAAGCAAATATGATGTGGAAAACTTTACACTACCTCAAAGTATCTTTTAACTATCATACTATTAAGTAAACAAATAAATTAATTCAATTTTTTTTTCTTATTTGCAACTAATTAAAATTCTAATTATATTTAACCAAAGTACAATTTTTTTTTCTTTTGATTTATTTAAATAATCTTCTATAAACTTAATATATTCTGCCACTATTTTAATATTTGTATTTAAATATACAAAAATATTTTATAAACATAATGAGAATTTTATTTACATAAATAAAATATCTATTGGATGATCTGATGAAATATTATTTATTTTAAAAGAAGTTTGTCAATTTGATTGTTATAATACCATTTTATACTAAAACTTTTGTGTTTTTTTTTTGTTGTTGTTATATTTTAATTAGATGAAAATGATGGTGAATTTGATATGGCGGAGCCATTTGAAGATAATCTAGGACTGATATTAGGTTCAAAAAAATTAACATTTTTTTGTGGTATAGTATTTGCAAGAAGTGTTGTAAAAACAGACATATCCGCAGTTGGTGTATTTATTAATGGCATATGAATTGGAGGAGATGATAAAGAATTTGGTGATGGAGTTGAAGTGAAAGAAGATGTAGATGGTGTAATTGGATTGGTTATTTTCATTAAAGCTGCTGATAACGGATGTGTAACACGTAAGTGGGATATATATTCATCGTAATTTGATGATGTAAAACCGCAATCTTCACAAACAAAAACCTGAAATATACACATATTTTATATAAAAGATTTTAATATGGTAAATAGTTTTTAGTATTATTATAATCTACTTAACATTGATAACAATACAAATAAATATATATATTTAAAAAAAAATAAAATAAAATAAATGCTTACCTTGGATCGTCTTTGCTTATAAGCATAATTATGAATTTCACCATGAACTTTCCTTAAATGTGATTCAAGAGAACATCTTTGAGTAAATGATTTATCACAATTATGACATTTATATGGTCGAACACCTGTATGAGTACGAGTATGGCGTTTCAAGTCAAATGTATCAGAAAATCCTTTACCACAAAAAGTACATAAATATCTTTTTACTTCACTATGACATTTAACATGACGATTTAATAATCTTTGTAAACTAAATTTTTTACCACAAGTTCTACATATAAATTCACCAGGACTTGATGTAGGAGCTGGTGTACTATCAACATCCGGAGGATTATTATTATGTGACAATAAAGGATTTTTAATACCATAACCACCATTAACATATTCTATTGATGTTTGAGGAACAGGAACATACTAAAAATTAAAAATAAATTATAAAATAATTTTTTAACATACAGAAAATGGTGCTGAAATTGATTGTGATATTGAAGGTAATTTTTTTATATCATTTTTTAATTTTTGTTCTTCTTCATCAACAATTGTACTTAATAAACTTTTAATCATAAATGAGCTATTACTTTGTTTTTTTATATTTTTATCTTCATTATTATCAATATCAATACATATTTGTTTATGAATTTTTTCATTAACTTGATTAAATGATAATTGATTTGAAATTGGTAATGAAAATATTCCATTAAAAGATGCCAATGGTGTATTTACAGAAAATACATTTGATAATGATAAATCATTTGAAAACCACATTGCTGACATAATTTTTATCTATAAAATAAATATATATATATTTATAATTACAAAAAAAAATTTAAAAAAAAAATATTTATCAAATAAAAAAATATTATGGTTTAGAATAAAAAATTTAGATATTATATCAAAAAAAAAATTATATTTTTTTAATTGATATAATAAATATTTATTAATATTAAAAAGTAACAAAAGTTTAATTTGTATAAGTGATTATTTTATATACAACAATATAATAACGAATGATTATACTCCCACCCAATAAATTTTATATAGGAAAAGGCGTGACATACGGTAATATATTTATAACTAAACTGTTAAACAGTTACAGTCTCTCACTGTACTACTTTTAAAAAAAAAGTTTTATATCTACAGGTATATTTATATAATATTATATAGAAATAGGAAGAAAATGTATAAATATTGTATATGATGATCTTTTTATTGTTAAAAATTGTTATAATAGCCTTATATATTGTTAAAAAAAAAAGAAGTAATGTTAGATTATTATATTAAAAAATAAAAGAAGTACAATTGCGCAATTGTTGATGATATTATTATAAAAAATTAATATTATATATAATATTGAAGGTGGTAAAATATTTATATAAAAATTTTTGATAACTAATGTTATTAAATTAAATTAAATAAAAAAAAATTGAAGAAAAAAAAAAGAATATTAAAGATATTATCATGTTTTAACAGTTTTTTTATTAATAGATAATTGAAGAATATATATGTATATTACATATATATATATATATATATAATTAATATGAATGAATGAATGGATCAGAAAAAAAAAAGTGGATAGCTATAATTGCTTTAAAAAAAGAGTATATATGTTAATGATAAAAAAAATGATACAAGGGGTAAAGGTAAAAGAGATATTTATGCTTTAAGATAAATACTACCAATTAAAGAGTAAAGAACGGTTTGGAGAATTTCTTCTTTTTATTTTATTAAGGTATTACTATATAGATAATGGAATGATTGTAAATAATATAATTTGTTTTAAATTGATACAATATTTTTATTATATTTGTATAAGTAGATAGGTGTAAGAAAATTATTAATAATAATAATTATTATAACCTATCTATATATATTTATTTTATCAATGTTTTGGAATTATGAAGAAAAATAAAAGAAAATTCAAGGTCAAAATGTTTCTGGATATTAGTTATATGAGGTAAAAAAGATAATTTCTTTACAGTTTTCTTAAGTTTTATTTTAAAAATGTGATCTAATGACATTTTCGAGGTAAAGAAAAAAGTTTTCTCATACCAAAACAATAGAATCTTTTATTAGATGTTGTGTTAATTAATGTAAGGACATAAAAGGATAGCTCAGGCCAAAGGAGTGTTAAGTTGATAGGACAAGGTCGGATGATGATTAAAATAAAAAGGTATCTTAACAAAAGATGTAGTTACTTATTATTAAAATAAGAATATGGCTTTAGAAAAAAGAAATTTATACAAATATATTAAATTGGTAATAGTTGTAATAGGTGATTGTCGGTAGAAGTTTATAAAATTAGGTAGAGACCATGAATAAAAGTAATTTTTGTATTATCTCTTTATAATTGTTACTTTCTTATAACCTTTTTAAAAAAATTTTAATACTTTCTTGTCATTTAATATTTTAGATAAAGAAAATAATAAAAAAAAAATATATATATATATATATAATATATATTAAAACAACTAGGTGATTAAATATCCGTTCCTTATATAAAAATAGTAGCGGCTCCAAACCGGGCCATCATTATATAAAATAAAATACAAAAGCCAAAAAGAAATTGATGAGGTGAGACAGAAAAATTTATTATTACCTCAAAGATATAATATTTGATCATGTCGGTAAAGAAATATAATAAATTGCTGTGGTCGTAGTAAAGAAAGCTAGGTTGATGGGTAAAATCATTTTCCATGTAACTTTATGATCATGTAATAAAATAAATAAAAAAAAAAAAAAGAAGTTTGGCATAATTGTTTAAAAAGTGTAGGTTAGGATTAAAAATAATAGGATGAAATAAAAAGATGTTATAATTGATATGATAACTAGTTACAAAATAGTATGAAAAAATTTATTATGTTATCTTTAAATTTATAAAAAAAAAAAAGATAGTATTATTTTTTTATAACATAAAAGTTTGATTTAGGTATATATTAAGTTAATAGAGTCTTTTAATAATTTTCTTTTCTAATTATTATTATATATCTAGCTTACCTGTCCTTGATACATTTCTTAAAAAATTTAAAATTGTATAGATAGCTTAACGGAAGGAGTAATAAACACAATAAATGTATAATCATCTATAAATTATACTAACTCCTCCCTATTAGCATTTAATTAAAAGTGAAAAAAAAGATCTAATTGACATGTAAGATGTCACGAAAATTTTCCTAAAATTTACCAGAAAGATTTATATAATAATTAGTAAGTTTAAATAGAATACAATAATTTTAAAACATATTTCTGTTACCTTGAAAGTGATAATTGTAAGGAAATGTCAAAATATTTATATAATAGAGGTAAAAAAATGATTAAGAAATAATAATGTGATGAATGTTAGCTGGTATTTAAAAGATTTATGATACTTAATTTTTATTTAAATTCATGGATATAATATAAATGCCATTTGAAATATTTATTTAAGAATAATTACTATATCTTAAATATAATTAAAACTTTATTTGTTCATTTAATTTTGATTTGACCAAAATTACTTTAAATAATATATATTTTTTGTTATTAAATAATTATTATTTGTCCATTAACTGTTGAAGTGAGGTGTATTTATGAATTAATAAGGTTGGTAATAGTTATTAAATTTAAAATATATACTCTTATTTATATAAAAATTATTTTTAATTTAAAAAATAAAAAAAAATTTTATTTTGATTTTTGTAAGGTAATGTTAATTTTTATAAATATAAATTTTAATTTTTGTGTATTTGATATAATTGACAATTTTAATCAAATTACCTTCATCAATTATATCACACTTCAGGAATTATAAGAAGCCATAAAATAACTATAATATTCGGTTTATTGTTATTAATATTAAGAAAAGGAAGCAGTTTGAAAAAGTTTAATGTTGTCATAAATGAGACAGCCTCATAAAATCATATGCAATTATAATAATACATATAAATATTAATGATAAAAAAAGAGTTGTAAGAACTGGTCGATATTTAGTTTGAAAAAGAGGAAAAATGTAAGGTAATAATAAATAATAAAAGACAAAAATAAAAAGATATTCATTGTTTCAAAACCTTTTTGATGATATATTTTTTTATTATTACAATTGTTATTTTATTATTTTACCTTAAAATTAATTCAATTTAATTTTTCTATTTTCAAAAAAAAAAAAAAAAAAAAAAAAAAATAATTTATGACTACTTCCTGTGGTCTATGGCGTCTTTTGTCGTGTAATCAGATCATAAAATCTTATTCATTTATAATTATTACATATTTATATTTAAATAATAATTATTATATAAAACTTTTGAACACCTAGTAACCTTAAAGCTGATTATAATTGATAAAAAATGTTGATTCAATTAATTTGTTTTAATAATGGTGTCATAAAAAAAAGTAGACAACCATGAAATTTATGTCTTTATATATTATTATTATTTTATTCTTGTAAGATAATATTATAAAAATAAAGTTTAAAATAATTTGTTATTAGTAATGTGTAATTTAAAGTAACAAAAAATTTTGTTGAATAAATAATTATACTGTACTTGATACATTAAAATTTTTTGGACATAATATATCATGTAAGAATGTAATTCTTTTTTTTTAAATTCTATTCTTTTTAAAATATGATGTATATTTAAAGTACATCTTAAGTATATAAAATTTTATGTATGAAATATATAAAGTTATATAAATGATAAAATGTTTAATTAATTATGTGTAAAACTTTTGAAATATTTAATTTTATTCATATATATATATAAATATATAAATTCTAAATTATTTATTTATTTATTTATTTTTATATAAATATTTACATCATCTGTTTAAAATCTTCTTTTTGGATAAGATGATTTTGAAAAAAAAAAAAAAAAAACATAATAATATTTATAATTAAATATATATTACAGTTTGACAAAATATAAATTTTAAAATTAAAAATGTCTCATCCTTATTATTTTCTTTTTGTTGTCACCATGGTAATGAATTTGAAATTCTTATTATATTCAAAAATGACTTATACGATAGATGATATATCTATATAAAAGCATCATAAAAAATCTTTTTTCTCCAATATTACTTCGTCCTATAGAAAAGTATACTGATAAAAGATATAATATATATTTTGAATGTAATAAAAAAAAATTTTTTTTTTTTCAAAATTACTTCCTTGTTATAATTGTAATATATAAATATATATATATATATTTTTTCATTTAATTAATTTAGTAATAAAATAAAACGGAAATTTCATAATTTTCGATTAAAAAAAAAACTAATGTTTTTATATAAATAAAAATGAATAATAGTATAAATAAAATGAAAACACCTTTGAAAAGAGAAATTAGCACTAAAGGTTAGTTTGTTTTTATTGTTATTTATATTAAATTAATATAATATTTATTAATTTTTTCTTATATAATATTTTAGGTATTACAAATGAAACAAATCATATAAATTATTGGTTGCTGTCAGGAGAAATTAATAAACTTGAAAATATAGTATTACGTGGTGAGGCACATTTACTTGATGGTAAAGAATCATCTAATATTAGATCAAGAGAATTTTTAAGAACATTACCAGAATATAAAAGAAAAATATCAAAATTATTAGAAGCAATTTGTATAGGTGATATTGAAGGTGTTCAAGAACATATTGGATACAAAAAATGTGTTCAAGCAAGGCATCCATTTACTATGTGTAGTACATTAACATTAGCTGTTATACATAATCATCCAAAAATTGTTTTATTATTATTAACTCATCCATTAGTTGCAATAAATGCAAAAGATGTTGAATCAAGAGTACCATTACATTATGCAGCAGCAATATGTGGAATGGAAAATGATTCAACAATTTATGATATGCTTATTGATCATATGGCTAATGAATCTATTTTAGATGCTGAAGGTTATGCACCAGAAAATTATAAAAAAGTTCCAGATTTATTAGATATGAAACAAATACGAGGTTTAAATAGATGTAGGTTATAATACATTTTTATTTAAAAAAAAAATATTTTTAAATATAAAAATATAGATTATTTATATAAAATATTTATCTTATTTATATATAATTTAATTTTTTTTTAGATCCAATAACTAATGGAGATGAAATAGATCGTTTAATAACAGACCGGAATGCACCTCAATTAGAAGAGATGGTTTTAAATGGAGAATGGCATAAAATTGAAAATCGTATATTTCCGCCAGGAAGTAGAGATCTTGTAAGAATGTTAAAAGAACTTTTTGTAAGTTAAATATAGTTTTATTAATATCTCTATTTATTTTAAAAATATGCATGTATCAAAATATACATATAGTATATTTATGATAAAAGTTATTTTATTTTAATATTATTTTTTTTAAATATTTTTTTATATTTAATAATGTCATCTTTAATGAAAAGTGATATTCAGATGCGTGGTGAAGCAATCCACCAATCTATTATTGATAATGATATACAAACATTTAAACAATTAGTTGATTCATATCAAATGGCTATCTTTCAAAATGTTGAAGGACAAACACCACTTCATATGGCTGTAATTTTGAATCGTGAAGAATTTATTCAATATCTTTTAATGATATATCCTAAATGTATATCTGTTGAAAATAAGGTATGTATAAATGATTATTTAAAAAGTGTTTACAGATACATAAATGTTTATCATATTCATGAGTGTATTAATAAAATTGATATTTGTTAATCATGCAAAAATATTATTTCAGGATGGAAGAACAGCAATGCATTTTGTTCATATATGTCATGAAAAGCCGGATATTATAGAGTCTCTTGAATCTATATTACTTAGTAGTGGAGCTGAACCAAAAGATACAGCTGATATTGTAAGTTTAGAATATTATTATTATTATTATTCATATATATATATATATATATATATATATGTATATATACATTTTTATTTATTTTCAATATTTTTCATTTTATTTATTAAAATATATTTTTTAATCTTTTTTTTATTTTATTTAGAGTCCTAATAGTATTAAATTGGAACGAAAAATGATTTCACAACAATTAGGAAGAAGATCTAATTCATTAGGTGAAGAAATAATTGAAGGTATGTTAATTAGGTAATAAAATATTTAAGTAAAATAATAAAAAAAAATTATCACTTTTAAGATGATAAAGAAACAATTAGTCCTGAAATTGAACAGAGAATATTGTCAATAAATTTTAATAAAAGACAATACAGGGTTCTTGAAAATATTAATTATGAAGGTAAAAGTGATCAAATTTGGAAAATTGTTAAAAAACATATAAATAATGAAAATTTAATAAAATATATTCATAATTATCGTCTTGTACAAAATCGATTAAATAACGTCATAAAAGCAATTGAAGATAATGATATTCGTAAGATAAGAAGTATGGCAGATGAAGAACTTGTACAAGCAAGAGATAATCGAGGATTAACATTACTTCATCATGCAGTATTAAATGAAAAACATGAAATTGTTGAATTTATTGCAAACAATTTTTCTAAATTTATAAATACGGTTGATCAAGCTGGTAGAGCTGCTGTTCATTATGCAGCTATTCAACAAAATGCTATATTTGATACTCTTGTTGAAAAAGGAGCAGCTATTGATGTTAGAGATAAGGATGGTTTTACAGCAAATTATTATAGAGGAAAAGGAGAAAGGATTATCAAACCAGTTTCACCAAAAAAATCATCAACATTACATAGAAAAACTACATTAGATGATGTTCAACATATTATTGATAACGGTATGTATTAAAAAAAAATTATTAATTTTATTATAAAATTTAAAAGAAATTTTGAAAATAGTATTACACATTTTTTTTAAATAGTTATCTAAATTTATTATTATTTATTTATAATATTTATAATTATTTAAAGAAAAAAAAAAAACTTTTGACATATTTATTATATATATGAAAAATATATTTTCTTAATAACAAAAAGTATTATAAAATTATAATTAAAATATATGTCAAAAAGAGCGCACTTAAATTGTTTCTTATATATAATTACTTTATTTTAATCACATAAAAGAGGATGCCGATAATTAAAGTATAGTAATTAGTGATATTGAAATATTTTTTTTTTGTTATAATGGTAGATATGTCGGAAGGTATTAAAATGATATCATTTATTTTATTCTTACAAGTTATTGTTTAGATAGAAAGAAATAATTAATAGTGATACGGTATTGTTTTAAGAATGTTGTATGTGTAAAGTGTAAAAACACATATTAAAAGTAAGGGAACAATTATTTTATAAGATTTCTGTTATTTTAAAATTACAATAGTAAATGTATATTTAATGACTTTATTTATTATTTATTATTGGGCAAAAAAAATTTTGTTATTAAAAAATAATAAAAAAGAAGTTAATATATTTTTATCAATATAATGTTTAAAATATATTATGTTTTATCATAAATACTTTTAATGGATATAATAATATTATATTATAGAAGTACTTCAATTGCATGTCTAGGTGGCGTGTATATCTATATAAATTATGACTGACAAAAAATTTTTTTTTTTTTAACATTAGCCAAACGTAAAAATAAATAGGTTTTTAAATTTGTAGTTATATTAAAAAATTTTTTCTTCTTTTTTAATGGCCGAAAATAAAATATTGGCTTCTAAAAAAAATTTTGTACGTAATATTTCTAAGATTACATTTAAAGAAACATCTACTTATTTTATTTATTGTAATATGTGTAATTTTTTTTTTGAAAAATGTAATTGTAATGAAAATGAAATAAATGAAGAATTTCAAATGATTATAGAAATTGAAGGTTTTTAAATATTTTATATTTTTATAATTTTTTATCTAAAAAAAATTTATTTGATTTTAGATGCACCATCATCATTACAAATAGATGATTGGTTAAATAAAGGAAATGTTGCAGCATTAGAACAAGTTGTTTTAGATGGTAGAGGTCATTTACTTATTGAAAAAAGTTCTATAAATACATTAAGTCAAGAATTTTTACAAGGTTTATCTCCATATATGGCTAAAATTTCTACAATACATAAAGCAGTAGAAGAAGGTGATATAAGAAGAGTTAAAAGTTTAATAGATCGTCCACAATTAGCTACAGCACGTGATAGATTTGGAATGTCTGTACTTCATAAAGCATTATTACATGGACAAACAAATACTGTAAGATATTTATTAGCTAAATATCCACAAATAGTTAATTTAACAGATTATTGTGGAAGAACATGTTTACATTATGCTGCTGCAGATCCAAATGGTGATCATATGATTAAATTACTACAAAAATTTGGTGGTGATGCATTTATTGAAGATAAATTTGGTCATACTCCATTTTATTACCGTACACATGGTAAAAAATTAAATGTTCGTAGTCTTAAAGATAATGCTGTTATAAATCAATTAATAACAGGACAATTAAATAGACCATTATTACAAGATTTAGAGGAAGATATTTCTGATTGGATTCATACAGGAAATGTTGGAAAATTAGAAGAACTTGTATTAAATGGTTATGCTGAATTATTATTAGGGAGAACATCACAAGTTAGTGATACAGATTCTATAACATTTTTAGAAGTTCTTCCACAATATCAAGCTAAAATTAATTCAATTCATAAAGCTATAGAACAAGGTAATCTTAGAGCTGTAAAATTATTAACTGATCGAAAAAAACTTGCTTTATGTCGTGATAGTAATGGATTAACACCATTACATAAAGCAATTGTTTTTAATAGAATTGATATAGCAAAATATTTATTAAGAAATTATCCACAAACAGTAAATGCTATGGATCAAAATAAAAGAACACCATTACATTATAGTGCTGCAATGAGAGATGGAGGATATATTTATAAATTAATGAGAAAAGTTGGAGCTGATCCAAATATTTTTGATTGTAATGGAAGACCGGCAAAATATTATTTACGATATCCTGGTGAAATTGATTTAGATAGAATGAGAATGGATACAAAAGAAGCACTTAAACAAGTTTTACATAATAGAGTTGCACCAAGTTATTTAGAATCAAATATTCAACAATGGATTAGAGAATCAAATATACCAAAATTAGAACAATTAGTATTGTCTGGTTGTGGTGATTTACTTGTTAATAAAACATCAACTAATCCAGAAACACAATTATTTTTAGAAGAATTACCACAAGTTCTTGATACAATTGAAAATATTCATAAAGCTATTAAAGAAGGAGATATTGATAAAGTTAAAACAATAATGACAACAAAAAAATTAGCTTTAGCGAGAGATAAAAATGGATGTACTTCATTACATACATCTATTATTTATGAAAAAACAGATATAATTCGTTTTATAGCATCAACATTTCCATCTGTTCTTAATGCTCCAGATTATAATAAAAGAACACCAATGCATTATGCTGCTGCAGCAAAAGATGGTGGACATTATTTAAAAATTCTTACAAAAGCTGGAGCTGATCCAATGGCTGTTGATAATGAAGGTAGAACACCTGATTATTATAGAAGAAATACTGTTTTTGATTTAAAAATGTTAAAAGAAAGAGATCATGAAAATGATATTTTTGATGAAGAATTAATAATTGATAATAATCCACAAATTGATGAAGCACCAAGTCCAGAATATTTTTCTGAAGGTAGTAGTCAACCAATGTCTCCAAAATTAGATGATGATGATGAGATAGATAGACAAAGATATGAAAAATTTATTCATGAAAGAATGGAAATGCCTACATCTGATAATGGTTTATATTTAGCTAGAACAGTAGCACCAATATTAACAAAAGCTTTAGCTGAAGTATTACTTAAAAGACCAGCAGATCCAATAAGTTTTATCTCAGAATGGTTAATAAAATATAATGATGAAGCAGATGAAATGACAAGTGGAAGTATATAATTATTAAAAAAATATTTTAAAAAATTATTATAATATTGAATTTAATATACAAATTTTTTAATTATATTTTTTAAATAACTTTCACTAAATTGTTTTAAAAAAAATTCTTTTTTAACACTATAAAATTTTGTGAATTTAACAAAATAAAGTTTCACATTAATTTTATTTATTGTTAAGTATTCTATATTTGATACACTGATAAGCATATTAAATATATAAAATTTTTCTCATTAACAAAATAATAATATCAGATTATAAAGATAATAAAATTATAAAAAAAAATTAACAATGTTTTTTTACAATAATAGTAATAAATTACATTATGAATTATACATATGATAAGAATTAAAAATAAGTCTAGAACAAATGACAGAAAAATTTATCTTTTTTGTTTTATAATGTAAACTAATTATTATTTATTCAAATTATATAGTTTATATTATAAATAATACATTTAAATAAGTTTAATTATTTTGTGCAAAAGTTTTAAATAAATTTAAAAAAAAATATAAATATAATAGATACATATGGAATACATAGAAATCCAATTAAAAATATGCTAAGAGATCAAAAAAATATTTTTGTAAAGAATAATAAAATATAGTTTGAACAAATAATAATATGTTGTTTAAACTTCATAAAAATATTAGAATTGGACAGATACCAAAAAAATGAAAAAATATTTATTATTACTATTAATTTCATAATTTAAAAAATAGATTTATTAACTAAACATAAAAAATAGTAAACAAGACATATAATAGAACTATTCTAAAATTTCTAAATTATTTTTTTTATAGTTAATTAATTACCGAATTCAGTAATTTCCTTATAGATAAATAGGTTTATAAAGTTGAAAACTTTACAAATATCAAAATAAATTGATTAAAATTTTAAACAAACATAAAGTTCATAAATATTAAAATGATTCAACCGATTAAAAATACAGTAAATTGCTAAAAAAATTAGTAAATAATAATTGTCTCTAAAAATGTATAAAAAGTAAAATAATTTTTTTTAAATGTTTAATTAGATATTATATATTATCAACATTTTGAAAACATTATGCCTTAAAAAAAGTTTTTACTTCTTGATAATAATGAATAAATGCTTTTTTTAGATTAAATATAATTGTTAATTTCAAAGATGATTATTTAATAAGTAAAAATGTATTTCATTCATCATTAATAAACTTTTCATTTTTTTTAAAATAAATTAAGTAAACAATACAAAGAATACATTGAATGTTATCAAAAACTTCAAATATAGTTAATATTTTTAAAGTTATATGAATAACTATTATTGCTAAAAAAAATTTTTTTAATCAGATTTTATACATTATTCATTTACAATAACTTCACTGTTTATTTTAAAAATTTATATATATTTTATTTACACTATTACTTATTTTATTAAAAAAAGATACTGTTAAAAAGTAAATCAAAATTTTTTAAACTATTATTTTTTTATTAATTAGATAATTAGAAATTTTATAACTTTATTTAACAAATTTTTAAAATATAACTCAGTAGTAAGCAGATAAGGTTAAATGGAGCATTCGGATATATAAAAATAAAATAATTCAACTTAGAAAATTTTTTTATAGATTAGAATTATTCATAATCTATATAAAAAAAATATTTTACCACTTATAAAATATTATACAAGAGAAATTTTAAAGAAAAAAAAATTATTTTTTCTCATTTAAAAGTAATGTACCATTATTATAAAAAATATAATCATCAATGGTAACTAACATTTACAAAAATTTCATAAGTTTGTCAGGTTCAACTGATTCACGCCGAGGTTAAAGAGTTTCAATAATATTAAATACAATTAGCATTTATTTTTTAAATTTATTTTCACTTTTAATTTTAACTCATAACAACTTCCACTTTCTTCTATTTCTTGCTTCAAAATATAAATAAAGACAATTGAATTTCTAAAATTAACTAATAATTAATTTTCATTGGGGATTTGTCCTTAGTCAATTTTTATATCTCCAACAGTTTATGAGATATAAAAAATGAAGACAATAAATTAGGCACACAAAATACCAAAAATAATATTTCAAGGTCGATTGAAAATTAGAAATTTTTTTTAACGTAGACTATATCCTAGAAGTTTTAAGAAGTTTAGCGCATTTAGTCTCATGTATCTAGGAGCTCATTTACTTGAGTTATAAGTCTCGCTCTTAAAACTTTTTTAGGATAAATTTTTCATCATATCTTGAATTTAAGAAAAGATACAAAGATGAGACTAGCTTAAATTTCTTTTTCATAAAAAAAGGATCTAGAATAGTTTGCTTAATTTTAATATTTTCAGTTACATCATGGAAATCAAATTTTATTTAAAAATATTTCCCACTTTCGTCCCTAACTTTGACTCATCATAACATGTAAAGTTTTATTTTAATATAGCCTTGATTATATTTATAATTCATATTTTTTTAAAAGCTACCAAATGAATGTAATTTTATTTTCAAATTTGAAAAAAAAATTTTTTTTAGTACTTATGCTTGAAGTCACATTAGATATATTTAAAATAATTATAAGTTTTTTTGAATAGTAAAGTTAATTTTTTAAACATTAACTATTTTAATCTAACTTTTTCGAGAGAATCGAATGAAACTAGTCCTATGGTAATATGACAAGTTTCAGTTGAAATATGAAGAGTCATAAAGATTAAATATTTAGAAAACATTTCTACCTTTTTTTTATATGTCGCTTTAAAATAAAAATAAAAACAAGTGAATTTTTAAAAGCAACTACCATTTGATTTTCACGCTGGGTTTACATTCGTAATTTTTTTTAATCATCAACTTTTTTTGTGATTTAAATTTTTGATAAAGGATTAAATTCACAAAAATATCACATATCAAATCTCAAAAATAAATGAAACTCTGGAAACATATTCAAAGTTTATTACATTTTAAAAATTTATTTTTTTAGGTTTAAAAGCTCATTTACTTAAGCTAGTAGTTTTGTATTTGAAACCTTTTCAAAAATATTTTTGTCATATATTGAAATTAAAAAGTTCCACGAAAACGAGATTGAGTTTAATCAATTTCTTGAAAAAATCAAGTCTAGAATAATTTTTTTACTTTTATATTATTTCCATTTATATCATAAAAGTCATATCTTTTATAATAATATTATCTACACTTAAAAAATAATCATCAGTTGCATTTTACTTTTTACAAAAACTTCATGACTTTGTCATCTGCAACTGATCCCGCCAAAGTCAAAAAATATTTCCATAATATCTGGTAAAATTGATATTTATTTTTAAAATGCAGCTGAGTTAAAGTAGTTTAGAAAGTAAGTAATTACCGGCTCGAAACTCTTATAGTAGACTAAGTAATTAGTTAGCTAATAGCTATAAAGCTATAGACTAAAAGTAATCTGTCCCATTTTATTTTTTTTATTTAAGTCTGTTCAATTCATTCAAGCCATCCATCTATAAAAAAACGAGATGTCATTCAAGCTGGAAGGGATTTTTTTCATATTGCCTTAAGAATACCTTAGATATGTGTCTTTGTAGGATTTTAATTTGGAATATGGAATACAATCTGAATAACTCTATGTTCTTTTTTTATACATATAAATCATCATATTTCCTGTGTAGTTTAATTTTAATATTTAATATCAAATTTATGATGAGCTCTCTTGTTTGTTGTAATAAATGTTTTTTAACTCCATTAGAAGCTAAAGATGTTAGATTTTTACTTCTCACATGTTTACATTTAATTTGTGAACAATGTTTCAGTAAAAGTATGTTTTTTTTTCATCAAAATATCATCATCTATTTTAGTTAATAAATTTAGTGAATTTATATCTACAAAAACAATCACATGCGTTGTATGTACCAAGAATGTCTGTTTTACAAATATTGGAAAAGGTATGAGAGAGACTGAAAAGGAATTATTTGAGGACATGTCAACAGTTATAAAAAAAATGGAAACAAAATTGCTAAGAATTGCTATTTTTCAAGAAAGACAACGCCAAATATGGAATAAAAAAATGAAAGAAAGAGTGAGTTATACATTTCAATTTTATAAACTATTTTTAGATTAATTCCAATTTTAAAATTTTAAAAAACAAAATGTTAGAAGTACAAAAAAACGAAGTTAATGTAGATGACAAGGAAAAAGATGTGGAAGCAATAAAAATAAAACTTTATAAGAAAAGAAAACAGCTGCAAAATTTAAAAGAAAAATGCAAAGCATTAAGAGACTTTAATCTTCTTACCAGTAAAAATTACAACGCTCCTAAATCAGTTAGTCTTACACGTTCAGCAACTATTTCACTACCCCCAGAATAAAAGTTTATTTAAAAATGAAGTAATAAAATTTAGTCTAAAAAAATATGTATATACTTTAACAACAATATTTTTCACAAATAAATAAAATATTTTCCCAAATGTTATATTTTTAAATATGATATAATTTAGTTGAAAAAATAAAACTTTTTGAAAAAATTATACGGTCAACATGGAAATTATAAATATATAAAATTGATTGGTTTTAGTAAAACATTTTAAAAAATTAATTTAATTTTAAAGCGGTATTATACTTAATTTATAGAGATTAAAAAGTAATAAATTTTTTTATTTTTAAGATAATTCAATAGTAAAGAAATTTTTATGAAACTTTAAAAATATTTCAAAACGTTTTTTTTGTTTAAAACATGATTCAAGATGAATTATAAATGGTCATACCAGTTTTAATATAGAAATTTAATTAAAAATAAAAAAAATGTTTTGGATAATTAAAATTATTTATCTTATGGTTATAAATTTATTAATGTTAGACTGTTGGTTATTGAAGTAATCACCGATAAATAACTTTTTTTAACGTCTAGATTCTGATTTTAATTTTTATAAATAAATTACCTTTAATAAAATATCAATAACCTTTTTACAAATGAAGTTAATGATAGGCTGGTTTTGACGGGATATATAGAAAACTTTGATTCATGCTATAATTATATTTCAGAAATTAATCTAAATCTAAAAGTAGTTTCAAGAATGCAAATAATTTAATAAATGAATACATTTTTCATTAACTTATTAGTAAAAAATGTCAAATTATTTTTTTAAAATAACGTTATTAAAGATTTATGATAAGAGATAATTCATAAATTGCTTTAAAAATTGTCTAAAAGTAACAATTTTAAAATCTCTAACATTATATATATTAGCAAAAAAAATAGTTTTATGTTTAGAATATAAAAATTATTATTGTAAATTGTGATCCAATAAATCATTCTTATTATACAGTTATTGAAATGTTATGATAAATTTAACGTTTTTATAATAAAGTAATTTAAAAATGTAATTTAAATAAGTATATTTTACCACTTGATTTTTTTTATTTGTAAATAATGATTATATTAATTTTCAAGTAAAAAAATGTCTTATTTTTTAGTGTTATTATTGATTAATTTAATATTTTAATATAATAGATCATACTTTCTGAAATTTAAAGTAATTTTTTTTACGTACTTTTAACTTCTATTCTAAGATTTTAATTTTAAGACATTATTTTTTTTAATTATTCATAGATATAAGTATTATTTTTAAATTATCTTGTTTTAATTAATTAAATTTTAAACAATGCAATTTTTATATATTTATCAAACATTTGTTTTTACATTTTAAGCGTTAAATTTTTTAATTTCAATAACTATTTTTTAACCAAAAACAGAAAAATGACTAAAACTTGTTTCTTATCAATATGTTTTATTGTTTTATCACTTTCCTTACCCGTAAGTTTTTTCTTAATTATCTAAATTATTTATCCTCTTGCAGTTCTTATTGAAAATGGTTTTGATTGTCAATTTTTAATAAATAATCTTTTTACATTGCTTGGAGTCGTTCCTGAAATCATCCACGCACTTTGGGTTTGTTTTGCTTACAAAAAAGAAATTAAAAATAACATTAAAAGTGCATCATATATATAAATTACATTTTTTTGTATTTTTTTTTTTTTTGACAAAAATAAAATATTTTACTTTTATAAATTTGTAATAAAAATAGATGATATGATTACGAACAAATTTTTGATTAATAAAATACGTACGCAATAATGAATTGTTTTATCTGATGAAATTTTTTTTTATTTTTATTAAAATTTTTCTTTATACATAAAAAATAAAATTGTTCTTAATCATAAAAAACGTTAAGATTTAAATTTTAAATTTTTAGGATATTATTCTTTTATATTTTTGTCCAAAGAAACAAATGTTTAAAATATAGTTAACAAAATTCATTTTTTATTTTTAAATATTTTATCTTATTATGTAAGATATTTATATAGAAAATATATTAAATTTAACAAATTAACAAATGTTTTAAAAATTATGAAAAAAAATTGAAGATAATGAAAAAAAATCAAGGTAACGATTAAATGTATTTTAAAAATATTTTATTTGATACTATGTAAAAAAACAAATCAAATTTTTGCTGATAAAATTGAAATTATAAAAACTTTATAATAGAAAAAGTATTGTATTAAAATTTAAAAATAACATGATAAATATAATAAAAAATTTGACTACTATTTTTCTACATTTTTTAAGAATAATTATACAAGGTATATTTCAATTAACTTGATACAAGGAAATTTAGCTGAAATAATGAATTTTAATGAATCAAAAATTTTCAAAACAAATGTGAAGGTTTAAATTCAAATAAAAAAGTAAATATCAATTTAATTATAATTGAAAAGAATTTATTATTGACTTTAATTTGGTAAAATATAATATTATTCAAAAATATGACTACTAAATTTCATTAATTAAACAACAAGTGCTTTGTAATATTAATACAATTTTACAAAGTATTTTAAAATAAAATTTTTATATATAGCCATTTTTTTAATATTGTTATTTATAACAAAAATTAAAAAGCATTTAAATATAAAATTTCATTATTTGTAATTAATATTGTCTTTAAAACATTAGTTATTGTAAATATTATATCAAACATATTAAATAATCCTTACTTCATTATTTTATTATTTTTTTTTCTTTTTTATTTCTTTTGTTTTATCTTTGTCTTCATTTTCATTATCTACAATTTTATCTTTAAAACATGTAAATGATATAGTAAAATTATTTGATACATGCATAATAGCACCAAAATTTTTATGTGTCCCAGTATATGTTGGAGCACTAAAAATTGTTGCAAGCCTTTTATCTCCAAAAAACTCATATCCATCTTGTACAACTTGATGTCCTCTAACAACCATATTAAGTTTATGTAAATTTAAAAAGTCATTTAAAGCTAATGGTCCAAAAAGATGACCAGCACCACGTGGTGATTCACAATAAAATGGGTGCTTTTTATCATTACTAGGATCTGCCCATGTTAATTCAGCAAGAACTCCTAATTCTGAAATTTCGCAAGGAATATCAATCAATTCTAATTCTTTTAAACTATTAATTTCATTTGTAATTCCTCCATGCATACATAATATTTTTCCACCGATATTTGCACAAAATGGTAAACAATTAAATGCTCTTTGAAATGCTTCATATAAACTTGTTGAATATCTTTTTTTACATTCTTCAAAAAAACCGTAATGCATATTAACAGGTCTGAAATTTAAAAATTATTTGTTATTAATTAACAAAACTTACTGTGATTCATGATTACCTCTAAGAAGAATAACATTATCTGGATAGAGAATTCTTAAAGCTAAAAGTAAAGTGATACATTCAATACTAAATGGTCCTCTATCCACATAATCACCAAGAAAAACATATTTTTGTTCTGGTGGACATCCATTATGAATAAGAATAGCTTTTAAATCTTGAAATTGTCCATGTATATCACCAACAATTGTTACAGGTGGTGTAACTTTAATTATCCCTTTTTCTTGCCAAAAAGATTCACGTCCTCTATAACATAACTCTATAAGTTCTACTTCTGTAAAAAAAGCAGGTGCAATGTGTGGTATCCAATCATTAAATAACCGATTTACTATATCACAAATCCAATTTTTTGCTTCTTGAGGAGTTTTTTTAGGTACACCTTTTATTTTATCTGCTGGTGACGATTTTATAAGAGAATTTACCGTTGTTAATGTATCATTTTTACATGTATTTTTAGATTCATTAACAGACATAGTTAAAAAATATAAATATATTAAAAATTGTAAAAAATATTATTCATAAATGCATTAGTATGATGTAAAAATTTAAATATTACATTGTCTTCAGTTATATATTTTGTATTTTTTTAATTTATAATTTAGACTATACTATTATAATTAATATTACAAATTGATATTAAAATTAAAAATTATTATACTTGATATAAATAAAATAATAAATTTCTAATTTTCATAACTTTTCGAATTACCTGGTGCTGAAGACAGTTTATAAGTAATCTTTACACTAGTAGTACAAAATTATTCCCAATGAATCTTTTTTTTGTACTATCTTTTGTATTATTCCTTTTAAAAACCCTTCTGGATATATTCTTTTTTCAATTAAAATACTATATACTATTGAAAAGCTAATATAACTTTTTTTTGCATAAAAGAAAAGTTCTAGAAAAAAAAACTTTTGGTACTATTTGTTTGTACTCAAAACTCATTTTAAAAGTATTATACCTTATAGGAAGAAACTTTTATCATATAGCTTACTATAAAATGTAATCATTTTATTTGATTTGTTGTTTATAGTAAGATAAATTACTTTGTTTGTAGTTTAATAGTAAAATATAAATACGACAATTTTTGGTGATGATTTCATTCTTTCAAAGTAGTTATTGTTGAAGTCTACTTTCACAATGCGTTCAGTCAAAAGTGTCAGAAGAAATTGTAATGCTAAATATGGATACAAAAATGTATCAAATAAAAAAGGTGCAGTTAGAAAAGCACTTCTTTCATGGAAGGAGTGGAAGAAATCCACTTATTCAAACTCTACTAGTAATAAATATGATAGTATAAATGAAGTAAGTTTTTCCTTCTAATTTTTTTAAATTTCATCTAATATACTTTAGATTACAACAAGTAATGTCATTTATAGTGGTAATCAGAAAACAGAACCAAATAAAATTAAAGAAAAAGTGGTACTGGAACTTCCTGAAACAGAGGACAAAACTACTGGCAATTGTCTTTCTGTAAATGTTACTTCAAATGGTTTAAAAAATGTAATGGTAGGTACTACTTTTTGTTGTAGTGTTTTATTGACTTGTTTAAATTTTAGAAGATTCCTGTTGATAGTGATGTTGTCACGAGTCAGCAAACTGTTTCTGGCTCTTTAAATCTTCCATCACAAATGTCAAATATTTCTAAGTTTCATTCTACCATTGGTGCTAAATTTTTTGAAAGTGTGTTAGTTTACGTCAAAAGCGTTTTAAATTCGACATCAAAGAATACATTACATCAGAGGTTCGAATTTAGTCATAGTACAACGAGACAGGATGGACGACATAAGTTAGCCCCGAGGGACATTAGATTCTGTGCCGATATGTTGGATAAATATGGTGAAGATTTCAATGCTATTTCTGAATCTGAGGATAATGTTTTCATGGATACACCTCGTGGTATTGAAAAAAGAATTGAACTTTTTAAGGAGTCGCCGGAATATGAGCTTTATAAAAAGGCAAAAAAGGAGGGAAGGTCATTTGAATCAATGTTGGTATCCAGTTAAATACCCCTGTTTTTTCTCGTTTATGGGGGTGGATTCAAATGTTTCGAAAAAGATTTAATAGTAATTTTAAAAAATATCTTTAAATTGTTAGTGGCAATACTTGATAAAATTTATACTTTTTAACTTTAGTACAAGGAATTTTTTATTATAAACATTAAAACAAATGCATACTTCGAATGCATTGGTTGACATTATCTTGAGGTGATAAGCTAACATTAATTAAGAATTACAAGAATTTTTAAAAGGGTAGTGATTTTTTAAATATTAGTTTTATTATTTTTTCTTTTTTCAAAATTTTTTTAAATATACAAAAAAAATCTGAGAGTGGAAGTAAATTTTGAAATAAATAGAAAATTATATTTTATTTTGTTGTATATATAAGATAAATTTCAATATTAAAAAAGTTGCTATATTTTCTTTTAATTTCGATGATTAATTTCAATGAACTGTTTTTTATTATGCCAATAGAAAAAATTTTTAAATAAAACAAAAAAATTTTATTTTTTTTTAATTTTTTTCTTTTGTCATTTAAAATAAAAATTTTTATAATTTTAAACTTTTATTATAAGCAAAAAAGCTATAAACTGTTAAAATTGCTAAAAAAATTTTTTATATAAACTTCAAAATATCTTGAGAATACAAATGATATAGATATAGTATAGTACTCCAAAAATGTAGAGAATAAAAATATACCCAGTTATTTTTTTTGAAAATTTTTTTTTCATTTATTTTAAAATTTGTGCTTAATAAAAGTTTAAAAACATTTAAAATACATTACTGATATGAAGATAATTTTAAACTATTATTGAAAATAAAATTTATTATTTACTTATTCTGATAGACAGAGTATAACAATTTCGAAAGATCAGCTATTTTCTCGTAGAAAATTATTAAATTATTTTTAGTTTTAAAATAAATTCCTATAAAAAAGAGAAAGTAACTTAATCCATCTATTTAAATTATAGTTGTTAAATTAATGTTTTTGACAAACTTTTCTTTAAATTGTAATTGTTTCTATATTTCCAATTTGTACTTAGATTTTTTTTCTACATAATTATATTCTTATAATAGTAGACATTTTTCAATATCTATCTAGATAACACTAGTACAACAAAAAACTAAAATAACTTTATGATTTAAAATATTCCTAAAAAAAGTATATTTTTTTAATTATTAGATTAATTATATTTAAATTAATGAATATTGTAAAGTGACGATACTCCAATCATTTGACAACAATCGTTTTTAGATACTTTAGTAAGAATTAATAAAATTTTATATTTAAAAATGTTTGGAACTATTTGTTCATTGTCAATTAGAAATAGAATTATTGTAGATAGAAAGATATCATCTTCTATTTTGCGTTTAAATCTTGAAAGAGAAGCAAAGTTAGTTTAGTAAAATGTTTATTAATAATTTTTTTTACAGGAAAAATCGTATTGTTGTAACAAAATCTGGAACCGTTCTTTGCTGGCATCCTGAACAAGATTTTCCCTATGAAAATTCATTACCAATAAAGAAAGAATCTTCTAATGTAAGTGTAAAAATATTTTCTATTAAATAAGTTTTAATTTAGGCTACAAGCCCATTATTAGAGGAATTAAAAGAAAAATATCCGTTAAAAATTTCTACTGATAAAGGTCCATCAAATAAAGTACTTCAGGAGATGTTTTATACTAATAAAAACGAATGGTATACAAGAACACGTGAAGATAAACTTTATCAGACATCTGCTAAGTTGCCTAAAAGAAAATAATTTTTATAATTATATTATTTTATAGTTGTTATTGTTTTATATTATATTTTTATTATTATGATTTCTTTATCAACAAAAACTTCGAAATTACAGTGTATTTTAACACCAATATGGTTAGGAAGAATTTCATATAATGAAGGAATTAAATTACAAAATTATTATAAAGAAAAAGTAAAAAAAAATGTTGAACGGTTAGTAATATATACTTAATATTTTAAATATTTTTATTTCTCTAGATGTTATTTATTATTACAAGAACATCATCCTGTGTATACAGTTGGTATTCGTAATCATTTGTATTCAACTGAAGAAGAAGAATATTTAAAATCTCTAGGTGCTGAATTTCATCGTGTTGGAAGAGGAGGACTTATAACATTTCATGGACCAGGTCAAATTGTTGGTTATCCAATTATAAAAATATCGTCTTTAAGTGTAACTCCAGACGTTGAATATAAAAATTATAATGTTGGTGTTAAGAGATATATTTATCTTATAGAAAAAACAATTATAGAATTATGTAAAAAAGATTTTAAGATAAATAATGTTAGTAGATCAAAAATAAATCCTGGTGTTTGGATTGATAATGAAAAACGTAAAATTTGTGCTATAGGTGTTGGTTTTTCTCATGGTATATCTTATCATGGTTTTGGATTGAATTGTGATACTGACTTGAAATGGTTTAATGAAATTACACCCTGTGGTTTGAATGAAAAAGAAGTAACAACAATATCTAATGAGATAAATAAAAATATTACTGTTATAGATGTCTTACCTAATTTAATCAAAAGGTTTTCTAAAGTATTTGAAATTTCTATAATTGATGATTTAAAATATATGTAATTGGAACGTGTTATTGTTATTTGAAGTAAATCATAATGTAAAATGATAATAAAAATATTTATAATAACATTTTATAATTGTAAAAACAAATTAGTAATAAAAAAATATATTAAACTATTGCTATACTTTATTTTGTAATGGTTAAAATAATGTTTCAAAGTTTATTTAATAAGTATTAATTTTAACATTAAAGATTTATATATTTGTTTTCAAATGATAAAAATATTATTTTTTATTATTTTTTTAAATATTTTTACTTGTACTGTTAAAAGTATAACATGGAGAAAAAACGTGAACTATAATCCATCGTTTAATTTTTACAAATATAGTAGATTTGCGGAAATAGAAAGATATTTAAAATGGGTAGCTTATTCATATAGTAATATAGCAAATCTAAAAACAATTGGAATTACTTATGAAAAAAGACCAATATATGTTTTGGTGATTGATATTGATAAAAATAGAATAAAAAAAGACTATTTTATTATTAGTGGTGTTCATGCAAGAGAATGGATAGGTGTTTCGTCAACATTATTTTTTCTTAATAAATTCTTATCTAATAATATTAATATTTTACAACAATATAGATTACATATAATTCCTGTTATCAATCCAGATGGTTACGAATATTCTATGGTAGTAGATAATTTTTGGAGAAAAAATAGATCTAGAAGGCAATGTTTGAAGAATGGAAAAATTTCAAATATTTGTTGTATTGGAGTTGATCTAAATAGAAATTTTGATTTTAGTTTTAATAGAAATGCAGATCCATATGAATGTTCGGAAGCATTTCCTGGATACATTTCAAATTCAGAAGCAGAAAGTAGTGCAATGGCAAAGTATGCACTTTTAATAAAACCATATATTGTTTTAGATTTTCATTCATTTGGAAATCTAATAATTTATCCATATGCTTTTCCTGAATTTGTTTTTCCTTCATCTATGAATTATTTACATATTAAGGGAAGTTATGTTGCAAATCAAATAAAAAGAAAGTATAATCAAAATTATAAATCTGGTCTAGCAAAACAATTTTTAAATTATGGAGTATATGGTTCTTCTATGGATTTTTATTATGGAAGAGTAGGATCAAAATATTCATATGTTATAGAACTTGGTACATATGGATTTCATCCACCAACTAATAATATTGAAATGATGGGAAACATCGTTTATGATATGATATGGATGTTTGGAACAGAATAAATAAATATAATAAAAGCAAACTACACGCAATTTATTTTTCTCTTTTTACTATATTAAAAAAAATAAAAATATATAACATTTAAAAAATGAATTAATTTATTAAATTTAAACATTAAAGAATATATTTTTTAGATTAAAAAATAAAAAAAAAATTTTTTTTCTGATATAATAAATGTTGTATCTTTCATTAAAAAAATACATTTTTTCAAAGAGAAATGTTAACAAGTTGATTTTATTGAAAAATAAAATATACTTTGGACAATGTCATACTAAAGATTTAAAAATATTACTCTTTTTTTATAAAGGTTTTTAAAGACATAAATAAAAAATTTTTATACTAATTATTTATTTTTTAATAAATGTTTATACATTTTATAATTTTTTGTTTTTATAAATAATTTTTGTACTTTTTTATTGTATAAATCACTTTCATAAAATGATTAGTTTAAAATAATTAACAAAATATATACTGTATATACTTTATTTTATAGTAAATTTATTGTTATATTATAATGATAAAATTTTTTTTAGTTAATTATTAATTTATTTATATGAAAGTTTAATATTAATATTTATATAATTAAATTTTTTCTATTTTTTTTTCACCAAAACTAATACAATTATTAATATATTTATTGATATCGTTTTTAAAAGAATTTGCTCGATATATTTCTGAATGTCCTAATTTTTGATCTTTATCATATACAATCATATCAACAGTTTTTCCTTTAAGTATTGCTTCCTCATATAATTGTTGTCCTAGTTGAATTGGAACTTTATTATCATCAATAGCATGTAAAATTAATATAGGAACATTTATTTTAGAAATATTACATTTATTATTCAAAATAACTCCATGTTTATTTAAAGGATTTATAATAAATGTTTCCATAATTTTATTACTCCAATTATAAAGTAATGTATATGGATGATAATATAAACTATCCTTTAATGATGTAAATGTTGATTCTAATACAATTCCTAAAAGATGTTTATAATTAAATGAATTTTTTGCTAATGTTTCTAGTAAAATTCCACCACCTAATGAATGACCCCATACAATATAATTATTTGATAAATTTGTTTCAGCAAAATTAATTAAAGCTTTTGATGAATTTATAATATTTTCCATATTAGCTTCACCTTCAGAATCAGCGAAGCCAGAATAATCTAAAGTAAGAATATTATAATCTAATTCTTGTGACAATATATTATAAAGATTTGTTCTTGATTTACTTGCTCGAGTACCTTTAGATCCATGAAAATATAATACAAAAATTTTATCACTTTTTAAAATATCTGTGTTATCAATGTAATTATTATTATTATGTGAAATAGAATCTGAATAAGCTTGAATATAATATACACCAATATTATTCAAATTTTCATCTTTTATATATATATTTTTAGATTTTCCAATAATACCATTTTTTTTTGGACTTTTTATATTAGATGGAATTTGTAATTGTGTAAGATATATTAATTTTTGTGAATATTTTCCACCATATTTAAAAAGTACTGGAAATGATATATATAATGCTAAAGGAAATAAAATATATTTTGATATGTTACGTAATAATATTGATATTTTCATATTAAAAATTAAAAAAAAAATAGTAATTGTAAATTTATATTAAAGATTAGTTTATTATTAGAATATTAATTAATAGTTAATATTAAAAATACAAAATTTTTTTGTTTATTTTTTTTTTGATAATGTTAGAAAATAATATTTAAATGTTTATCATAATCTATTTTGACTAATTCTTTTATTAAGACATTTAGATTCAAATTTGGCAACAATTTCTCCTAAATCTTTAGCTTTGTAAATATTTTCATGTCCTAGTTCTTCATCAAAAATTTTTATTTCAATATCTCGATTACTATCTTTTGCTTGTTGATAAAGATCTTGGCAAAGTTCCACAGGCACAATATAATCATCCTGAGCATGAAAAATTTGAATTGGACAATTAACTTTTTGAATATAATTAGAGGAATTTAAAATAAATCCATTTTTTATAATTGGTTTAAACATTATATTGTCAATATATGGGATCCATGAATAAATTATATATTTCCAATCGTTTTTCATTGAATCATAACAATTATTAAATGGTGATTCTAAAATACAACCTAATGGTACGATTCCTTTTGCATCTAATACATTAAGAGCTTTTAATAAAACACTTGTTCCAAATGAATGGCCCCAAACAAAAAAATTGCTTCTTACAAATGAATATAAATATTCAACAGCTATTACAATTGACTCAACACATAATTCTTCACTAGCATCACCATCTGAATCACCAAAACCAAAATAATCTAATGTAATTATATGATAATTCCAACAACTCATTTGATTATAAATATTAACTCTACTATCTTTTCCACGATCACCTACAATTCCATGACAATAAAGAATTATTGGATCATTCAAACTTTTTAAAGCTTCTTCAAAATATTTATCAGTATTATTATTTTTATCAAAAGGAAACATTGAACTAATTGGAAAAATATGATAAAGACCAATTCGTAAACCTTTTTGATTTTGCAAATAAAAATTTCTTCCTTTTGATTTTATTCCATTTTTTTTAAGATTTGATAAGTCATTAGATTTGGATGTTGAAAAACCAAAAATAATTTTTTGTGCTGTTTTAGGAGAAAAATAACATATTAATGGAAGTATTGGATATGATAAAACAATACAAATACCAGCAACAAAAACTGTTTTTTTAACAATAGTTCTAAAAAATAATTATATTTTGAGGAAATTTTTTAAATTACTACTATGTCTCTTACTTTAAATTATCAATATAGATGACTTTTAAATTATTTATAATTTCTTTATCCATCAATTATGTTAGAAAAGATAAAATAATAAATTAACATAACAAATTTTTATTTAATAAAAAAAAAATTTGAATAATAAATAAAGTAAAATTCATGAAATTTAATTAAGGATAAAAAAATAAAAAAAAAATTAATTAAAAATAAATAAAGTTATAATATTTTAATAATATAAAAAATTTTATAAAATATTTTAAATATTTATAGTAAAGTTATAAAAATACACTTTTATAATTATTTTTTATAAATATTTCAATATTTTTTTAAGAAAATTTAATACCTTTGTTATTTTTGATAATTTGCTTTTATCTTATTATATTTGTTTGATTTTTTAAATATAACATAATATCATTCTTATATTAATCTATATAATCATAATAGTAGTAAAAAAATTAATTTTTTTTAACAATTTTACTAATATTTTGTTATGTAAATTTTTTTTTTATTTTATCTTTTGGATTATTTTGAACTATAAATTATTTTCATACTATTTAAAAAATTTTATAACAAATATATTTATAATTTTTTTAACCATAAATATGTTGACTTTTGACAATCTATTTATAAAATCAATTTTTGTATAATAAAAAAAACGTCAATTTTACAATTAATAACTTTTTTTTAATTATTCTTATATTAAATCAATTGTTATCATAAAAATAAACTGATTAGATATATGTTATTTGACAATGTTTGCAAAATCTATAACGTAGAAAATAATATTTATAATAATTAAAAGTTTAATTGAATTATTTCATTTACTTTTTTTTGTGATTTAAAATTAAATATTTATATGTTAATAATTTTAATGAAAATAGACTTAATTTTAAAGCCACTGACGTACTAGAAACGTTTTTAGGAATTTGAATATGCAACTATAATCATTCGATAGCCCTTGAAATGGGATGAATTTTGAATATAATCAACAATATTAGAAAACTAATAGTTCAGGAGTTATAAGGATTCAAAGATGAAGGGCGAAATTGTGGAATATTTTTTTTAAATCTCGATTTTTATGATAATATTGTAAATTTCGAAAATAAATACTTTATTTTAGATCACTTTTTTACGAAAAATTCATTAAGCCTATTTACAACTTTATAGGACTTCTTAAAATGAAGATATGATAAGAAATATGTTTTACATAAAGTTTTAAGAATTTAGTGATAACTCAAGTTAACGAGGTCACAGGTCTATGAAGTTGGATGCGCTGTGCTTCATTCGTGATTTTAGGTATACTCTACGTTGAAAAGTTTCTTAAATATTCAACCGTTCTTGAAATATTATGCTTGGTATTTTTTCGCGCGTAATCTAGTGTCACCATTTTTTATATCTCGAAAGTGGTTAAAGGTATAAAAATATTTTGAAGGTAGACCCCATTTGAAAACTCATTCAAAATAGATTGCAGAAATTTGATTTTATTTATCATGATTTTGAAGCAAGATATGACCAAGGGCGGAAATTTTTCTAAAATATTCATTGTTCCCGATTTTTTTAGTATCTCAGTAAATAATAACCCTATGAAGATGGGACTAGTTTCATTCGATTTCTTTTCAAAAGTTATTCTAGATTAATAATTTTCATAGCTATAACTTTATTATTTTTAGAGATTTAGAAATTGGCTGAAAATTTTCTAGATTTCTGATTTTACTTCTAAAAATGTGAATAAAAAAAACAACTTTTTTTGGAATTTGAATACACCATTATATTCATTCGATAGCCCTTGAAATGGGATGAATTTTGAATATAATCAACAATATCTGAAAATTGAAACTTCAGGAGTTATAAGGATTCAAATTTGAGGGCGAAATTGGGGAATATTTTTTTGTAAATTTCGACTTCCATGATGCAATGAGATATTTTAAAAATAAACAGTTGTTTCTAGATCACTTTTTTACGGGGAATTCATTAAGCCTATTTACAACTTTATGGGACTTCATAAAATGAAGATATGATAAGAAATATGTTTGAAAAAAAGATTTAAGAATTTAGTGATAACTCAAGTTAATGAGGTCATAGGTCCATGAAATTTGATGCGCTGGGCTTCTTTCATAATTTAAGATGTACCTTACGTTGAAAACTTTTTTTTATTTTCAATGTTTCTTGAGATATGAAGCTTGGTATTTTTTCGCGCGCAATCTATTGTCACCATTTTTTTATATCTCGAAAGTGCTTTAAGATATAAAAAAATTTTGAAGGTAGACCCCATTTGAAAACTCATTAGAAGACGATTTCAGAAATTTGATTTTATTTATCATGATTTTGAAGCAAGATATGAACAAAGGCGGAAATTTTTCTAAAATATTCATTATTCCCGACTTTTCAATATCTCAAGAAATACTTATCCTATGAAGATGGGACTACTTTCATTCGATTTCATTTCAAAAGTTAGTCTAGAATATTAATTTTCATAGCTATAGTATTATTATTTTTAGAGATTCATAAATTGGCTGAAAATATTCTAAATTTCCGACTTTACCCCTAAAAATGTTAACAAAGAAAGACAACTTTTTTTGGAAATTGAATATACTACTATATTCATTCGATAGCCCTTGAAATGGGATAAATTTTGAATATAATCAACAATATTAGAAAATTAATAGTTCAGGAGTTATAAGGATTCAAAGATGAAGGGCGAAATTATGGAATATTTTTTTTAAATCTCAACTTCCATTATAAAATTGTAAATTTTAAAAATAAATACTTTATTCTAAATCACTTTTTTGCGAAAAATTCATTAAGCCTATTTACAACTTTATAGGACTTCTTAAAATGAAGATATGATAAGAAATATGTTTGAAAAAAAGTTTTAAGAATTTAGTGATAACTCAAGTTAACGAGGTCACAGGTCTATGAAGTTGGATGCGCTGTGCTTCATTCGTGATTTTAGGTATACTCTACGTTGAAAAGTTTCTTAAATATTCAACCGTTCTTGAAATATTATGCTTGTTATTTTTTCGCGCGTAATCCATTGTCACCATTTTTTTATATCTTGCAAGTACTTAAAGATATAAAAAAATTTTGAAGGTAGACCCCATATGAAAACTCATTTGAAGCCGATTGCTGAAATCTGCTTGTATTTATCTTTATTTTGAAGCGCGTTATGAACAAAGGCGGAAATTTTTCTAAAATATTCATTGTTCCCGACTTTTCAGTATCTCAGCAAATAATGACCCTATGAAGATGGGACTAGTTTCATTCGATTTCTATTCAAAAGTAGGTCTAGATAAATGATTTTTATAGTTATAGCATTATTATTTTCAGAGATTCAGAAATTGGCTAAAAATTTTCTAAATTTACGACTTTACCTCAAAAAATGTTAACAAAAAATGACACCTTTTTTTGGAATTTGAATACACCACTATATTCATTCAATAGCCCTTGAAATGGGATGAATTTTGAATATAATCAACAATATTAGAAAATTAATAGTTTAGGAGTTATAGGGATTCAAAGATGAAGGGCGAAATTGTGGAATATTTTTTTTAAATCTCGTCTTCCATGATAATATTGTAAATTTTAAAAATAAATACTTTATTCTAGATCACTTTTTTACGAGAAATCCATTAAGCCTATTTACAACTTTATAGGACTTCTTAAAATGAAGATATGATAAGAAATATGTTTGAAAAAAAGTTTTAAGAATTTAGTGATAACTCAAGTTAACGAGGTCACAGGTCTATGAAGTTGGATGCGCTGGACTTCTTTTATAATTTAAGGTGTACCCTACGTTGAAAACTTTTTTTTATTTTCAATGTTTCTTGAGATATGAAGCTTGGTATCTTTTCGCGCGTAATCTATTGTCACCATTTTTTTATATCTCGAAAGTGCTTTAAGATATAAAAAAAATTTTGAAGGTAGACCCCATTTGAAAACTCATTTGAAGACGATTGAAGAAATCTGTTTGTATTTATCCTGATTTTAAAGTGTGATATGAACAAAGGCGGAATTTTTACTGAAAAATTCATTGTACCCGACTTTTCAGTATCTCAGAAAATACTTAACCTATGAAAATGAGACTAGTTTCATTCAATTTCTATTTAAAAGTTGATCTAGATTATTAATTTCATAGCTATAACATCATTTTTTTAAAGATTCAGAAATTGGCTGAAAATATTCAGAATTACCGACTATACCTTAAAAATTGTGGTAAAAAATCAACTTTTTTTAGAATTTAAATATGCCACTATATTCATTTGATAGTCTTTTGAAATGGGATAAGTTTTATTTACAATTAATAATCTCTTAATTTTAAAGTCACTTATGAATTAGAAATTTTTTTTGAAAATTCGAATATTAGATATATGTTTTTTTTTTTTAAAAACAATAATGATTTTATATAAATTTTAAACTAACATATTAAATAAATAAATAAAAAAAAGTAAATGATTTCAAAATTTATTTTTATATATTTATATGATAATTTTTGTTATTTATGTAAAAAAATTTTTTTAATTTGGAAATAATAAAAGTTTTTATAATGTTAAAGTTTTTTACATTTTAAAAAAACACAAATAAATTAATTAAAATTTTTTTTCCTTTTTTACAACATATTATACATAAATAATAATATATATTCTTAACCATATAAAAATAATTTTTTTAATTAATATTTTATATGTTTCTTCATTTTATATAAACCTTAAAAATCTACTTTTTTTAATCAAATCAGCAAGCCTTAATTAAAACTTCATAATATATAAAAACACTGCTATATATATACATAAATTTTGAAATGGTTACACATTTGAGATTTTTTTTATATAAATATTTTATTAATATAAAAATAATAATTAAAAAAAATTATAACTACAATATTTAGATAACTTATTGATATTTTTTTATATTTGATACGACTAATTGTTAAAATTTATAATAAATACATTTTAAATTAACATCTATAATTGTAATGTAAAAAGAAAGTATGCTTTCTGATGTTATATAAATTTTAAGTAAAATAATCGATTAAAAAAATTATTTATTTATTTTTTTGAAAATTAAACTTACTTAAAGATATAGAAATCAAAAAATTCCAATTTTATAATATACAATTACTTTAATTAAATATTTGTATATCATATAATAAATTTTTAAAGTAATTTAATAAACTTAAGTTTTAAACTATTGACGACTCTTATTAAATAATATTAATTAAAACAAATTATAATTAAAATTTCAGATTCAAAATTTATCAACCTATATTATATATTATATAAAAATTAAAAGGTTTGTTAAAAAAATTAATATTAATAGTAAAATTTTTTAATTAACATAATAAGTAATTAATATTGTTAAATAAAGTTTTAGAGAAATAAAAGAGTGAAAATTTTTTTTATAAATTTACCAAAGTGAAAAAAGTAGTTCAATACTTTAATTTCTATTGTTATTTTTGTATTTTATCTAAAAAAAATTTATTGATCGTAATCCATTTTTATTAATAATTTTAAATATATAGTTATAAATAACGATAAAAACAAATTTATTACTAGTATAAATATGTGTTTGATATATAAGGATAATTATTATTTCAATTATCCTTTAAATTATAAAAAAATTTATATAATTCATATTCAAAAATCCTTAATTTTATCTTATATAATTTATAATCAGTTGCTATCAAATGTATTTTATTATATTTCTTATATATACTGAAAATATTTAAAAAGTATATATTATTGTAGATGAAAATTCTGTAATTTTTAAATAAAAAAATAAACAATATTTTTTGGTTAAATTTTTATAAATAAAATGCAGTTTGGTTTTTTTTTATATACAGAAAATATCTTTCATAAATTCTTATAATAATAATATTAATTTTATAATAATTATCAAATTATTATTATTATTTTGAATATTTTTATTATAAATGAAGTTTAACAGATTAATATTATTATAACTTTATTGATCTTCATACTGTATATTTAAAAATATAAATATTGTAAAAAAATATAATTTAATAAGTAAAGGTTATTTAAGTGAAATATGAATAAAAAATTTTTCCTTTAATTGACCATTTATATAGTATACCTAATTAAATCTTGATACAAAAAAAAAACAGAAATTAAAAATTATTTATATTTTATAATATATATACTATTAATATCATTGTTTCATAGAAAAATTAGTAAATTAAACAGATTGTTATTTGTACTTTTTTATCAATACCGTTAAGATAAATAACTATTTTATTTTAATATTAAAATTATTATTCTCACTTTTAATAATAAAAAAAATTAAATTATAAATTTAGTACATCATTTTTAAAAGTTTTCTTAATAAAAAATAATTATTTTATTTGATAACAAATGTAAAATCAAAATATTTGTTTTTGTATAAATGAATATTAAATTATTTTTCTTCTTGAGGAAATCGTGTTCTTTATTCCACATGAAAAAAAATTCTGTTTTATTTATTTATGACGCGGCCTACATCACATTATATTTCTTAGATATAGGTCAAAAACTATTATTCATGGTAAAAAATATTTTGCTTATGAGTCAGGTCAATAACACATTTTTTTACTAATAGTCATAAATATTAATCTTTACAGGCATTATTTTAAATATAATTTTATACTTAACGGTTTCTAAGTATCTATACTCTAGTAATTATGATTGGAAATTTATCTACTTATAATATTAAGTGACTTCAAACATTATTACTTTATAATATTTTATATTTATTAATATTATATAATTTAATATAAATTTATTCATTTTATAATACAAGTTGATGAAATTTACTTTTTAATATAAATTTTATATTTATAATTAGTTAATTCTTGAATTTTCTTTATTGTACTTTTAGTCCTTAATTATAATCTTAAAATTTTTTATTTTATTGGCATGTCTTTTGTTTTGTATTAATTTTGATTATTTATTGATGTATATTATATTAAAATAAAAAATTAATTTATATAAATATTTTATTACTACACCTTAAAAATATATTATTTTTTACTTTAGTAGTTATAATTAAAAAAACAAAAATTCCATTTTTATTATAATTTGTCCTCATCATATGTTTACGTGCTTTCTGGTTGACAAATGTTATTATTGAAAGAAAATTTATCATATAAATATATTTTATATTTAAAAACATAATCATCTTAATAAAACAAAATAAATTTTAAAAAATATTTTTTATTTTATGATAAGCATTTATATAATTAATAATTAAAAATTACATCACCATATAAACGATAAATAATAGGATAAAAACAATTTTCCCTCTGAAAGTACTTTGCTATTTTTGTGGTATTTTGCACCTTTTGAAACTATGAGTGATTTTTATATAAAGTGAGACATTTTCATTTGTATCTTAAAACGACTGGTAAAATAACTAAGTTTCGATGATCTTTCTTTTATTTATAATTATACTGTTTTTTTAAATTTTTTTATATGTATATATTTGTTTATTACAAAAATATTTTTTTATTTTGTTAAATTTATTATTTTGTTTTGTCTATTTTTATCTATAATTATTTTTATTAATTATTAATTAACATTTTTATTTATAGTAGCTACTCAATTAAGGTTCGATTATTATAGTTTGACGAGACATCCCTCCTTAGGGAATATTAGATATTATCAATATAAAATATTCCTTATTACCGAGAAAATGGGTACCCAAAAGCCTATACAATTGGAGCCTTTGACTGATTGTCCTTTAGTTATCACTCCATCAAAGTAAGTTTTATTTTATTTATTTTGTTGTTTTATTTTTTTTTATAGGCTTCAAGTATCTTTACCAAAAAATAAGATAAAAGATATTTTTTATCATCCAAAAAATGATAAATATTATCTTAATTATGAAAATGGTTCTATATATGAATTAAATTCTGATTTATCAACTATACCAGTGTGTTTATGTGAATTTAAAAATAAAAATATTTTTTTATCAATTAATGGTGATGATGAGTCAGTGTTTATAACAGATAGTACAAATATCAATTTTCGAATTCCTTTTGAATCTACCTTTTTATTAAAGAATTCATTACTTCCAAAACAACCGGAAAAAGATAAAAAAGAGGAAATTAAAATTGAAATGGGATCATTTGAAATTATTCACTGGGCTGCTTATTTTTCATCTAAATCAGAAGGTAGTAATGATGGTGATGATAATATATCATTAAATTATTTTGATAAAAGTATTTTTGAAGCTATGCAAGTTGTTAGTGCTGGAGTATTTAGTTCAACGATTGTTACTATAAAAAAACCTTATGAACTTCTGGATTATATAATAAGTGTTACTAAAGAAAATGATGATGACAGGAAAAGAGAATTTTTTTGGTATCATTTACTTGAAAGATTACGTGTTGCATTGTGGGAATTTGATCCATATTGCCAGGGATTAAAGAGTATCGTTAGTGAACCATTAGTTATTCAAACACAAGATAATCATATCATGAAAAGTGAAATGGCAAGATTTTTATCATTTCATTCTTGGCCTCATAATAATTTTCCACTTGCAGTACCTAGTTATATGGCTCGATCTGGTTTTTATCATTCTATTCATAGAGATGCTGTTGACAGATGTTTTTGTTTTGCATGTAACTTATGTCTTGCTACTTGGGAAGCTAATGATGATCCGATTCAAGAACATGAAAGATATTCACAAAAATGTAGTCACTTTAAAAATGAATGTCAATATAATATACCAATGAATGTTACTATTTCATCAACAGTTGCAAGGCCTATATCTGATAATCTAAATAATGTTAATTCTATTGTTGTTGGAACATCTAATTCAATGTCAAAATATGTTCCAGTTGGTATTAATTATAAGGATGATACATGTGGAGTTGTTTTACATAAACCATATTCTATTATTCCTGGAGATTTTGTAGAATTTAAGATAGGATTACTTAATGATCAATTTTATAAAAAACATCTTATTGATATTGGAATTGATATAAGTAAATCATTAAAATCAAAAATTACAGCGCTTTGTTTAATATCATATAAAACACTCAATGATAACTCTACGGGTTTATCTAAAAAAACATATTCAAATGTTTTTTCGGGTCATTATAACGATGGATCAACTACATTTTTAGTAGTAGCATTTCAAGTTAGTGATGGAAATATTACCGAGAATGTTGTAGTATCTTATCGTACTACATTGCAAAATGTCTTTCTTCAAAAGAAAAAAAATATCAACGATCGTGATGTATGTGCTCCATTTAAAGTTACAACAATAACAGTGGAAGAAGCACTTGCTTTTGCTGATTTTTCTGAAGATGATGATATGTTTAAAGATAGTATGTCAAATGATTATAATGAATGTGATATAAATAGTAAAGAATCATCAATAAGATATAGTTTTGAAAATCAAATATTTGAACTTGAAGGTTACTTAAAAATTTCTCAAACAATTATTCATTATTTGAAATATCCAAATTGTATTGAATATATTATTGGTGATTCTGAATTTAAAAATATTTTTTTCATTGTAAATAATTATGTAACAAAAACAAGTGCCATTATATCATTCAAAGTCAACCATTCTTGCTTATGCACAGAAACATTAATACCTAATGGTATTATACACAAAGAAATATCTGATGGAACAATTAAGAAAATTATACTTTTAAATAAAGATTTTTTTAGATCTTCGAAACCACCACTTGTTGTTTATAGTGCAATAATTTTAACTAATGATGGTATTTTACAAATATGTGATTTAAATTCAAATGAAAAAGCAATATTAGGAGTAAATTTTGAAAGTTTTGCTTTAACAAAAAATCAAATTATTCTTGGAATTGATAGAAATGGTGAAGCAATGTCATTTCAATTTGAAAAATCAGTACCAGATGATTTTGTTAACGAAGTGGATACAAAAATTTTGTTTAAACTTGTTTCTGATACAAATTTAACATTAGATAAAATGAAAGAATATCTAAAAGACACTTTAGCATATAAACAACTTAATAATGAAAATGTTTGTAAAATATGGCAACTTATTCAAATGCAACCAATTTTATTTGATCAAAATTGTTCCCAATTGATTTATAATAAAGTTGGTGAACTTGTTAAAAAAGAAGGAAATGTAGGAACTTATAGTCAATATAGAATTCAAGTACCACCAATATGGAAAATTAATAGTGATCACAAATTTTCCATGTTAACAGGACCTGCATCTTCAAATAAAGATTACATGAAATGTTTTGCAATGAAATCATTTAATATTGATCCTACTGTTAGTATTGAGGATGATTTATATTGTCAAGTTTATCAGATTTCTTTTACCAGTGGAAGTTCTTTTTCACATATTAATATTGTATTTAAACTTGCTGATATTAATATGCCTTTACCACAAATGAAACTTAGTATAATGAAATTAAAAGAAGGTGAAAAATCTTCTTCTTTGTTAGAATATTTTGATGAAACAAATACTAGAGTTTTGAGAAAAAATATGGAATCATTTAAAAGTCATCTTTTACCAGTATCTAACAAAGATAGTTTCTTTAATTTGCTTGATTACTCTGATATTGATCAAGGTAATATTCTTTGTCAGGTTGGATATCAAGATCTTTTTGAAAGAATTTTAGCAGATACCTGTGATTATGATTATAATAATGAAGTTATTGTAAAACCTGGAGGTGTCACAACTTTTTATTTTATTCTGGAATTTGTACCTTCAGAATTTTCATCTCTTAGCAGATATCAAAAATTATTATCAAAAGAAAATTCTGTTTTTAATATGCATACATTGTTTCATAGTTCAAAAAATAAAAGATTATTAAATAAATCTACAAAATCAAATAAATGTGATGTAAGTGGAATAAAAACATCACGTGAAGGATACGAAATTTTAAATGGTGATCATTTAAAACTTGCAGTAATTAAAGAAATATCATTTTTTATTTGTGATTTTGATCGTAATAATATTGAAATGCCAAAAATACAACGATATGCATTGTTAACAAGTACAGAATGTCATATTAATTTACTTAACATTGCTTTTGGAAGATTTCCTCTTAATTTTACAAATGAATCTTTTACAATAAATGAAATGAGACAAACATCTATAAAAGCAATTGAAATTCTTAACTGGATATTAGGAGTTAATTCAATTCAAGTTCAACTTTCTATTGTTAATAAATTTTTATTTTTGTCTCAAAATGATATTTTTATAATGGATATTATAGAGTATGGATTTGTACATTCTACAAAAGATTTATCATATAATATCATTTTATTATTAACAAAACTTATGAATTCTTCTAAATGTGATTTAAATTGTTATTCTGAATATTGGAAAACAATGATTACAATTGTAACTAAAGTTATTCCTCATTTACAAAATTTTGATCATTCTAGTTCATTTTATAATTTAATAATATTTTTAACAACATTACTAGATCGAACAAGTGACTTTATGAATGATACAACAAATATTGCACTTTGTAATGAAACAATAATGAAATATTGTTCTATATTAAAAAAATTAAGTGATGTTTATAATCAAAAACGTCAAAAAGCTAAGTTTTTAACAGAATTAGAAACAATATCGTATCCTGGTGATTTGTTTGAACTTGAAATGTTTGATTGGCCAAAAACGATAATAAAAGTCAAAAGTTATTTAAATTGTGAATCAAACAGAGAATCACATAATATTATTGAAAAGAATAGAAAATATAATAATAAACATATTAATCCAGAAATACCAACTCCTGATTCACTTACAAATGCAGCTAGTAATACAAGTCAAACTAATTATAATATTCTTATTGAACAATATAAAGCTGCACAATCTGGTGATTCTATTTATAAGGATTTAAAATATGTATTAGATGCAACAGAAAAAATTAATAACAAAAATTATGATCAAACTAAAATTTATCCTAATCCAATTAGTGAAGAAAACATGAATAGATTTAAAACTACTGTTCCTGAATTTTTTTTATCTAGATTTCAACATAGATTAGGAGGAAATTCTCAATCAACAAAAGAAGATTATATTCGTTTTTTTAATTTTGATTTTCTTATACAAAATGGTAATATAAGAAATGGAAATTCTGATGCAAAAAATTTTATATATGGTAATACTGATGAATGGTTAAGTATATGTGATGATATGAATTGTTATGTAAGTACAGGAGAAATCAGAAGTGTTTCATATATTAATACAAAAAAATGGTTTGAATTGTTAGATTATAAAATTATTAATGGAACTCAAACATTTAATAATTCTTCTATTTCTGATACTTCATCTGATTCTAAAAATAATCAATTAAAACCTCAAAAAAAACATGGTATGTCTGCACCTTTTCCTCCAGTTGCTGTAATGGAATCTTTTGGTTCATCTATACCTAATTTTATAGAATCAAAAGTAAATATAAATAATAGTATGGGAAAAGAATCAAATAATGTTAATGATTGTTTTGAGCGTGATGTAATTATTGATCCAACATTTTTAAATGGTATTTTAGAAAGTGAACCATTAATTTTTAAAATTGTTGAAACTACTGGACATGTAAAAGTTTTTGGATCATCAATGACATCAGAAAAAAATAGACAAGGACAAGAAACAGATTGGATAAATAAAAAATTTACTTTAAGTCTTCAATCTGCAATTCAAGTACCTGTTCCAGAACTTGTTACTATGGATAGATTAACTGTTGGTTCTAAAAAAACTATTCTTATTAATTTTGGAACACCTGTATATTTAACTCATATTATTATTCCTTCAAATAATGCTATTGGAAGTATTGATATTCTTGGTCAATTTAATGAAGAATCACCAAATGAAATTATTGGAAGTTCTAATACATTTTCTAAAAGATCTTTAATACTTAATAATATAAATCTTAAGTCACCTGTTCAATTTGTAACACTTGTTTTACGTGTTAAAAATTTTGTAAAAGAAGCTAGTATTTTTTGTCTTGGAAATTTTTATGGACATAGACATTTAAGTTGTACAGATATATATGACTTAAAAAGTTTAATTCAATTACGTGAAAATTTAGAAGCTAGTTTTAGATATTTAGAAAAAGAAATTGAACTTTCAATTGGATGTCTTGAAAATGATGATGAAGAACAAAATTCTTTATTAAAAAATTTAGAAAATTGTCATATGAAAAAATTAAAATGGAATATTGTAAATGGAATTATAAATAGAATATTGGAATCAAATACAATTTCACAGTTAGAAATTGTTGAAAAACAAAATTATGCTAAAAATTTATTTAATTCTAAAAATTTTACATTTTATGATTGTACTTTAGGACGTGTTCAAGCATATCTCGAAAGTATTTCAGTATTTTTATTAGAAGTATCACAAAATCTATCAATAAGATCTTTAGTATCTACTACACGTATTGGAGACAATTTTGGTTTAAAAAAAAATGCTCAGCTAGTAAATGATATTGTTGAAAAATTATTTGATCTTGAATCAGCTGTTTCTATATTTGGTAGTGTTGTTATTTTTGGCAATGCTGAAACACGAGTAAAATTAATAAGCCTTTTGTTTCAAACATGTTATTCAAAATCTTGGTGGCCACAATTTTTTACATCTGTTCTTAAAAAATTTTATACTTATTTTCAATATAAAACTGATGATGATTTTTTTATGATGTTCTCATTTTTACTTCATAGTACTGTAAAATTTCCTGCTTTATATGGATCAACAATGAAAGAATTATTAACCTTTTTAGTATCACAATGTGTTGAAAAGAATTTATATAAAAATCATCAATTAATTACATGGACATTAACTTTATGTTCAACTGCATTTGATGTTGTTGTGGTAAATAAAAGAAAATCTGATAGATGGAGTTTTATTTCTGGTGATTTTGCAATTTCTACATTATCTCCTAAAACATCTTTAAATGTATCAGAAACAAAAGATTTTAATATATCGCCTACAAGTTCCCAAAATATAATAAATAACAAAAAAAATGGTATATCAATGACAACAAATCAAAATCCACCACAAAATACAGTAGCAATTACATTTCCTCCTTCAACTGTTCCACCTCCACTTCAATTTAGTTTAATTACTCATGGTGGAATGCCATTACCACCACATGTATTTTCTTCATTAAGTGTACCATCATCAACAATAGCTCAGTCACTAGGTGATATGTTAACATCATCACCAACTTCTTCTCAACCATATTTAGGTACTTTTATGGTTCAACAACAATTTAATCTTGGACAAATGTTGTCAAATAAAGTTTTTCATAATTCTCAAAATATTCAAAATAGTATAAAATTTAATATTCATCAACATAAAAAAGATATTTCAAGTAGTAAAACTCGACAATATTCAGCACGCCTAAAAATTCCATTTGACTTTTGTAAAGAAATTGTTAATACATTAACAAATCTTCTTCTTGAAATTCATAATGATTCAAATTCTGATTTACCACTTGTTACAAAACTTCTTTTATGTAAAATAATTTCTAAAGTTTGTAATCATGGAGGAATGCATCCACTTCCTTTGACACTTGTTATTAAAGAAAAAACATATAATTTAATATCATTAATGATTGATACTACAACACAATATTGGCTTAAACATGCATTACAATGTCTTTTTTTTGATTCTATTGATGCTGAATTTAGGCAACAAATAAAAAATATTCTTTCATCATATACAAAATTTGAAAAAATGAATGAATTTAAAGAAGGAACAAATGATTTTTATACAGCTATAATTAGTGATGTAAAAAAACATATTTTAATATTAAATGATTGTCAAAAAATTGGTTATGATATGACACCAATTACTATTGAATCATTAGAAGATATAATGAAATTACATACATCTGTCACTAATCGTGAACATTTATCACTTGGTGAAAGATTAAATTATATATTGGAAGGTCAAGTTTCACATGACAAACTTCCTCAACTTAAATATGATTGTGTTGAAATTGATTATGATTCAAATCTTAAAATAAACATAGAAAATATGGAAGCACCATCACATACAGCTGTAGCATCTAGAATGGAAAGATCAAAATGGGGTTTTTCAACTCCACATGATATATTTTCAATGGCAAATTTTGATTCACAAAATAAAGAATTATTATATGAACATTTAATGATTCTTATGTATTTGTTAAGACCATCAGATCAAAAAATTTGTACTATACCATCTTCTTTACGTGTTACAATTTTAACAGCTTTTGTTGGAAAATTTTTAAAGAAAAAACTTCTTAAAGAAGAATCAATGATTTATATTTTTAGATGGATAGATGTATTAAGAATTATTGAAAGACAATTTGCATTTACAGCAAAATCTGAAAAAGAATATTTATCTTTTATGGTTATAGAAATGGGATATATGGATAATGATGATTATAAACTTGATATAGAATTTTCAACTCAATCACGAGCTGCATTGTCTGCTCTTAGTTCTTTTGAAGGAATATATTTTGGTAGAAATAAAGGTGGAAGTGTTGAAACTAATAGTGTTTCTTTATCATATGTATCAAAAAATGCTTCTGAAAAAGATATTATGGAAATAGCTAATAAAGATTATATATCAGGTGTAGATAATGTTATTGATAATGCTGAAAAATCTGATCAAGCTGATGATTCAAGTCCTGATGAAGATGAAAGTTTATCAGAGTCTAAAAAAAATAAGTTAGATATTCAAACTAGTGAAGATAATAATGAATCTTTATTAGATGATGTTGTTATTGAAACAGAATGTGGATTAACATTTAATAATTTTAAAGAAAATCAACTTAAAAAGTATGAAATACAATTAAATGATCAAAGACAACGTTTTATTCATTTACTTAGTACAGAAAATATTAAAAGAAGTGGATTAAAAGTATTAATTGAAATGATGAATGAATTTATAGATAATATAACTGAAGATTTAAAAAATATTGTTGATACAGAAGTTTTGGCTTCTTATATTTTTACCAATCAAGCTTTAGAATCTGATAGAATTGGTAATTGTTTACAAGCAGTTATAAATTTGCACAAAAAAATTTGGGCCAAAGATTCTTTGATAATGCCATATTTACCTGCTAATCAAAGTTATGTTTATTATAGATTTTCTCAATCTACTGATGTTAATTTGAAATCTGATATTATATATAATGAAATTATATTAAAAGAATGTCTTGGAAAATGGTGTAATATTGCTAATTTACCTTTAGAAAAACAGCAACATACTGAATATGAAGATTCAATATCTAAAAAATTTATGGGTATTACAATGTATACTATTATCAATATTTTTAATTGTTTAATTTCTGATTTTAATTGTGTTATTGAAAATTACAATTTGGCAAAAAATATATTGATTACTTTCTTTGATATTCTTGGTAATGTTAGAACTAAATTAAATTCAATTATTTCTCAACATGGTAAAGCTAAATTTTTTTATGAAGATATTTGTCTTAGTGAATCTGCTGTTGAAACATTAATTAGTTTAAAAAAATTTTGGTTTAATTTTGATACCATTGATATATCACATGAAGCTATAAGACTTATAGAACTTTCATGCTTAGCTAGTTCAAAAATTACAGGGAAACTTATTAATTCAGAATATTTTGAAGAATTTTTTATTTCATATTTCAATTCTCAACTTGATAATAATACTAATCTTGGAGCTGCATTTTTTGCTCCTGTTAGAGATTTATTAATTACATTATCACGTGATGAATCAAATTTTTCTACTTTTAGAACTAAAATTTTGAATGTTATAAGTTATTTATTAAAAGAAAAATATAATATTTTAAAAAAGAATGCTTTTGTAATGAATCACATTACAAATATAATGATGAAGATAAATTTTCAAGAAATGTCATTTTCTGAACAACATAAACATTATTTTAATATTTTAGAACCAATTCTTAATGGAATATTATCTCTTGTTAAAAATCGTAAAATTTTTAATGAAAATGACAATAAATTTTTTGATATATTTGAATTAGATGGTTTTCAAAAAAGGCCAACTATTCCTCCTAATAAATGTTTTACTCAAGTAATGGATAATGATATATGTTTAGAGGGAGATTGTAATGGAAAAAAATATAATAATGGTAAAATAAATCCTCTTATAAATGATGGATTTACTAAAATTAAACAAAAAAAAAATGATAACAAAAATGATGTAGATAATAATTTATTACCAACAATTAGTGCTTTTTTACCAGGTGATACTGCTCAATTTTTACATGAAAATTATATGTCTTTAACTTGTAAACATGAAAATACAAAAAGAGATGAAAATATAGGAAATGAAAGTGATTCTCATTTAGAACATTTTTTATTTACTATGATTCAAGATTTAAGTAATACATTAAAATATAAAAATTATGCTGAATATTTTCTTAATGAAAAATTAGATTTATTATATAAGATGCTTGATATCTTGTCATATTGTGATTGTGACAAAGCTATAAATTTTGAATCACTTGAATCTGTTCAATTAGCTTTAATTTCATTTGGAGATTATATTTATGATATATTATCAAAATTAACTAATTTTAGCAGTTACTTAATAAGTGGAAATTCAAGCAAATTTGTTGAACCATTTATATTTTATTTAAATAGAAATAATAGAAATTCATTAAAAAATATAAGTTCATATGAATTATTAAATTTAGATAAAAGAAAAGATTTTATTGGTATGTCAAAACCACTACAATTTGCCTATCAATTAATGTTAAAAAATGTTGAATATAAAAAATGTTTTACTGATTTAAAAGGTGTTGATTTAATTGCTGATCAAATAAATAGATATGTTAATTCATCTTTACAATCATTTATAGCATCATCACCATCAACAGAATTATTTGGACAACTTCAAAAACTTACAAATACTGTAACTGGAATGGAAGAAAAAATATCAATAGCTAAAGGAAAAAATTATTTTGATCGTGAAGTAAATTATGCACCATTATCTAATATAACTGGTTCAATGAGAAATCTTAATAGTAGTATTTATGGTGTTATGTCACATGTTCCAGGAAATGCTAAAAGAACTAGAGCTATTAATTGGACATATAATTTTGGTTCAGAAGAAGCTCATTGTCATCTTACATTTACTTTTCCTCATCAAATTTTACTTAAAGATATTCAAATTAAATTTGCTATACCATATCATTGTAATGGTATTGGAATTCAAGCAATGTTTGCAACAGAACCATCATTATCATCATGGAGAGGTAATTTTAATCCACAAAAAGTTGTTGGTAAAGGAAAAATGGATATTAAATTTAATGTAAGTACATTTCCTGTTAATGCAGTAAGATTATATTTTCAAAAACCTATTGATAATTCATCATTATCAATATCTCAAATTATTATTAATGGATATCCAGCTATAGATAATCTTGTATTTAAATTTAAATATGAACGTGATTTTATAAATTGGCTTGATATTTTAAGTAAAACATTTACTGATGATGTGAATGTATGGAGTCAATATGAAAAATTATCACATTCATTTATTAAATATTTTATGGTATATGGTGGTGGTGAAGAGGTACAAAAACATTTAAATAAAATATTTTTACATTATGATCAACAAAAAAAATCATTATCATGTAGTTCTGTGAGTCTTATTATTCAATATCTTCAAGAAGAAAATTATGTTAATCCTGATTGTTTGGAATTTCTTGCTGAAGCAATATCACAATCTTGTACAATTGTCAAACAAGGACCAAATAGAAAATTACCTATTCATTTACTTCATTCATATACAGTTGCAAGACAAAAAATTTATTTAGAAACAATTTCTTCTATTATTAATAAAGTACTTATTTCACCAAAAAATGGTTTTGGTAATTATTTAGATTCAACATTAATATGGATTGCTTCTTGTATTGTTTGGCAAAATTCTAATGATAATTTAATGAAACATGATACAGCAGCAACATGTATTGAAATTGGTAATAAAATTATACCTTTACTTCCAAAACTTATAGAATCATGTCAAAGTTCTATTACAGAAGCTTTTGCATGGTTAATGTGTTCATTTGTCAAAGCAACATCTTTATTATTTCCATCTATTTTAGAAGCATTTGGTTATAATAATGAAAAAAATAATATTATGGAAATTAGTACAAGTTCATTTTTATATTATCTTCAACATATTGGACAATCAGGAACAGCAATTGAATTATTAAAAGAAAAAGGTATACTTAATCAATATCTTGAAGTTATTTATCAAATTTGTACAAAACCATCAAAAGATAAAATGGTTACTTTTTATAATATTATTAATTTTTTGTCAAAAATTTCTTATGTTGGTGCAGCATGTGAATATTTAGATCATTATAAACCAACTAGTTTTATTATTCCATTATTAACATTTATGTCTTCTGAAAGTTTTGATGATTATGTTAAAAAAACAACATTTACTGTTTCAGAAATTACTGATAGAGTAATTGATTTAATGAATAATTTAACATCATATGGTGGTAATCATCGTGCTAAAATTGCAGAAGCTGTTACAGAAATTCTTGTACAATCAAAAAGAAAAAGTTTAACAAGTGCAGCTAAACAACTTGTTTATAGAATTGTTTTAGATGAAGAAAGAATATATGTTAAAATTTCATTAGATCAAGAAGTTGCTAATAATTTTAGACGTGATAATTCAAAAATTATTATGAGACATCCATTATTTGGATGTGATAGAAATTCTATGTTATGTAGAGCATCACTTTATTCACCAATTAATCATTTAATGGAAGATTTATCAAAAGAACTTGAACTTAATGATAGAGAATCTTCTAATAATTGTAAAGGATTAAAATTTGATAAATCATTAATTCCTTATACTGATTGGGCACAAGATCTTTTTGAAGATGTTCCTGGTTTTTATTCATCATTAGTAAAAAATAAACAAGAAGAAGAATTAGTTAAAAAAGAAAATGAAATAGAAAATTATTTTCTTGAAAATTATGGTTTATATTTAGATCAATGTTTTATAAAAGATAATCTTTCAAATGATTGGACAATAGGACAAATTATTGATGCTTTAAGATGTGATGCTAGAGATATATCAAAATTAAATGATAAAAGTAATAATTTCTTAGATACAACAACAACAATGGAAGATATTTCTCATGATGAATCAGATGCAATGTCTGAATCAAGTTTTAGTACTACATCAAGATCATGTATTTCACCATCATTATTAAATAATTCTATTTGTAATTTTGGATATTCTATTCATGGTGGTGATAGAGCTGATGGTTTCTTTTCATTATTTGTTAATTGTTCAAATGTTACTATGAAAATTAAAAAATCTGATGATATTAATAATGATAATTCAAATTTAAAATTTGTTGTTGAATCAAATTCACCATCAAAATCAACATTAATGCATTTTGCTAGAAATGGTGGTTTACGTCTTATGTCTGAATATATAAAAAATACTTCAGAAAGTTATAATCATATTTGTAAAATAGCAGAAAATGTTCGTAAAATAATATCTAAATCAAGTAATTTATGTAATTTATTTTCAAATGATTCAAAATTAAATAGAAAAAGAGCTCATGGTAAAAAATATGAATTGAATAGTGGTAAATTATCTGAACATGGAACAATGGATACTATTTGTCATATGCAAAATCAATTATTAAAAGTTAATTTAAATAAAAATTCATATATAAATGAAATTTCAAATGGTGGTTTAAAAAATGATTTTAGTTCTGAATTTCCAGAAATTTTTGATACTTCTACATTTATTGAAGATATGAAATCTACTAAAGAAAATGATAATAATAAAGGAAATGATTATTATGGTTTAACAGCATTATTTAATGATATGAAAACAATATCTGTTGTAAATGATCAACAAATTCCTTTATATGTAATGATTGCTTTTAATACATTTTTAAAATTACAAGGATATGCTGAAGCATTAGTTAATCAAAATCGTGATATGTCAGTTTATTTGATTAAAATTTTACTTGGAATATGTAGTACAGATGAAGATATTGATAAAGAAGCTTTAACTATTTTACCATTTAAAGTTCTTGAAACTCTTTTTGGTAGAATAAATACAGATAAAGGTCAAGAAAATGAAGCATTATCGTTAAGACATGAAGCAATAAATAGTGGAGTTTGTGATATTGTTTTTATTATGCTTTCTCATTATTCTCATCTTAAAGGAAAATTTAAAGATTTAAGAACAAATCAAATGAAAAAAGCAGATGAAGCTGTTATAAATATAAATTCTCTTATTATATTTCATCAACAATATGAAGAATTTAAACTTTCTGAAGTACAAGCTAAAAGTGCATCTAATTCTAATAGACATAAAGAAAATTATTTTATGTATAGTGGATCTGAAAATAAAAAAGATAATGATTCTTATTGGGCTAAAGGTACAGGTTATGGACATGGTACTACTAATCAACATTGGAATGTAAAAGAATATTTTAATAAAAAAAAAAGTGAAGAAAAAATTGTTGCTTGTATGTTTGATATATTATCAAGTTTTATGACTATAAAAAGTGAAATTTTTGATGACGATAAAATTCGTTCAAGAGCTTCATCAAGACTTTCAAGATCAAGAAATAATACTTTAAATAGTGGAATTGCTACAAGTATTGAAGATTTTACTTCAATGAGTATTTCAAGGCATTCTTTATCTGAACGTAGTGATATTAATGAACATATTATGGATGTACAAATAAAAAGTAATACTAAATATTTTATTTCATTAGAATTTTTAATAATGGCATTTAGATCATCATTATCTAATAATATTAAAAATTATCTTTCTAATGATTCAGTTATGGATATTGCTAAACATATTGTTGTATATGAATCTTTAATTGAATTACTTTCTACAATGGTTTGTTGTGAATCAATTCAATGTTCATATTTAGAATTATTTAATGAAGATGAAAAAGAAAATTTATCAAAATATCATTTAGAAAGTACTGGAACAACATTAGAATTAATTAAAATTTTACTTAATTTTAATAAAGAAGGTTTTACAATATTTACTCATTTTAACAATATTTATGATAGTATAAAATCATATACAAGTAATCTTAAAAATATAGTAACAGTTACAAAGAAAGATATAAAATATGGTAATGATAATAATATATCAACAGTTAAAACTGAAGCAGATGAAATTTGTGAAAATGAAAGTACTACTGATCAATCAAATGATGAAGAAATAAGTGAAACAACTTTAACTAATTTATTAGGACATATGGAAACATTATTTATATCATTAAAATCAAAAATATATGATGATATAGAATTATATAATAAAAATGACAAAAAAGAAACTATTTCAATTGAAGATTTATATATTGATGAATTAAAAAAATATCAATTTTTACCAATATCTTATATGGATGAAAATGAACGTTTTATTATACCATATTTTTATGTACAAAATGTTACACATAATGGTGGTGGACAAACAGCTTCTAGAACAAGAATGCGACGAATAGCACAAGAAATGTTAACTTTAAAAAATTCATTACCTTTATCATTTGGAAGTTCTATTTTTATTAAAACATGTGAAGAAAGATTAGATGTATTGAAAGCATTAATAACTGGTCCAAAAGATACACCATATGAAAATGGATGTTTTGAATTTGATATTTATTTTCCAAATGATTATCCAAATAGTCCTGTACAAGTTAAACTTTTAACTACGGGTGGTGGTTCTGTTAGATTTAATCCAAACTTGTATCAAGACGGTAAAGTTTGCCTTTCTATTTTAAATACTTGGCATGGAAGACCTGAAGAAAGATGGAATTCAGAGACTAGTTCTCTTCTTCAAGTTCTTGTTAGTATTCAATCATTAATTCTTGTTTCTGATCCATATTTTAATGAACCTGGTTATGAACGTTCACGAAATACTGATAATGGAAAAGCTGTATGTTTATTTTATTTAAAAATAAATAATAATTTTTATAGGCATCATTTGATTATGATTTAAATATTATGCATAATGTAATTAGATGGGCTATGTATGATATGATAAAAAATCCTTCAATTGCATTTAAAGATGTTATTTTACGTCATTTTTCTATTAAAAAACAAGAAATTAAAGAACAACTGGATAAATGGATTAGTTTTGCAGAGGCAGGACAAATTACAAATAATGGACTTTCAAAACAAACAATACCTCAATCCATCAAACTATTGAAACAAAATAGAGATCTTTTTATTAAAACAATTGAAACATTACCTGATTTAGATGAATTAAATTCTTCTGAAAAAAATGAATCTTCTTCAAAAATTACTGAAACTACAGAAAATGAAAAATTGATTTATATCTAAATCTTTAGAAAACAAAATTGGGTACTATTCAGTTTTGGTAGGGCCATTTTTTTTAAATAAAATTAATTAAATATATTTTTGTTTAATTTTAATGTGTTAATTTTTAATTATGATTTTTTTCTTAATAGATAAAAAAATCTTTATATAATATTTTTAACTATTAAACTTTTTAATATAATAATAAGAAATATCATTTTTTTTAAATATAAAATAATTTTTTATAAAGAAGTTTTAACTTTGAAATTTATTTAAAAAAATAAAAGAAAATTAATAAAGTTTTAAAATAAAAAAAAACTTAAATAATATAAATCACAATCAATTAATTTTGATTTAAAATAAAAAGATAACAAATTTAAAAATGTTTCATACTTCAACAATTAAAAAGTAATATTTATGTTTAAAAAATTATGTTTTTTTTTGTAATTCTAAAAATTATGATAAATAAAATATTCTTATTATATATTTTATGCTTTTTATTATTATTATTAATTTTAAACAAAGTATAAAGATTAAAAATATATTAAAAATGTGTTATATTATTTCAATAAAAATATGTCTTTATCATATGTATACAAAATTATATTTTATTATTTACTTTTTCAAATGATATGCCTGTGTATCATTACTTTAAAACTTTAGAAAATGTAAATTAAAATAAATATATTTAATTAACTAATTTTTTTACTTATTTAAGAGATTTCATATTAGACAAAATAGAAAATATTTACAATCTGTTAGTGCATAAAAATTTTTTTTAGTAAGAACATATAAAGGATTATTGATGTAAGAAATAAAAAACAGTAAAGTATAGACAGAAACATTTTTTACAACAAACTTGCTAAAATTATCTAAAGAAAAAACAAACTAATAATTAATTAAGATTCAGATTTAAGAAAAATAGTATTTTAAAAAAAATGATTTTATATAAATAGAAAAGTACTCAAAATTGTATTAAATAGTTAATACTTTGCTTTTTCGATATAGATTTTAGAAAAATACTATATTTTCCATATTTATGTATTTTAATATAAAAAAGTACTTTGAAAAAAAATATATATATTATTAAAATTTAAAAAACAAATAAATAAAATGCTCATTTTTATCAAACAACAAACATAAGTTATTATATAAAAATCAAAATTTATTCTATCCTTTTTTTAAATATTAACTTTTTTTAAGAAATAATAAATATTTCATATACTAATCTTTTTATCATATAATAATTTATATAAATTATAATCAAAAAAATCAGTCATTTTATAAATTATAATTTATTTTTTAAAAAACAATTTCATGGTATTATCTTTTAATTTATTTAATTTATCATTTTTTATAAAATAATTTTGATTAATTATAATTTATTTTTTTCTATAGTTTTGAATTCTTATTTTTTAGTTGAATTCAGTGTTTGATTTTTCTATATAATTATATAATTTGGAATTATGATATTTTATATATAGTTTACTTTTTTAATATATTATGTAATATTTTTACTTTATAATTTAATTAAATTATTATTAACATGTTTGATTTATTTTTATTATAAATTATTAAATAAATTATTTTTGTTTTTTTATTAAATATTTAAATAAGTTTAGAATGAAAGCTGTTACTTCAATACCACCTCTTATTATTCCTGCTTTGACACATCATACAGCTACAGTCATATTTTTACATGGTCGTGGTGATACAGCATATGGATGGATTGATTCATTAAAAAATGAAGTTAGACTTCCACATGTAAAATATATTTTACCAACTGCAATAAGAAGACCATATTCTTTTTATGGAGGAGAATTAATGACAGCTTGGTATGATGTTCATAATAATAGCGGAAAAAGAATGGAAGATGATGTTTCAGTTGAAGAAGGAAGACAATATATTTATCAATTAATAGAAGAAGAAAGAAAAATAGGCATTCCATATAACCGAATTGTCTTAGGAGGCTTTTCTATGGGTGGTTGTCTTTCTTTATATACTACATTGTCTGCTCCTTTTAAATTGGCTGGTGCTATTACAATGTCATGTTATCTTTTACAAAAACACCTTTTTCCTAAAATTTGTACCCATAATAATGAAACACCAATTTGGCTTGGTACTGGAGATCATGATAAAATTATTGATATATCATTAGTTAAAGAATCTATTGATATTATTAATAAATGTAATAATGAATTAATATTTCAAATTTATAAAGGATTAGATCATTCTGTCACAAGACAAGTAAGTTATATATATTCTTTTTTATTATTATTAAAATTGATTTAATTTTTTAAGGAACTTGATGACTGTAAGGACTTTTTAGAACGTATTATACCATAAATAGTTTTATTTAACAAAAAAAAAAAAACTATAAATAATTTTTAATACTTATTCACCTTATAATTTTCTTTCCCATTTTTAACAGTACTGTTTATAAAATAAATATCCAATTCATCAAAGATAATCTCTATTTTATATATTTACTATGTGCCAGATATCCAAATATGCCAAATTCACCCTAATTATTTTAATTCTCCGTAAACCACATAAATATATAACGATATTTTTTACAACCATACTTTATATATATATATATATAATATAAAAATATTTTTCTATCTTTAAGGTTGTCGGAAGTTGGTTTATCTTAAATTCTGATTGAATAATTAGTGTTAAATAATGTACTATATATACTCTCTGGTATAGTATGATACCAAACTTAAAATTTCACTCATACATTTACTTACAGAGCTTATCACTTATCACATTACTTTAACGTTTTAAAAGCCATTTCTTATTGTTGTTCATAACAAACATAAAGATTAGAAACAGAAGTTAAGTTTTTCTTTTTTCATAAGACAGACTTTTCTTAAAATATCATTATTTAACAATCAAAATTTGTATTGAAAAATAGTATTACATCTTTCTTCTATATATATATATATATATAATAACAATTTTATATTCTTTTATATACATATATAATATTATATATATATATATATATATATATTATATAATGCCAATATCATTACATGTAACTTTAACATTTTAAAATTACTTTTAAATTTGATCTGCTAATAGGCCTTAATACAATCTTAAACAATTTCCCATTAATATGATTGTTTACACATATATACCACATTACAATTCATCTATCCTTTTTGTTTATAATTTTAAACTTTTTAAAGAAAACTAAACATCAAATGTAACTTTTGTCCTCCCAATTAGGGACGGAAATCGAAAGTTTTCTGTCTTTTCTTAAATAATATAAAGGAGTTAAAGCAAGTATAATGAGTTACTATATCATTTTTAGGATTTTCTTTATTTTATATAAAATTTTCTACATCGTATCAGTGTGAAGAAAAGATAACTATGAATTCATATATCTTTAATATGTTACTTTTAAATTTTAACTATTTTACTGTATATTTTCACATAAATATAATTTTTTTTTAAAATCATTTTATTTAAAAACTTTTACACATTTAAATTGATAATAAATTTAAACAAAAAAGAATAGTTGTATAAAAAATATAATTTAAATAAATTAAACTAAAATATTAAATTCTTTTTATAATTATTATTAAATTATTGCTTATTTTATCATATATTTATTATAAATTGAATAATATTTTTTTAATTTATTTAAATGATTTTTTTATATACTATTTTAAGTAAAAAAAAACGATATTATTATATTTTATATTATTTTTAGAATATAAATATAGTAAAAATAAAAAAGTGGTAATGATAATCTATTGTTAATACTATATATAAGTTAACATAATATCTAATAAACAACTTTTCTTCTCATTAGCACATTAATATTTTGACCTATATATCATGTTTCTAATCATTATATTATTTTATTTTCTCACATTTTTTAAACAATACATTTTTGCAATACAGTAAGTTTAATAGTACTTTTTTTAATTAATTTTTCTTTTAATTAACATTATTTAAGATGTTTCTCTTGTGCTTCAGAAGAATACGAAACTTTATATAAAAAAGGAGCATTTAATTTTAATTATAAACCACAAAATCTTTTTCAACCACGATTTGATTATGCATGCGATAACAGTTATGAAACAACTAATTTTGTTCCAGTTAAAGATTGTTCTACAAATTGTGTTGTTGTTTTAGAAAAACAATATTTTGGTGGAATTCTTAATGAAAATAGACCATATTTATATATTAGAGGATGTGCTTCTGATGTTTTTCAAGCAGGAGATATTCATTCACCAGAAATACAATTTTTACAAAAAAGTAAAATTTGTTTACCTTTAATGGTTTCACAAATATGGCCTCATATTGAAAGTAATGAATATATAACTGTAAGTTATAATATATAATTTACAATAATTAATTTTTTAGGCCTGTTCTTGTGATGAAGATGGATGTAATAATTTTGTCAATGAACTTAACAACTCTTCTAAATTTAATATAAATATTGGAATATTTATATTATTTCAATTAATAGTAATATTATACAGGATAACATTATAATATTTTAATATAATTACAAAATTATTTAAATTTTTAGTTTTTTATAAATTATTTATATCAAAAAAATTTTTTTTTATTTAACATCAATTTATAATTCATATACGTAATATGCAAAATAAAAGCTTTGTTTCTGGAAAACAATTCTTTGTGACTGAAGTGGAGAATGCACTTAATGTACAAATAAATAATGAATTAGTTGCATCTTATCATTATTTAGCAATGGCAAATATTTTTGCCAGAGATACTATAGCTTTGTTAGGTGCAGCAAAATTTTTTTATAAACAAAGTGAAGAAGAAACAAACCATGGAAGAAAACTAATGGATTATGTAAATAAACGTGGTGGAATTGTAAAATTATTTCCAATTAAACCACTTCAACAAAATATAATGACATTAGATGAAGCTTTATTATTTGCACAAAATTTAGAAAAATCTAATAATAATTCAATTATTGAACTTCATAAAATTGCTTCAAATAATAATGATTCCGATTTAACAAATTTTATAGAAGAATTTTATTTAAAAGAACAAATTGAAGAAATTAATATGTTTACCGTTTTATATAATAGATTACAACGTATTGGATCAGGTATTGGAGAATATTTTATTGATAAAGAGTTAAATGAATTGGCTGATAAAAAACATTAATTAATTTACTTTTTTTTTTACAAAAAGTTTAACGAATATAGTCATATTTAATCAAAAGTGTTTTTTTTTATAATATTAATAAATATCTATTCTTTAATAAAAAATAACTTTTTAATATTTCAGATGTCAACTAATAAACTAAAAAAATATATTTATAGAGTTTTATTAAAATCATTTGTATATTTTTATTTATTCAAATGTATTTAATTATTATTGTAAACTTATTAACTATTATTTATAAATGTTTTCTATTTAGTTTAATTTTTTTAATTAGTTTCTTAAAATTCTTTTATACTAATAGTTTATCTACATTTTTTTATATTATAATTTATACTAAAATATTTCTTAAAATAACAAAAAGTTTAGTTACAACATATATCAAAAAAAAAATTTTTATTAAGTAATAATTTTATATTTTTTTATATGGAAATTGATAATACAAAATTAATAGTATTAATTAATAAAACAATTTTGTATTATTTATTGTTATTAATAATAATATTATAAATATTTTTGCAGAACAAAATTTATTTTTGTTAATTTAATAAAATTTAAATAAGTAATAAAAATTTGTTTTAATTTTTATTAATTTTATTGAAAATACTTTTTATCTAGTTTGAAAGTGATTTTACATTACTTGCAATTTTTTTTAGTTTTTTAAATTCAAAAATACATCTTTTAATATAATAACAATTATGTATATGCTTCGATAAGTATTAAAAAAAGTAAGTTTTAATAATAGCCTATTTTAAATACAAAAAATCGTTTTATTTTTAATTGTAGATTAGAAAATTTAAAAAAAATAAAAATTAAAGCTTAGTTTTTAAATATATATATTTGAAAAATATAATTCTACATAGTTTCTTGGTACTTTTTAATTTTAATATGATTATTTTTTATAAACTTAATGTTCATCAATATACATTTTATAAAACCAAAAAAAACATATTTCATAGCATTTGTAGAGATAAATTCAGTTAATTTTAATTGTTTAAAAATAAATTTGATCAGATAGCTATCAAGAAAAATTCTAGTTGCACTTTACTATTTCTTATTAATTTATTAGAATAGTTTCTTAAATTATTATTTTTTAAAAATGTCCATGACACAATTAATATTAGAATTATTTTAAAATTGTAAAACTTTTTTGTATTTTAATATTTACTTTTAGAATTTTAATTTATTTCTAAATCTTTATGTGGTCTTAAATTTTTTTATCACTTTATAATATTAGATTTTTAATATCAGCATTTTTAAAATGTTATTTATTTGTTTTTCTTATTAGTCGTTTTTTTGAAACTTTTCTATGAAAAATAAAACTTAATGATTCAAATTTTCCTAATAAATTATTATTAACATCCTTACTATACATATATATATATAGTTGAAAACTTCACAAGTAATTTTTTTTCAATATAATATTATGCAGTTTTCAAAATTTGCGTTAAAAATTGTTTCTTATCTTCTTATTTTAAGAGTTTCAAACATAATTTTTTATTTGTCAACTGACAATTTAAATTATTATACATCATGTACCATTTTATTGATTATAATAATTATTATTATGATGTTTTTTCTATCAATTTTTATATTCATCAAATTTATTCATAAAACTTAATATTTTTATTTTTATATAGAAGATTTCATAGTTAAAATTTCTATGTTAAATTTTATACAATATTCTTGTTGATTTTTTTTAATAATTTTGTTTTGTTCTATTTTATTTCAATAATCCTTTATTTTGAAAAGTGCTACTCACTTTTTTACAACATATATTGAAATTTATAAATTGATATATTTAATTTATCACTACCCTAGTTATTTTAAAAATTAAAGGTATTATTTTAAAATATTTTTAAGACTATTTAAAAAAATATTTTTATTGTAAATGCTTATTTTTGATAATTCCTTTTTCTATTTTTTAAAAAATAAAAAATAAATAATATAACTAAAATATTAATACATTAAATATTAAAAAAAATTTATCAAAAGTAAAAATAATAAAAATTTGAATAAATAATAATAATATCAAAAATAAGTAATTAAAAAATTGACATTGAAATCATAAAAACAAAAAAAAACATTATTTGTTTTTATTAGAAAAAATGGTTAAACAAAAATTATATAGTATCAATTTATTTTCTATGTTTAACAAATAAAAATCCAAAATTAAATGATTCTTAACTCTTTTCAGATTCATAAATTATTAGATCTAATTTTATCTTTGATAACTCATATCGTTGTAATATATTTCGTATCACACTTTAAACTAAATTGTAGTGTTGAGATTACTTAGTTTTAAACATTTCTCCAAAAAATTGGCATTTTCAAACACAAAACTTGTATTCAATTTTAATTAATTTCCGTTAATATTTTATTTTTTTGACTTACTGCCATGCCTTCAATTTCGGAAAAAGATATTCTTGATATTAAAAGAAGACTACAACAAATGATTGATGGGCATAAAGAATTTGTTGATGCTCCTGAGTTGATTGCTGCATTAGAAAGTATGGACATAACAATTGATATTCTTAAAAGAACACTTATTGGTATCACTGTAAATGAATTAAGAAAGAAAAGTGGAAATGAAGCTTTAAATAAAAGGATGAAGTCTTTAGTTAAAAAGTGGAAATCTCAAATGGAAACAAATGTTAGTAAGAAATCAAGTAATACACCACCTCCACCTCAACAGAGTGTGCCAACTATTAAAAAGCCAACAAACAATATATCTAAAACACAACCACAATCACAAACGTTTACAGCTAATGTAAAAATTCATAAAGACGATGTAAGTTTTTATAAATTAAATTTTAATATATTTTGATATAGTATCGTAACAAAGTAATAGGAATGTTTATAAGTGCTTTTAACATAGCTGAACTTCCAGAAGGTACACTAGATCCTGAAGATTTAGCGGTACGTATTGAAGAGGAACATTTTAAATTACATACAAATACTAATGATAAATACAAAGCTGCTATTCGTAGTAAAATTTTTAATTTGAGGGATAAAAAAAATCCTGATCTCCGTGCTAATGTATTAACTGGTGTTATCAGTCCTGAAAAATTTTCAACTATGACAAGTGAAGATATGGCTTCAGACGCAATGAAGAAACAACGAGAAAAGTATACACAAGAGGCAATTAGGGAACATCAAATGTCTATAGCTGAAGGAACTCCATCTGACATGTTTAAATGTGGAAAATGTAGAAAATATAACTGTACTTATACACAAGTACAAACTAGAAGTGCGGATGAACCTATGACAACATTTGTATTTTGCCGTGAATGTGGGAATCGTTGGAAATTTTCTTAATATTTTAAATAGTAAATTAAATCATTTTTTTTGGAAACAGGCTTGCTATTTCAAGCGAATGTTTTGTTGTTGTATTCATATCTCAGTCGTCTGTTAAACATTTTTGAGTTGTTAATTATATAATGTACGAGTTATATGGTTATTTAACGTATTGGCTCCTAGATGATAAATATTCTCGAATGGTATTTTTTTTGGTTATATTTGTCTTTTTTTAAATTAAGAACATTTTTTTCCAAAAAAAAAAAATATACCGAAATGTTTAGAAATCTCAAAGTAATTTTTTTCTTGCTTTTTCCTTAGTATTTAATTTTTTTTTATTACAAAATTCAGTATATTTATCCTACCTCAGGGAAGTGGGATTTTTAATAAAAAAAAAACCATATTTTAAAAATATTTTTATAAGTTTTCGAATGGATGAAATAAATAAAAATTAACGAATGAAATTGTTATTTATAATTGCATAATCACACTATTATAATTAATTTAATTTATTCAAACAATGTAAAGTTAATCAGTAAAAAATTATAGGAACTAATTGATAGCATTTATAAAGTTATACTTATTCAAAGTAAATAATTTGTTCCTCATAAAGTTTTTTTTGATTTTTAAGTAATAACTTTCCTCGAAACACGTTGCGGTTTATTAAAATATTTTCCGATTTATTTAAAAAAATTTTGTCCATGTTATTGAAGCCATAAACATGTGAATATCAATTTTTTATTTAAACTTCATTTATCATAGTCAAAGAAGTTATTTGTTAAATACAATTTGAAAGTCAAAAAATATTTTTATCATTTTGCCTATATAAATATATAAACATTTTTTACTGTTTCAGAAACGATAATTTTTTCTTTTTCTCTTCCAATTCTACTATTCTTTTTACTTTATTTCTATAAATTTAATAAAATAATTTATCTTTGGAAGCTTATAAAACTCACTCAAATCCAACATCTACTTCTGGTATACCAATATCCATTTCAATGCCAGTTTCTTTTATATTACTTTTACCGGCAATTTCATTTATTTTTTCAGCAGCTTTATAAAGTATCTCATCCTCAAAGGTGGTTGTAGTAAATTTTTGAGAAATCTCTGGTTCATCTTCTAAATTTAATTGTGCCCTTCGTTTTCTTAATTCGTTATCTTTGTTCCTAAAAAAAAATAGTTAAAATAAAATAATATAAAAACAAACATCTTTTCTGTTATAATTTCTTCTTCACCTTCAGGCCTAAATTTAGACAAAAATGAATCTTTAATTTGAATTGCTGCTATTTGAGATTTTTTTTCATCAGAAATCATAGCTGAAGATATATCTTTTGATCTTGTAACTTTACATCTTTTAGAAGAATCTTCTTTCAATGAATTATCTACTTCTTTTAGGCCTCTTTTTATTTCACGAGATTTTTGTTTTTTCAAGATTTCTTCTAATGTTTCACTTAAAAAATTGATTTTAAAAAAATTAAAAAAAAACTTACACGTTTAAATCATCTTTTTCTCCATCTATACTTCTTTCTCTCGTATTAATTTTTCTTTTGGTTTTTCTAAAGGTTACAAACACTTCTTCTGACATTATAATACATAAGTGGAGCGATTCCCCACAAATTGTTAAGTTCCAATTTTTTTTTCCATTTAAGATTTCTACATTAGTTTGTTAAAATAATTTTTTAATATTATAAGTTTGTTTAATTTATAAATATATAAAAAAAAAATATTTAATTAATTAATAATATGTTTTATAGACTGTATATTATAAAAAAATAAAATATATAAATTTTTTTTTCGCTTTTAATAAAATTCATTATAATTTATTTCAAATAATTATAGTTTTTGAGAATCTCTATATAAAATTATTATCATTGGAATATTTAATTAAATGTGTTAAAAAGAGTTTAAAATTTGTCATAATTTTTTATAAAAAAATTTTTGTTTTCGAGTATATTTTTTATCAATTTTATATATTAATATGTACATTAAATAAATAAATAATTATGTGGTTTTTAGAGAAATATATATTATTACAATTCAAAAAAATTTATTTTATTCTCATGTTTTTTTTTAAAGAAAATTTTATTGGTAAGTAAATTACAGTGTTTTTTTGTTATCAATTTTAGCAATAATATTTTGCAAAATATTATTTATTATCCATTATTATATTACAACAACGGTAAATAAGTATGTTCCAGAACCTTATATGGATGAAATCTTTCATATGGATCAAAATCGTCGATACTGTAATGGTAACTTTACATGGAATAATAAAATAACAACACCACCAGCAATGTATTTATTATCTTATAAGTTTTTTTGCTACAATGAACGTTACTTTAATACATTTTTATATCCATTGACATTTTTGGCTTTACTTAAATTCAGAAGACGTTATTTTAAAACTATTGAAAGTATATTTTTGTCATATTTAAATGTTATATGTGTAATAATATTACCAGTATTTTTTCAGTCAACAACTTTATATTATACTGATCAACTTTCTCTTATTTCTATAGTTTTAGCATTCAATTCTAATCCATATCTTGCTACATTTTTTTTTACTATTGCTATTTTGACTAGGCAAACCAATGTTGTTATATGTTTACTTTATTTAGGCATATTATTTGTAAAAATTATTGATATTAAAAATCCAATATCTTCTTTATTAAAATTTTTGAAAAAAGCTTTTCTTCAAATAATTTTGATTTTATTATGTATATTATTTGTTATTTTTTATAATAATGGAAAAATTGTTTTAGGTGATCATTCTGCTCATAAACCAATTTTACATTTTCCACAAATTTTTTATTTTATGACATTTTGTTCTGTATCAACATTACCATTTTTTATTTTTTCAATTAAAAAAAATATTAAATTAATGTACAAAAATTCTTTACTTTCAATCATTTTATTATTTATTATTAATATTTTAATTTATAAATATACATATGCCCATCCATATTTACTTGCTGACAATCGCCATTTCACATTTTATATATGGCGGAGAATTATAAATTATCATCCATATATAAAATATGTCATATCACCATTTTATCTTCTCTCTTTTTATTATATAATTAATACTTTAAAAAAAAGAATTTATCCAATAATAATATTAGGAGGTTTTATTTCATTGGCATTATGTATTGTTCCAGCCGGTTTATTAGAGTTTCGTTATTTTATTGTACATTTTGCGTTATGGAGATTATCAATACATTATAACTCAAAAATTTCTTTAATAGGAGAACTTTTAATATCATTAATAATTAATTATATTGTAATGTATTTATTTTTATTAAAACCTTTTATTTGGTCTTCTGAACCAAATAATTTACAACGTTTTATGTGGTGAATTTTTTTAAAAATAAATATTTTTTTTATTACATACAATTTATTAAAAATACATATAATAACCAAGAATTAAATTAAAAAATTTTTATTTATTTTTTTCTTTTTATAGGATAAAAATAGTGCTATTTATAAAAAAAAGTAACGTTTTCATATAGGTATTGCAGTAGCATTGTAAAGTTTTCATTTGATTCAACATTGATATTTAAAAGAAATTTTAAAGTAAAATTTGATATAACAGTAAAAAAAAGATTAGTAAAAACGTTTTCTATGTTAGTTTTATTATTTGTAAAAAATAATTTTTAAGTTAAATATAATTAATTAAAGTTTGGTAAAAAAAAGTAATATAATTCAAAATTTTTCAAAATATAATTTTTTCAAAATGATAATGAAGAAATAAATTATGCAGTTTTTGTTTTCGAATAAAAATAAGTAGCGTTAAAATCAGATCATACGTTCATAAGATATAAACTAGAAAACATCTTCTAGTTCTTACAATTATTTTTTATAATTTAATATATATAAATATAAAAAATATTTATAAACTTTTATTTTGGTAGGAATAATTTAAACAAAAAATTTTTTTATTATTATACTTATTATTTTACAAAAAAAATTATTATAAATTAAAATTTAATGGAATGATGAATAAAAATAAACAATTGAATAAAATATTTTAAATTTGACAATAACACTTGATAAAATGTTTTTGAAGTAAAAAAAAGTAATTAATAAAAAAAAGACTTTTTTTATATATTTGTCTATAAATTTCTATATATACTAATTTATATTTAATTTTTTTTAAAAAATTTAAATGAATTTTTCTGAATATACTTAATTTTTAATTAAAATACCATGGATTCTTTAAAAGACAATAGAATCTTTTAGTTTAAAAGGAATGCCTCAAAAATTTTAAATTTAAAAAAAAAACAATAATTTCTTTAAAAAAATTCTTTATATTATAGAATACTTTTTATATTGTGTTTTTATAAATTATAAAACATTTTTTTTAATATTAGTTGTTAATTTTTATTATTGCTACCAAAACTAAATTGAAAAAAAGATTTAATATTTACAAATACATATATATATTTTATTTTTTTTTAATTACAAAACAAATCTATAAAAATTTTAAAGGATTATAAATATTTAGAAAAATGTTAAATGTTGTCAACTTTTTCTATTAAATAATCTAATGAAGCTAATGAAGCCGCTTTTGAACCAAGGCACATATGATATTGTTGTTTGGGCATATCACCGGAACAATTAACATCATGATAAATATGCACCAAGCCAGGATCTGGTGCTCTCATTACCCGTAAAGTTGAATTAATTACTTTAGAAAAAAAATCAACATCCTCAATTCCCCATCCTTTAATAGTTAAATTATACCCTCCAATTAAATCAAAATCCGATTTATATATAGAAACTAAACCAAATCCAAAATGTCTAAAATAACCACGATAATTATCATAAATATAATGATCCGTATTATCAATGTTTGCTTTATATGATACATCACTTCTAGACCATGTTTGAGGTGAAAATTGTGAAAATACAATAGGAAAATATACCTTAATAAATTTAATAATTAATTTAAAAAATAAATAAACATACCTGCGCGCCCCTAATAGTATTCATTCGAATACGATGAAGTGTACCTTGGTCAAATATCATGTCTACATCACTGAAAAATATTAATGAGTCATCCGATAATTTACTAGCTCCAACAGTTAATGCCACACCACGACTAAAATTTTTATTTCCCATTTTAATTTCATTAACATCTATTGTTTTTTTTAAATCTTCTAATATACTACTAATTATATAGTCTTCTGTTGAATTTTTAGAATCATAACGTACAATATTTAAAACAAGTTCTCCTCTTTTTACAATATTTTTTAAATTTCTAGCAAATCTTTTTAAAGTAGAGGAACGTCCACTTAATGGTAAAACAATATGAATTATTTTTGATGGGTAGATGAATGATGTTCCAGGTAAATTAAGATCCATACCAACTTGTTCGTTTCTATTTTTAACAAAATTTCCGGCTCTTTTAATATCAAATATTCGAGCTTTCTTTTCTGATATCCCTTCAATATCACCAAATTTTTGTTGAACATATGCATGTCTTCTTACTGATAATGTTGCTCTATGAGGCAATCTAAATTTTTTAAACCACAGTATCATATCTAAAATATAATCAACACCAAATCTTTCCTCTAATCTTGTATATCCATACTGAATATTTTCAAATTGTAAAAATCGTCCTCTTTGTCTAGCATTAGAATTAAATTCATCAAACAATTGTGAAATAGTTGATTCAAGTGAAGATTTCATTGTATGTTCAACGGTATGTCTTGGACACATCACCTTATTAGCACAAAATAATATACTATTAGATGCAAGATAATCCCATTCTTTAAGATCATATGTATTATTATTTACTTTACGATTTAATACATTACGATGTTCTATTAATTCTTTACTCAATACATTTTTTAAAGCTAATCGTTTTGCTCTTAATTCATTTAATTGAAGTGTTAATGCTTTAATATGAACTTTTCTCATATTTGCAGGATTTTTAAGTGGATGTAAAGTAATAGCACTTCGAAGTTGTTTTAATTCACCAGAAATAGTATTTGTTGCTGTTTGATTATTATGAAATAATATTTGCATTTCATAACTCCATGTACATGGTATACCTACATGTCGTTTAAAACACCTTCCAAGTTCTACATCTTCATGACCTGTTAAAAGATTCAAAAGACAATTTTGTAAATGTGGTGCTACAGCACGAATACTTTCTCGTGAAAAAACAACACCAGGACCACCCATACAATAATTATCTTGAGATCCTAGAGCTAAAAGACCATATTCTGCACTATTTCCTAATCCTGCTTGACCAAGCATATAAGCTTTATCAGGATCTAATGATCTAAGAAGTTTTTCAATCTCTTCATGTCTAACATAAAGATCATCGTCAGCTCTCATAAACCAATGGAAATCATTTAACTAAAAAAAAAAGTATTACAAAAAAGAAAAAAAATAATAATAAACATACGTGATTGTCATACATCCATCTAATCATAGAAAAACTTTTTTTTTGTGGTGGATAAGTATCATCAACACCTTTTAATTTGACAACAGGCATATCAGGATAATCAACAGTAGTTTCCTCAGCAACAAAAAAAATTATTTTTCCAGGAATTTTTTGTCCCCATGTTTTCCAAATATTGTATGCACGAGTATTAACATATTTTTGAGCTGTCATTACACCAACAAGTAATAATTGTGTAGATTTTTCATTATCAATAGTAGAATTAGTTGTTAGAAAATTGTTATTGTCAGTAAAAGAAAGGCAACTTAGAGAATTAATATTTAATTGTTGAAGAGTTATCCATCTTGTAGAACGAATCCAAAATCCTAAGATAAATCCTACAACCAGCAGAATAACAAAATTCCGCTTGGCTTTCATCTTCAACATTGTTATGTCATGGATTTAGATAGCCTTATATAATAAAAAGATCACTCGACAAGGAGAAATCGATTGTCTCTAAAATTAGAAGAAAGAGGCAAGGTCAGTTTGTGAGTTGCAACTTAGAGTAGAGAAGGCAAGGAAAATGTCATAAGGAGGAGAGAGAGTCTTTTAATGATCAACAAAAAGAGATTATATTATTTGTTATTGTCTAGTAATTGTAATATATTTAATGTAACTAAAAATACTTTTAATGGAAATAAATATTACCAACAAAGTTTTTTGCCAAAGGTTAAATGTAAAAAAATCTGTTTTAAATTAAACTATTCCTCTATGTTTTATTTTATTTTAACAAAGTGGTATATGATACAAATTAAGATAAATATATATTTTAAAATTGTATTAAAGGAAAAAAAAAACTAAACAGTGAACGAAATTTAAAAAAAGATATTTAATCATCAATACAAATCAAAAAGGGTTGTCTTATTAAATAAATAGTTATTCATGACATTTCTTTATTTTTTAATATCTTATATAATAAAAATATGTTAAGCCACATGAATCGGGATAATATAGTTTGACAAGGAATTGATCACGATTTTTAGTATGATTAATTTATACATTCCTATTTTCTGCAGACAGTAAATTAGAGTATGTATTACATTTTATCAACAAAAATATTTTATGTTATATATATTAACAATTTGTTGAATGCTTTTATTTATGAAATACTACAACTTCATAATATTTCAATAGTAGATCAAATGTTTCAAAAGTAACAAGGCATGTGATTTAAAGATACTGTTGATACTATAAATAAAAAACATTATTATATTATTATTAAGATAACATCTAGAAATAATATATCTTTAAATTATATTATTAACATCAATATTATATAATTTAAAAATAAACTATTTTTGTTAGAAAATTTTTGACAATCAACAATACATACTGTCATAATTTTTTAAAAAAAATAATAAAAGAATAAACAAATTACTTTATTCAATAATTTATGTTAAAATATAATAATTTTAGACAAAATGACCTTTATTTATATTTAGGATAATGTGTTTAATTTGAAATAACTGAAAATATCCCTTCTTAATTAATTAGATTTCATTTTTATTATAATGTATGGCAATGAGATTTTCAAATAATTAATTTAACATTTATCACTTAAATAAATATATATTGTAGTAGTATTATATGTAAAAATTTATCTTAATATATGTTTAATATATTAGTGAAAAAAGAAATTTTTCCTAAATTTTTTATCAATCTCGAGTGGAAATTTTGAGTTTTGTAGACATATATAAACTAGATTTGTTACTACAAATAATTTTATTTTAATAATTATAAAGTCTATTTATATATATATAATAAAAAAAATTTTTTTAATATATATATATTTTAAAAATATATATTTTTTTAGATTTTATTTATTTCATTTTATATAAAAAAAAATATTTCAAATTATGAATGACTTTTATGGTAAGTATGTGTGTGTGTGATATATATTTATTAATTTTAACAATTAAATGTTTATCAACAAATTTACATTTTTTTAAATGTATTTTTTATTATCTTAAATTGATTTTGATAGTATTATTAATATTTTTTTATTTTAATAATTTATATTTAACATTTTCTTAATTTAATAAAAATTATTTTAAACACGCTTTACGTTGCTTATTATAATTTTAATAAAAATATTTTTTGTTTAATTTTTTTATAGGTTTAGAGGTAATGAGATTTATTCCAAGAGCAAATAGTCGTCATCTTTCGGATGATGAGATAAAATCAAAAATTTCACAAATTAAAACAGAAGCAAAAGCTGGAATATCTATAAAATTAACTAGTCCTCGAGTTTTTTCAAATTTATTCAATGGAAAATATAAAAATGTTGTTGTTGGATTAGCACCTGGTCCTGCTCCAGATAGCCAACATATTTATATGGGGCATATTGATATGAAATGTGAAATAAGATGTAATAAAGAGTTATTACCATTTTCTAGAATAGTAAATACTTTAACAAATAATCAAAAAAGTTCAGAAGCAATATTATTGTATGAAAGATTAAGGTCAACACAATTACATGGAATTAATGAATATCATGTTTCAAAGGATGAAAAAATTATGTTATTACTAGCTGGAGGGGATGTTCTACAATTTGATGTAAATTTATTTATTTAAAAAAAAAAAACTAATTTTTTGTAGGGTAATGATATAATTAATAGGAGTGAAAAAATATCCAAACCTATTGTTAGAGCAAGATTAGCTCCGTCTGATCCAAGATTTATAGCTATGACAGAGGGAAAAGAAATTTATGTTTTTGATAAAAATAAATTAATTTATGTTTCTAAATCAGAATCAAAATATATTTACAATGGTGTTTCAGCTAATGTTATTCAAGAAGAATTAGAAAGATATGAAGGATTTTGGTGGAGTCCAGTAAATCCTTATTTGTTATATGAAGAAGTTGATGAACGTGATGTATCAACGACGACTTTATCAAATTCAGATGACTCTGAAGTTACCATATTAAAATATCCTTTTGTAAACACTTCAAATCCAATAAGTAGTTTAAGTCTTTTGATGTTAGAAAAAAATTTAGAAACAGAAAATTATATATATCATATAAAAAAAGTATCAAATCAAAATCTTAAATTATTTTGGCCTTGGTTTGAATATATTGCTAAAATTGGTTGGACACCTGATGGTAAATATATATATCTTCAACTATTAGATCGACTTCAAACCATATCTTCTCTTGTTTTAATTTCTATAAATGCATTTGATAATTTTGAAACTGCTGTTTTAAATAAAGAAATTTTTGAAATTGTTAAAATAGAAGGTAATCCATGGATTAATGTTAACCACCATCTTGAATGTTTTTATGATAAAAATAAACATGCTTACGGTTTTATTTATGGGTCAGAAGAAGAAAACTTTCACCATTTATTTATTAAGTATGCTTTCATTGAAAAAGATGTATTGTATATTTCAGAAAAATCTATTAATCTTACATATGAGGACAATAATAAATTTTGTATTATTAAAGATATACCTATATATGTTGATCAAAAACGTGGAAATATATTTTTTGTGGCTAATTACAATGAACCTGGTACACATCAATTATGTTACACAAGTTATATTAATGAAAATAGTCCTATAATACAAATTACTCCAAATGATCGTTCTGTAAAATATGATCGAAGTACATTAACATTAGATATTAATTGTGATCTTGGATTTGCTGTAAATATTAGTAGTATTACTGTTCGTCCAAAATTAGTCTTTTTTAAATGTTCAGATAATATTAATGGAGATTTTATTATAGAACAAGGTCCAGATATAATTCATAATGATTCAGTATCTATTACACCATATGTTCATAATAGTAATATTGTAATACCACAAATGTATAAATATTTTTCAAAACAAGCTGGACATGATTTATATGGTTGTGTATTTTTACCAAAATGTGTAGATGAATATGATTCTGTAAAATATCCTGTACTTCAGTATGTATATAATGGTCCATGTGCTCAACTTGTACAAAATAATTGGGATCTTACAGCAAAATTTCAAATGTATCTAACTCATAATATAGCAGTGGTAGTTGTTGATGGAAGAGGAAGTGCTAATCGTGGTAAAGATTTTGAAAGTTGCATTCATAAAAATTTTGGGACTGTTGAAGTTGAAGATCAAATTGAATATCTTCGAGTAGTAAATCAAAATGTTGCTAATAATAAACTTGATTTAAATAAAGTTGTCATTCAAGGATGGAGTTATGGTGGATTTATGAGTATAAGATGTTTACAAAAAGCACCAAATGTTTACTTAGGTGCTATTGCTGGTGGAACTGTAACAGATTGGTTTATGTATGATACAATTTATACTGAAAGATATATGGGTTTACCTTCTTCTGAGGAATCTGAATGTCATTATACTAAATCTGGTCTTTTGAATGATGTAGATAAATTGCCTAGTGAACCAAATAGATTATTACTAGTTCATGGAAAATTAGACGATAATGTTCATTATAAGCATATTGAAAAATTAATAAAAAAACTAGAAGAATATAATAAACCATATGAATTAGTTCCATTAAAAAATGAAAGACATGGAGTTAAATCACCTAAAACTGGGGAAATGCTTGAAATACGATACATTAACTTTTTAAATAGGCTTTTTTATGAAAACTAAAAATTTTTTGTACATTTTTTTTAAATTTACTAACAAATTTTGTCAACAATATTAATAAACAATAATTTTTAAATTGAATAACAAATGCCTAAATAATATTTAAATTTTAATATGTTAAATAAATAGGATAGACAATGTAATTAATAATTTAATGGATATTTTTTTATTCGTAATATCACTTTTTCTTTTATTTGCAATTTTATTATCATATACACCTTTTCATGGTTTTATTTTCGAAAAAAGAATAACAGAAAAGAAAAAATCAAACAGAGAAGTACGTATTGACAATGAAAACATAACTCCTCTATCAAAAATTGTCCCAAAATTTCAGGCAGCAAAACCAGATAACATTTCAAAATTAAGTGATTCCGTTCCATGGTTTCCTGAAGGTAAACCTAAAAAAAATTTAAAATATAAAATTTATGTTCATAAAAATGGTTCATCTATTGAAAATAAGAAATATAATAAGAATTCTAAAGAAAAAGAATATAAAATATTCGAAAAAAATCCTTCAAAATTAAAAAAAATTGAAATTTTAAAAATAAGTAAATAAAAAAATTATTTCTTTAACAATAATATATTTAACATTTCTATCAAATTATATTTTACAATTTACTAAAAAATTATTTACTTAAAAATATCTTTCTAAATAATAAATAATATTAATAAATTTGAGATGAATAAAATAAAACTTTGATAAATTACAAAATAAAACTATTCTTAAGTATATTTTTTTATAATGTTTTGTGTTAAAAAAATCCTAGTTTAATAAAAATATATTAATTAACTTTTTGTGAAAAAGTGGTTTACAATTTTCAAATTTTCGTTAGTAATGAATTTTTAACTAGAAAAACATAAAAAATTATCAATTCAAAAATTAAAAAATTTTTTAAATCTATTTGCAAAATTTGTTTAAAAAAAATAAATTTATTAATAAAATAGTGATTTATTTTGAATTAAAATTTTCCATAAATATATAAAATTTAAGATTTGTTTTTAACATAAATTGTAGTTTAAAAATATTAAAAAGCTTAGCACACTTAATTTCATAGTTTTAAGTGCTCATTTGCTGACTTGTGAGTTTCAATATTGAAACTTTTTTAAAATACAATTTTTATCATATATTTGAATTCAACAAGTGATATGAAAAGATAACTAGATTTAATCATTTTTTCTCAAAAATCTAATTTAATTTAGTTATTTTAATTTCATTTTTTTTGTGCAGTATTATAAAAATCGAATTCTCTAAAAAAAATATTTTTAACTTTTTCCTCTAATTTTTATTATCACAACGTCTAAAGTTTTTGTCTTGATATAATTATAATTGTTTTAAAATTCATACTTTTCAAGAATTATCAAATAGATGTATTTTTGTTTTTTATCTTAAAAATATTTACTTTTGTTTTTGCTTATAAATAATTTTATTTAAGACGAAGTAAATATGACCTAAAAATTGTATATAATATTGTGTGATTAATAATGAATTAAATCTTACATAAACATACTTTTTAAATAACAATTTTTATAGCTTATATAATTATCTTAATTAATATTAAACAAAAGTGTTTGTATTTTTTTAAATTATTTGAAATAATAAAATATTCATTAAATATTTGTTTCTCCATTTATTAAATAATGTTGTCGACAAATGTTGTGTAACATTTTAATTTTCTTAAACCAATATTTTTTTTATTTTATAAAAACTTTTTTGATTGTTGAAAAATATTAAAGTTTTTGATGCATAACTATTAAGTTATTTTACACTGTGTTAGTTATAATTAAAATGTTATTTCTAAGATACTTTTTGATTATAAAAGATGTAAAAAAATATCTTCAAAAAGGGATAAAAAAAATATTTAAAATATATTCTTAGATTTATTTAAAGTTTGAATCAAAAATTTTTTAATTAAAATTCGTGAGCTATGTTTAATTGAGTTAACAAAATGACTAAATTGATAATTATGAATAACTTATTAACAAATTTTTAAATATTAATTTTTTTCTTCTAAACAAAAGTATATAGTCATTTAATAAATTTTTATTAATCTAACTTTAGTAAATAAAAAAAAAACATAGTAAATTTGTCTAAAACTACATTCAAAATTTTTTTCGGTGAACACAGCCACATTGGCTCAGTGGTAGTAGCGTCGGTCTTGTAAACCGAAGGTCGCTGGTTCAATCCCAGCATGTGGCATATTTTTGAAGATTCATTCTTTATAAAGTAATTTATGTCACCATTACCCTTTTTTTTATATTTATTTTAATATATAATTTATTTTTATAGGGTTAATAATTAATTTAAATTATCTTTTTTTATAATAAGTTTTATATTACAATTTTTAGTATTAAATAGATTTTTTTTTAATTTAAAAAAAATTTTTATAAAAATTTATTATTTAAATATTGTGATTAAAAACTATTTTTAAAAATAAGATAAATATTATATAATCACGAAATATCTTTTTCTCTATCACATTAAAAATTTTAAATTATAGGTAAAAAAATTAATGTCTACTTTATTATTACAAAACAACTTTTTAATTTTAAAAATCTTTTGTTAATCTATAAATATTTAGAAAATTTTTTTTGTTAATCTAAAATTAATATTTATATATGATTTTTTATTTAAATCGTGTATTAAAAACACGATTTTATTAGTCTTATTGTAATCAAATGACGATTAAATTATAAATTGCAATATTTTTTGAAGAAAGAAATATATATTATTAGATTATTTTAAAAAGATTATGATAAAATTTTCAAAATTATAATTATTAAAAAAATAATCTTTAAATAATAATATTTTAAGCAACTTCTACCTACTAAAGAAAAAATCACATTAAAAAAGAATGAAGCAAAGATGATTCGTGACTCCTCGTGACAATCATTAACAATTATTCATATAAAATACTTACGTGAAAATTGTCTTTTCATTTCATTTTATTTTTATAATATATATATATATATATATATTGTCTATAATATTGATATTATAAAATTTCATCACTACCTATTTTAAGGCACATATATATAAAGATAAAAGATAAAGTGTTCCTTTTTATAAACAAAAGTTTTTCGTGATATTTACATTAACTTATATTAGCTAACCTTTATATATTTATATAATAATATTATAATTTGGAAAGAAGTTAAGAATAGTTAAAGGTTTTTATAATTGTTTAAGCATACATATTAGTAATATACATAATTTGGATAAAAGATTTGTCAATGATAAATATAAAAGAATTATAAAGATTATTTGTCTTGTAATTCTTTTTACTCCATATTTTAAAGAATTTTAGAATGTGATAAATAATATATTATATTTATCTAACTATCTTGTTAAATTTTAATTTACATATTATAACAAATATATTTTATTAAAAATTATATAAAAATGTATCATTTGCTATTAAATATACAATCTAAATTTAGATATATGTATATTTATAAAAATAATTTTAATAAAAAGACTAAATTATTTTATTATTTATCTATTTGAATCGTTTAAAAAGTGAAACGAATATTTTTAAAAAGATATTATTTTAATATAAACATTGAGATAAAGATCTTTGTTTATAAAACAAGATACTTTTTATATTTATCTGAATTATTTTTACATAATAAATTTATTGTATTATTTTAAAGATTTTTTAACAAATATATATATATATATTATTTTTTTTTAATGCTATTTGAATAGTTTGTAAAAAGATAAATTATGACATTTTTAAAAACTAATAATAATTTCTTTTTATATTTAATAATCTTAAACAAAGATACATTTAATTAAAACTATATGTATATGTACTCATATAGTTAAAGATCAAATTATATTATTTAAGTTATTCTAAATAACTTATGTATACCGTTTTGTATTTATCTTATCATTTCTTCTTTATATTTTATCAAACTTATAACTAATGGTCAAGAGTCCCCTTCATTTATTGAATATCTTCACAAAAAGGTGTGTCTTTTTAGTTTACTTACAAAAATATCACTCATTACTAAGAAAACTTTTTAACGTGAAATGAAGTACCAGTCTATAATAAGATATACCATAAGTAATTTGACGTTCTCTTAACATTTATATATATTTCTTATAAAATGAATATTCGAAACTTTTTATAACTTTTTCATAATTATTAATAAAATTCTAAATAATTTTTTTTTTTTAATTTTATTTATAGTTTAACAAAACTACAATTACTGGCAATTTTTATAATTTTATTTATTCTATCAGAATGGTTAAATTTTTGACTACTTTTATTGCCATTTTTTCATTGGCAACAATTACTTGTACACAATCATCTACACCTGTTATTGGTGGAACATGTAAACTTGGTACTCCTGATGTTCAAATTGGTGGAAAACAAACGCAATTTTTTTTGAAATGTGAATCTAATTCAGAGTAAGTATAATTGTTTTAATTATAAATTATTATTAAATATTTATTTATAGTTCTGGAGAAGGTCAAGGTGTTTGGGTAGTAAAATCACGATCAGCTTCATCAGGAACAAAAGCTCCACCAACTGTATTAGAAGAGACATCCTCATCTAAAATAGATCCACCAAAGACAATGTCAAAGTTGGCACAACCAACAATATGTGAACAAGATAGTAATTCAAAACCAGGTGGTAAATGCTCTGCTCCTGTGACATGTCTTCAAACATATTATCCAGAAAGAAATTCTTTCCTCCAATGTGATGAGAGTACCAAAGTATGGATAAAAAAATATTGTAAAAATCTTATGGCTACATTTTCTTTTGAACATCAAGCTTGTATTGGTGCTGATAGACCTGGTGTTTCACGTAAGTTAAAAAGATCTTTGATCATAAATTGCTGTGTTTCTTTTTTCCTATTCTTTTTTAATACTATTTCCTTAAAATTATTAATTACTTCCAATACACATAATAGTTACTATATACTGTACTTCAAATGAAAAATGTAAAAATAAATATGATTGTAAGGTAAATGAATTTTGTTCAAAGTTAACAAAATGTTGTCATAAAAAGAAAAGGTATTTGATTAATGAAAATATTATCTTAAATAAAAAGTTAAGAGATCAAAAATATAATAATGATTTAATTAAAAACATTTCTACTAACAATGGACAAAGATTAATTTTTTCTGCATCTACATTTAAAAATCCAAGTATTGATTTATTAAAATTTAAAGGTACGTTTTTTAATACTAACAATAAAATTAATATTAATTACTAACAAAAAAAATTAAATTTAATAGATGATTTAACTAATAATATTACCAATAATTATGATAATAATAATAAATTTGAAAGAACAACAACATTAATTAATAATTATAAACCTAATAATATTACTAATATTTTAACCACACAATTACCAATTCATGTATGTCCATCTAAAAAAAGATGTTCTTATCCACTTAATACTTGTGATCATGGAGAATATTGTGAAAAAAATACTATGTGTTGTCATTTATATAAATGTCCTGATACAAATAAACCACCATTTATTGAACCTGATTATTGTACATCAATTTATCAATGTCCATCTAATAGTTATTGTATTAGTGGAAAATGTTGCCGAAAACCAGAAATTTCAATAGAAATGTCAAAAAAAATTAAAGATACTCAAAATATTGATTTACAAAATAAATTAAAAAATACTTTTAAAAATTATAAATGTGAAATAGATCCTTTAGCTGAAGAAGTATGTTCAATTGATAAACCATGTCCTGATGATAGTATTTGTGTAAATGGTGTATGTTGTTTAAGACCAATTACATCATTATGTGATAATGGTTTATATTCATTAACTATTCCATTATCATGTATTATTAATAATGATTGTGGAACTACAGCTAAATGTGAAAGAAATCGATGCTGTCCATTGGAATTAAAAGAAATAGAAAAAGAAGATAAAATTAAAATTAAACAAATAAAATCAATTTCAGAAAATTCTTTTGAACTAGAAAATATAACTTCTAATAGTTTTAATAATTTTTTAAATACAACATCAATTGAAAATTTTTCAAAATCATTACCAATAACAGAATTAACACCATTATTAACAAATTTACCAATATATCCAGTATCTCCTAAAATTTTATCACCAAATAAAAGTTATATTGAAAGAATGTGTTATAATGGTCATGAAGCATTATCAACACCATCAAATTGTTTAGTTAATGAAGATTGTCCTAATGGATATAATTGTAATATTAATTTATGTTGTCCTATTGATGAAAATCAAACAATTTCTCAAGAATTTGACAAAGAATATAAAGAAGAAAAATTGAAAATGATTAATGGTGAAAAAAAGATATATGATTTAAAAAATTTTACCAATTTAACAGAAGAAAAGATAAAAGATGAAGAAAAACAATCTACTGAATTATTAATGGCTTTTAATAATAGTACAAAAAATTTAATACAAATTTTAGAATCATCAACAGAAGATGAAGAAAGTGATAAAAGTATTAATCTTACAACAAATGTAATTAAAATGTTTGAAAAGAAAAGGAATTATCAAAAAAAAGATAATGATTTTTGATTATTTATATTTATTATCATTACTTTTAATTTAAAAATAATAAAGTTTAAAGGTTAATTATTATCAGTTATAAACAATTTTCTTTATAAAGTAATTATACATAAGAAACTACAAAATAACCTTCAAAAATGATAACGAAATAATTTACTTTTTAATCATATCGTTTCTTTTTAATTTATAAAGAAAAGAATAAAATGTTTTATAATTATTAAATATATAACTATTAACAATAAAATGTATAGTTAATATACGTCAAACATATAAAATTAAAATTATTTTTTAAATTGTCTTTTTTATTTATTATTACTGTTATCAATTATGGCATCTAAAATATATGTTTTTTTAAATAATTAATATTTTAAAAAATGTTGTTTTTTTTGTATATTTATATATAAATATTTTTGTATATATATTAAGAAATAAAAAATTTTTCTTATATATATAAAGTAATCAATTTTAGTTTATATAAACTTTTATAATAAAATTTCTAAAAAAAAAAAAAACTTTATATTTCAGTAAATTCTTATTTTATTATGATATTCCTCATATTATTAACAATAATATTATTGTTTTTTTTAATTCTAAGATATATCTTTGATATAGATAATTATACAAAATTTCAAAAATCTTTACACAATATAATTTATAAAAAAGATCAATATTTTTTATCAAATATTTTTAATGTTAACGAAAAATCAACAAGACATGGTGGTGAGTTGGTTGGAGAAGTGTTAAAAGTATGTTTAAACATAATAATATTTTTAAATTTTTTGTTATTTTAAATATTTTTAGGCACATGGTGTTCAAGAAATATTTACATTATGTGGTGGACATATATCACCAATATTAGTTGGATGTGAAAAACAAAAAATTAGAGTTATTGATACAAGACATGAAGTTACAGCAGTTTTTGCTGCTGATGCTGTTGCAAGATTAAGACAATCTTTTGGTGTAGTTACTGTTACAGCTGGTCCTGGACTTACAAATACAATAACAGCTATAAAAAATGGACAAATGGCTGAATCACCAATTTTATTATTAGGTGGTGCTGCACCATCATTATTGAAAGGTAGAGGTGCATTACAAGATATAGATCAAATAGTTTTATTTAAACCATTATGTAAATATGTTGCTAGAATTACTAGATTACAAGATATTATACCAATATTAAAAAAAGCTATACAAATAGCTAGAAGTGATACACCAGGACCTGTATTTGTTGAATTTCCAGTTGATATGTTATATCCATATCAATTAGTTCTTAAAGAAGCTGGTATTATACCAAATCCAAAAAGTTTAATAAAAAAAATTATTAATACATATATATTTTATAATATTTCAAAACAATTTGGTAATGCTTGGAATGAAATTAATACACATCCACTTCCTGTACATATTCCATTAGTTAATAATTCTGATATAGATAAATTTATTAATATATTAAAAATATCTAAAAAACCAATATTATTAATAGGATCACAGGCAACATTACCACCAATTAAAGCTGGAGAATTAAAAGAAATTGTTGAAGATTTAGGAATACCATGTTATCTTGGTGGTATGGCACGTGGATTATTAGGAAAAGATAATAAACTTCAAATGAGACAATGTCGAAAAGATGCCTTAAAAGAAGCTGATTTAATTATTTTAGCTGGAACAGTTCCTGATTTTAGATTAAGTTATGGTAGAGCATTTTCATCTAAAGCAAAAATTATTTCTATTAACAGAAATGAAGAACAATTAAAAAAAAATGAAAAAGTATTTTGGAATGGAGATCTTTTAATTAAAGCTGATGTTGGAAGTAGTTTAAAAAAATTATTATATAGTAAAAGGCATACTACAACACCAAATATTAATGATTGGATTGATACTTTAAGAAAAAGAGATAATGATAAAGAAGAAGAAAATAAAAAAAAAATAGAAGAAAAAAATATTAATGGTGGATTAAATCCATTAAAAGTATTAAGTCATCTAGATTCAATTTTAAGTGATGATACTATTCTTATAGCTGATGGAGGTGATTTTGTTGGATCAGCAGCTTATATAGTTAGACCACGTGGTCCATTACAATGGTTAGATCCTGGAGCATTTGGTACATTAGGTGTAGGTGGTGGTTTTGCTATTGGAGCTAAAGTTGTTTATCCTAATAAACCTGTTCTTATAATTTATGGAGATGGTTCATCTGGATATTCAATAATGGAATATGATACATATGTACGACATAATCTTCCTGTTATTTCACTTATTGGAAATGATGCTTGTTGGTCACAGATAGCCCGAGAACAAGAACCAATGTTTAATAGTAGTGTAGCTGTAAATTTATCACATACAAAATATCATGAAATTGCCAAAGCTATTGGAGCAGAAGGATATGAATTAACTGAAAAAGATAGTGATGATAAAATTAAACAAACAATTGAAAAAGCATTAATAGAAGGAAAAAAAGATAAATCAAGTTTAATAAATGTTATTATTGGTAAAAGTAATTTTAGAGAAGGAAGTATTAGTGTATAAAAAAAATATTTTTTTTTAAATTAATTATTTTTTATAAAAATAAAATATTAATTTTATTCTTTTATTTCATTATTATTATTAATTTATTTATTGTTAAAACAAAATTATATTATTCTTTCTAATAGTGATGTATACAGAAGTGGTGATTAAAATTAATAATCAACTGATGATTATAAAAATGTATTATTATTAAATGATTTATAAAAATAATAAAATTAAAGTTAAATTAATGATAATTTTATTACTTTTAAGATGAATAGAAAAGTTTTACTCTTGAGAATTAGTTCTTCTTAAAGTTATATATATATATATATAAAGCATGTGGAAAATTATATATAATCCTATTGTTCTAGATTAATAAAGAATTAACAAAAGTTTGTGACTTTTATAATTACAAAACGTCAAAATTATCTTTGTCTTTCTTTGATTTATGAGTAAAAATTTTTTTTTTTTAAATTGTTGATTGTTAACAGCAAATTAAATATATTTTATTTTACTACCAATATATTAATGATTTTATTTTAAATTATTATTTTATATATTGTATAAGTTATATGAATATTTATTAGAAAATATCTTAAAATAAAGTATATATTATAATATAAGCAATATGTTGGTGGTTATGATTAAGAATTATAAAGTTGAAAACATATGGAATATTTTACTTTTTATTTTTACGCTAAATAATATAAAAATACTATCCTTATTTTATAAAATAATTTTTATGAATGTTTTTCTTTTACTAATTGAAAATGTTGTATGAGTATTATTTTCTAAAATATATAATAAAAAGAAAATTAAAATGATGGATTTTAAAAATATATTTCTAAAAGTGGTCATTCATTTCCCAAATTGGCTTTATCAATTTTATTAACTACTAGTCAATTACTTTTTCTATTTTACCTTAAAAGTTAATTTATTTTTTCAAAAGAGGAAATTATTAATTTAGATGTTATATATCTATTTTATATTAATCATTTAATAATATATATATTTATATATTATAATCATAATATTATATTTTGATATAATAGAAAAATATCATATCATTATCATAATGTTCTTTTTAATTAACTTTTAGGCAATAGTTAAAAAGAAATAAAGTAAAAATGGTTTTCTACAAAGGAGTTATTTAAATTAATTTAAAAGGATATTGTTAAGTATTCATTAGGTTGTTATGAAAAGCTGAATTATTATGTATTTTTACATTATTTTTATTTTAAAAATTTAAAAAGACGAGAATGTTTAAACATCCTTCTTATAAAATATAAAAGAAGGCTTTTTGACAAAAATTTTTAATAACTTTTGCACTTCTTTTTAAAAGTCAATTTATACATTTTGTGATTAAAATTTTTAATACTTTTCTTATCAAAAATATTTTCTAATACTAAAATTTATATATTTTTGTTATATTTTAGTTTTGAAATTAAATATTTATTTTAAAAATAATATATATATATTGTCGGCAGAAATTGTTTGACAAATCAAAAAGTTGACAATGACAATATTAATAACCTTGTAAATTTGTAACATTTTACTTTTCAATATCTTTAATTTACTTTATTGTGGTATAATGATTATTTATATAAAAAGAGATATCAAAAGGTAAAGTGTAATATGAAGTGTAATAAATTAGGTAGAATAAAAAGATTAAAGAGTTTTCATCTGATGTTTGATTGACTTCATAAATCATAGAATCTTGTTATCATTAATTTTTGTTATCTTTATCATTATAAAATATCTTATTATATTCTTTTATATCTTTTATATCTTTTATTACAAATAAGTGATTAATTATCATGTAAAGTCTCTTTATTTTAAAAATATTAATAAAATATTTTCCTTTTTGTATATATTTTAATATTGTGAAAAATATATAAATGTTCATTTATATTTATATAGAAAATGAATAAAAAAAAAATTCTTTTTTTTTTGACAAATCAACAGATATTAAAACATTTATTTTAAAATCCCTTGTGTTTATAGTTAAAATTCATTTTAAAAATCTTTTTCTTTGTATTTTTAAGAAATATTTCATCTTCATTTAACATCTACATTTACTAGTCACATAAAGATATATTTTATTTCTATTATCATGGGACAATATTTATGTATTGTGATATGTAAATGAAATATTTAATCTTTGTTGAACTGTATTTACAAAAGTTATATCCATAACAAATGTATGTTAATATGTATGGAAAAATATTAACATTTCACTATCTTCAATTTTCAAGATAAGTACCACTTTTAAGGAGGTTATTTAGATTATAATTAGTCTTTAAAATATTTTTCTTCATGAGTTTGTATATATATATATATATGTAAACATTATTTCTTAATCATAAACTATAACATATATTGTGTGATCTTGAAGGATTAATTAAAAATATAAAAGTTTTAAATATTTTATAATATTATTTTTAATAAGGAAATGTCTTTTGTTAGTGACAATTTAATTTAAAATACTTTCTTATATTTAATTTACTAAATAAGAAACATTTTCTTAACCTCTTATTTAAATTAATTAAAATTAATACTCCAAACTTCCTAATTACAAATGACATCTCTATATATTTTATAAAAGCTGTCACATTTGTATTATTATTATTTTAACTTAAAATCAAAATATTTAATTTGAAAAATCATACTTTATTTATGATTTTAAAAGTTTATCAATAAATTAAATTTATATCAATTCAATTACATTTATTTAACTGGTATGATTATTTATGTTAATTATTTATATTAATAGAAGCGTGAGTTATTATATAAGTATATTAAAATAACCAAATAATTTAACAAAAATAATAATTCTAGTATTGATAATATTATATCTAATATATAATCTTTTTTAAATATCATATAAAATTTTCTATTATATAATACTTCTTATATTTTTAAACATTTATATTTTTTCTCACAATTCAAATCTTAAAATAATTAGTTTTTTATATTTTTGTACTTTATAAATATATTTATATATATATATATATGATACATGTAAAAATTTTTTATTTTCTTTTTAATTGTAAATGTAGATATTCAATAGCATGAGGTAATTGTATTTCTTTAAATTTTTTTATCTTATAATACTATACTATTTTGTTAAATATTTTTTATTTATTCATCTATAAATATATTTTTAACAAAAGTAAAAAATGTTAACTGTTGCTATATGATGATTTAATAAAAAAATAGATATAATTAACTCTTTTACCACCTGGATTGAGTAATTTTATTATCTTATTTAACTTTAAGTAATATAACATTAGTAAAAAAAAAATATAATAATATTTATTCAATTAAATGTCAATTTAAAAATAAAATTTCTTTTCTATATCTTTTTTTTTTAAATAATTAAAAATTTTTTTCTATTAATTTTGATGTAATAGAAAAATCTTTTTAAATCACCTATATATAATTACTTTACGCTTATTAAAAGATTATGATATAATTATCAATTTCCTCTTTTTAATGTAAATAACTTTTTATTTATATATATATATGTATATATATTATTTCCTTGACTCATATTTAATAAATATATATACCTATCACTTCTGAACCGTTACCTTTTATATTTTTACTCGAGAAATTATTATATATCTTGTTAACATATATATATTTTTCTTTTTAAAAATAAAACATATTTTTATATTAACAACAATTTTAATAACTTATTTATTTTTAAAGTATATAATTAATTAGTATTTTCAAATATAAAATTAATATATCGTTTATTTAAAACATATATTTTGTAAAACTCATAAATTAATAGAAATAAAATATTTATCAAAAAAGTATATATATAAATGTATTATTAAAATATAATGATTAATAATTTTATCATAAAAATAGGATATATTATCATTTTGTAATAAGTATCATTGACCTATAGAATACTTCAAAATTGAAGTGTTTTCAAAATATGTCCTTTATATATTTTTAACATAATATTATTCTAAAATACAAGTTATTTCTTATAATTATTTAATATATCTTCCTTTTTCTATCAAATAAATATATTTATACTTTCATATATTATTATAAAAAAAAAATTATTTTATCTAAAAAAAAAATCCAGCTTTTTTTATAATATATAATGCATATCAATTTTTTAATTATTTATAAATAAAACTAAAAATATTATTTATTTACTACTTATTTGTTTTTAAATATTTTATTATTATTTTTAAATGAACCATACAATATTAAACCATAAAATAACAATTAATATTTTAACTATTATATCAAAATATATCATAAGATCAAAAGAACCGATTTTTCATTATAAATGATATAATACTTTTATTATAACTTATATATAACAATAAACTTTATCTAACCTCCTGTTATTACTAAAAATTAACAAAAGAAAAGCTTTTGATTTTCTAAATATGGATGAATGTATTAATAAAAAAAAAAAATTCTTTTTATATAAAATATGGTGTATAGTAAAAGTATATTGAAATACAATAAAAAAAATTTCTTTTTATTTCTTCTCATTGACTAATCATATTTTTTATTTTATTTTTTTATCTATTTAATAATAATTATTTGTTTAACTATTAAATATGATTTAAATATAAGTATTCATAATTATTGTAATAAATATTATATTATTTAAATACCATTTTTCTTTTATTATTTTATTATACTATGTTTATATATCAATATAAAGTATTACAGAGATTTTAGTAAAATTATTATATAATCATATAATATTTGTATACTTTTTGTAAACTAAAAATTTTTATATTAATAAAAATATTATTTATTATATTTTTAATACATATATACATTAGAAATAAATAATTATTTTTATTAAAATATAATATATAAATAAATTAACTTTAATAATATTATTTTCTTTTAATTTAAGTTATTATATTTATACATGATCTAATTAACAAATTAAATATTTCTTATTCTCAATTTATGTTTACATTAATCATCTATGTTAATCTAATATAAGTTTAAGCTTATCAATGATAATCTTTTAAATCTACATAACTTTTGATTAAATCACCAAAAATTTGTTTAATAAGAGAAAGTTAACAATTTACTTTATGTTTATTTTTCCTTATCAGTATAAATGAGATGATATATTAATTGTAAAGTTAAATAAAATAATTTTATCTTATAATTAATATTTAAAAATATTTAATACTTATAAAGTATAAAATAAAATTTTGATAATGTAATACATTTTATACTATATTTTAAATCTGTTGATCAGGTAAATAAGATAACGGTTTTCTTACTATATTTGTCACTTATTTTGATACATCATTTATATCCTTATCTTGACAAGTTGATTAATAAACTCCTAAATATATTGAGTATATATATTATTATGTTCTTTTGATATATTTATACCACCTATAGTTAATAAAAATAGTTCATATTATAAATATAATATATATATATATAAATGTATATTATATTCTTAAGTACATTCTTTTAATATAAAAATAATCATTTAGTATTGCTAATTAAAAATATACTGTAATTATTTGAAATATTTTATATAATATTAATTATATTTCTTTTTATAAAATTTTATCATAAAAATTTATTATTACCAGTTTATTATTTATAAAGAAATCAAGTAAGAAAACATATTTAAATTTTATAATATAATTATAAAATAGTTGTCGTAAACATTTTTTTAATTTTATATCAAAAATATATTTAATTAATTATCTATATATAGTTAAAATATCATAGTTAAAGAAAATATATATACTTATTTAGAAGTGATAAATTTCTTATGAAAAGTGGTAAAAATGTCATGTAATAAATCTTCTTTAACAACTTTTGTATTTAATGGGAAATTTTTAGAAAATAACTTAATAGTTAAAGAGAAGTATAATCTTAAAATTTATATTCATTTATTATAAAACTATTTAAAAGAGATAAATTTTAATAATTATTATTTTTATTTCTTTTATTGTTAAAATATTTATGTATATATATATCTTTTATACTGTAGTCAATGATAATACTTTTAAATAACTTTTAACTTTAACATATACAATATTAATTATTTTTATTTATCTATAAAATATTTTTATTTCATGATCAAATATATATATATGTATTATTAACTTTTTTCTCTCTCATAATATGAGTAATTTTCTATATTTTTTAAATAAAACTTCTTTTTTAAAAACATTCATTAGATGATTTCATAAAACAAAAGTAATATATATAACATTTTTTTTTATTAATGTATATGTTAAATATATTCATTATAATTTATTTCTAAAAAAAAAGTATTATTTTATAATCATTAAATATACATTATAATATAGCAATTGTTTTTATTACAATAAAATATATGTGTCAAGTAACAATATTTATTTTATTAAAAATTTTTCTTTAACTATTATTTTAACACTTCTGTTAGCATATTAATGTACCTTTAATAAGTGATTTTATATATAAGAGGTACTTCATATGAGGATAATCAATTAATATTATTATGTCATTCAACTTAAAACTTTTTAATATAATTCATTTTTAAGTAATATAAGAAGCTCAATTATGTCATTAGATGATTTTAAACCTAACTTATATTAATATTTATATAAAGCCTGGGAAAAAGTAATTAGATATATATAAAGTAACAACATCTTTATATATATATATATATTAATTCAATAATTATTTCATTAATATTTTTAAAAATTTTGTCTTTCTAAATGTTTCAAGTGATTTGTAATTTTCTTTTTTTTTTCAATGACATATTTTAGATAAAAAAAATAAATATTTTATTATTAAATGTCATTAATCACAAAAGAGAAAACCGATCTATAAAATATATTGTAATGTCTATTGTAAAAATATTTTTTTTTATATTAAAAAAATTTATATATTACAATGAAATAATATATAACAAATAAGATTAAATATTTTTAACATAAAAAAAAACAATTTTCCGAATATTTATTTAAAAAATTATTTTGAAGTGCAAATCTTATAATATTATTTACATACCATATCAGCTGGCTTTCTTTTGATGATCATTTAAAACTTTTTATTATCCTTAAAACACTTCATAATATAAAGCGGCAATAATTCTTTTTATCATATAGTACTTATAATTTCTTAAAATGGCAAAATAAAAAGATTCATGATATTTTAAGATAAAACTTTTTATAGTTTTAACAAATGTTTAATTTTACCTCTTTATCTATTTTAATGATTTTTGTTATTCTTTATAATTATTAAATAAAATGATTTATCAAATTAACAAAAGGTTCATATATAAATATATTAAGTTTAATGACCTTTTAATAAAATATTGTAATAAAATTTTTACAGTGTCGGTTGATGTTTTAAAATTTTTTATTTTATACAGTATATTTACAATCTGTTTTTTTTTATTTCTTTCTCAAGATCCGGCATCTTTTTTTCTAATAAATATATATATTTTTTTCTTTTATTTATTTTTAAATATTTAAAATATATATATATATATATAACTTATCATAAACTTTGTATATTATTTCAATTATATAAAATAATTAAATTTATGACTTGTTGATATATCATTTAATTATAGACTTTAGAAAATCTTTTCAAATATAACTTACTTCTTTATTTATTAAATATTCATGTTTATATATTAGATCAAAAGTCGGTTAAAAAGAAATAATATTAAAAAAAAAAACATTATAATTACTAGTAATGTATATTTTCAAGGATATTAACTATGAATATAAATAAACAGTATTGTTAATTATATTCTCCAATGTCGGTGAAGATGACAGTTCTTTTTATTTTAAACTCATTAAAAGCATGTATCATTCTTTTTAATTATTAATATGTTGTCATTATTGTTTCTTCAATTACATAGATATATCTAGAGAATGTCAAAAACAATTGGTCGGCATTTTCTATCTATTAAAGTAGAAAATTTTAATAATATATAAATAGAAAAACATCATAATTATATGGTAAGAAAACCCGCTACCAGTTAACATTAATGTGTCAACTGCTAACTTGTTATTATTTTTTTTTTACTCTTTAACAACTACCTCTTACAACTTTTGACAATTGTTACATCTTTTTAAGAAGGTACTTTAAAACTTTTTACCTATCACTTTGACATATCGGCACTTCTTATAAGGTTAATCGGTCATAAGTTGCGCAATAATAATAAAATATTATATTTCTATCTTAATTTTTTTTTTTCCTCCTTTAACAACAGGTGGTAAATGTATATAATCTATTTATATTTAAAGCTATTACTAAAATAACAATATATATTTATTTTTTTTTATTATAAAAAATAATAATATATATATATTATATAGTAAAAAAGATTAAACTATTTTATGTTAAAAATTTTCTTTTAATTTTAAATTTAATTTATTTTTCTTAATCCCTTCTCAACAATTTCAATCTTATTTTTTATTCATTCTTATTTTTCTTTTCTTTCTCTTATTATGTAATCATGAAAGGATGAATAACATGATGATTTAGTGATAAAATTTGATATAAAAAAAATTAACTGTCTTAAATTATAATTCACATTTTAGAAAGAGACAGTTAATGATGTTCCTAAAATTTAATAAAATAAAATTTTTTTTTTTTTATATTTTCTATTTTTATTTTATGTTCACTATTACAAATATAAGAATTCATTCAATTTTTTACTTTAAATTTTACCATAATTTTATTCCACTTCATTTACATTTCTACATACGAAATATTTTTATATTTTTATGTGGACATATTTTAACAAACAATCATTTAAAATTTTTTCTTTTTTTTTCCTCTATTTGTTATATAAACATAAATTAAACTTTTGAAAAAGTCTTATATTATGATATTATTATAACAGCATTTATATGATATAGGCACCTGATAAAGTATCTATCATTATTTAATTTCACATATACTTTAATAAAATTTTTTTTTTTATTTAACTTCTTTTTTGATATTATTGCATGTGAAAAGCTTGTTAAAAAAACAGGGGTATACTTTATTTATGACATCTGCTTAAAGTTGTCCTTACTACAAAGTTTAAATAATTTTTCTTTTAACAATACAATTCTTTTGGACAATCTAACACTGCTGGAAGGTTGATAATTTACTTCCTAAACATCTTTATTTTAATTATTATAGTGAGAAAATTATTTTATAACACCAATTATCCAGGTGTTTTTATTTCTTAAACAAACTTCCTTAAAAAACAATTAAATCTTGAGAAATATATAATAAAAAGATACTATATTAAAAGGTGGAGTTAAAACTCATTAAATTAGTAAGATTTCTTTATAATAAAGTATATAAAAACTTTTTACATATGCCATTCTTTACATAGTATTTACTTACTTATAAATATCTTTTGTTAAAGGAAATTTAAAACTTTTATGAGATTTAAAAAATAGTATAAAAAGAAAATCACCGGTACCTTTTTAAGATCTTTTATTTATTTTTTTTTTAGAATTAAGAATAAAGCTTGTTAATCTACCTTTAAATCTTATATATACTTTTAATCATGATCTTTTAGATAAATAAATATATTTAATTAAATTTTTTTTATATACTTATTATCATTTCAAGTTTATCTTTTTAATTAATAAACATTTTAAATATATATAAAAGATATTTTAAAAAATATTATTTCTGTATCAATAAATACATCTGGTCATTATAATTATAAAAGTCACAAACTTTCATCACATTATTAATAATATATACATATTTAATAGTACATAAAATTATTAATTTAAACTATAATCCTTGTCATGATTTGTTAAAATAATCAATCAAAAATTTAGTGTCATAATCTCCTCACATCATTTATATTATTATTTTTCTGATGGATTATATTTTTTAGTTTATATATATTAAATCTGTTTATATCAATTATTTGGACACTTGATCTATCATATTATTATTTTCTTCTTTTTATTTTCTAATACATCATTCTTACCATGATTTTGTGATAGAAAATAAAAGATATTTTGAAGTTATATATATATATATATATATATTATTACTTTCTAATAATATGTAATATATTTTTGACCTTCATATAAAGAATATTTAAAAAGATTCTTTTATTATTATCTTTATTTTTTTTTATAAACAAAACTTTTAACACCTGTTTTTTTAAAAAAAATTTTTACCATTTTTTTTTTAAAACAATTATTCTTATTTTCTATTCATCAGCTGTTGCTTCACATATATATATCTTAATATACTAGTACAACCTATCATTATTAGGATTATGTCAATTGTCCATACAATAATCATATTGTTTTTATTATATTAAATTGACAGTAAAGATAATCCTTTTATACAAGAATTATTGTTTCAATCATAAATTGAATAAAAAAGAATATACTTAACTTCTTACTAATCATTTTTATACCACTTAATATATTTTTACTACATTCTAAATTATATAGTCTTGATCTATTAATAAAGAACAATATTTTAAAGATTATCCTTATTAAGATTTTAATAGTATAAAATAACAGGTGCTATGGCAATAAAATATATGACTTCAGTGGTTAATTCTATTTTTTTTTATTGAGTACTTATTAATTTGTAGGTGTTTATTATTATATTAATTATATATATATATATATTTTTTATATTCTTTCTAATAAATATTTATATATAAATAAAATATATAAATTATAAGTAGTATATATATCCACAATATCCATCATTAATTTTCTTTTTTTTTTTAAATGACCTTATACAATTAAATAACTTTAATACTATTATATAGCTAATATATGTCAACGAAAAAGTATATATATATATATATACCAAATAATACAAATTTAGAAATATATATATATATATATTTGTTGTTATTTAATGAAATTATATAATTTTGACAACCAATGATAAGTAAATTTGTTTCCTATTCTTATTTCCATTTTATTACAAATTAAAGATATTAGAATGATGGAGGAACAAATTAGGATATGATTGTATTTTTAACAGTTTTGGTAGTCTTAAAAAGGATAAGCATATTAGGATTTTCTATATATATATAAATTGCTAACATAATTTGTTGTTGGTAATCACTGACAATAACAAATACTATAATTTCAATCCGATTTTAAAAATAAGAAAACTTTATATTTTATAATATTTATTTATGTACAATTTCTTTAAATTATTTTAGTTATTTATTTTTATCATTTTAATATATTTTAATATATTTTTTTAGAAAAAAAAATTATATAAAAATGGTTTGTGAATGTATACCACCTCCACCAATATTTGATTTGGATCCACCACCAGATCCATCATTTATTTTTGAATTATTAACAGATGAACCTATATCATTATTAAGACAGACACAATTAGAATCATGTAATTATATTCCTGTACTTGAAGTTTTAGATATAACAAATAAATTTTCTAAAATTTCACCAGAAATATTGCCAATAATATTATTATCATTATTATTTATTCTTATAACAGCATTAATAATTATAATTATTGTTATAAAATATAAAAGGTAAGTTTTATTATATCAAAGTTATTATAAATATATATATAATAATAATCTCTGTCACCAAAAAATTTTATGATTGGTTTTTTATTTAAAACATATATAAAAACTCAACAGAATTTAACTTTTTATAATAAATTTCTGTTATTTATTAAGATTTATTAATCAAAATATTTTATATATATATGTTTTAACAAACATTAGATGTTTGTAAATTAAGAGCTAATAAATTATAATCATTAACTAATCATTTTAATTTTAGATCTAAACATACAACGAGAAATAATTCAATTAAAAAATTATCATCAACTGGACCCGGTTTTGATGTATGTGGTGGATCATTGTTTTGTACACCATCACCACAATATAATGTTGTTTTAAATAATTCTTCTTCATCTGGTGAGTCTAATGGTAATTGGTCAATTCCATATGAAAAAACATTAAGAAATATGGGTAAAGGAAACAATAAAATGTATGGAAGTACATCTAATCATGATATTTTTACATATCAAATGTCATATCCTATAAATGGAAATAAATCTAAAAATATGTTAAGACCATCAAATTCAACAACTTTAAGATTTCCTTTACAAGAGGAAGGATATTGTACAGTTAGACATTATGATGATATTACAGGATATGCTGAACCAGATGTAACAATTCATACATTTAGAAAACCACCCCCAAAATGTCCACCACCACCACCACCACCATCATCATCAAATAAAAATGATACATGTATTACAAATATTTTACCATCAGATAATATAAGTTCATGTTCTTCTGGAATTGAAAGAGAATTAGAAAAGATACATCAAAGTGATAATAGTATATCACCAATTGGAGTACATAATAACATAAAATATCCTCATGGTGGTAGAGAATCAGGATATGGAACAGGACCATCACGTCTTCAACATCATATTTCAAGTCCTAAGAATTTAAAGAATAAGAAATATGTCTCACCAAATACGAGTTTTAATACCGGTCAAGAAGGAAATATGACATATGTATAAAAATTTGTAAAACAAAAAACAAAATTTTAACAAATATAGGTCATTTTCTTTTTAAAATATTAAAAATTAAAATCTTTCCAGTGATAACTCATATAAATGAAGAAGAACTCAAATATATTGCCATACGAAGTTGCCTTATAATTTTTTTATTTATATTTATACAATCTCAAATCCCAATTATTATTTTTATATAAAATTATTATGTACATTAATTAAATATCATAATACTAGTCATTATATTGTGTTTTTTTTTTTCAATAAACAAAATGTTTTTAAAATTTATTCAAGGATATTTATTTTATTTTAATAACTATTAATCTTTTATATATTTAAATATTTTAATTAATGAGACAAACAATTATCTTAAGTTTTAATCTGTTTCCTATAATTAATTAAGATTTTTTTTTGAATAATTATTTTTTTTAAAGGTCAAATTGAAGAAAAAAAAGTTTATAGATAAATAGTTTTTTTTTTTTTGAATAAAAAATATTTTGAAACTAGATATGGGTAATAAAATAATTATAATAAGAATATTATTTTACATATGTTGCGTAACCATTAATTAACCATATTGATTAATAATTACTTTTATTTAAAATAAAATGTAAACTTAAAATATTTTAAATGATATAAAAAAATTTTTTAATAATTTTAAAAAGTTTTTAAATATTACCAATTTTTGAAAGAATAAAAAAAGGAATTAAAAAGTTTTTCTATCATTTTGTTTTGAAAATTTATACGATTAAAAAGAAGCATTTTACAAATTAAATTGATTTATTAATTGTAAAAATTTTAATAAAAATAATACACAGCAATTTACAAAAAAAAAATTATTTAAAAATATGATATATATGTAAGAAAAAGGTTTTTGAAATAATAAATAATCTGATTTAAGCAATAAAAATATTGATAATTTATGGTAGGTTTTCTTCAAAATAATAACTTTTTAAATTTTTTAAAACATTATTTTTTTTAATAATTCTTTTGACATATAAAATTTTTTTTTAAAATTTAAAATGTAAATTTGGAGAATCTTTAATTATTTTTCAATTGTAAGTAATAGTTTGGTACTATGCTTTTTGTTGTTATTTCATAACAAAGTTTTTTATTATATTACAAAAATATATTTAAAAAACTTTATCTTTTTGATGATATGGATTTAATCTACTTTAATTGTCCAAAATAAATTATTTTCAATGTTATATATAATATAAAATATTTGTATTTATTAGTATTTGTACTTAATTTATGATTTAAATTGTTATCAGTAATAAAAAGTCAAAATTTTCTTTGAATTTTTTAAGTTCTTTTTTACTTTTTACTATGTAATTATTTTATATACAAAAATTTAATTATTATCAAATATTTCTATTATTTTATTATAAAAATAAAATTATTAGAAAAGTAAAAAAATATTTTTTCTTGATTTTATATATTTATTTTCATATTATAAAAGATACTTTTTAAAAAGAAATTTGGAATATGGTTGTTCTTGGATAAATATATAGATTCTTTTTTTTTATTTTCTAGGGTAGATATTTTTCCATACTGTTTTATTCAATAATAAAAGCATTTCAACATCAAAAATTTTAATCATACTTTTAATAAATTTTTATTTTTTATAAATTTATTATCTAAAAATGGCTGACCAAGTACAAAACCAGGAAGAGGAAGATGATACACTTATTCATTGGCAACAACAATCTTCATATGAAATAATGACTGATGAGTTTTGGGATAATTTTCCTCATTTAATAAATGAAACTGTAGAAAGTTTTATATGTTATTATGATGATATTGATAAACGTGAAGATGATGGTAATTTATATAAACCAATAGATTATTTTACTTCACAATCTTTTGATTCATGGTGTAAACATTTTGATGAATGTAATACATTTCTCCCAGCACAATATGATTTAAGGGATGGTGATGAAGTTTGGTGTTATAAAGTTCAAACAACAGATTTTATTCCTATAGGTTTTGAAATAACTATACCATATAATTTTATTAGTGAAAAAAATCATTTTGATGAGGCTTATGCTGAAAAGTATGGAAGAATTGTAGCATTTAGAACCGGTACAACAACTGAAAATGGTTGTTTAACACTTGGACATGTTATAGCCATTGAAAGAGGTACAGAGAAACCATATGATAGAAGAATGGTGTTAGTAAGGACACATGGTTATGGTCAATTGACTAATGATACATTAGAAAGTTGGATATTTAAAAAATATAGAATAAAAAATCATTATCATTATATAACATATTATCATAGAATATTGGATTTAAATCAGTATGAAGATGATGATCATATAAAAAATTGTTTAAGATGTGATGATTGTTATTATGAAATAGCAAGAGTTATGAAAAATGAATGGAATATTGATTTACCATTAAGAACTATTGTTGATGGAATTATGCGTAAATCAATGGAAGTGTATATACCAGGACTTATTAATTATTCATCTAATTTATTAAAAGATATTATAAAAAGATGGTATTTTATGTATGATCCTTATCAATTAATGGTTAAAATATTTTGTAATTTTCGTGAATTAGATGATTTTACTGGTTCAAGAAGTGGTAGATTTCAATTATATACAAAACCTCATGAATTTATGAGAAGATTTAATATATTTATTAATGAAGAAATGATTGTAAGAAATACATTTAAATGTTATAGATGTTCAGCTGATCTTTTTAAAATTAATGATGTTGAATGCTTTTCTAATGAAGGAACAACAGTATTTCGTGTTAATCCTCATGGTGAAATTCATCAATTAAGAACATTTAAAAATTGTGTTTCTGGAGCTGTTTGTGTTACTGGATTACCAAATCCTAGTATGACATATTTTGAAGGTTATAAATGGAGATTTTTACATTGTAAAAATTGTCAAAGTTTTCTTGGATGGAGATTTGAAAGTCGAGTATTTACTCCGTCAATATTTTATGCTGTTCTTGACAGAAATATTTATCCATCTTCATCAATTTTTAATGGTGATGATTTAACTGAAATGGGTGAAATATGGCAAAGAAATAGAACATTATGTACATATTATTTTACCAGAAACGTTAGAGATGTTGATGATGAAAGACCACCTGTTTTTGATGATACTGATATTGACTTTGTTACATCAGAATTTGAAGATCATATTCTTAGAAGACTTATTGAATCACCTGAAGAAGAAGAAGAAGTATACAATGGTTCTATTATTAATAGAGCAGTTATTCAATTTGGTGGAGATTTAAATAGAATTAATCTTTTAGAACAAGGAAATCAATTTCAAATTGTTAATTTAGGTATTAGAAATATATTTGGTAATGGATTTATAGCACATATGGTACAAGAAGTTGAAGATGTTGGAATGATTGGAATTGATGAGGAAGAGGATGAAGAAGAGGACGAAGAAGATGATGAAGAAGATGAAAATGATATAGTTTCATTACATGGATCAGAATCTATTGATGTTTCGGATTCTATTAATGATGATAGTTCTAGTGATATGATGATGGATGATGTAATTGTTGCTTATGACGACAATTCGGAGACAAATTCTGTTAATGGAGGAAATAATATAATGATTGAAGAGGATTTTGGAGAAAACGATGACACTAGAAGTAAAGAAAGTGATTCTGATTCTAGTAATGAAATGGAACGTGATGACAATGTTCAAATAAATGATAATGATGATGTTGAAACAAGAAGTAGAGAATCTGACAATGAAATTTATAATATTTATGAAAATGATTATTCTGATAACGAAGATGCCATTTAGATATTTAAAATATTAATTTTATTTTTATTTTTAGAATTATTAAGTCAACAAAAAAAAACAATAAAAATTGTTATATTTTTTACTATATTTTAAAGCAAATGTAACAACTAAATTTAATGTTAAAAATAATAAAAACTAAATTACCATTATTAAATTGATTAATTATTTATGTATATATAAATTAATTTTTATTTAAATTATTTTTTGTTAAAATATATTTATATTAAAAAGTTATAAAAAGTAAAGTAATTTATTTTTACTATTTTCAACAATAACTATTTACATTATTTAACTACATTATCTTTTTAAATATAAATGTTGTAGCCAAAAATTATTAATTTTAATTTCTAAAACAATATTTTTTTACAGTTTTAGCAAAAAATGATAAAATTGAATTATTATTCACATTAAAAAATAATTTTTTTTAAAATAGTAGACGAAAAAGTTACTATGATAAAAATAGAAATAAATTTTTAATCATTCATTGTATTATCTTATTGTAAATTTCAACTATAACATTATATGCAAATAGAATATCTTCTTTTGTTGTTAATTGACTACAAACAACAAATCTAAGAAAATATATTCCATTAATTTTTGATGGTACTAAATGGATTCTACGATCTTTATCAATTTCTGTGTATAATCTTTCATTAATTTCATTGGTTGAATCTTTGATTTTAAAGCATGTCAATCCAAGATGATGTGGAACTATAATTTCAAAACGATTGTCTTTTATTAAAATATCATGAAAATAATCTCCTAATTCAATTTGTTTTCTTAAAAATTTTTGTAATCCTTCAATTCCCATATTTCTAAAAACAAACCATAATTTTAGACTTCTAAATCTTCTACCTAAAGCAATTTGTAAATGTCTATAATCGAAGGAATTTGTCTGATGTTCATGTTTAAGATAAACAGGATCGACATTAAAGTATGCTATAGCTTCTGAAGCATCTTTAAACCACATTGGAGAACAGTCAAAATTAACAGCCATAGCTTTATGAACATTAAAGTTAAAAGAATCTGCATATTCTATCCCATTAATAAGATATTTACATTCTGGTAGCAAAGCAAAGGATATTGCATAAGCACCATCAACATGGAGCCAAATATTATTTTCATTACAAATTGGACCTAATTCAGAAAGTGGATCAACAGCACATGTATTAGTTGTACCAACAGTAGCAATTAAAATAAATGGCACTAATCCAGAATTAATATCTTCTTGAATAGCCTTTTTTAATGTATCAGAATTAATTGTATAATTTTTTGTTTTATTATCAATACTACTTTTGAGTTTTCTTAATCTAACTCCAGCAAGCATAGCTCCTTTGTCAATAGAGCTATGAGCTTGATCACTACAATAAGCAACCAATTTTTCAAATAATGATGGATTATGTGCTTCAAATGTTGTTATATCATTATTTTCTAATATATTTTCATTACATTCTTTACCATTAGTATTATAAATGATTTTCTTTTTTAAGATTTCTAATTTATCTATGAAAATAGAAGTAATATTATTTTTTAACAACAAAATAACATTATCTTCATTATTTATATTTTTTGAAGAACTTTGATATCTCAAAGCTATAAATAAGACAAATAGCCATTTAAACATAAAAATTTTTGTTATTATAAATAACATAATATAACAGGACAATATAAATAATAAATTTAAAAAATAAAATCAAACTTACTATCACTTATTTTTTTAACAGCACGGGCTCTAGCTGAAAGTATTGCTACAAGTGTTGCATCTGAAGCTGTATTTTGAATTATTCCAGCACCATGACCATCATCAGAATTAAGAAAATATGTTGGAAATTGAAAAGCTTTTATTAACCAATCTGTCATTGCCATCTCTAATTCAGTCATTGATGGAGATGATTTCCAACTAAAACCAATTGAAGCAATACCACCAGATAATATATCTGCCATTATAGAAGGATATGATAAAGCAGTAGGAAAATAGGCAAAAAAATGTGGATGATGCCAATTGGTATTTCCTTGCAATGCAACAGATTCTATATCTTTAAAAATTTCTTTCCATTCTTCACCTTTAATAGGTGGTTCAGATGGTATCTAAAAAATTTTAACTATTTAAAAATTAAAAAAAAAAAATTACCAAATCTTTCATAAATCCTGGTTGAACATCAGGTAATGGTTTTCTTTCTCTCATAGATTCCCAATAATCAGCAACAATATCAATCATTTGTTTACCATAAATTCTAAAAGCTTCTGAATCCATGTTTTGTTAAGGAAAATAAATTTCTAATATTATATAAAAGGTAAAAAAAAATAAAATAAAAAATATGATTTAAAATATATTTTATATATATTCTTTTCTTTTAAGATAAATAAAAATACTTTAAAATACATAATATTTTTAAATACATATAATAAAGGAAATAAACTATAACAATATCCATTTAAAGAGTAATTATACTTTTTATATGACATAAAGATTAAAAAATAAGGTATAAAAAAAATATAATATAAAGCAAACATTTTTGTAAAATGTAGTTATCTTATAATTTTAAATTACTCCTATATATATCCATAAAAATAACTAAATAAAGTGAATATTTAATGGAAAAAGTAAATAAGCTATTTGAAGAATGAATAGGAAATATTTAGGTTTTACTTTTATTCTCATTAAAAAATTCCCCAAACCAAAATAGTCTTTAGAAATATTATATTTATTTCTAAAATAATGAAATAATATTTTTTAAAATTATTTAAATTGTACAAGAAAACGGATGATGAATTATTAAGAATGAGAAATTGAATCAAAAATGAAGATTGGATAAAATATGTTTATCGTTAAAAGAAATTGTATATACTAGTATTAGTCTTATAATAAAATATTCAAACAAACATTGATTAATTTCAAATGGTTCTTTTTAGTTAGAAATTTAATATTTTTATCAAATTATTTTCTTTTTAAATAAGGTGCTCTTAATTGTATCAAGGTTATATTTATTTTTCTTTTTTGTATAAAATGTCAGGTTGTTTGAAGATTGAAAAGATTATACTTTGATATTAAATATTAATTGATAAGTACTATCAATTTTGATAGTAATAAACATATATATATGTCATTGACGTCATCATATTCGATACATTTATAAAAAAATATAATAATTAAAAATTATTGTTTATTATTATAATATATTAACATAAAAAAAAATTTTTTTATCAAAAAAAATTATTAATTATTATTAAAAATTATAATATCATTTAAAAAAATTTCATAATTTTATCTCAACTAAACTTAATCATAATATACTATTTGAATTTTTTAAACAAATATTTTTCCCGATCATTTTGTAAATACTTAAAAATATCACAAAAAATTGACAAAAAAATATAATTTCTAAAGTACAATTAAATTAACTAATTTTATCATAAGGAATCATAGTAACCTTTGATATTTTTCAGTTTTAGTAGAATAATTTTCCATCAGTCTTTCTTTTCTTTAAATATGAATTATATAAAACCAACTAACTTTTAATATCTTCAGTACCTGTAAAAATAAATTTATATTTTTATTCATTTCTTTTTAATTGAAATCAACGAAATAATTGTTAAGCATATTTCTTACTATATCCTACTGTTTCTCGGCTTAATTTTATAGTTACTGATGTACTGCAAATTTTTTTGAATATTATACATATGTATAATTTTTTTTATAAAATTACAATATTGAATTAATAAAAAATCTTTGTACTAAACAACAAATAAATAAAGCAAAATAAGTAATTAAAAAATTTTTTTTTAATAAAAATTTAAAAAAAAACAACTTTTTTTGAAAATTGAATATGCCACTATAGTCATTCGATAGCCCTTGAAATGGGAAGAATTTTAAATATAATCAACTATATCTTAAAATTGAAACTTCAGGAGTTATAAGGATTCAAAGTTGAGGGGCGAAATTGTTAAACATATTTTTTAAAGATCGATTTTTATAACAATATTGTAAATTTTTAAAATAAATACTTTATTCTAGATCACCTTTTTACGGGGAATTCATTAAGCCTATTTACAACTTTATGGGACTTCATAAAATGAAGATATGATAAGAAATATGTTTGAAAAAAAGTTTTAAGAATTTAGTGATAACTCAAGTCAATGAGGTCATAGGTCCATGAAATTTGATGCGCTGGGCTTCTTTCATAATTTAAGGTGTACCCTACGTTGAAAACTATTTTTTATTTCCAATGTTTCTTGAGATATGAAGCTTGGTATTTTTTCGCGCGCAATCTATTGTCATCATTTTTTTATATCTCGAAAGTGCTTTAAGATATAAAAAAATTTTGAAGGTAGACCCCATTTGAAAACTCATTCGAAAACGATTGCAGAAATCTGATTTCATTTATCTTCATTATGAAGCGAGATATGACCAAAGGCGGAAATTTTTCTAAAATATTCATTGTACCCGACTTTTCAGTATCTTAGAAAATACTTATCCTATGAAGATGGGACTAGTTTCATTCGATTTCTATTCAAAAGTTTGTCTAGTTAATTAAATTTCATAGCTATAGCATAATGTTCTACAGAGATTCAGAAATTGGCAGAAAATTTTCTAAATTTCCAACTTTACCTCTAAAAATGTGAACAAAAATGAGCAACTTTTTTTGGAATTTGAATATGCCACTATATTCATTCGATAGCCTTTGAAATGGGATGAATTTTGAATATAATCAACAATATTAGAAAATTAATAATTCAAGAGTTATAAGGATTCAAAGATGAAGGGCGAAATTGGGGAATATTTTTTTGTAAATTTCGACTTTCATGATACAATGAGATATTTTAAAAATAAACAGTTGTTTCTAGATCACCTTTTTACGGGGAATTCATTAAGCCTATTTACAACTTTATAGGACTTCTAAAAATGAAGTTATGATAAGAAATAGATTTAAAAAAAAAGTTTTAAGAATTTAGTGATAACTCAAGTTAATGAGGTCATAGGTCCATGAAATTTGATGCGCTAGGCTTCTTTTATAATTTAAGGTGTACCCTACGTTGAAAACTTTTTTTCATTTCCAATGGTTGTTGAGATATGAAACTTGACACTTTTTCGCGCGTAATTCATTGTCATCATTTTTTTATATCTCGAAAGTGGTTAAAGATATAAAAATATTTTGAAGGTAGACCCCACTTGAAAACTCATTAGAAGACGATTGCAGAAATCTTTTTTCATTTATCTTTATTTTGAAGCGAGATATGACCAAGGGCGGAAATTTTTCTAAAATATTCATTGTTCCCGACTTTGCAGTATCTCAGCAAATAATGACCCTATGAAGATGAGACTAGTTTCATTCGATTTCTTATCAAAAGTTATTCTAGATTAATAATTTTTATAGCTATAACTTTATTATTTTTAAGATTTAGAAATTGGCTGAAAATATTCTAGATTACCGACCATACCTTAAAAATTCTGATAAAAAAAACAATTTTTTTTTAGAATTTGAATTTGCCACTATATTTATTTGATACTCTTTGAAATGGAATGAATTTTATTCATAATTAATAATTGCTTCATTTTAGAATCACTTTTATATTAGAAATTTTTTTTGAGAATTCGAATATTAAATATATGTATAATTTTTTTTAAAAAAAAAAAAAGATTTTATTTAAAAATTTAAGATTACATATTAAATAAATAAAAAAAGTAAATAATTTTAAAATTTTATTTTTTTTTATTTATATGATAATTTTGATTATTTATATAAAAAAATTTTTTCCAAAACTTTTTTTAAACTTTTTTTAACTGTTAATCAACTATCAAATGCTCAAATTACTATATATTTAATTAAATTTTTAAAAACTTTTAAAATATTTTATTTATTTTATTTTTTATTAACTTTGTACGTCAGTGACTCTAAAAGAGATCTCTGTTGCTTTTCATCAGTATTCTTTTACATATTAATTTTAATATTCACAAATCTTATTTAATTTTTTAAAAATATTTTTAATGCGACGTACTAGCTAATTAAAAATATATAATCTTCTGCTATCAGTAGACATGTTTTGTTATTAATTGAATTTTTTGTAATTTAAAAAAATAAAAAATATATATTAAATCTTTTGTTCAATATAGTTAAGGTAGCAATAATAAAAATTAACAACTAATATTAAAAAAAATGTTTTATAATTTATAAAAACAAAACATAAAAAGTATTATATAATATGAAGGATTTTTTTAAAGAAATTATTGTTTTTTTTTAAATTTAAAATTTTTGAGTCATTCCTTTAACACAAAAAGATTCTATTGTCTTTTAAAAAATTCATGGTATTTTAATTAAAAATTAAGTATATTCAGAAAAATTCATTAAAATTTTAAAAAAAAAAAATTAAATATAAAGTAATATATATGGAAATTTATAGACAAATATATAAAAAAGTCTTTTTTTACTTCAAAAACATTTTATCAAGTGTTATTGTCAAATTTAAAATATTTTATTTAATTGTTTATTTTTATTCATCATTCCATTAAATTTTAATTTATAATAATTTTTTTGTAAAATAATAAGTATAATAATAAAAAAATTTTTTGTTTAAATTATTCCTACCAAAATAAAATGTTATAAATATTTTTTATATTTATATATATTAAATTATAAAAAATAATTGTAAGAACTAGAAGATGTTTTCTAGTTTATATCTCATGAACGTATGATCTGATTTTGACGCTACCTATTTTTATTCGAAAAAGCATCAATAAATTAATAATTATTATTTACAGTATTATATTGTAAAGATTACTTTTTTAAAGCTATGATTAATTACAACTGAAATTCAAGGTTAAAATTTTTGAAAATGCTAAGTTCATTTCAAAACATTTCAAAAATGAAAAGTGCTATACATGTAATATAGTTCTGAAAATGTAAAAAATAAAATTACCCCTAAGTGTCTTTTATGATAAATATTTTTTTTTAATTTAATAAACTATTTTAAATTTTTAAATTAAATTAAAATTATTATATCTAATTTCATAATTAATTTTTACAAAAAATCTATCATTGCAAACGTTTTCATAACCTTTTTGTACTCTTAAATATATCAAATTTTGTTTAAAAAACTTATTATATTATAATGATTCAGCAATTAAACATTTTTGCAGCAATATCTATATAAAAATGTATTTTTTTTTAACTTTTAAACTTTTCCTAAATAACGTAATTTTTTACCATGGCAAAAGTAAAAAAAATTAAAAATTTGAAAAAAATTTTCTTATAAAATTATGGCTTTTGTAGATTTTTAGAAATCATTTATACAAATTCATTTTATAGTGTTTTAAAAATTTATTTTCTTTTAAAAATTAAAAAAATATCATAGTTAAAAATTAACACAATAAAAAAAACAATAATTTATTTACATATTTATATCCAAAAAAAAATGGTTTACCAAAATTAAATGGTACCAAATTTTTATCTTCAGGATATTAAATATCTATCTTTTATACAACTCTTCGAACTTCAAAGAATCTTTTAAGATAAAAGATTTGTCCTAAAGTGACAGAAACAAGAATAATTGCTTCGAAAACAGCCCACATAACAACACGATTATTTGTATTTTCATTGATAGCACGATGAACACGTTCACGAACTTCCATATACTCTTGTTCATGTTTAACAGAAGTAAGAGAAGCCGACAATTCACGAATCATTTCTTCTAATTTTTGTGAATCACTATCAATATTATTATCATTATTAGTTCCTTGATGTTCCTGATCTGGAGATTGAACCTCAATAGCAAAAACCAATGTTTTTGGTGTCATTGTAGACATTTGATTTGAGAAACAAAAATTGTATACTCCTGCAACTTGAGCAGCAACCGTATGTTTTCCAGAAGATTCACGTTCACCTTTAGCAACAATCACACCATTAGGATCAACAATTTTATAATCAATATCTAAAAATCCACCCTCAGCAACTTCAAACATAACACCAATTTTCGATTTTTCGGTTACTCTTTCAAAAAAACATTGTTCTTCATTGGCATCTAAGTGTAAAAAATAGCCTCTAGTAGAAGGAATAATTATTAATAATACTGTTCCAAAAAATAAAAGGCACTTTAACATATCTAAAAATTATTAATAATATTTAAAATTTAAAAAAAAATTTCTGATAATAAATATAAAATAAATAAAAATATTTTTATTATTCTAATTTTTTTACGTGGCCTTTTTATAGATAGATGCCCCAACATCAAATAGCCAACTCACAATATTATAAAATTATTTGTAAAGAATCTAATTGGAGAAATGATACTTTGCTATTTTTATATTTATAACATAAAAAATCTTTATAAATATTTATTTATAATGATAATACTACTTGAAATTAAAGATATTTTCAATTTTCAATAATTTTGTAACAAAAATATTATAATTGTAATATTTTAAAAATTATATATTATTTAGTTACTTTTGTAGCTAGAAAAAAATTTTTTGGTTGAGTTTTATTTTCATCTAAAAAAAGTATTGTATTTATGTCTATTGTTTTATTTTTTTTGTAGTTATTTGGTCTTGAGTTATTTTTTTTAAAATAAATAAAAATAAACAATTAATATAAAGAAACTACCAATGAAAATTGAATATATATAAATTTTAACTATAATTTTGATTTATTTAAAAATTTTTGTTATATTTTTTTAAATAAAATAATTTTATTATAACTTAACTGTTTAATTTTTAAATTAACCATTTTTTTTTCAAATTTAAATAAGCATAAAAATATTAACCATGTTTACAATAATATAAAACATATTATTTTACTAAATGAAACTTTTTCAATTTTATTTAAAATTGATAAAACGTATAAACCTTTTTGTAAAAAAAAATAGTTGTCTTAAACTTAAAAATACTTAATAAATAAAAAAAATTAATTTTGTATTAGAATATTAATTATAGTGACAAAATAAATACTAAGAAAAAAGGCAAAAATTTTATTATTCATTGTCTATTATTAATTACGGTACAAGAACATAAAAAAAGTTATATTTAATAGTAATTTTTTATTTTTAATATTTTTTTTAACAAAATTGATTGATAAATCTTTGATATTTATTATGTTGGTATGATATTTTCAATTTAATTAACTATTAATAATGATTAAAAACATTTTTATAATAAATTTAGTTGCTTAATATTATTTTATTATATTTAATCTACTAAATGTATTCATTCTTTTCTTAATTACTACTTTTATTTAAATATAAATAAAAATTATAAAAAAAACACTCTTTAACATATTAGTATATTTTCATAAAGATTAATTATATCGTTTTAATCAAAAAAAATGACATTCATTTTTATAATATATTAATATACAATTATATGAAATAAAACTTTTTGGTCTTATATATTAAATATAATTATCATATTTTTAATTGTATATCACAAATAAAAACTTGCTTTAATATAATAATATTATGTTTTAGAAATATAAAAATGTATTTTTAAAAAACTTAAAAAGTGGATTTATATGTTTATCATAAAATTTTCAATTAAATAAATAAGCAATTTTTTTTGTAACTAATTTATTTTATTTACAATAGTTACTTAACAATTATTAAAATAAACATTTTAAAATAGTTTATTTAATAAGTTAATTAGATGTTAACTTTTAAAAATTTTATTACATAATAAAAACTTGAGATCTTATTATATACAATAATAACTGTTAAAATTGAAGTTTTTTTTTTCAAATTTTTTGATTAAATATTGAAGTAAAAGTATTAAGTGTTCATTTATATTTTAAAAAAAAGTAAAGATAAGAACATTTATATTTTTAAATTTATTTTGCATTGCTTTTATAATAAAAGGTTGGTTGAGTTTCTGAATATAATAATAAAAAGATATATCAAAATAGGACTAAACCTTTTAGGTAACAAACAAAAATCTATAGTCATTTTCTTATCAAACTTAAATTTCTTTAAAAAAATGTTTAGATTCTTAATTTACAAGTAATGGGAAATTGAAATTTGATTAAAAAATTTTTTATATCAGTATTTTTAGTAAATATATATCTACAATCAAAAGATAATAATTTTAAACAACTCTTTTAACTTCAAAAAACTTTTTAATATAACAAATTTGTCCAAAGGTAATTGAAAGTAGAAGAATAACTTCAAAGATAGCCCATGAAACAATATAATTATTTGTATTCTTAGTAATATAATCATGAACCTTCTTACGAATAGTCAAGTATTTTTGTTCTCTTACAACAGAATGAAAAGAATTTAACAATTCATATACCATTTCTTCAGTTTTTTTTATTTCAGGATCAATTTTAAATTCATTATTTATATTATAATCACTTATTTTATTTGGTTCATCAATATAAATGCTAAAATATAAAATCTTTGGAGCTTTCGATGATATTATATTTGAAAAACATATCTTATATAATCCTGATGTTTTAGAAGATATAATACGACTAATAGATGATTCCTGTTCACCATTAATAATTGTAACATTATTTGGATCAACAATTTTATAATCAATATCTAAAAATCCTCCATCAGCAACTTCAAAAATGACACCAATATGTGAATTTTCCTTTAATTTTTCAAAATAACATTGTTCTTCATGTATATCCAAATAAAGATAATATCCATTACTATGTGAAAAAATTAAGAAAAATAAAGTGGTAATAAATAAATAAAGTTTTAACATATTTCTGATTAATTAGAAAAAATTTGGATGAATTAAAATAATCAATCATTATAAAGACAATAAAATTTAAATAAATATAATTTTTTTTATGAATATTAAAATTAACTAAAAAAAGTAAAATTTTAAAAAGAATTTTGTTGGAAAGATATCTTTCAAATATTACATTTAATGTTATTTTGAGAATGTTAAAAGAGGCTCTATTTGTAATATTATTTTAAAATATACAAAGTACACTAAAATAGTATTTTCTTTGTATTGTTTTATTTGATAACTATAATATATTATAACTTTTCTTATTCTCTTTTTTAAGATTTCACTTATTCAAAAAGTATTATAATTGAATATTATTATATATATTTTAAGATATCATAGTGTATTTTATTTTCTAAAAAAAAACTTTTTGCATATTGTCAGGTGATTTATAAATATTCATATCTATTGATAAGTAACATTTTTTTTTGTTTTAATCTTTATTTTTTACTATTAAATATTTACATCTTAATATAATATTTATTGTTTTTTGTTATTTTATACTATTTACTAATTTTTATTTTAAGAAGAATATTGGTTTTTTCTTATTTTTCTTTATGTTAAAATTTTTTTATAAATAAGAGAAATTTTTTGTTTTAATTAATGATAAATAAATTATAATTAAAATTCTACTCTATATTTAAATATCAATATAATTTGAGAAAAAAAAAAACTATATCAAAAAAGAAAGTAGATTATGATGAATTTAAAAAAGAGGGATAATTATTAGAAGAATAAAGAAAGCTTTTAAAAATGGTTAAAAGTTTTCTCTTATCATATTCATTATAATTTTATTTTTATAAATATTTTTGGTTATCAATATTAAAGTAAAACAAAAAGATTATATTTAAAAAGAGATATTATATATGGTGATAACTTAAGATTTTAACATTTAATAATAATAGAATCTTTAAATATACATATAAATGATGTTTTAGTTTATTTCCCATTAACTTTAGCCCATTTAAATATAAAGAAAATATGATTAATGTTTAATATTTAACCATGAACCCCAATTTTCTTTATTTTCAAAAAGATGTATTGGCTTTTTTTATAATATTATTTAAGTATCATAGTATTATATATATATATATATCTTTTATTTATATTCTATATATGAAATATAAATTTTAAAATAAAAATTTATAGTTAGCCACTTTTAAATGTAGATTAGTACTATCTGTTTACATAAAAATTTAATGACACCATTTTAGTTTTTTTTTTTTTTATTAAAAAAAGTGTGTTCTATCTTTCTTCATTAAAATTTTCTTTTAACTAAATTAATTTCTATTATATATATATATATATTTGTGTACTTTTTTGATATAAAAAAAAACATTATATTTTAACATTAAAAAAACAATTATATATGAACTTAAATACAATGCTATTTTCCGAAAATAGAAATAAGTTTTATTAGAAATATATAGAACAAAATAAAATATAACGTATAATATTTTAAACATTAGAATCTTTGATATATACTATTTTACATTTTACAGATTAAATAAAATACATCAAAAAGTGAAAATAAAATTTATATTGATACTTTAATATTTTTGTACTTTTAATTTTATAGGCAATATTTTTTTTTATGCTTATTATTTAATTTATATTTTAAATTTGTATTTCTTCTTTTTTTACAAATCAATTAAGGAGATATTTTATTTTGTGTATATCTATTTCTTATAATTTTATTATTGTCAAAATAAAGGATATGTTTTATTTTGTTTATATATGTTGTTTAATGATATATACTTAATTTAATGTTTTAAGAATACGGAAATATTTTGTTGTTATGATTAAAATAATTATATATATATATATATATATATTAAAAATTATATTTTCTTTCTAATAATTAAAAATATTGTTTTATTAACATTTTTTATTTTACTAAAAAATTTTTATTTATATTGTATATATCTTTAAATAGTCATTTTAGAAAATGTTATTACAAATAAAGATAAATAAGAGAACATTTATCTTAAAATTGTACAATTATATTTTAAATTTTAAATTGTGTTAAAATTTTTAGTTTACTAATGTGCCTAAAAATTTATATAGTTTTCTGAAATAAGAAAAATATAAAAAGCAATTTGTTGTCATTTTAGTGTGAAAAGTTTTATATTGTTTAGAGAATATATACTTTTAGATTAGCTTATTTCAATTACTCTTTCGTTTATAATTTTAAGATATGTTATACTATAATATCTTTTATATATTAAATTTCAAATATTAATTATATTGATCTGTTATCTTTATTTTATTTTTAGAATTTTTCTTTAAATATTAACAATTTTATATTTTTGGTTTGAATAATATTTTTTAAAATATTTGTCTTAATTTTTAATAACATAAAATTGATAAAATAATGGCAGATATAACAGATGAATTAATTGGAAAATCATCCTACAAATCTATTGTTAGTAATGTTAATTCACCATCATTATCTGGTTCTCCATCTAGACATATAACAGTTATTGATGTTTATGATCTTGCATCTGAAATTGGAAAAGATTTTGAAAGATTAGCAGAAGAATATGGAACAGATGCAATAACTAGAATAATGCCAAAAGTAATTAGTGCTCTTGAAACATTAGAATCACTTGCTAAAAAAAATTCAGAAGAATCTGATGAAGTAATGATGTTAAAAAATACAATTAATATTCTTGAAAATGAAAAGAAACTTCGTTTAAAAGAAAGAAATAGTTTTGAAGCTGAGTTAGAACAAATAGAAGATAATTATAAAAAAGAAATAACAGAATTAAAAGGAATAGTTAAAGGATTACAAAGTGAAAATAGGAAGTTATCTAAAAAATTAAATGAAAATTCAATGAATATATCAGATAATGAAAGTGGGATAGATGAAAGTATATCATCAAAAGAAGATGATTTAAATATGATAATAAGTTTAAAAGAGCAAATATCTACTCAAAAAGATAAGATAAAAGAAATAACATCTGAAAATGAGTCTTATGAATCTGAAATATGTACATTACAAGGTTATATTGAAAAATTAATATCTCAGAATAAAGAACTTATTCGAAAAAATGAATCATTAGGGTCCCAAGCAAGAGGTTTAATTGGAGAAAAGAATGAAATTTTAAAAGCTATACAAAAATTAGAAATTGCTAATTTTGAACTTAAAAGACAATTAAGTGAAACTGAAAAAGCATGTCAAGATTTAGAAACATTAAAAAAAAATAATAGTTCTAATTTATCTAATAGTGAAGATGCTCCAAGATTTACATTAAGAGAATTACGTGAAGTTCTTCAAGAAAAAAATATGCTTAAAGCAAGAGTAATGGAAATTGAAGAACATATGGAAGAGGTTATGAAACGTTTAAATATGTATGAAGAAAAAGAAAAAAGAGATCGTTCTAAAGAACCATCAAAGTAAGTTTAATTAAAAAAAGGATATTATATTTTTTAATATAATTATGATTAAAAAAAATTATTTTTATAATATTTGTGCACTACTTTTTTATTGTGTTTGTGTATGATTTCAGTTATCAAAAATGCATGAATTACAATTATCATTGCAACTATGTTCGAGATCCATCAATAGATTCAACATCTACATTGTCCTGTGATATCATGCCTGATGATACTCATATTTCATTAATTAATTCAAATGTACAAATACCCACTAATAATTTAGCAACTAATTTAGCAATTATGGGTTTTGAAGAAAATGTAAATAATAGTTTTAATTCAAGTAGTACTATATCAACATTTTTGTCATCATCAATAACGGGAAGAAGGAGTACGGGTGATTTCTCTGAAATCCAAAAAATTCATTCATATACTAAAAAATTAGAAGAAGAAGGTGTAGTGGAAGCAATTGAATTTTGTGATAATCAAATGTATGTAAATGAAAGGTTTTTAACTATTATAGGATTTTTATGGAAAATATTAAAAATTTAATTTGCTTCTTTTATAGTTTGTAATTTTGTTTTTTTTTTATTTTAAACTAACAACAAAAAATTTATTTAATTACATTTTTATTTATATAATTTTTTTATATTAATAAAATTTGTTTATTTTTAGGTCCGATGAAATGTTAGTTTATGGACCAATAAATAAAGAGCCTGAAGAAAAACTAACACCATGGGATTATGAAAGAAAACAAAGTGGAATAAAAAGATTTTTTAAATTTTTTACAACCACTTATAGTGGTAGTGGAGGCTTATCATCACGTTTACCTGGTACCTCTAGTGAAGTTTCAAATCCCACAATAGAGGAATAATATTTATTTTAACATTTTTTAATATAAAAAATTATTTTTTTTTATTCAATTTTAATTTTTTGCTTCAAGCTTAATAAAAATAATAAAATTATAAATTTAACTATTAATAATGACCATGATGATGACGATGATGACGAGGATACTCATTATGTCTATGATTTCCAGGAACAAGAATAGGACTTGGTATAAAGACTGGTTTTGGAACAGGTATTGGAATTGGTGTATGTATTGTTGGTGGCCTTATTCCTGAATGTGGACGATGACGATCATATGAATTGTAACCGTGTCTTCTATGACCATGATATCTTTCAGAACTACCATATCTGTCATTATATCTTGAATGGGAATAGCATTCTTTCAATGAAATAAATAATAATAGTAATAATATTAAAAAGTTTTTTTTTACAATGGTTATCATTTTAAGAGATAAAAATATTGTAATTTAAAGTAACATAAAGTATCAATTTTATACTATACTTTGTTCTACATACTTGACATATTTAGAAGAATACAAGTTTGCAAATATGATAAGATTACTCATCTATCATCTTACTCTTTTATTAAAGCTTGAATTATAGTTATGTTTATGATTATATCGGATGTTGTCGATATTAATTACTTCATTTCAAGTGAATATTATAAGATATATAATTTTATATTTATTACTTATTTCAATGATAAGATAAGATAAGAATATAATTTATTTAAATTATAAATATTTAATAAAATAAGTAATATAAATAGTAAAAAAAACAACAAAATAATATAAATTTAAACCAAAAAATTAATCACCATATGGTCCATATTGTTCATGAAATGATTCTTGAACAAAATTTTTATAAGTATCCCAACATCTGATATTATTAAAAAATATATATTCTTCTTTTGTATTATAAAGACATTTTGAAAATCTTTGATAATAATTTTTTAAAAGTTGTTGAGCAATAGGACGATCATCATCTTTAATATCTCTATGACCAATTACAAGAAGTTTTACAGTTTTTGGTATTTCAATAGGATCATTTACATGTGATACATAAGCTTGTAAATTAGAAAAAACATTAAGGCAATCTGGATCTTTATATGTTACTAATTCGCCTATTATAAATTTTATATTTGGCATATATTCACTTAATATCATTGTTGTTTCTTTAGTAATACTCCAACAATTATTTAATTCTAATCTTTCAACAGTTGATGGCATTAATGAACTTAAATACATTAAATTATCACAAACTATTGATAAAAATTGATCATCATCAGTATAATCAACATAAGTGAATTGACTTTCAAATCTAATTGTTTTTAATTTTTTACAATTTTTAAGAGTTAAATTTGAAGAATTAAATTTTCCTGTTTTTGTAACAAATTCTTTTATATCAAATAAACCAAATTTTATTTGTAATTTTTCTAAATTTTTAAAAAGTTTTAAATTTTCTATAACATTACAAAATTGTTCACCACAAGAAATTGTAATAATAATATATCCAGCACATTCACTTATTGGAGAATTAAAATATAAAAAATTAGAAAAAATGTTACGTGAACCATCAAATAAATAATAATTATCAAATCTGTATTTTATTTTTATTTTATATTTTGTTGCCATCTCAAAAAGCATTATTATAAAATCAGTTAATTCAGTTTCCCAAAATAAACCAAGTAAATCTAATGTAGCATTTCTTCTTTTTGATAAAAGTTTTATTATCTCTTCAACAATCTCTTTACTTTCCATAATTTCATTATAATCTTCATCTGTAGATGGATCATATATAGCTAATTCATGAAATTGTGGAAGACCATTAAAAATATCATAATTTAATTTTCTATATTGATCTCTAGATGATACAAAAGCATCTAATGCAATTTGTATAATTCTAATTTTATCATGTTTTATATATTTTAATAAATCTAATGCTAAATATTCATTACCAGGAAAATATGTTAATAATTCAAGAATTTCAGCATCTTCACGTAATTTATCACCCATATTTACTTCTTCTAATAACTTTTTTAAAAATAATTCATGTTCACTTTCTCTAAATGTTTCTAAAGAATCATTAAGGTATAAAACAACACGATTTTTAAAAAGAACAGGTTCTCCAGGAAATTGTCTTACATTATTCATAACTTCATCTGAATCATTTATTGTTTCAAATTTTATATATTTTAATTCACCTTCAATTATTTCATCTGTAAAATTTTCTTTAAATTTACTTCCTACACTTTGAAAATCTTCATAACATAACATTTTTTTATTTATTTTTTCTTTATCTATATAAAATTTTATCAATTTACACGTTCTTGAAAGATTTCCTATATCACGACATGAATGAATTTTTTTAATAATTGTTGATCTTATTAATGCAATATTCATTATATCCATAAAAGATAATTTTTTTTCTGCTCTCATAATTATATAAATAGAATCTATAAAGATAAAAAAAATAAATATTAATAATAATATCTGAAAAAATTATGCTAATGATGTACTAATTTCTTTTCAAGAGTACAACTGAATCTTTAAAAAAAAAAATTTAATAATATTTTACAATTGTAAAATAAAAAATTTATAAAATCTCAATATATTTTAAAGATGATCATTTTTAAAAGCTATTATTGTATATTATTAAAAGTATAGTTACAATAAATAAATTAAATATTTAATTTCATAATTGCTTTTTATTAAATAATGCAAATATTACAATATGTATATGTTACATCTATACAAAAAAAAAATTCTTTCTTAATATTAAAAAAAAATTAAATCAATGAAATAATTTTTTTAACGACCTAATTAAAATGTATAAATTATGTTTTTATTTGGACAATTTAATTAATTAAAATAACTTTTTTGTTTAAATATTAAAAAAGAAAAATATATAAAGATGATAAGTTTAATTTTTTTTTCTTTTTAATATAATAATCTTTAAAAATTTAATTAAACAATTAAAAAAAAATAGAATCATATATAAAAAATGTAAATATAATAATGTTAATAAATAAAAAGTATTCACAAAAATTTATTTACAAGTATAAATATTAATTAATTGTAAAAAAAAAAAATTATGTTGCTCGAGCTTTTAAATTATCATACTGCATCATATATTGTAACATGGTATGTGCCGGAATGTATTTTTCTTTCGCAATAGTGTCAAAAAATTTAGGTTTGACAATTGTAAAATATTCTTTAGGAAATAATGTGTTAAGGACCTCTTTCAAAAAACCAAAACAACTTCCTAAAACATAAGAAGGAGTTATTTCTAATTCAATAACGGTACCACAACATGATGAACGACATGATGCTGTACCAACTCTAATAACAATATCTTCTAATTGATATGTCTTGCCAGAAATTATCATTGCACCTTCAGGATTAAATTCAACAGCATCATCATATTTTGTAAATAATCCATCAATGCTTCTTAAACTAGTTACTTTAATAAATTTTGAACCATCTTTAATTGGAATCTGATAGACAAAAGAATTTCCAGGATATTCATCATGATGAACCACATAAACATTATTCATTCCATTTTTTTCTGATGATCTTAATTTTTCATTGGGTACAATTTGATGTAATTCAACATTATATGTTCCAATTTCAAATGCTCCCTCTGCTTCAAGAGAATCTTTTATTTCGGGTACTGTTTGATTTGACAAAAAAACCCTACAATAATACTTTTAATATTATTTTATTATAACTTACCAAGATACTCCCATATTTTTTTTATTAACTTTTATATAAAAAAGTAACTTTTATAAAAAATTCTAAACTAGAATGTCGTTTCTCCAACAAAACATTTATATCACTCCTGTTAGGATAATTAAAACTTTTTTTTTTAATTTATGTTTGTTTTATCGTAAATTAGTAAATTAAATAAAATAAATGTTTATAAAACTTTTTAATAAAATTTGAGTAAAAATAACAATGAAATAATTAAAAAAAAATTAAATTATTATTTTGAAATTATAAATTATGTTTGATTTTATGACAATAATCAAGCATATTTATTATATATACTAAATTAATTAGATGTTTAGTAATAGCTAAAAAAATTTAAAATGAAATATTATAATAAAGAACTAAATAAAAATGTGAAAGAAAATGTGTTAAAATATTGGATAATAATTTTTTTTTTGAGTTAAAAAAATGTTTATCTGTTCTATCAAAACGTTCAAATTATTTTATACATATAATCAACTTATTCTTTCAACGATAAAAATTTGTTTGATATTTTTTAAGAAATTTAAAAGTATCTATTATAATTTACTCTATCAATAAATAAAAAGTAAAGTTAATAAAAAAATTTATTGCTTTGTTTTGGCATCATTTTGATATCATTCTTTTGATTATTTTTTGATATAAAAAAATGTACAATACAATTAATATACTTTTACATTTTTAACAATAACTTTTCTTTTTTTTTTAAATATAATAATATTTAATATTTCAATAAACAGATTAATTATGTACCTATAAAAATTATAAATTCACAATATGTCTGGTTTTTGACAACTGAATAAAATATTTTTTTTAAAGTCTTATATAATTTATTAGTAAAAAAAAATACATTAATGTTAGAAAGAATGATTTATTTAAATAAACGTTTGTAAGTAATTAATAAAAAAATTAAATATTAAAAAAAATATATAGTTTCTTTCACTTTGGAAAATTTAAAATTATTTAAATATAAAGTAAAAAATAGGTTAATATTTAAAAATATTTTCAGATTAATAAATATATTTTTATTATTACATTTACAATAAAATTAAATATTAATTAAATAACATATTAATATGCATTTTTTATTGTTTTGTATTTGAAATAAAAAAAATAAAACACTTTTATAAATTTTTCATAAGTTTAGGTAATTAAATTATACTTAATATTCAGTAAATAATATTTATATTAATAATAATAAAACCATCTTATATAATAAAAATTAATTTATTTAAAAAACTGTAATAGTGATATAATTTTATAATAAAAAATTCATTTTATATAATTTGATACAACATTTACTTTTGATGCAATAGTTTTTTTTTGACTTAGATTACTATCAATTTTTTTAAATAATACCATATCTCTTAAAGGTTTACTGTAATAAAATAATTTAAATTAAAAAAAATATATATATTTATTTACCATATTATAAGTGATGAATAAAAAAGTCCAAAAGTTTGTATGTCAATAATCCATTGAACATATAAAATAGCAATTTTATGAAGTATAGGAATATAAAAAATTATATGTAATGCTCTAAATAAAAAGTATAAAAAGAAAATTAAAAGAGCAATTAAATTTATTATACTATAAAAAAATAAATGAAGCTCTTTTTTCATATCAATTGATAATTTTTTTCTATATTTTTTTAATTCAAATGCTGCCATAACATTTAATAAAACAGTTAATATAGCACATGGTAAATATAAAGCTAAAGTGTAACAAACAGTAAAAATACCAACATTTTTATTTTTAAAGCCAACAAAATAACCTTTTTTTTCTTCAAGCCATTGATAATAAGGTTCATAAGAAATAACAACAATTCCAATAGAAATTCCAATAATTAATATGATAATGAAATAAAATTTTAACATTCTGGCTGAAAACCAAAATTTATAATTCATTGGATATTTTACAGCAATAAATCTATTTAATGATATTAAAACTGAACAAAATAACATTGTATTATATGTAATACATGTTTCCATATAAAATATAGCTGGAAAATATGTAATTTTAAGAAAAAAATCTGATTCAATATCCCATCTAGGAAAACGAATTGTTATAAAAGAATCCGTTATATTAATTATATCAGCATACGATTTTACTAATAATAATGGATAAAATCCATTACTAAAATATGAATCTTTTTTTATTATTATTTTATAACTTAATAATATTGTAAAATAGTAATAAAAAATTGTTAGTGGTACTGTATAAGACAACTGAATAATTTGACATATATTTAGCATTCTGCTTCAAAAATAAGTTGAATATAACTTTTTTAAATTTATAATAATAATTTTCATATAAGAAAATGTGTATAGTATTAAACTTAATCTTTAATTAATAATTATATATATTTTATTATTTACTAAAAAATAATTATTTTTATATGGTTTTTTTTCTTAGATTAAAATAGTACATTTAATTTTATGATAAATATAATTGGTGTAATTATATAATTTATAGTTATAATAATTAATTATGTAAAAAAAAATTTTTAAAGTAATTAAAAAACCAAATACTTAATTTAATTACTTTAATTATTAATAAAACTGAATATGTTTTAAATTTTTTTTTAAATAAAAATATTGTTTTAAATAAAATATTTTGATAAACAACGATTTTAATAAATAAATTTCAAATAATTATATATAAAAATAACATTTAAATTTTATTATATTATTGTTTATTATAAATTAATGGTTTCTTTTAAAATGAAATTAATTAATTAAATAAATTATATACAGCAGAATAATTTATTTAGATACAAACAAGTAAATAAATGTTATTAATATAATTAATAATAAAAAAATTTTTTAGATAGTTTTCAATAATTTTTAAAATATGTTATATAAAAAATTTTATAATTAAAAAAAAATTTATGTAAAAAAAAAAGAAACATTTTCTGATACTTGCATTTATATAATTAAAATTTTTATATATTAGAAAAAAAGATTTAAAAAAAAATTTAAACCTATTGAGGTAATCATATTTACAAAAAAAAAAATATAATATTTTATTAAATATTCAAAAAAAGTAATATTTTGATTATTCTATAGCATATGAATCACTCTCATTGATAGCAGTTAATAACTTATTCTTAATTATTTGTTGATCTTTATAAAGAGGTAAATCAAGTCTATTAAAACATGTATGTGCTCTTGGTAAACTATTTGATTCTCCCCATTTTTCAATAGTAAATTTTTTTAATCCTCCATTTGAACCACGAAGACCTTTAAAACCTTCAAAAGGTATACTACTAGTGCCAGTTACAAATTTAAGTAATTTTAATCTTTCAGCATTAGTTAAATTATATACAACATTCCAGAACCAATTTATAACTACATGTGAATCAAAATATCCACCTTTATATTCTGTATTTTCTCTCCAATCTTCAAGATCAATATCCATACTTCCTGATAAAAGAAGTGATAATTGTGATGGAGAAAATATTCGTAAATAATTAGAATCTATTATATCATATAATCCTCTTTTTAATGCTTTAATTTGTTCTTCAATATTTCTTTCTATTCTATGTTTTAATAATAAATTTATATATTGATCTTTATTATATTCAGTAACAGGTAAATTATTTCCATCAGGTAATAAATCAATATCAATATTTTTTTCATTTATTGTTGTAGTTGCAGTAAATGTAAATTCTATATCACTAATATCATTTTCAGATATCCATTTTAAGCTATTATAATATTCTATATCCATATCTTTTAAATCTTCAATTACATAACCTGTATTAAGTAATAATTTATAAAATGGTTTTGGAAAGAATGTATCAATAAGACATCTATGTATTAAAGCTAAACCTAAAACTCGTCCACATAATTCAAACCATTTTAAATAATTTTTAACTTTTTTACTATTTTTAGAAATAGTAACAGTATAAACATTAGGATTACTATATTCAAATAATCCATAATATGGATTAAATAAATCTTTTGATAATAAAAAAAATAATTCTCTACTTGGTCCACCATAATCTAAACCATCTTCATCTTCAAAAATTATATTTAATTGTGATTTTCTTAATTGATTATTATCAATAGATAATATTTTAGTAAAAGAATCTTCAACTAAAAAAAATCTTCTTAATAATAATTTAATTTTAGTTGGTCCTGTACCATAACCATTTCTTGAAAGTGATGAATAAAAATAATTAACTTTTTCTTTAAAATCTGAATTTATATCTGATTCTATTTTATCATATTGATTATATTCTTTTTCATTTTTTTTTTCTTCATATAAACTTATAGCTGTTATAATATCTAAATCATTAGCAAATCTTAATAAAGCTGTTTCACCAACTTTAGATATTAAATTTAATTTTTTACACATTCTATCAGATAATTGAGGATAATGTTCTTTTACAAGTTTTTTTATTTCATCAATATTTTCATATATTTTTGTTAATGATGTATCAACTTTATTATTTTTTTTATGTTCTTCACTTCTGGGACGTTTTTTAATTTCAATTGGTAATCTTGGATCTATAGCAGTTGTTTGTTTAGTTTTATGATTAACATAAAATGTTGTTGGAATATTTATTGTTATCCAGTCAGCTGGTAAAGGTTGAGTTTTATCAGCAAATAAATTAATAAAATTAATTAATTCTTTATTTTTAGAAAATTTTTCATAATAATATGTATCACTTTTACCATCTTCATTGTCTTTTTTTCGTATTCTTGTTATCATATGTTTTAAGTATGAACTTGAATTATATGTTTCAAGAGCAATAGAATTTGTTTGAAGAATATTAAGAAAGTCAGAACGTTGTAAAAATGTTAAAGCTGGTTGAATATTTGTAGATGAAGAATTTACAGTTGTTCTTCTGTTACACATGAATAATTCATTACCATAAAGTTTTCTATTATTTATATCAATAAATGATTTTTTTTCATAACTATTTGGTAATGTCCATGTTGTTGTTTTATTAATATGATCAATATAAAAAATTCTACCAATTTTATCGATTCTTGCTTCAAAACCTAAAAAAAAATTATATAATAATAAAATTAAAAAATATATATATATATATATATTATATAATATATACCATTAGGTAAATTTGTAATAATATCAATACTACTTTTACTTGATGAAGTAGAGGTTTCAGAAAGACTTGAAACTCCAGAAGATATACTTGAAGATTGAGAATTACTCATAAGTAAAAATTTGTTGGAATTGTTATAATAATCAATTTGACTATCATTATTTTTTCTTAAAGGCATAATAGTATTAGCATTTCTATCAGAAGTTATATTTTTTCTCACAACCAATATTTTTTCTTTTTCATTATCTTTGTTACTATTCATAGCTAAAATAAAGAATAAATATATTTAAAAATTAAATTAATAAAATTGTTTTCTTTAACTATTTTTCAAAAAAATATTTTTTTTTATTATCATTTCTAAAGTGTTATAATGTAACGTTTAATAAAAATTACTTAAAAAATTTTATATATATATATATATATATATATATATCTTTAAAAGACAATACAAAATAAATTGTTAAACAATATTATATAAAACAACTTTGATTATCTCTCAAGAGTATTCATTTTATGGCATATTTTGTTACAATTTAAAATACTTTAAGATAGAAATATGATAAAAAAAAAAAATCCACTATTTTATTCTTTTTTACCAGATATTGAAAAATGTTTAAGAGATTATGATTTGAAATTGATAAAGATGAATTATGTGGTAAACATAATAATGTTATCTTTAGTATTTTAAAATAAGAATTAACATGTGCTTAAAATTAGGAAAAGAAATAGTCTAGAGATGGGAAATGAGTTTGTGTATAAGTAAAAATATAATTGCTTTTAAAGAATAAGATTTAAAAAAAAATAAAGAAAGTTATTTTTAATCTCCCCTCATTAATCATGATACCAAGACAATAGTTGTTTTTAGTTTATACCACTTACTTTCCATTAATGGATTTGTTAAGTTGTTATTATTATTTGATGATAATAACAACAAATTTTCCTGTTTATTATTGAAATCCTCAACAATAATTTGTATAGTTAAAGTTAGGCAAGCTATATTTGAAGATTGACAAGTTTCTTTTAATGAATAGATTTTAGTATCTTCCTCTTGTATAATATGTTTTCTTAAATGACAAGTGTAATTGACAAGGTTTCTGTAATAATAGTTTAAAGAAAATAAAATAAATTAACAAACCTATTTCTTGTAGAATTAATAAGATCTAAAAAAGGAATTGTAGCAACACCAAGAATTTTATTTTTTCTCAAATGTTCTTCTTTTAAAATTTCAATTGTTAAGTCTTTAGAGCAATCTACAGGGAATAAAAATTTCTGAATAAATAATTTAAAGAACATAAAATTATCATCTACTTACTAAATTTTTCCATACAAATTCTTCATCATTATTTATTCTATCAATAGTCAATGTTCTATAGGAAAAATTTCCACAATAAATTTTTCCGAAACAACTTTTTATATTATGTTGTTTCTTTAAAGACAGTTGTCCATTAATACTTAATTCTAAAGAAAATCTTAATTAAGTTAATTTTAAAGATACCATGAACAACAAGCCGTGCATGAGAAAAGATACAAAATTGTGGTGATGTTGCACGTAAAGATCCTGATATTCCATCATAATACCTAAAAAAAAATATATTATTATTTTTTTGTTATTATATTTAAAAAAAAATATTATTACATTATTTAAAATTATTATTATAGAATATAAATAATAAAATATATAATACTTAAAAAAGATTTAAAAATTAAAGAAATATAAATAAACATATTTGTATATCCTTCAAAAAGACCTTATATCTAAATTTTAAAAATTTTGACAATTTAAACTTTTTAAGTTATAAATATTTATCTACAGGGAATATATATATATATATAAATCAAAAAATATATAAAAAAAATTTTTTTTTTAATTTTAAAACACACCGGAAAATAAAAGTATAATTTGTTGAATATTGAAAAATTGATTCATATTTTAGTTGAAAAATTATTAATGAACAAGTTGTTGATTTAATTTGTTGATAAGATAAATAATATAATGGATTTTTTTCTTCTATTCTATATAATCCAATCCAATCAATCATATTTGTTGGAGATTCAAAATTCCAGGAAACAATTATTTCATTTGGATGATTTGATGTAGGTAAAAATAATATTTCTTTATTTATTGATAAAAAATGATCATTTTTAGGTTTAGGATTATCATTATACGACATTGGTTAAAAATGAAGCTAAAATATAAAATTATAATAGTTAAATAAAATATAAAACAATAATTCATGTCAACTATCTATCATTGGATATAAATAAATATCCATTGCTAACTTAAAGTTATGCCATTTTTATTCTTTTTATTTTTATATTATTCAATAGAAAAATATGGCATTTAAAATCGAAATAAATTAAAGGATAGAATATTGTTTTGATTCTATAGTCTAACCAAAAAAAAAAAAATATATATATATATATATATATATATATATTTAAGATAAAACTATTAAGATAGTTAACATTAAGATAAGGGAAATACTATAACAATAGTAGTTGATATAATAGTATTAATATATAAAAATATTTTAAAAGTAAAATAAAAGTAGATATTTAGTTATATCTATGACATTTTTAATGGATTTTAATAACTACAAGATTTTTTATCTTTTATATTTTGAAAATAAATTATCTGGTAAAAAGAAAATTAATGGGAGAAAAAAAATTTTTTTTGAAATTAAATTATCTATAAGTGCATGTAAAACATTAAAATCAGAAAAAAAATTTGTCCAAATGGTTTAAAGTTGAAATATGAGATGTTTCCTTTAATTAAAATAAATGTAATTTAAATACATGAGAAAGTTAAAAAATTGATAATCTTATACCTAAATCACAAAATAATACTATTATCACTTTTAATAACAATTTATTTTTATTCTTTCAAATTGATGTTATATGATATATTTTGTATCCATACATAATATATATTTTTTTATCTATTGTTAAGGATTATTAACTTTTTTTTCCTAATAACATTTTTATGAACTAATTTTCTTTTCCTTCAAGTACTTTGTTAATTTTTATTTTTTAATTTATTTTATAGCTTGACTATACATGTAGAATTATGTATTTCTTATTTTATTTTATTTTATTTTTTTTTTTCATTAATGATTTATGATATCTAGAATCTTCTTAATTCTCAATACTTTTAATCCATTGATTAATATTGATAAAAAAAAGTAAAAATATTAAATATATATAAAATATATTTAATTTTAATATAAAGAAAACTTTGTTTAAATAAAAATTTATATAATAAAAGTGTCAAATTTTTATTTGGTCAATTTTAGGTAACTTCTCATATTAAAAATAAATAATTTATAAATAAAAAATATTTCATTTATATAATTTTTTTTAAACAAAAAAAAAAAAATTTTTTTTTTTCAATTATTTGTTACAATTTAAAATTTCTATTTTCATATCACACTTTTATAAAATATGTCAAATTAATTTGACGCATATATATATACATATATATATATTTGTTTTTTTTTTTATTGTATTATTTTTAAACTACTTTTTGAAAGATAACATCTATAATGAGATTAATGATACAATAGTGAGTTATTTAATGAATATTTATTTTTCCTATCAATCGGCATCTTTTTAAAAAGATATTATAAAGTATTTAAAAAAGTTAGAATGATATATTATAAAAATTCCCTATCTTTTCTTTATATTATGTAAATGAGTTACCATTAAATATTGAAACCGTGTTATATATATATTTTAATACACATGTTTAATATAAAGAAAGAAGAGAAGACAAAGTTTATCATTTAAAAATAAAAATATCAAACAATGACATTTTGTTAATATATATAGTGTAAAAATGGAAATTTATTTAGATAGATATATAGATGGTTAAAAATTTTACTATATAGTAGCCGTAAGTCTTGACTTTTGTTATATAAAAAGGTCCTACTGAAAATAAGTTACTAAAAGAATCAAATCATTCCCCTGGGTTAGGGTATTGGAAAACTTGAAATAATCTTTTATTTAAATTTATATATGTAATTTTAAAAAGAGAAACAATACAATATCAACTATTTAATACTATGTTCCATTAAATAGTTTTGGGATTTGTTTGTTTATTACATGTATATATATATATATTATCAAAAAAAAAAGAATGTGCGAACGATTTATATATAAATTTTTAATTTAAATCTTGTTTTTATTTTAATATTATTTAAAAATTTTTTAGGACTAGCAATCGAAATCAAAGAAATTATTCCTAAATTTATTTTAAAGAAATAAATTAATGTCTTTACATTTATAAAAAGAAAGAAATAAGAAAGTTTAAATGGTGGTACAAATAAATAAATAATTATCATAGTTAATCTAATATATTATAGACAATTTATTTTGGTCCATCCTTAAAAGGTGCTTTTATCTTTTTTTTTTTTCTTCTTATTTTATATTACTATATACTATTATATTATGTCACATTTTGCTAGTCGTTTTTCATCCTTCAGAAGTAGGTCTGCATTACATCAAGGAAGTGATAAAAGAAGAAATTATGGAAGTCCTAGTCATGCTACAATATTTAGTAATCCATTAGCCATATCTGTTCAATCACCTAGAAATCAACGTTATGAAGATGAAGCAATTGAACCATTATTATTTACACATAATACATGTGATAATAATAATGATTTAAATTCATCAAATGAAATAATACAATTTAGAAATCCTAATCTATTAGGAAGAACACCATCAATAAAGGTAGATAAATATGCAAAAACAGGAATTGGAGTTGTTGTTGATAGATTTCATGATGAAGATGAAATTATACAAATGGCAGATGAAGAATTAGATGACGAAGTTCGTGATAAAGTAAAAGAAATTCCATTTACATTTAGGCACAAAAAAGTATGTTTATAAATGTTTCATAAAAACTTTTTGAAATAAGATAATTTTTTTTTCCCTTCATTTAAATGAATATATAGTTGAAAAATATATTTATATTTTGACAATCTTTATATATAAAATCCATTACTCATCTTTATTAGAAAATTTTTCATCAAAACAGAGATTTAATTTATTTTATTATTATTATTATTAAATTGACACTCCTTTTAATATTTATACAGATATTATTTTTTTTTTAAAGAAAGTTAAAATATTAACCTTGGATTATTTTATATTTTATTTTATTTTAGTAAGAGAAAAATTTAATCCTTAACATTAATATTTAGAATCACAATTACATGTCAAATTTTTCATTATATTTTATTTTTCATTATAACTATATTTTATTCCGGAAGAATAAAATTTTTAAATATTTAACTAATATTTATTTCACCTAAACAAAAGGCTTTAAAAATCTTATTATATTTTTTTATATTAAAAAAAAAATAATTTTTTTTTATTACTTTTAAATAAATATCATTTTATTTATAGCATTCTTCTTTAGCTACAACATTTCAACAACGTTCTACAGCACATGTTTCATGGGATGATGGAGAAATGAATACGACATCTGATTCACAAAGTAAAGAATCTGATGATGAAAGAGAAGAAATAGATAAAGAATATTCTGTTATAAAAAAATATGCTAAGCTTATATTACCTCATGTTGCCTTGGTGTTAGTTTCATTTGTTTATACTTTACTTGGAGCATTGTTATTTTATACTATTGAAAGGCCAAATGAATTTGATACAAAAAAAGAACAAGTTTGTTTATTTATATTTATATATATTTATTATAAATAAAAATATTTTTAGTTAAAATTAATTGAAATAAGACAAGAACAATTTGTTAGTGAATTAATTAATTTAGCTATACAAAATATAACTAGTCGTGAGGAATGGAGAAATATAGCAAAAAGTCATATGCATAATTTAAGTGATCATCTATTTATAGCATTTGAAAAATATTTTATGACAAGTGAAGAAATTAAAAATAATCATATTATTGAAATATGGACATTTTCAACGGCTGTTTTTTTTGCAGTAACTGTTGTTACAACAATTGGTTATGGATCACCAGTACCAACATCACAATATGGTAGAATATTTTGTATTATTTTTTCAATACTTGGTATACCATTGACACTTGTAACAATAGCTGATATGGGTAAATTTTTATCAGAACATCTTATTTGGAGTTATGGAAAATATTTAAAAATGAAACATTTTATCTTTAGAAAAACAAAACATAAATCACATCATATTGATGGTGAACATGTTTGTGATGAATGCCAATCTAGAGGTCTTAATCGTCATATGGAAGTTGTTGAAGAGCAAAAAATACCAGCACTTCTAGTTTTAGCAATTCTTGTTTTATACACAGCACTTGGAGGTGTTCTTATGTCACATTTAGAAGACTGGAGTTTTTTTAATAGTTTTTATTTTAGTTTTATTACAATGACAACAGTTGGTATGTTAAAAATATAATATAAAATATTTATTTTTAGGATTTGGAGATTTATTACCAAAAGGAAAAGATCAAATTTTAATTATATTAATTTATATTATCGTTGGTTTAGCAATAACAACAATGTGTATTGATTTAGTAGGAGTACAATATATCCGTAAAATTCATTATTTTGGTAGAAAAATTCAAGATGCTAAATCAGCATTAGCAATAGTTGGTGGTAAAGTAGTAATGGTATCAGAATTTTATGCATCATTAATGCAAAAAAGAGCTAAAGAATCATCTAAAGCTTATATTATTGAAAATTTATATATATCTAAACATGTTATTCCTTATATACCATCAGATATACGTTGGATAAGATATATAGATCAAGTGGAGGTAAATGGTAATAGAGAAATAGGTAGAACATCATCTACAGCTAATTCTATATCAAGTTTTGATATTCATTCATGTAGATTCTGTCATTCAAGATTTAGTATGAATCAATAATATTTTTTTAAAAATGTCTTTCTAATAAAATTAAATTTAAAAAAAAAAAACATATTTAATAACTATTAAAAATTACTATATATACAATAATATAAAAAAAAAATTATGATGGTGAATCAAAAGATGTATCAGAATCTTCAATAATTTTTCTTTTTCTTAAATATACACTATTACTTTTAGTAATTTTACGAATAGGAACATCATTTTCAACAATATCATTTTCTAATTCTTTTAATTTTGCTAATTTAGCTTCTTTTCGTGCCTCTTTAGCCTCTGCCAATTCTTTTGCTTTGCGCTCTCTTTCTTCCTGTACTTCTTTTTTAATTCTTTCAAGTTCTTCTGCTGTTTTTAAACATTTCTCAAGAAATATATCATCCATCATAGCAGGTGAATTAAGTGCTTGTGTTAATTTAGCACTATTATACTTTTCTTCCCTATTATATTTAGCCTTTAATTCAGCTCTAGCCTTTGTTGGAAAAAATTGATGCATTAAGGTAAAATCAGGACCAGTTGCTTGAATTATTTGGTAAAATAAATCAGTCTCTTCTTGACTCCATGCATGAGATTTTCTAATAACTTTATTTTTTCTAAAACTTAATGAAGTAATTTTCCGTGGTAAAGTAGATTCATCAACAGTCTCCCAAATATTATTTTCAGCTTGTTGTTTAACAATTAAACTTTCTTGGTCTATTACTAAATTTCCATCTTCATCAACTTTAACACGTGGTCCTACATTATCATCCTCAACTTTAACCATTTTTGGTCTTGGAGCAAGAGTAGAAGATTTGGGTAATTTAAATTTTTCTTTATCTAATCCTTTTTCATGTTTAGGATTCCAATATATTAAATCCATCATTGTAAATTTAGTAGGATCTAATTCTTCTTTACCTGTAAATAATTTTTTTTTTTTACGAGATCCAATAGAAGGTGTTATAGAAGGTGCAATAGAAGGAGAAACAGAAAGTGCTCTAGAATATGGTTCTAAATTAAAATCTTTTACTGATACATTTGTTACTCCAGTACAAATAGTTGCAGGAACAGTAGAAATATCTACTATTTTTGGTTCTTCAATATTTATTGGTTCATCTATTTTTTCTAAAGTTACAGATTTTGAAATAATATTTATTATTATTATTATTATATATCTTACCTTTAACTTCTACTTCAATTATTTCTTCAGATTCTTTTTCTATTATTTTGCTAGGAATTGAAGAAATATTTAAATTAGGTTTAATTGTTATTTTTGCTCTCCTTTTCATTTTTAATAATTTTATACAAAATATATGTTTTTAAATATTTAAGATTGGAATAACGATACTATAAACAATTTTATTCGTTATAAGATATTATATTTATAGAAATAATGAAAGAAAAAAATGGGTAAAGAATTAATTTTTTTATTTACTCAAAATTCTATTTTTGAAATTTCTTCACCATAATCAGTTGGTTTTTCTCCATTAGTTAATAATCTTCCAACAGTTGGATATTTCATTGATAATTTATCTAACCAATCTTTTGCTGTTTCTTTTTCTGTTTCAGTTAAATCTGAAATATCATCATAATCATCTTTAACATTTCGTGGATCCATTGTTCCTAATGCTCTAGTTGCATCACGACCACATAAATTTCCATAAGGTCCACCAGGTCCATAAAAATTAGGAGCTCTGCTAACATCAAGTATCTAAAAAATTAATTTTTTTTTTTTTTAAATAATACTTAAATTTACCTTTCCAAGTATAGCAAAACATATATGTTCATCATCTTTTCCATTATATTTTTTTAATTCTTCCAGGGTTAAATCCTGTTTTTTTAACGGCGGAATGACATATTCAACTTTTGGATTATCTTTTTTGATAAACATAATGTAAATTAAGTAAAATAAAATGATAGTTAAGAATATATCCCAAAATCCAATATCAATATAATCAAAGAAAGTCATTTAAAAAAGTAGTTTATAAATGTAGTATACGTCAGGTCAATGTTTTGTCTTGTATCACGTGGAAGAATGTATATATAGAATGATCCATGAAGGTGTTTTCATTAAGTTTAAAATAGTTTATACCAAAAGAAAAAAAATTTTTCTAATATATTAAAAATCATTACTTAATAAATTGTTTTTTTTTTTTAAAGTTATACAATATGCATCATATATTTTTTAAAACCATAATAAAAAAAAATTTTTTTTAATTTAAGTAAAAGTATTTGATTTATATGATTAAACATTTATCTAATTAATTTTTAACACAAATTATTTAAATCAATTAAATTTTTGTATTTCTTATGGTAAAATAATGTTTAAATTACTTTATATAAAAGTATGTTTATATACTTATATAATGATAATAGCTTTGTAAACTACCACATATACATGTATATATTTTTATCAATTATAATTGTGTTGTAAAAATAATTAAATTATCATACTTGTTTGCAACTAGATAGCCTAAGGATAAAAAAAATTGCTGGAACGATAGATAAATTGAAGTATAAATATTCAATTAAGTATTTTTTTTTATTGATATAGAAAAAAAATGACTATATCTGGTGCTAGATTTGCAGCATATTCTGCAATTGCTCTTAGTTTATTATCTTTAATTTCTGTTAGTATTTTTTTACCTGCTTTATGGAGTCGTATTAATTTTGTTTCTGATGATGTACAACAAGTAAGTTATAAATAATTTTATTATTTTAAATATATTGTAGGATATGACTCAATTTCGTATTCTTCAAACAGAAGTATGGTCAAGAATTAAAGTAAAAACAGGAAATATTTTTGCTCCTTATATAAGGGATAAAAGACAAACTTCTGGACCAGGACAATGTCGATGTAATGATAGAAATACATGTCCATCTGGGCCACCAGGATCACCAGGAGAACCAGGATTAGATGGAGATAATGGTGAACCAGGAGCCCCTGGACGAATAGGTATTCCAGGAAATTATCCATCGGTTCAAGTAGATGTTGGAAGAAATTGTAGATTATGTCCAGATGGTCCACCAGGACCAACAGGTTCATCAGGATCAGATGGACCACCAGGTGAACCAGGACAAAATGGAATACCAGGTAGACTTGGAGAAATAGGATTCCCAGGAACACCAGGTCATCAAGGTATTGGAGGTGAACCAGGAACTAATGGAAAAATGGGTCCACCAGGAGATAAAGGTGCTGATGGTGATCATGGAGGAAAAGGAGAACCTGGACAATCAGGACCTCCTGGTCCACCAGGAAGTAAAGGATTTCCAGGACAACAAGGAATGGATGGAAGTCCAGGATTTCAAGGATCACCAGGAAAAAGTGGTGAAACTGGTCCAGTTGGTCCTCAAGGTCCACCTGGTTATCCTGGTGCACCTGGTGGTTCAGGAAAAGTTGGTGAAGATGCATCATATTGTCCTTGTCCACCACGTTCAAAGAAAAAAGTTGTTATTTAATTGATATTATATATTTTAATACTTAAAATAAAATTAAAATTGGTATACATATTACAAATTTTTTCGTGTTAGAAATAAATATCTATTTTTCTTATAAAACATTAAATATATAAATTATTCATGATGTCTTATTATATGATATCTCGGGGTATATTATCAAAAAAATGTAATATTAATTTATGCAAATATTTTTCATCAAATATTGTATCAAAAAAATTTTCTGCTAGTGAATTAATAAAAAAATCTCCTAAATCAATTCAACCATATTTATATTTAATGAGAATTGATAAACCAATAGGTAAATAAAAATTTTCTTTTTTTTTTTTTTAATATTATTATAATTATTAATATAGGAACATGGTTATTATATTGGCCTTGTACATGGTCTATTGCTTTAGCAACTCCACCTGGTGAATTACCATCTTTATATATGTTAGGATTATTTGGAGTTGGTTCTATACTCATGAGAAGTGCAGGTTGTATTATAAATGATTTATGGGATAAAGATTTTGATAAACGTGTTGAAAGAACAAAAAATCGACCACTTGCATCTGGTAAATTAACAGATAAACAAGCAATAGGATTATTAGGTGGATTATTAACAACTTCTTTAGGAATATTATTACAATTAAATTGGTTGGCTGTTGGTGTTGGTGCCTCATCAATGGTATTAGTTATTGGGTATCCTTTAGCTAAACGTTATACTTATTGGCCACAATTAATTCTTGGTAAGTTTATGTATATTTGTCCTTTTAAAATACTTTAAATAACAACTTTTTATTCGCTCTGACTTTTATTATAACATATACTAATTTTGTAATAATCTCTAGGAGCTACATTAAATTGGGGCGTCTTGATATCAGGATGCCATTTATGTTTTGCCTCAGCAGTATCTTCTAGTTATATACTTCCGTTATATATTTCAACAATCTGTTATACAATGGTATATGATACTATTTATAGTCATCAGGTATAAAAAAAATTTTTATCTATAAAAATATTTGCTCGTGTTAACAAAACATTCCTTATGTTATATTATTGTATTGTCTATAATTAATCCAATTAAGTTATGTGGTTGTTGATTTTCAGGTTTAACATTTAACTATGGTACTATCTTAGGATATATATCTGTGGCAAATGAAATACCACTTTCTATATTAATTCCTATATATGTTGCTGCAATTAACTGGACACTTGTATATGATACAGTATACGCACATCAGGTCTGTTATTGTAGTTATTTTTTTATTTAAGCATGATTAGCACGAGCTAGGATAATTATATAATAAAATATTTATTATTTTTTTTTATAAATTTTTTTTATTGATATTTTAGGATAAAAAAGATGATATTATGATTGGAGTTAAATCAACAGCATTAAAATTTGGTGATAAAACAAAAAAATGGTTAAGCGGATTTTCAACAATTACAATGTCTGGATTATTTTTAGCTGGATATATGGCTGATCAGACATGGCCTTATTATTTAGCAATACTTGCTACATCAGGACATTTAGCATGGCAAATAAAAACTGTTGATTTAAATAATAGTAATGATTGTTGGGAAAAATTTAAATCAAATCATTATCTGGGAGCTTTATTGTTCGCGGGTATCGTTGCAGGAAATTTATTAAAAAATAATTAATAATATGAATTTATTTTTTAATTTTAAGTAGAAAAATATAATAAAAAAAATTAGTCAGTTCTAATACGTCCAGGAGAGTAGTTTTTGTCAATTTCAGCATTTTGTAAAAATATATGAAGTGATCGTTCGTTTTGTGCTAAAGGGTGTCCAGTAACTTTATTCAAAAATTGTTCTAATGCAGCTCTCCTCCTTTCAATAAATGATTCTTCAAAAATTCCATCATCATTACGAAAAGGAAGTAAACGTTTAATTGATTTTCCAGGTAATTGTGGAACAAGTATTTTACTATCTCTTTCAAGTTCATTTCGAAGCCATTCAAAATCAGAGTAACGACGACGTACAGAAGATTCTTTTTGCTTAAAAACAGGAAGATTAGTTCTTAATCTAACTTCATAATCTGTATATCTATTCTTTCCAACTCCATGTGTTATTGGATTAACTACTTCAACTTCAAGGAAATTGGCAGGTGGGGCATATGCTTCATCAAGTGTTTGTCTTTTACAAATAAGTCTTTGAGTTGCTGCTGCAGACATTTTTAAAACTATAATTATAATAAATGTTAATCAATAATAAATTTTCGTAGAAGTTATATTTAACACGAGATCAATTTACTAAAAATCGATGAATATTATGGAAAATTCTAGATAAAATATTTAGTAAAAAAAAAATAATAAAGTTTTATAATAATATTTAATTAAAATTATAAATATTATTATTAAAAATTATTTATATTAAAAAAAATATAAAAAAATATAATAATAAATAAAATAAATATAAAAAAATGTTTATTTGAAAACTGTGTTGTGAATACATATAAACTATGTTGGTATAACGTGTATGGTAACATTGATTCTCAAAGTATTACAAAAATAAACTATTAATAATTTTTTTTAAATATTTTTATTTTTTTTTTTTAAAATAAAACTAAACAATATTTTATTTAGGCAGCATTAATGATATTTTTATGATAAATATGATGTTTTATGTTAATAAAACATGTATAAAAATCAAAGCCAATTTCTCTTCTTTCTAAAATTGATGATTTCATATTAGTAAAAAGATAACAATTAATGTGTTCTGTTCCTAATCTCATTTCTTCACTTTTTAATGCAATAAAACATAAAGTATGAAAAATATTTCTATATCCTTTTGGTGATTTTTTGATATCAAAATCTTCCAATGAAAATAATTCATTTTTATTTAATCCAAATATATCAACACAATATTCTCTAAATTTAAGACAATTATAAGTAACTAAATCCATACAATCTATTATTACTTGATCAACATTAGTTGCATCATATTTATATTTTGGTGTTAATGATCTAGCTAATTTTTTAAAAATTTCTCCATCTTTATATAAATTGACAAAATTTTTTTCGGATAAATAATTTGTTGATAAAATCCATGAAAATTTTTTTTTAATTGTGGTACTATTAGTTGTTTTAATAACCCATGATGTTATTGTTTGAAGTGCTTTTTGAATAACAGCCCGTTCTTTATAACTTATCCATTCTTTTGGATTAAAATTATATTGTGGCTTTATTGGTTGAAGATTTTCATTAGGTTCAATTACATTACAATCTTTTTCAACAATTTTTTTTCCACATGAACATTTACAAATTTTTTCTTCATTAATATTATTATTAATTTCTGTAGTTGATGTTAAATCTTCAATAGATACATTTGATGAATCTTGTGAAAGTTTTTGAATTTCTTTTTCTTCAACCATATTAAAAAAATCTAGAAATATTAATTTTTAGAACGTAAATAATGAATGACAAAAAATATTAAGTAATAAAAATATTTAAAAGGAACATTATAAAGTAATGATAAAAATGATACGATTATTATCTATTGATAAGAAAGATATTAAAAAATAAATTAATTTTAATTATATATAATATTAAGATTATTCTTTTATCAAATTATTTAAATTATTTAATCATATAGATAATTTTTATATATATATATATATATATTTTATATTTGATTAGTTATATTGTTAATAATTAAATATTAAAAGAAAATAAAAATTATTATGATTACAAAAGAAGATTTATATGATAAAAGAATTTTAATCCGAAATATCCATGGTAACATTTTTAGATATTACAATGAGTAACGTTTTTAAATAATAATAATGAAAATAGGCAGAAATTTTATATAAAGACTTAATTATATATACATATCCTTTACACAATATAATACATATTATAAATATTTATTCAATAGTATCTTAGAGCCAATAAAAGTATGGATAATAAAACTTTGGAAGAAGATAAGATGCATAAACGCTCATTTGCTTCTGTTGTCTATACAACAATTGTAAGGATATATTATTTTTTTTTTTAAATTTATTATTAATATTATTTCAGATCATTAAAAATTTTTTAAAAAATATTAAAAAAGAAAGTAATAGTGATAAAATGTCAAATTATCATAATGATTTGGTTTTTAATGTTCAACCATCTTGTTCACAAACTATTTTTATTGATAATAAACAAAATAATGTAAATGAAGTTATAATTAATGATAATATAGAAAGAAAAGATACTAATCAACAAATAGTAAGAAATATTAGTGACTTAAAAATTGATATTCCTATACAAACAAATGAAAAAAAATTAATTTTTTTTAAATTTTTAAAAAAAATATTTAAATTATCTTTTTATAAAAATTTACTTTTTGAAACAGTTAATCGTTCTGGAGATTTTTATTATTTTTGGACATTATTTGTTTCAATAGCATGTTTTTATAATTTAATTTTAATGGTAGTTTTTGTTTATGATAATGTTTTTGGTGAAGTTTATAAAATTTGGATTTATGGAAATATTATTTGTGATATAATTTTTATTATAGATATTTTTATTCAATCAAAAATAAGTTATTTAGAAGATGGTACATATGTAAAAAATTGGAAAAGAATTATTAAAAAATATATTTATAGTATATCATTTATTTTAGATATTTTAGCTATAATACCTTTGGATATATTTTTAATTATTAAAAAAGAATTAACTTATCTTCGTATTAATAGATTATTAAAATGTTATCGATTTAATGAATATGTTGAAAGAACTTCTATGAGAACAGGTTATCCTCATGCTTTTAAAATTTTTGTACTTATAACAATATGTTTTATATTATTTCATTGGAATGCATCTGTATATTATATTATTTCTGTATTTGGTGGTACAAATTCTGAAGATAGAAATGATTGGGCATATACTGATGTTAAAAATGCAGATCCTTTATATCCTACATGTGATATAAATATTGATGATCATATAGGTGATTGTGGATTTAATGAGAGTGATCGTGAAGCAAATTATACACTTAAAAGAGAAACTTATGTTGATGAAATGATGGCATATTGGAAAGATAAAATGTATATTAGTAAATATTCTAATTTTACTAAAGAATATTCATTATCATTTTATTGGAGTTCATTAACATTAACTACATGTGGTCAACAACCATATCCTAATGCATGGCAAGAAAATATTCTTGAAGTTATGGATACTATTATTGGTGTTCTTGTTTTTGCTACAATTGTTGGTTCAGTAGGTGCACTTGTATCTACAGGTAATAGAGATAAAGCTGAATATCAATATTTATTAGATGGTATTAAATTTTATATGAAATATAGAAATGTTGAACCATTATTTCAAAAACGTGTTATACAATTTATATCATATCTTTATAATGAAGGAGGATTTACAGATGATAATAAAACTCTTGATTTTTTGCCAAAACGTCTTCAAGGACAAATTGCTGTTAATTTACATATGCAAACACTTATTGGAGTTAATTTATTTAAAGATATGGAACCAGGACTTTTATATGCACTTGTTTTAAAACTTAATCGTGTTATGTATGCACCAGATGATTTTTTATGTAATATAGGTGATCCAGCAAGAGAAATGTTTATACTTAAAAGAGGAAAACTTCAAACTGTTGATATAAATGGTGTTGTTTTAGAAATTCTTGAAGAAGGATCAACATTTGGTGAAACATCAATTATTAAATTACATGGAAAATTTAATAATGATAAACAAAAATTAGGTTTACAATCAATAGGATATAGTGATGTATATATTTTAAAAAGAGATGATGTTATTAAAATTTTACAAGATTATCCTAAAGAAAGAGAAAATTTATCATATAAAATTAGACAACATTTTGAAAATAATGTTGAAAAAAATGAAAAATTAGATATTTCTGATTTAGGAACAACTCATAGTATAGAAGAACAATTTGAAATAATGAAAAAAATAATTGAAGAATTAGATAAAGGAATAACAGAAGCATATGATAAATTTGATATATCATCATCTGCAATAAAAAAAAAAGTAACAAGAGTAGAAGGAATGTACAAGAAAAGTAGATTCAAAATTAAAGAAGCATATAAAAATAGTCTTCAATCAAGGTTTTGAATTATAATACTATATCATATTATGTTTGTTAATAAATAAAATTAATAAAAAAAATACAACAATTTTACTTTCTCATAAAACGATTCAACTTCTTTGTATAACAATATAAAAATTTTCAAAAATTGATGTGTTAACGAGAGAGTATCATCTTTAAAACGGCAACAAATGTCATTTAAAAGAAGAAGCCAAGAATTTTTCCTCCGACATGCTTTCTTCTAGCTTCCTCATGATCCATAATTCCAGCTGAAGTGGTGAGAACAATATATCCAAATTGACGAGATGGAAGAAGTGTTGTTGTCCATCTTTCCATATCTTTATGAGCAATGTCAAATCTTGGAGAAACAACTGAACATTTGTTGATTCTTCCAGTAAGATTAACAACAATTTTTCCAGCACGATGATCATCAATTATTTCAAATTCACCGATATATCCTAAAATTTATTAATAAAAAAATATATATATATATATTTTATCTTAAATAATAAATTTACCATGCTTCATCATAACAGTAAGGAATTTTATGATAACCTTAGATGATGGTCTAAGAATAACTTGGCGTTTTCCACGTTTTTCAGCATTATTAATACGCTTTAAAGCATCAGCTAAAACATTCATACGCACCATCTTGATAAATCAAGTATAATAATAGGACCCTAAAAAAACATTAATATTAAGATTAAAAAAAACAAATATTAATAGGATAATTTTATATTTATTATAAATATAAAAAAATAATAAAATATTCGCTTCTATAGGTTAAAATATTGAAAAAAAAGATTCAAATTTTAAAGAATAGAGAAAAAGACATTACTGTATGGGAGAAAATTTTATTGGAGAAACGTTTATTTTAAAAATTATATGGGGGCCTTATCTCTTTTTACCTGAAATATTTTTATTTACATCTTTACAAATATATAATTTATTTATAATAAAAATAATAAACAAAATAAATTTTTATTTAAAATAAAATATTACTTTTTTTTTTTTAAATAAATATATACATTTTAAAAATTAAATTTACAATTGATTTAAAAAAGGTGATTTATATGTTTTATTATCCATTGTACTCATTCTTGGTGGAAGCTCTGGCATACCCTGACGAAATGGTGATACATATTCTTCTAATTTTGGTTGTTCATTTTTATTAATTTCTAAAGTATTGAAATCTCCAAGAAGATCATCAATAGTAACTTGATTTGGTTGTTGATTTGACATTATTCCTTGATAATAATTAGTTTGTTGATGATTTTGTAAAGATCCAGACATATTATTCTCTGAATAATTATTTACAACAGGACATGAATAAAAAGGTAAATTAGAATAGTTTTGTGTTGTATCTGTCATATTATTTATATATGGTTGTTGATTCCTAATATTGATTTGAGAAGGTAAAATTATTGTTGAAGTATTCATAGTTTGAGGAATTATTCCTTGAGTACCTGTTGAAGGATTCAATGGTGGCATTGGAATATTAACTGTTGGTGTTGGAACATTTATTGAAGTATTAATTGATGGTGTTGGTACATTTACTGGGATATTTATTGGTGGTGTTGGAACATTTATTGGAGTATTAACTGTTGATGTTGGAACATTTATTGGAGTATTCATTGGTGGTGTTGGAACATTTATTGGAGTATTTATTGATGGTGTTGGAACGTTAATTGGAGTATTTATTGATGGTGTTGGAACGTTAATTGGAGTATTTATTGATGGTGTTGGAACGTTTATTGGGGTATTTAGTGATGGTGTTGGAACGTTTATTGGGGTATTTATTGGTGGTGTTGGATTATTTACTGATATATGGTGAGGTACATTACAATATTGTCCAAATTGATTTTGAATAACATTGTTTTCTGGTATAAATTGAGAAGTATAATTATTAATTGGTATTGTATTTTGTTGAAAATTATTGTAATTAGTAGGTTGATATATATTTTGATTAACAGCATTATTAGTAGAAAAAGATTGATTGTTAATAGTATTTTTTCTATTCATTTTTTCTCGATAAAATGTCATCATGTCAATTTTTTTTGGTTTTTCAATGTTATTTCTAATTGGTATTTCTTGATTTAAATTATTAGCACCAAAAAAACTCATAAAATCATCAGTTTCTTTTGCCATCATTCTTTCTTTTACTTTTTCTTCTTCATATAATTTGTTTTTTTGTTCTTTTTCTATTTCTTTTTCATATTTAATTTTCCAAGAATTTACTGTTTTAGATATTGGATTTAAAATTTTTAATACATCTTTATAAAATGTTATTCCATTTGTGACTCCTTTTAATCCAAGATCAACAGATTCATATGAAGCAACCAATTCTGCAGCTTTTTTAACTCTTATCAAATTAACATTTTGAATTGTTTTTCTTATAGATGCAAAAGCTGCATTAGCATCAGTTAGTGCACTTAATATTGCATCCTGAGCATTAATATTTAATTCTAAAAATCTTAAAGATTTATCATGTTTCTCTAAAGCTTTTTTACAAACAACCTCTTGATCCCCATATTTTTCAGCCATCAATTCTTTGTAAACTTGATTATTTTCTATATCTATTAAAAGTTCATTTAATAGGGTATATCTTTGTTTTTTCATTGTATCTACTTTATCTAAAATATTTTTTAGTTTATTACCTTCCTCTGTTTCTGATGGTACAAAAGAAACAAGATCTATACAATATTCATTTATCTTTTCACGAATTTCAGGAACAGAAAGTGTTAATAATTTTATATTACATGAATGAGTTCCAGCTGCTTGACGAAGATTCTCATTAACCTGTTTAGCTTGAATATGCCTTTCCTGAATATCATTAATATTTTGACGCATTTTTTCAATTAATCCTTGTTCTATAATACCTTTCCCTGATACAATATTAATTGTTTCAATTGTAGAATTTATACATTTTTCTGTTTCTTTACTCATTTCAATTACTTCATCAAGTGTAGTAAGAAAATTTGAAAAAGTATCAGGATGTGATTGTAACGAAGCAATACACGTTAATAATTCTTCAGGAAGATCAAAATTAACTATATCTTTATCAAGATTAAGATCACCTAAATGAAGTTCAATTAGAAAAGAATCTAATTCTTCATCAGCTTTATCTATTTTTTTTATAATTGAATCTTTAAATTGTTTCTTTTTTTGCTCAAATAATGAAACACCTTTTATAACTTCAGTAGGTAAAAGTCCACCAAAAATATCATCACCAGATACAGATATATCATTAGGATCAAATTTAATTGCTTCAGCCATTACTTTTCCTTCTAATGCAGGTAAATCCTCAAGACCAACAATTTTAGCACAATAAATCATATCATTTTCTTTATGCATTTTTTCACTTGCTTCTGTAATAATTTTTTGAACATGAAAACATATATTTTTTAATTGTTCATTTTTTATTTTTAAAATAATATTAACTGCTGTATCAATACTTTTTTTTGATAATTCAATGTACTTTACAGCATGTCCATATTTCTCCTCAGTATGACATTGTAAAGCCATATAATAATCTCTAATTCCTGAAAAAAGATTAGATTTTATTGATAAATATTTTCTAGAATCTTCTAAAACAGATGATCCCATTATTTCATGAAGTGCTGGAGTATGTAATTGAGCAGAACATTCTGAATACATTGTTACTAATCCTGCAGCCAATTGAGCTATTACAAGATTCTTTCGACTCTCTTTTATTGCTTTATCCAAAACACATTCTTGAGCTTGTCCAATAAAAAGAGAACAACACCAGGTTAAATATGGACGTGCAAAATCTGGTACTCCAACATCTATACCTTCAAAATTTTCTAAAATCATTTTAATTGCACCTGCAGCATATTGAAAATTCATAAATGCATTTTTTATTGAATCATTATTATTTCTCATTTCATTAGATGCTATTGATGAATGAATTGCTGCAATATTATAAAGTATTGATATTAATTCATAATTTATATCTTTATGACATTGTCCACCAACTAAATCATCAGGTGAATCACTCCATGCAAAGGATATTGCCATTTCATCACCTTTTTCCATTGGAAATCTGTTTTTCATTAAAGTCATCTGACAATAATATCTTTTCATAATTAATAATTGTTCTATATCACATTGAAAATTTTTAAATTGTCGTCTCATATTTTTTAATTCATTTAAACCATTTTCAAATTTATGTGGATCATTTTGATAATGAATTAATATATACTAAAAAAAATATGTATATATAAATAAATTTTTTTTTTTTATAAAATATACCTCTTTTAATTTAATTGTAAAATCTTCTGGAAAGTCCCCAGATGCAATTTTACGTGGTATTGCCTGCATAGGCGCCCTCGGTATACCTTCCATATATACTTTTATTGAATCTAAAAAAATTTTAAATAATTATTCATTAATATATATTATTAATTTTAAGTAAAATTAAAATATATTTAATTGTAAACACGTGGCAAAAATATAAAATATCTAAATTAAAAGAAAAATGTTAAAAATTAAGGATAAGTAGACAAATTATTTTACACAAATACACAACTCCAATTTAAACTTGTTTTTTTTTCGTTACAAGTTCATTTCAAAATAATAACATCTATCTTCATATTGTTTATTTTTCTATCTTTACTTTGGTAATAGAAGTTTAAAATCAATTCTATTATATTTCTCTCTATGTATGAACAACAGTACCTAAATATAATAATAATTATATGAATGTAATTTGTATAAAATAAATTCGGTCAACATTTGAAATAGTAAACGCACTATATCTTATAACAAAATTATTCATTTACATTTATAATAAAAAATCTTTGATAATGATTAATAAAATATTGTGGATATATTATAAAGTCGGTTTCCTCTTTTTTATATTTAAATAATGGTTTTTTTTTTTTTAAAAAATAATAAGAAAACATTTTTAAAAGTTTCAAAAGATTTATTTATTTTTTTTAAATTTTATATTTATCACAGTTATTTTAAATAATATTTTATTTGTATACTTGTGTTTTTTATTTGAAAAAAAAATAAATCTGTTATATAAATTTTTTTATTATTTTTCTTTTTCCATAAATTTAAAAAATAAAATAGGTTGGTGAAAAAAATTTTTTTTGTTTTTATTTTCTTTTTTGATGAAACCTCAATTATATACAATTAATATACTTATTATATAAAATATCTAACTTTTAAAAATTTGTCTATCTTCAATAATGATAAATCTTTTTCTTTATCCTATATAATCATAGTTGATATTTTTAATGACATTTATATGTTGAATTGATTTTATATTATTAACAAATCATTTTTATGTTATAAAATAATTCAAATTCCTGTTTATGTATATTATAATAAAGTATATTTGAATTTTAAATCCATAGGTAACATATGTTGTTTTTTTTTTAAATATAAACACTATTAAGTATTTAATATAAAGCTTAAATAATGTTCTACTACTACATATATATATTATATATATATATATTTGATAAACAATTAACTATATCTCTATGTTTTTAACTCTCAACTTGTCATATTTCTCTAACATAAACTCCACAAAGTTTTAGGTGTTTGACAAATATTATTAAAATAAAAAGGTCATATTTTACATGTCTCCTTTGCTTTTATTTTTTATTTTTCTACATAACTATTAATTTTTCAGACACATACATTACTAATATTTTTTTATTTTATTTGTTTTGAAGAAAATCTATGAATTATACAATATGAAAATACCAATTATTGAAAAGACATATGACAAAATATCGTCTTATCTTGTCAAAAGTAGAGATGCCACTTCAGTATCATACAATAGATTTGATAGAGCTGATGATAATTCTGATGAAAGACCACCACCAACATCAATAATAGTACCACCATTTGATGAAAATGATTCTGAATTTAAAGTTTTTTTTGACAAATATCATTGTCAAAAAGCAGCTTTAGTTTGTGCCGTTTTTGGTATGTCATTTATAATACTTATGTTTACAACAACATTTTTTGAATTTGATTGGTATAATCATGAAAGAGGTGTTGATTTCATGACTCTTCTTGGTCTTATTCTTTACCTTATATGTGGAGTTCTTATACATTATTTTATCATTTATGGTATAAAAAAACAACAAACAATATATTTTTTCCCATTTATTGTAATTTACATGTTTTTAATACTTAGTGAAGCATTAAGCTTATTTACTGTTGTTATCTCATTCATCTACTTTATCAATGCTCGTAAAAATAATTCTCATCCAGAAAGTCATCATCATTATTATGAAATTGTAATGTATGATCATACGAAAAATTCTGTTATTATTTCTGCAACAGTTTTAACTCCTCTTATTTTTGTACAATCTATAATGATATACTTTGTTTTGAGATGTAGAAATTTTATTGCTGCTAAAAATGCTCATAATGCTGCATTAAGAGTTGCTGAACGTGCTAAACAACAATATCCTGATATTGAAATAGTTCATGGTTCAAATAATAGTAAAAATACCTTACATGATAATAATGATATTGAAAGAGGACCAGTAATAGATAATCCATCATTATCTCAACAGCAAATACCATCTTCATTTTCACCACAAGATATTGAAGAAGAAGTTAACAAAGAAAATAATAAATATTAACTTAACATTTGTAAAAAAAAAAGATAAGATAAACTTTTTTATTACTAATACTTTTTATTTAAAAATAAATATTTTACATATTATTTTATATATATATATATATATATATTATTTTTAAAATGTTGAATCATTTTCAAGATTTAATTCTTCAATAACATTTAATATATCTTTTGATGGATGTTTTGTAGTATATTCTGAAATTTCTTCTACAAAAGCAATTTTTTGTGCTTCAATACTTTCTTCAAAAGCATCTAATCTTGCATCTAATGAATCTTCTGCTTTAGATAAATCTTCTACTTTTTTTGTTAATAATTCAATTTTTTTAATTGAATCTTTCATTAAACAATTATCTTTATCTAATGGTGGTAAAAGTTTACCACTTACATATGCATTAAAAACATCCTGATCCATTTTTAAACTTTCACAATTCATATTTTTAATATATTCAATTGCACATGAAAAATTTGTAAAATAATACCCGCTTTCACCTTTTATAATTCTATTTTCATGTGCAAATCTAGAAATAAATTTTAAATTTGATTGTATCAATGGAGGATTTGCACGGAGAATTACATAAATAAGACCTGGTAAAAATTCATCTGCTGATGCTGGTACACCATCACGAGATTGTTTTAATGCTTCTAGTATTTTTCTACAACCATCAATTAAACTAGATAATTTTTCTTCTGTACTTTTAAAAACATTTATATCTATTACTTTAGCAACAGCTTCATCAATTAAATCTCTAACATTATTTTTTGTAAAATTTAATTCTGTATCAAGAAAACCATAATTTACCCAATAAAGTGAACGAATTCTATCTTGTAAAGAAAGATCAGCAACTTCTTCTTCACTACTATTACCAAATAAAATATCATAACATCTAACACAAATTAATCTTTCAACAACTGATATACATTCAGAGACATCTAAATGCATAGTATTACGTAATTCATTAGCTGTTTTAAGAAGTTTATTCCATACATTATCATATAATGTTTGAACTATTTCTGATTGTTCATCTCCTCCCAAAAATCGTTGATTCTAAAAAAAAATATATATATATATTATTATTATATAAAAAAAAATATTTTACATCAAATAATTTTCCAATTGCTTCTTTTGTCATTCGATCAATATCTTTTCCAAGAGTTTTAGGAAGTTTTGTTTTTATATAAGAAGAATATTCTTCCATAGTTGCAACACTTTCTGGAGATAATGAACGTTTTCTACTATAAATAAATATTTATATTTTATCATTGATTATATAAACTACCTAATAACATCAACGTTAGACAATTGTTGAGAATCTATACTTTGTTCCGGAAAAGTAATACCAGTTGTACTTGTGGTTGGTGATAACATATTTCTACTACGTATTGCTATTGTATTAACAGTAGTAGTTAAAGGATTTTTAAGAAAATGTGTTTTAAATGTACTAACACTATCATTTGATGATAATACATCTTTGTTTTTGGCAAAATCTTTTAATCTTCTTGTTTCCATTTGACTAATTTTCCAACAAACAGAACATAAACCTTTCCATTGTGGAGTTCCATAATGACCACATCCATTTTTACATTTCTATAAAATTTATACAAATAAAATAAAATAAAAAATAAAAAATTTTACCAATTGATCTTCAGAAATATGAACTTTAACACGTTTATTTTCCATTTTCTAAAAAATATATTAATAATTAATATTTATAAATTTAATAAAAAGAGAAAAATAAAATGATAATTTATTAATATAAACATTTGTCTTAAAATAATTATTTTTGGAAAAACGTTCTTTTTATAAAATATTTATTATTTATAAAATGATTTTGAAGTCTTTTTTTTCCACTTCAACAGGTATTATTTTATTATAAATTATTATAAATATTTTTTTAGTTTTTCAAAATTGTTATAGAGCTTCATTATCAAAAATTGGAAGACCAAAATATGTAAGAGATTATATTGTAGAAATATTAAAAGCTGATGGATCTATTGTGCTTGGTAGAGCATCTGAACCATTTCATTTACTACAACTTCCTGTAGATATAAAAACATTAAATGAAGAAGAACGTAGAGAAAAACTTGCATTAAGAAAACCAAAAGCAAAAAAAATTCAACAAGAAACAATTGATGATAATTTTGATATAGAATCCTATGAAAAGTTATGGAAAAATTAAATTTTTTTATTAGTTAATAACAATAAAATAAATGTTAATTTTTATTAATAACAATTTTTTTTATTTTTTCAATAACTTCATTTAATTGTTCCTTTAAAATAGAATCAACATTTCCTTTAGATTTAAAAATTTCAATAACAGCTCCTTGTGCTGATACAAGTAAACTAATTTCTTCTTCACTAATTTGATCTGAAGATTTTAAATTTTGTATGAAATTTCCTACAAATTTACCGGATGCAGATATTGCTATTTTATATCTATCAGCATATAAAATTAAAATAGCAAGTAAAAGAGATTTTGCATGGTCATTTGATTCTTGTATTGCTTCAATAAGCCCATTTTTATAACTAGATACTAAATCTGGTAATGTTGATTCATTAGGTTTTTTAAAAATTAATCCACAACCATCTCTATTTCCTAATATTTTAACTGATTCATGAAAACTATTAATATCATTAGAAATTGTTGATGCATATAAAGATAAAATATCTTTTTTAATAATATCATTACAATCCATTTCTTTTATAATCTTATTTCTTATTCCTGATACTTCTTCAATTGGTTTTTCAGTTATTATAGATAAAATAGTATTCGCAAATTCAATACCAGTATTTTTTAAAAGATAATCCTTTAAATCTATTCCAGTTTTATCTAAAAATATATAATATTATTTATATATACTAAAATAATAATAATAAAATAATAACCTGAAAAAAATGATGCTCCTTGTTCTAACATACAAAATTGTTCATATAATGTTTGTCCATTTTGTTCTAATAATTTTCTATTCTTTTTTTTATCAATATTTCTTGTTAAAGTAAGATTATTTATAGCATATAAAATTTCATTATTAAAAAGTTCTTCAAGATCAAAAGATATATCTTTAAGTAAATATTTTACAATATTTGTTGGTGCTAAATTTTCTTTTTCAATATATTTCATAAAATCTATTTGTGGTAAAGTTATTTTATGTGTTTCAATTGTATTTTTTTTAATAGATTTTTTTAAAGAACCACCTTTTTTTTTATTACTTTTACTATTTTTTCCAGTTCCCCAATCTTCATCATCTGAATTTTGTTGGTGTTTTCCTTTTGTTTGTTGTTCTTTCATACTAATAATTAAATTAGGAGCTTCTTTAATAGCAATATCTTTAATAATTGGTTCTAATATTTTTCTTATTGATTCAACAAGAGATTTATTGTATAAAATTAATGAAGTATCAGTTTTTTCTAAAAATTTTAAATTATCATTTAATTTCCAATATTTTTTTCTAATCATATTTAAATCTTCTTCAGTTATAGAAAAAGACAATTCATTTCGAAGAAATAATAAAACATCACAATATCCATTAGTTATTGTATCTTTTTCCATTTCATTAATATGTTCAATTAAAATTTCTTTTTTAATAATTATTGATTCTAAATAAATAATATTTTTTGAAAAATATTTTCCATATATTGTATCAAAAGTTTCATTTATATTAGTAATAAAAAATTTTTTAAAAATTCCAACATCTATTATACCATCAGAATCAAATTTTGATTTAATATAATTTAAAGAAAGATCAATATAATATTTAGGTATATAAAAACATTTTTTTATTAAAGTTTTTGATCCAAAAAGTTTTCCATTTATTATATTATCTTTTTCAAGTTTATTCCATAAATTCCAAAAAATATTTTCTGATATAGGAATTGTTGAAACAATATCTTCCATTGGAGTAATTTTTGTAATAGAACCTAAAATTGCAATAATACACATTTCTTGAATTAATAAATATTTTTTAGTATATATTTGATCTCCATCTCGAACACCATCAATTTTATTTCCAATTTCATTTAAAATATATGTATTTATAATAGTTGTTGGGAGATCAAATAACTTTGTTATTGAAAGAATTGACATTGTACCAACATCATCAAGTTTATCACTAATTTGATTACAAAGTTTATCCATAAAAGATTTAGTATAAAGTTCAGTTTGAAATGCTATAAAATCATTATTTGATAAAGAAATTTCTTTGACTGCTTCTAAAATATACTCATAATCAACATTTAATGACATAACCAAATCATCCATTGAAATTCTTCCTTTATGCCCTAAACATTCATCCATTATTTCTTTTTGAAGATGTTTTTTTGTTACATATTCTTTTCCATCATTTGTAAAAATAATATCAATTAATGATAAATTTCGAAGTTTTGAAACAATTTCAATTACATTAGTATCACTAAGTTTTTTTACACCTTCAATATTTTGAGCTATTTGAAGTTCATTTGCCAATTTTTGTATATCCGCCCATGTAGCCATATTGTTTCTAAAATAATTAAATAATATATATATAAAAAACATTTCATAAATATCAATAAAGTATTAACATTTTTTAATAAAAAAAAAATCATAAAAAATTAGTAAATATATATATTTAATTAAAATGTATTACATACAAATATATTATCCAATTCTAGTTGTTTTAACATTTTACCTTCATCACTACTATTTCCTGAAAAATTTGATGTATTCTCATCTTCTCTATTTTTAAAACGTTGAAGTGATGAAAATGTTTGTTGAATAGATTGTATTAAATTAGAAGATAATCGAATAAATGTATTTTTTATATATTCTTTAATATTAATTATAATTCGTTCTTTTATTTCTTTTTCTACACCATATATATCAAAATCATTTTCTAATTTTTCTAAATATTCAATAATATTTATAAGATATTGAGAATGACTTTCAGGCATAGGTTTTTTTGTCCATCTATAATTTTTTGGTACATCATTAACCTGAATTAAATATTTATCTAAAGTTTTTTTTGTAATATCCATTAAATGTTTTTGAAAAAGAGTACTTTTTTCACGAAGTATATCAAAAAAACTATTAAATACATTACCAAATATACGCCAATCTATGAATAATTTTTCAAGTCTTGGTCGATAAACACCATAACACAACCCCATTATTGATTCTTCAATTCTTTGTAAATCAGAAATTATTGCAATTGGTATTTTATAATCTTCTTCAAATTCTAATTCAGAAGCTTTATCCAAAAATGTTATAAATTTTTTAAAATTAGATATTAAAAATGTCCAACTTTTAGATAATAAAGGATCAAGAACAATTTTTTCATCACTTACAGATACAAAACATCCAACTAATGATTTCGATATTTCAAGTGAAAAATAATGATCATAATCTAATTCATATTCTAAATTTGGTAAACAAACTTCTATATCTTCTAATTGTTTATTTGTTGCTTTTCCAACTTCTCCATTTATTTTTTTTGAATATGAACTTGTTATTAATTTAAAATATATATACATATTAAATTGATTCAAACAAGAAATTAGAAGATTTTTATTTTCAATTCCACGAGGATATGTTTTAACAAATTGAAGTAATTCATAAAAACATTTTTGAAATAATGTAGTATCATCAATTAAAACATTTGAAGCTAAATTATTTTTAATACTTTCTACTAATCCTTTTAATAAACATGAATCTATAAAATGATTTGTCAATGATCCTATTTGAATATCAGATTCTTTCAAAAATTTATTCCTTGTTTTTATAACCGTATCTAAACATATTAATAATTTTTTATCTAATGTTTCTTTTCCCTCAAAACATCTATCTAATGTAGGTAATACAATATCTTGAGATATAGCTTCAGTTGGAAAATTTTCTTTATCAATTATTTGTAAACAACTTATTATTGATTCAATATCTTTTGAATTAACTTCTCGAAATTTTTGTTTTAAACATTCTGTAATAAGTTTTGTAAATTTAGAAACAATAAAAGTCATAACTCTATCATAATCTCTAGCATTTTGATTATCATCAGTTGTTTCCTTACATGCTTCAAAAGAATTAACAAGATCTGCTATAGATATAGAAAACCTTTCTACCTGTCCACGAGATAATTCAGCTGGAAATTCTTCTAAAAGATCAACAAAACGTTTACTACTTTCAACAAAATTTATTCTATTTCTTAAATTTATTTGTTCTAAGTAACATTTTGATAATTTTTCACGTTTATCATTTAATTGATTAGCTGATTCTTTTAATTGAAATGTGCTTTCACAATATTTATTAAAAGAATTCTAAAATAAAAACTAAAAATATTATGATAAATATAAACATACATTTGTACTTTCTCCTATCCTTTCAATAACATCATTCAAACTAACTAAAGATGATGATAAATTAACAAAATCAGCATACTCAACATTTATTAATTCAACTAATTCTTCTTGAACAGTTTTTAAATATGATTTTAAATCTGCAAAAATTTCATCCAAAGAAGCACGATGACGTGCTAAATTAATAAATCTTTCAACGTTAAATTCAGGTCTTGTAAAAAGAGTTTTATTAAATGAATATACTTGTCCAGTATCAGATTCTACTTTTGGTAAAGGATACGGTGAAGTCATTTTATTGAATTAAAAAAAAAAAATACAATATCTTTTAAAACACGTCACTTCAGTAAAATTTTATTATTGTCCGCACAATATTTTACCATTGTGGAATGACGTTGACTTGAAACTTGAAGTATAAACTTTGTTAACAATTATTGTATCATTTAGGTAAAATAATACAAAAATTTAATATTTTTATATAAATATATATTTATATATTTTTGGATTAATAAAAAAATGTCTGAAAATAGTAAAGATATTAATATAAAATTTTTTCAATCTAATTATATTTTCAAATATAGAATAAATGAGATTAATATAATATTATATGATAAATTATAGTTAAAATATTTAAAATAATAAGTATTATAAAAAACATTTCATCCATTGCTATATGTTAAATAAAAATAATAATTAAAACAAAAAGTTTTTTTTTATGCAACAGAATTATGATCAATATTAAAATAGAATCTACATAAAAATCATTTTTAAACCTCAAATTACTATAAAGATATGAAAATACCAAACATTTTATTTTAAAAAAGATTTGTATTAAAATAAACTTTCTATATTAGATTATATTTTTGAAAATTTATAGACAATTAGATAAACATTGTGCTTCATACTTTTATAAGTTTAAATTTTTGAGCAACAAAAAATGTAGTTGAAAATTTTTTTAAACAAACTTTTTTATGATATTTTAAATTTTAAGAGACTTAAGAAAATAACAATAAGTTTAATAAATTTTTCGCAAAAAATCTGATTTATAACCGTTAAATTATTCTTACCGCTTTCATTAAACATTATAAATATAAATTTTTCATTCTTCTAAAAAATATTCCCTACTTTCTTTTCTAATTTTAATTCATCATAACATCCGTATTTTGGTTTTATTTTTTTATATTTATAAATATTTTAAAAATTCGTTAGTCTACTTTTATTTAAAAGTTACGTAAAAAAATTATTTTTTAATATTAATTTGGGATATAAAATTAAAAATTTTTCAATTAATTGTGAAATTTTGAAAAAAAAAGAATATTTCTTTCAATTATTATGTCTAGATTAATTTTTATAAAAAAAAATAATATAAAACCATTAATATGACAATTTTAAGCATAATCCATAATAAAATCAGTAACAAATAAATATTTAAAAAAAAGTTCCCACCTTTTGTTATATCTTACATAAAAACAGTGATAAAAACAAAGTAAATTTTTAAAATTTAATTGATAATAAATTTCCATGTAAAATTTATTTTCAAATTATTTTAAGATTTTTTATAAGTTTTTAAGATATAAAAAATGATGATAATAATTAAGCACACAAAAAAACTAGATAATGTATCCCGAGAACAGTTAAAATTTAGAAATTGTCTTCAACGTAGATTATAGCTTAAAAGTATTAAAAAGTCTAGCGCATTTAATTTCATATTTCTAGAAGCTAATATAGGTTATTGAAAAACATGTTTTTTTTTATAAATAAATTTTTAAAATTCAAAAAACAAAGAAAATTTTGATCAATCTTAGCATATATTATTAAAGATTATACATGTTAAAAATAACAAAATTATATTAAATTATTCATCATCAGATAAGATTATAATTTCTTCAACACTGCTATCGCTAGAAACTTGAATATTATTATAATTACTGACTACTGAAGTAGATTCTTCTTCTTCTTCTACTTCTTCTTCATCTTGTTCAAATTCATTTTCATCGTATACTTCTTCATCTTCGTCATCATCGCTACATCTATCTGTTGTATTTGAAAATTCTACAGGTTCACCATGTCTTTCATTATCATATATATAATGATATAACTCGATAAATGCTCCTGCCAAAAAACATGGTAAAGAATTCTTCTCATTCAAATATTTTTCTACTGAAAATTTTACTTTATTTATTGTTTCAGATTCAAGTAAGTTATAATTGTTAGTTGATAAGTCAAATTGTACTTGAAAAACATCATTTGAATTTTCTGAAAATACCAATTCTGCAATATTATTTTTTATCTTAACATCATATCCAATTAATGATTTAACAATTTTTCTAAAATCTTTAATACTATTAACAATTTCAGCTGCAGTATCTCTTTCTCGTTCTCTTTTTTCTGCAATCTCTTTCCACTTTTTTATTTCATCTAAAAATTTTTGTTTTTCTTCAGAAAATGAATTAGTACACTCAGAAGTTAATTGTTCTTTTACAAGTTCTTTTTGAGCTTCGACTACAAGATTGTTTTTTAAATGTAACATAGTTAGTCCATTATAATCATCATCTATTATATTATTTTTATCAAGAAGTTTTTTTAGACGTTTATTTTCTACTTGTACATTGATGATTTTTCTGAGAAGATCAGATTCACTTTTAAATGAATTTTTTCCACTATATTCCTTAAAAACATCTTTTGAAATACCCATTTGTAATTCTGCATTCAATTTACTTAGCGACTCATATTGTTTTTTTTGAATTTCAATTTGAGATTCAAGTTTATTACATTTTACAGTAAGCATTTCAACGTCTTGTGCACGTTGTTTTTCTTTAACATAAGCTTTTTTTAAAATAATATAATCGTTATCTAATTTTTCTATTTTTTTCCTTTGATTACAAATAGTTTCTTCATAACTATTTAATGAACATTCAGGAATTTTAAACTTAGTTTTATAAATAGCAATGGAATCTACAAATTCATTATTTATTATATTAATATTTGATTCCTCTTTAACTAATGAAGATTCTTGTAAATCGTCTTTACATAAAAATCCATTTGTTTCATCAAAATTTGTTTTAATTATATTATTAACAGCATCAATTGAAGGAATAAATTCATTTTCTATATGACAACTTTTTTTTAATATTGATGTTTGTATGGAACTTGTCCATAAATTGTTATCTTTTAATACTTCTTTTGCACCTTCAATTTGAGCTTCAAGTTTTTTTATATATGGGACAGTTTTTTTTAGAGCTATTTTATAATCACGAAGTTCATTTCGAAGCAATAATTTATCACTATCAATAAGTTTTTTTGACTTTTCTCTTTCTAATTCATATTTTAAAGATTCTACATCAAGTGATAATATTCTTAACTTTTCAAAATTTTCTTTTTTTAAAGCGCGTAATTCATCTAATTCATTTTTTGAATTTGTGAGATCATCTTTTAATCGAGAAACTTCTTCTTTTGTTTCTAAATATCTAACTGTCAAAAGTTTTTCTAAAAAAAATTTTTTTTTTAAATAAAAATAAAATGTAAAATACCTGATCCTGTAGAATAGGCAAATGGACGCTTTCTTGTAGAAAATGCACTTGAAAGCCCTGATACATATCCAGTAACAGAAGTTCTTGAATTTGGTCTACTGGAATCGTTGGCTATTATGGTTTTTTCTTGTAAAACATGATTATCACTATTTAAATTATCAGATGTTGCCATAACAAAAAACATAAATGGACAAAAAGTAATAAGTTACAACGGATATTTTACCAATGTCAGAGATATTTTCTTTATGAGACACCTAGTTGTTTTTAGTTTTTTTTTTAATATACCAATCCTTAATATAATTTTTAAATAATAAAATAAAATATGAGTAATTTTTTTTATTTAAATAAATTTAAAAAAATACGTTGATTTTGAAAAGTGCAATAATATTTTAAAAAAAACTTTGTTTTCATATTGATATTGCAATAAAAAATATTTAATTGAAAGATGCTACAAAATGGTTATTTGAAATAAAATGTTGCTTAAGAATGAATAAAAAAAGTTAAAAAAATAATTTTTTAAGTTAAACTTAAAACTTTCCAATAAATAAATGTTCATAATTTAAAAAAAAATTACTTATTTGTAAAAAAAAACATTCTTATGAAATTTTTTACAATCTTATATTCAAGCTTTGAAAAATATTTAGAGAATTTTAGATGTAAACTATACATTTTCAAAATAATAATGAAGAAGTAAATCATGCATTTTTGATGTTACTTCTAATACACCAAAAAAATATTATTTTTCAGAATTGAACAATTATATTCAATGATTTTTTTGTCTTATTAATATATTATTGTTATTTACAATAGAAAATAAATTTTTTTATGTCTTTTTATAATTTTAAAAACATTGTCTTTATTGAAAATCGGATTCTAACATAAAGCCTTACAAAAGAACTATTTTTACAAAAAAATAAAATTTTATTGAAAACAAAATTTTAAGAGTTTAATTGCAGAATCAAGTAGATATTGTTTTTCTGAACCATGTTAAAAAACATTCTTTATAATAGCATTAATTTTGAAATATCTGATTTTTTACCAAATATTAATGGCTAAATTTTAAATTTATTTTTACAAAATTATTTATTATATTTATAGGTGATATATGTTAATTAATTATTGTTTTAAAAAACGTTATTACGTTAATTTTAATGCTCATTTTTATCTAATAAATAATATTTGAAGATTGGGAATAAAACATTAATAAATATTTTTAATTATAATGCTACTTTATTAATATTTTTTAATACATAAAAACATTTTAAATACTAAGGATAAAGTCTGCAAAGAATTATTTATGAAACTTTTTTTTAAATATATTTTTTAAACTAGATAACAAATTAAATCTCAAGTTAACAAATAAGTGTACGTAATAAAAGGTAAATGATAAAAAAAAATATGATTTACAAATAAAAAAAATTTTTCTTAATTGTGAAATTAATTTAGCACAATAATATAAAGTAAAATTTTATTAAATAAATAATTGTCTTTATAAATTTTTCTATAAAAAAATTGTATATAAAGTAAGTTTATTTTTAATAAATAAATGTGTGCATGTTTTTTTTAAGTTTATTTTTAAAATGACAAATATTTTAAAATTTCTTTTTAGAATATTTATTATTTTTTAACTTTGATTTTACTTTTCATATTTATAATAGAAATCATTAAGGTATTTATTGTATAAAAAAATTTCTTGAAATATAAACAATTTCTGGATATTTTATTTTTTTTTTATAACGTATTAATAATTAATAGAAGGTATATAATAATCAATAAAAATATTTGATAACTGATAAAAAATGTAAATAATTTATTAAAATAAAAAATGTTTTTAATTATTTATCATTAATAAGAATGAAATAATTTTTTTTGTCATGATAAAAAAAATTTTTTAAATGTCAAAGTATTTTGTTTCATTTTAATAATTTTGCAATTAAAATATTATTAAATTTGTTTTTTTAATATCCACTACTAAACTTTTTAATGAAAAAAATTTTATTAAATTTTTTAAAAATATAAATTAATCCCTACAAGTAAGATATATATAAATAGAAATGAAAAATAAAATTGCAACTATAAAATAGACTAGATGGAGTTTATTGTGTGAAAAAGATAAACAAAAAAAAAAGGTTCACAAGAACATTCTTAAGAACTATATGTTTCATGATCACATGGTAGAAAAATATTTTTTATTTTATTTTTTTTTAAATGAAAAAGATACTAATAGATAAGTACCAAATATATCATTAGTTCTTCTAATATTATGCATGAAAAAATTTTATTTTCTTTTATAAACAAAATTTGTCCTTCAATTCAAATTAATAAAAAAAAAATAATTAATATTTTTTTCAATAATAAATGTTCAAAAATCTTATATCAAGGTTTTATGTTTTAATTGTTTATAAATATAAAACTATCAGTACGTTATTATTTATTATATTTTTAGTTTAAAAAAATTTGTCTTCCCCAGAAATTTGATGTTTTCTTTATTGTTATGTATTATACACAATGAATGAAATAAATGATAGTATATAAAAATTTTTAAAAATAAATTTTTTTTTTCTATTAAAAAAAAGGACTATAATTTAAATGTTTTTTTTTCTTATAATTTAACTACTTGCCGGAAGTAGTAATTATCGATGTTTTATTTTTATAACAAAATTGGCATTTCTTAAATAAAAAAGAAAAAAAAAATTATTTTAAAAAAGATATAATAATAGTGAATAAGACGTGATTATAAGGGCATAGAATAATTGTAAAAAGGCATTTGCGTTTTTAATGATAAGGACACATTTTCACGCTTTGTATTTATATATAAATCTTAATGTCCAACAGTCATATTTTGTCGCTTTTATTATATAAAATTGTCACTGTATATTTAGAGGTTGGTGATAAATAATGTAGCAAGCAAATAATAAAATACCCCTTCTTTTTATTTATGTTTAAAAAGATATATAAATATATATAAAATATATATTTATATTCAATAGGGTTTTCTTGTTCATGCTTAACATCTTTTCATCTCATGTAAAAATTTTTTTCTTTTATATCTCAAAGTAGCCAGCTGATATTAAAATGTCTTCTTTGGCTATTATGTTTAGATCGATATAAGTTATACTATCAATTAGAAGAAAACATGTTATCATTTTTTTTTTTTATTATTATATATCTTTTATTATGCAAAATTTACCATCAATTTTTAAGTGTGAATTTTTGTGTAAACTTAAATTTACTTTATGTATTTTAGACTCTTTTTTTATTTGTCAATGCTTTAACTATTATCTTTTTATAAATATTAAAATCACTCTTATATCAGAAGGATGAAATATTATTAGTATTTTATTTTTTATTGTTTTATTAATATATATATATTTTATATATTATATTTGAAAAACTAAAGAATTAATAAGTAATGTTAAAAAAATTAATTATATAAAAAAGATAAAACTTTAAAAATAATTTTTTTTTTAAATTAACTTATTTTATATAAAGATTTCAAAATAACAAAACATACTTTATATGAAGATATATAAGATTGTTTTCTTATTATATATATATATATATATATATAAGACTTTCTTATAAAAACATATTAATTAAAAAATTTTAATATTTATTTTAAAGTGTATGTCACTATTTGTCAAATTGATATAACCTGGCTTATTAAAATTTTACTTATTATTTTAATTTAAAATCCTAGTAATGTTTAATTAATAGAGTGTGACTAGATAGAATATTAAACGATAATAATGATTAAAATATAAAAGTAGTATATATATTTTATTTATTAAACTTGTGAATTATATATATATATATTTATAAAAAAAATTAAATATTATTGCAAATAATTATTGTTAATTTTCAATTAATATTTTTTTTATTTTTATTAATTTTCTATATAATTTTTTATCACCAAATATAAGTTATTTTTCCGTAACATATATATAATAAATATGTCGTAATTGGTTTTTAAAATAATAACTGGATAAGTCTTAAATGCATAAATCATTAAAAATATGAATTTGTCTATATCTTATATTATAATATTTTAACCAAAAAATAGACCTCACAGTTAATAATTTTTAAAATAAGCATAAAAATATCAAAAACTTTAATATCTTTTCTTTTTTTTTTTTAGAATAAGTGAAGTATATATTATTTTAAACATTATAATATACTTTTATATTTTTCTATGCTTTAAAACTAAAAATTAAATTTTTTTTTTGCCTTTATTAAATATGCAAAAGTTTAAGGCATTTTGTATATTTCTATATAATATTATTAAAAGTGATATATGGAGGTTGTGGTTATTAATATTATTTTCTTTCTATCTTTCTTCTTATAAATATAGTAAAAATATGATATATATTTATTATAAAAATTCTTCTTAAATCTAGTGGTGTTCTGCTAAAATTTGATAGAAGGTATTATAGTGTTTTTATATATATTTACATTGAAAATTATTATTTTAACTGTAAATATTTCTAGTAAAAGGAATAGAAATTTATTTTCTACTACAATGATAATTATTATATTAAAAAATATTTTAACTTACATATTTGTATAAATTATCACATTTTTTTTTTATAATTGTAAAAATCAATTTATTATTAAAGTTTAATTTAATACTAAAATTAGTATAAATAAAATGAAATATGAGATGTTTTATAACATATCTTATTTGTCATAATTTTTATTTTCTACCATAATTTTTAATATATATTTATATGTTGTTTTAAAATATTGTGCTATATATAGAAACTTCTTTTTACACTTTTTGTTATCAAATACTTTTTATAAAATAAAAATTTTAATTTAATCTAAAATTAATTTTGAATGACGTTTAGTAGTAGTATGAGGTTTCAATAGTTATTTTCTTGTTTTTGATGAATGTCATTGTATATATAATATTCTATGACAAAATACAAGAGTATTCCTTAAAAAAAGCATCTAAAGTAAAAAAAAAGAAGCAAATAAGATTAAGATAAAAAAAAAAAATGTTTTTTAACAACATTTAAATATGCTTATTATGCATATCTTTTGTTTCCTTTTTTTTTATCTAATAACTTTATATTTTTCTTTTATATACCATTGATTTATCATATTTTATATTCTGATTAAAAAATTTAAATTACTAATGTTTTTATCATTTTAAATATAATCACGTGCTCCTTAATGAGGATCAAATTTAATCTTAATTTATCATTAAAGATAAAGGATTAAACAAAAATTCTTTTCTTTTGTTATCAGTATTTTTCTACTATAATATCTTTAGGAGGAAAAGAAATTTTATGCCTTTAAATGATATTATTTAAATATATTTGAAATCCATAAACTTTGCGCAGACCGTTAACACTTTTTATATAATATTTCTTTCAATATTATATTATAATGTTTAATAAAAATTATTTTATTTCTCTTTCTTTTATTTATTTATTTATTTTTTAATAAAATATTAATCAATTAATAAAATATATTAATTTTTTTTTCAATTTTAGTATGTTTTTTTAGAGTTTCAAGATCTAATTTACCAATTCAATAAATATTAAATTTTTTTTTACTATTCATATAGTTATTCATTTTTAATCAATTTAAAAAAAAAGAAATTAAAATAAAGATGGCAGATTTGGAAGCTGTTTTGGCGGATGTTTCATATCTTATGGCTATGGAAAAATCTCGTAGTCAACCAGCAGCAAGAGCTAGTAAAAAAATAATTCTTCCAGATCCATCTGTACGTAGCATTATGCAAAAATATCTTGAAAAGACGGGTGAAATACGCTTTGAGAAGATTTTTAATCAAAAATTAGGATTTTTATTATTAAAGGATTTTGCAGAGAATGTTTCAGATAATGCTTGCCCTCAAATAAAATTTTATGAAGCAGTAAGTTAAACAATTTTTTTTTCTAAACATTTAAATAAGATTAGAATTTTTATCTTTAAAAAAATAAATAAATAAGAAGTATTAGTATATTTATTTACTAAAAAAATCGTATTATAACTTTTAAAAAGTATTATTTCCGAATAATGTAATTTTAATCTTTATATATTATAAATAAGAAAATTTATATTTTTAGATTAAGGAATATGAAAAAATGGAGACTGTTGAAGAAAGATTAGGAAAGGCAAGAGAAATATATGATCATAATATAATGGTTGAAATGTTAGCACATTCTCATGTAAGTTTAAATAATAATAAGAGAATATTAAAAAAAATAATAAAAAAAAAACTTTTTTTTTTTTAGAATTATTCAAAAGAATCTTTACAAGTTGTACAAAGAAATTTGATGAAAAATAATGTTCCACCAGATTTATTTCAACCATATGTTGTTGAAATTTGCAGTCAATTAAAAACTGATGTATTCCCAAAATTTTTAGAATCAGATAAATTTACAAGATTCTGTCAATGGAAAAATCTTGAATTAAATATGCAATTATCAATGAATGATTTTTCTGTTCATCGAATTATTGGTAGAGGAGGATTTGGTGAAGTTTATGGGTGTAGGAAAGCAGATACTGGAAAAATGTATGCTATGAAATGTTTAGATAAGAAACGTATAAAATTAAAACAAGGTGAAACTTTAGCTTTAAATGAAAGAATAATGTTAAGTCTTGTTTCAACAGGGGTAAATTTTTATTAAAATATTATAATCATATTAATATTATAGCAAGATTGTCCTTTTATTGTATGTATGACATATGCTTTTCAAACATCTGATAAATTATGTTTTATATTAGATTTAATGAATGGTGGAGATTTACATTATCATTTATCACAACATGGTATTTTTTCTGAAGATGAAGTACGTTTTTATGCTGCAGAAATTATTTTAGGATTAGAACATATGCATAGTAGAAGTGTTGTTTACAGAGATTTAAAGCCTGCTAACATATTATTAGATGAGAATGGGCATGTTAAAATATCCGATTTAGGATTAGCATGTGACTTTTCAAAGAAAAAACCTCATGCTAGTGTGTAAGTTTAATGTAAAAAAAAAATAATTTTTTTTTTTAATTAATAACTTTTATAAATAAATTAAGTTAAAGATTATATATATAAAATTTAAAAATGTTATTTTTAATTAAATATAAATTATGTTATTTTTATAGTGGTACTCATGGATATCTTGGACCAGAAGTGTTAGCAAAAGGTGTTGCCTATGACAGCTCTGCTGATTGGTTTTCTTTTGGATGTACTTTATATAAATTACTTAAAGGACATTCACCATTTAGACAACATCAAAAAAATAATAAACAAGATAAAAATGAAGTTGATAGAATAACAATGACACAAGATATTGAATTACCAGACCAAGGATTTACACCAGAATGTCGTGATATATTAGAAGGTCTTTTAAAAAGAAATGTTGATGAAAGATTAGGATGTAAAGGAAAAGGTGCATATGAATTAAAAACACATCCATTTTTTAAAGATATAGATTGGCAAGTTGTATTTTTAAGAAGATTAACACCACCATTAATTCCACCAAGAGGAGAAGTTAATGCTGCAGATGCTTTTGATATTGGTAATTTTGATGATGATGAAGTTAAAGGTGTTAAATTAACTGAAGCAGATAATGAATTATATAAAAATTTTAATATAATTATAAGTGAAAGATGGCAACAAGAAATTGCTGAAACAGTATTTGATGTTGTTAATCAAGATGCAGATAAATTAGAAAGTAAACGAAAATCTAAACAAAAATCAAGAATGAATATTGAAGAAAAAGATTCTGATGTTATTGTACATGGATATATTAAAAGACTTGGTGGACCATTTACTTCAGCATGGCAAACAAAATATGGTAAATTATATCCTTCACGTTTAGAATTACATCCAGAATCATTAGGTGGAAAACCTGATTTAGTATTTATGGATCAAATAGATGAATTAGTTCCTGAATTACAAACAGTAAAAGGTGAAAATTGTATAATAATAAAATTAAAAGAAGGATTTAAAGAAACAAAAGTTATATTAACTAATCAAGATGAAATATCATTAAAAGAATGGCATACATCATTAAGAACAGCACATCGTGTATCTCAGGAACTTCTTCAAAGAATGGGAAGAAAAGCAATTAAAATTTATGGTGTAAATCATGATCCTATGCTTCAAGAACAAGAAAGATCTACTAGTGTTACTAGAGCTTTATTAAATAGAGCAACATCTGTTGATTCAGGAATTTAATTTTGTTATTATATATAGAAAAAAAACATCAAAATATTTGTATTTTTTTTATCTAAAAAGTTTTTTTTTTTCATAAATGCCATTATATCACTTTAAAAATTTTTTTTTTATTTTTTAATAACAACTAAATTTTTTAACTTAAAATATTTTTTTTAAGATTATATTTATAAGAAAATTTTTTTTTCAATGATGAAATTAAAATTTTATATAGAAAAAAAATATGATATTACAATTTTTATATATATATATTTACCTTTAGAAATATAAAATAATTTTTAAAAATATATTAAAAAATATTAGCATGATAAGTGTAATTTATAATATAAACTTATTTATCATATTTTTTCAACAAACTATTAAAAGAATATTATATAAAATGGTCTTTTTTTTTTATTCTTTAAAACAAATATTAAGATATTAATAATGTTATATATTTTAGTATACAGGGATTTAATATTTACATATACTTAGTAATATTGAAATAAGTGTAAAAAAAATTTTAAAAAAGATTTCAATTTCTTTGTTAATTTATATATATTATCAATGTATTTGTTTTAGCTTTAATTTTCAATATCATTAGATATTTAATGTTATAACTTTTGTCTGTTAAAATTTTTATTGTGGAATAAAGATCATCAATTAAGATATTTAAAGATAATTATATTTTTGTTATTTAATATCTACTTTTTTAATAATATTTTATATAAATTTGTACTTTTAGTAATTATTAATAAAAAAAGTTATTATACTTTTTATATAAAATTATTATTCATATTGTTAATATTAAAAAAAAAAAGTCTCAATTTTTGTTCTTTTTATATAATATTGTAAACTCTTTTTATTATATTTGAAATAAAGGTTAAAAAAATTATCTATGGATTATGATAATGATGGTAAACGGGTATTATTGGTTTCAAGTGAAGATTTTGATATTTATAATACAAATGATGGTCCCTTAACAGCTGAAACATCTACATATATCAATAATGTAAAGAATAATAAAGGGTATGTTATTGTAACAGTATGTTTTTTAAATTACGAAAAAGATTAACTTTTTATATAAATTTAATTATATTTTTATGTTAATTTGATACGTTATAATAATCTCAATATTATTATATTATATATTTTCTAATCCATAAGATTATGTTTAAAACCTTTGTTATTATGATATGATATACAAATATATATATATATGTATATATTTATAAAAGTTTAATATAAATATATAAAATTATTAATAATAAAATAAAAGAATTTTTTTAAGATTTATTAAATATAATTATAGTTAATTTAAATTAATTTTTTTTATTTATAGAGTTAATTTTAAAGGAACATTATTAGATTTTATAATGGAAGAAGGTGGACTTAGTAGAATTGGTTCTACAACTAGTATTGATATTCTTTCTACACAAAAAAATAAAAGAAAAGCAATGAATCATGTAATATTAATATATATTATTATTATAAAAATATATATATATTTTTTTTAGGATGAATTTGATAAAAAATATGGTTATCATCCTGGTCCAAAGACAACATTTATTGAGACAGTTATTAAACCATATTATCGCCCATTTAAATCATCTAAAACATTTTTTAATACATTAATTGGATTTGTTCCAATTTGTTCAATACTTCAAAATTATAATTTTAAAAAAAATATTATGAATGATATTATTGGTGGAATAACAGGTTTTTAAAATATATGTATTTATTATTAAATTAATTTAATTTTTTTTTAGTTGGTGTTATGCATGTACCACAAGGAATTGCATATGCTACATTAGCTGGAGTTCCAACTGTTTATGGACTTTATACATCATTACTTCCTCCATTTATTTATATGATATTTGGAACATCACAACATAATAGTATTGGATCATTTGCTGTAGTTGCTTTAATGGCTGGTTCAGTTGTTGATATTTATACATCAGATGATTTATCACCAATAAAAATAGCAACAACATTAACTTTTACAATTGGATTAGTTCAACTTATAATGGGAATTTTTAGACTTCAATTTATTGCAACATATTTTTCTGATCAAGTAATTTCAGGATATACAACAGCAGCATCATTTTATGTTCTTATATCACAAATTAAAGATATTCTTGGATTACGTAAAATGCCAAGAAGAGGTGGTATTGGTGGATTTTTATTACAATGTAGTGATATATTTTCTAAAAATAAAGAAACACATTTACCAACATTTTATATATCAATTATATCAATGATATTTTTAATTATTGGTAAAGATATAATATCACCAATATTTAAAAAAAATGTAACAAAAATTCCAATACCATTTGAATTAATTTTAATGATTATTTCAACAACATTATCAAATATTTTTCAATTTCGTGAAAAATATAATATTAAAGTTGTTTCTGATATACCAATTGGAATGCCATATTTTGAAATGCCATGTTTTTCATTAATTCCATCAATTATACCACAAGCAATTGGAATTGCTGTTGTTATTGTTGCTGTTCATATATCATTAGCAAAAATGTTTGCAAAAAAACTTTATTATAAAGTTGATCCTGGTCAAGAATTGTATGCTCTTGGTTTTTCATCAATATTTTCAAGTTTTTTTAATGTTTATCCATGTTCTTGTTCTTTAGGTAGAACAGTTGTAAATGTTGAAGCAGGAACAAAAACAAATGTAATTTTTTTTTAAAATTAAAATAATTTATAATAATATTATTTTTAAGCTTTCTGCTATTCCTTCTGCTGTTTTAGTTGGTTCTGTTGTTCTTTATTTAGGTACATATCTTAGTGAACTTCCATTATGTATTCTAGGAGTTATTATTATTGTTGCTTTAAAAGGATTATTAAGAAAATTTAATGAATTAAAAATTTTATATCCACTTAGTAAAATAGATTTTGTAAGTTAATAATAATAATAATAAAAATAATAATTATTTATTTAGTGTATATGGATTGTATCATTTTTAGCAACAATATTAACTGATGTAATGATTGGATTAGCTATATCAATAATTTTTGCTTTGATGACAACAGTTTTTAGAACACAATATCCATCATATCATATTTTAGCTAATTGTGAAGATTCATATGAATATAGAGATGCTCAAAGATATAGTAATGCACGTTTTTATAATGGTATATGTGTTTATCGTTTTGATTCACCACTTTTATTTACAAATATTGATAGATTTAAGACAACAATTCAAAAAACAATAGAAGAATGGGAGGATTCACATCATGATACATTAACAACAGAAGATCTTGTTATTAAAATAAGTAATAAAACAGTTGAAAAAAAAATATGTAATGCTCTTGAAAATCCAAAAAAAATAACAACAGAAACAAGTGTACCATTACGTCATTTTATTATTGATTGTTCAGGATTTACATTTGTAGATTATATGGGTGTTAATGCTATTAAAGAGGTTCATACAGAATTAAATCAACTAAATATTTTAACATATTTTGCTGCAACAAAAGCTTCTGTCCGTGAATTATTTGAAAATTCAGGATTTTATAAATTTGTTGGAAAAGAAAATTTTTATCCAACAGTTTATGATGCTGTTGAGATAGCTCGTCAACGTCAAAATGATGCAACATTATGTATATTAAGTAAACTTGAAGTTGATAATGATTTTTGGGAAGGATATCTTAATGTACCTTCAATATATTAATTTTATAAATGATAAAAAAAATTTTTTTTTATTTTAAAAATACTGGTTTAATTTTTTATCAATATATATATATATATATTTTTTTTTTAATAATTATTATAATAAAAAAAAAATTTATTTTTTTTATTTAATAAACCCATATATAAATTTTTTTTATTTATATAATAATAAAAAAAAAAGTTATTATTATATTGTTCTCAATCTGTACCAGATAAATAGTAAAAATCTTTTTATTATTATTGCAGAATGGTTATATTTAAAAACAATAGTAGTTTATATATATTTAATAGAATTATATAAAGAAAAAATTTTGTTTATCATATATTTTTTAAATATAATTCCCCCAAAGTTATTAGTTTTATCTTTAAATGAATAAATAAATAGGTAAATAAAAATTAATTTTGACTATATAATTTAATTAACAAAAGAATTTAAATTTATATATTTACCTAACTTTATTAATGATTTAAGAATAAATTTTATATTATTTTTCATTGTATGATATATATATTGTTAAAATATCTGCTTTAACTAAATATATATATATATACATTTATTTATTGAAGTTATATAGTAAAGTCCTATTCTTCTTATTAAAAAGGGTATTATTATAAATAGTTGACAAAATATATCTATCTTATACTGGACTGTATCTTTTATTCATTTTACTTAAATAGTTGTAAATTATAACATGTATCTATATAATGTTTTGTTAAGATATATATATATATGTATATATATTTATATATCAAACATTTTTAAACAAGTTGTTTTGGTAACTGATGATACCTCAACATGTGTTAAGTGTAATTTTTTTTTTTATTATTATTATCAATAGTTCATGTACCAATAATAAATAACATAAAAAAAGTGTGATCATATATAAGTTAAAATTATCTTTTTCATTATTATATAACAGATACATTTTACACTAATCATCTAACAACAAGAAATCTTTACTATTTCATTTTTTCATTGATTTTATTTTTTCAAAGTTCTTTAAATTTAATAAGCATTTTATATATATATTGACAGTATTTTACAAATGAGATAGATAAAATTGTAAGACACGAGGACAATCTCAAATAAAACCTGTCAACAATAGTTATTTATATTATGTCTATATATAAAATTTTTAAATAAATATAATATTAGATTGACAATATAAAAATCATTATTATATATATATTAAACCTAATAATAGTATATGTTATATATTTTCTTTTATATTTATATATTAATTATTTATTTTAGTTATATATATTTTTTTTATAATTAAACACAATATAAAAACAAATGTACATTATTATTTTAATTAATTCAATTAATATATATATATATATATATACATATTAAAGAATAAAAATTAATTGAATAGATTAAATGAAATTTTTTTTACTCTTATATTATTTTAAAATATATTTATATGTATATAATTGATGTGTTAAACAATGATCTACTAATTTAAAATTTTTTTTATTTTTAATATAATAAAATATATTTATATATGTTTGTTAACAAAAAAAAAATTTTTTTTTTTAGTTTTTTGATAAGAAAAATTTGAAATAAATGTTTGATTTAATTATAGAAATAATTTTTTTTTCCAACCAGACAATGATATTTATTTGGTAGATATAATGTTTGATAATAATTTTTATACATTATTGTATAATTTTACCCCTCATTATAATTTATGTTGTATGATTTAATTAAACATACATGTTTAATTTATATTGTCACTATTTTAAATATAATCATTTTATCATTTTATTGTGTCAATTTTTTTTTCATATAATAATTATTATTTTGTAGTTTTTTTGTTTTTTTTTTTTGATTCAATTGATGTCTTTAAATAGTTTATTAAAAGAAGACATTACAAATCCATTAGATTGTCGAGTTGAAGGATGGAGAATTGATAATGGTCATGTAAAATATTTGTTATCATGTAGAAGAAGAATTTATCCTGTTAAAAAATGGTATCTTCAAAAAAGATATTCTGAATTTTTTCAATTAAATGAATCATTAAAAGGTTATCATTCATATTTAAAATTACCTGGTAAAAAATTTTTTGGAAATATTAATGAAGCTTTTATATCAGAAAGATTAATTAATTTACAATCATTTATTAATAGAATATTTTCTCTTCCAATTTTATATGGAAATAAAAATGTTTGGGAATTTTTTGGTTTAGAAAAAGGAGCTATTGGTGATTATAAATATTGGGTATTAGTTTTAATGAGAAATCAAATAAAATTATATGAAGATGATTCTTTATTTGTAGAATGTGGTTGGAGAGGTAATAAAATAAATTATTTTTATGGTAATTCAAAAAAAGGATTAAAATTATTATCATGGTTACCATTTGGAGTTGATTGTTGGAAAAATGGAAAAATATCAAATTTAAGTGAAGTTTTAGAATTTATTAGTTTATTAAAAATTCCATTTATTTATCCAGTTGATTCAAGATGGGTAGATGAAAAGGGTATTGGTTGTACGAGAAATGTATCTTCAAAAGGAAGTTTAAGAGATATTTTATGGGATGTAAAAAAACCATTAGATAATTTTCTTAATAAATACGGGAGTCAAAAAAAATGTACATCACTTGAATTAAATAATATAAAAATTATTGGAAGACAAATACTTGAAAGTTTAATATTTCTTTATTCTATAAATTATCCTTTTATTGATATTCATTGTGGTAATATTAAAATGATAGATAATATTTTTTATTTTTTTGATATAGAATTTACTTTATGTGGTCATTCTAGTATTCATAGAGCTGGAATGTTACGATCTAATAATGTTAAGGTAATTGTATATTTTTTTTTTGTTTATTTTATTTAAAATTATATAATTTATAGACTATTCAAGATATGATGGTATTTTCATTTGGTAATTGTCTTTATGAAATGTTTGGTGGTGGTATTTTTTTTCCTGATAAAAATCCAAATGATGGATATAAAAATATACCAGAAGAAGGATGTAAGTTATATAAAAAAAATGTATTTATTTATTTAATATATTATTTTATAGTAGAAATTTTTAAAAGTATTTTTAATCCAACAAATAATATTCTTCCATCATTAGTTGAACTTGTTAATAGCAAATTTTTTAATACCTCTGAAGATAAAAATTTTGAAGATTTAAATAATATTGTTATACCAAAAAATATTTATATAACATTAGAAAAATTAAAAGCATCTATTGAAAATCGATTAAATGAAGATCGTGAAAAATTATTTCATGAAGAGCAAATTATTCAAAAAGATTCATTTTGTTTTGATCAATTAATTAATTATTCTAAAAATGTTCCTTCACATAATGATGATGATTGTAAAGAAAAAATAACAAATCAATCCATTCCACATGATAAATAATTATTATTTAGTTAAAATTTTTTTTTTTTTATTAAATAATGTTCTCAAGTTTCTTCTTATCATTATAAAAAATTAACATTTTTTTTTTTCATAAAATATGAATTTAATTAATTAACATGTATTATAATATTAATCAATAATTATTTTAATCACAAATGTCACGAATTTTCAATGATATTACATGATTGAAAAATATTTATATATACAAATAGTAAATATTTGTCTTGTTTCAAAAAAAAAAAATATACATAGTAAATGATAAATAATATATATAAGAAAAATAAAATCAACTATATAAATATAACTATATATATTAATGTTTCTTTTATATATAAAAAAAAAGAAGTTAAAATAAGTTTGTATTAGATCGTTTAATTGATTACCACCTCTCATATATCTATAACACAAATATATATATTTATAATAATTTAATCTTAAATATCTTTTATTACTCTGTCAATAAACATTTTAACTTATTATAATATAGATGTACTCTCTCTCTGCCTCCCTAATTTTATATATTAAAATAATTGAAAAGAGTTATATTTTAAATATATTAAAAATTATTTAGAATTTTTAAATTATAGATTTATTTTTATTAATTTTTAATGAAAAAATAAAGTCAATGAATGTGTAGGTATATATAATTTAATATAAAAAAATATATATTTGTAGGATTTTTTTAAAATAAAAAAAAAATGCCTTATACAAAACGACTAACATTATCTCCAGATCTCTATTTTAAGTCTCTTTTGTTTATAACAGTTGGAGTTATAATAATTTCATGTATAATGACTATCTATGAAATTAATATACCTTTATTATTAATTATCAAATGGATATGTACATCAATAAGTGAAATATCTGTAGTTAAAAAATCACTTTATAATATTCAATATTTAGCTGGATATGCAGGTGAAAAAGTTCAATTATATAATTCAGATAATGAATCATTTCAATCTATTAATGAAGGATATTTTGAAATAAAATATAATGAAGGTAAATTTTTTTTTTTTAAATATAAATAATATAAAATAATATATTTTTAAAGGTTTACCTGTTTTAACAAAAGAACAATTAAATTTATTTGATGGTTCAAGACCATCAAAACCAACATGTCTTGCAATACTAGGAAGAATATATGATGTATCACGTGGTTCTAAACATTATTCACCTGGTGGGGCATATCATTCATTAGCTGGAAAAGATGCTACAAGAGCATTTGTTACTGGAGATTTTTCAGAAGAAGGTTTAGTAGATAATTTAGATGGTTTAAATGATCAAGATTTATTAAGTATATATGATTGGATTAAATTTTATGAGAAAGAATATAAATTAGTTGGTTATTTACAAGGAACATATTATACATCAACAGGAGAATTAACAGAAGAAGGTGAAAAATCAAAACTTCGTCTTGAAAAAGCTTTACATTTTCGTGTTACACAAGTTGAAGAATATGAAGTTTTTCCACCATGTAATTCTGAATTTCATCAAAATAATGGTGGTAAAGTATGGTGTACAAATAGATCTGGTGGAATAAAAAGAGAATGGGCTGGTGTACCAAGAAAACTTTTTCAACCATCATCTAAAAGTTTTAGATGTGCATGTGTTAAAAATTTTGGTGATCCACTTTCTACACCAGGAGTTAAGGGTAATCGTGGTGATTTAGATTATCCTAATCTTGGAGAATATGAATCATGTTCATCAACATCGAATAGTTGTCGACTATAATATGTCCATTAGTTATATAGTTTTTTTTTTTTTTTTTATATAACTATTATTATATGGGTATTGATTATAAAAAATAAAAACATGTTTACAATTACATATATTTTTTATTTCTATCTATTTCTTTAAAATAATTGATGGTAAATAAGAATTATAATGTTATTTTCTAGAAAAAAAAAATTTAACACTTCTTTAAAAGAATAGGATTGAATGAATAATATAATAACATTGTGATAAAGTGCAACTATACGTATTAATTTTCATAAAAAAAAAATTATCTTAATATTTACATTTGACATTAATTTTTTTTATTATATTTATACATAAGGTAAGAAGAAAAAAAAAGTAGTAAAAAAATAATTGAGATAAATTAATTTTGATATTTTCTTTTTTAAATAATATTTATATTGATTTTGCATTATTTTAAAATCTTCTAACACAATAGAGTTAAACTTTTTAAAATACATTTTTAACTCCATTAAAATTTTAAAAAATTTTTATCACAACTATTTGGTGTTTCGCGCATACACAAAAATAATATGATATTTTTAAAGAGACATACTTTAACATAACAACTTTAATAATGATTAAATTTTTTCTCCTTTTCACTAAATTATATTATACCTCTATGATGAATCACAGACATTTATATATATATATATGTATATATACATCTTTAAGAATATATTATTAATAAATTAATTATATAATTTATATATATTTAATAGAGATAACCTATTAATATATAAACAATTTATAATATTTTTATCTATGTAAAAATACAATATTCTATTTCTTGATTAATTTTTTTTATTATAAAAATAAATTACCAATATACATTTTTTTTTTGTTTTATTTTATATATTTACGTATATATTATTATTATTTTATATATATTAAATTTAAATAATTAAAAAATATAAAAAATAAAATTTTTTTTTATATTATTTTATATTTAATATTATATATATATATATATAGAATAATATATATAAATTATTTAATTTATTTTTTTTATTATTTAAAATAAATTTTGATGAATCTTTTTATTGATCGTTAACTTGACGTAGCTTTAATAATTGTACACATATAACCATTTATTATTATGCGTACATTACTATTCAAGAACAAAAATGTGTATATACCTTTATATATTTTTATAAAATACATTAAAAATTTTTTTTATTATTTTTAGATTTTAATATTAAAATAATAAAAAAATAAAAAAATTCTATGAATGAAGAGGTTATTTTATTACATTATATGAGATCAGAAGACCATAATTTTAAAGAAATGCTTCCTTCATATATAGATCATGGAAATTGTAATATTTCATATGAAAATAATACTTATAATTCAACAATTACTTATGATAAATGTTATATTATAAAAGAAAATATTGATGGATTTACTTATGATTCTTCAACAATGGAAATTCAAAATTATTGTATGATATTAGGTGGAACAATACTTCAAGATGTATCTCCACGATTATTAATTGATATTTTAAATAAATATCATGCATATTTAAGATCTTATCATAATAAATCTTTGGGTAAAATAGTAATTAAAAAAAACTTAGATAATATAGATGAATATGGTGTAATAGATATGGAAAATGTAAGTTTGTATTATTAATATTTTTTTTTTTTATAATATATTTATAGGATAAAACAATACCATTAAATAATACAGAAGCAGAAATATTAAAAAGTGTATCAAATTTAAATGATAGACTAAAAATTTTTTTTAATAGAGAAAGAATGGATTTTTTACAAGATTTAATTATAGGTAGTGAATGTATAGTTGAAATAAAAAATAAATTATATCCTGCAAAAATAGAATCAATTTTACAAAAAAACTTAAATAGTGGTATTCTTTTTCAAGTATCTATTGAGGCAAGTTATTTTTATTTTATTTTTTTTTATAATTCCCCTATTACATTATAAAAAATTTCAATAAATTTTATATATATATTATAATGTATATATATATATGTATAAACAAACTCTCAACATTATATATAAATAGATATATACTCTTATTATAATGTTAGCTTATAAATTTTTATATTTTTGCTTTTTTTCTAAATACCCCAACAATTTTTCTTTTTTTATTTATCCTTTATAATTTAGTTTATTTATCCGGAAAAAACATTTGTTGGTTTAATTTTTTTTTTTCAATTACATGGTTTATGTTATAAGTATTTGTGTTAAAATTATTTTTTGTCATATTTTAAAATATTATTTTTTTTTTAATTTTATTTTTGAAGAAGATGATTAATATATTAAAGAAAGCTCTTTAAAAAAAAATTATATATATTTATCTTTTTTTAAAAATGTATGTTTAATAAAATAATAAGAGGTGAGTAGATAGAGAGAGAGTGAAACTTGATATATATTATATATATATATAATATAAACATATTTATTTAAAAATGTTAAAATAGAGAAACATTAAATAATTATATTTAAAATATTTTTCTTAATTAAACTAAACCATTTTTAGTTAAATTTGTAACATAAAGGTTGGGTTAAAATGTTGTTGTTTAAAATATGATAAAGTAAAAATAATATATATATATTTTATTTTTATTAAATGTCATTGATTTTTGAGGTTTACTATTATTTAATAAATATATATTGCTTATAAATAGTTAAGAAAAAGTAATTGAATGTTTTATATGTTTATTAAGTTTAATTTATTATTTTATTTATTTTTAACAATAAATTTCATTAAAAATTTTTTTTTATTGTTGTTAATATTATTAAAAAATATTTCAGTGAATATTTTTTTTTTTAAAAAAAAAGAGACAATTTAATAAAATATTTTATTTTATTTTTTTTATTTTTAGAGTAGTAGTATGTATAAAAATGCTTATGGAAATTCACAATTTTTTGCAACAAATGAATCAAGACAACCTATATTTTTGGGACCAGAAAAGATATATTCTAATTATGGTATATCAAATATATCTCCTAATATTATAAGAAATGGTGATAGAATACAAATAAGACAAAGAGCATCTAGTCAAAGTGCATTAAGAAATCCACAATATTCAAATTATGATAGGTATTTTTATAATTACTTTTTATTGTATTTATGAAAAAAATTTTTTTTTTTTAATATAATCAGATATCCAAATAATATGATAGCAGGATCAAATAGTATGCAATTTTCACAAATAAAATATCAACCAAAAATTTTGTATGGTAATTATAACAATTTAGGAAATTCAAATGATATGATAACACCTTCAATAACATATGATGGTATATCACAACAATATTATAATAATGGTAATAATAAATCATTACAAAATGGAACATCAATTATAAAAAAAAAAGAAGATCATTCATTTCGTAAAGCTATAGGTAAAAGTATAAATAAAGGAATAGATTTAATAAAATCAAAATCACATACAAAAATTGGTAGTAAAATAATACCATATATTTCATCAAATATTATTAGTGATTATTCTCGTGGATCATTTGATTTAACAGAAAGAATAATATTTTGTGATGAAGAAGGTGGTAAACATTTTGGTACAGTAAAATATTATGGATTATTATCATCACCTAGTTTAGATAATTTTATTGGTATACAATGTGATGATGATGATATTGGTTTTGGGAATGGTGAATTAAATGGGAAACGTTATTTTCATTGTGATGATGGTAAAGCAGCATTTGTACATTCAAAAACTTGTTGGAAAATGTCTGATTATGAATATCAAAAAAAAATAAATGATGAAAGAAAAATAATAATGAATAGAGGAAAAGAAATTATTAATGATATAGAATTAAAAAGAAAATTAAAATATGATAATAATATTAGTAATAATAAAGATGATATAATTAAAACATCATCATTAATATGTTCAGGAGAACCATATGGTCCACCACCATCATATAATGAAACATTTCAAAATGAACAACAACAACAACAACAAATAATAATTAGTAATTCATCATCAATAAAAAATTTTGGTAATATAGATAGTGGTATAGAAGAAAAACCATCACAACCATCTAAAAATTATGATTCATTAATAGGAAGATTTAAGGGTATACAAGGACATAATAATAGTTGTTATTTAGATGCAACATTATATTCAATGTTTTTACAATCAACAGAATTTGATAAATTAATATTAGAAAAAAAAAAGACATATGATGATATAAAAGAATTTAATGAAATACAAAAAATTTTAAAAAATGAAATAGTTTATCCATTAAGAAAATTTCATTTTGTTAGAGCTGATCATGTATTAAAATTAAGAATATTATTAGGTAAAATTTTAAATGATGAAATAGGTATGACATCAAATGAAAAAGATCCAGAAGAATTTATGAATGCATTATTTGAAAAAGTATTTAAAATAAAGCCATTATTAAGATTACGTAATATAAATGATGGTAAAATTCATGATACATTTTTTTGTCCATTAATAGCAGATGATTCATGGACATTACAACAAAGAAAATTAATGAATTTACAATATTTATTTGATCGTTCAATATTTTCATCAACAATTGAATTAGCTGAAATTCCTAATCTTTTAATAATACAATTACCAAGAAGTGGTGAAATAAAAATATTTGAAAAAATTGTACCAACAATGATATTAGATATTTCAAATGTAGTATATACAAATACAAAAATATGTAGATTATGTAAAAGATATCCAGCAACAAAAAAATGTCCTGAATGTTTTTTAACAAAAGAATGTTATTTAAAAGATGTATTTTATTGTACAAGATGTTTTAAAGAAGGACATAATGATATTAATTCAAATACACATGTACCATGTGATGTTATTACAAAAGATATATTAGGATGTAAAAAAATTTTATTAAAATTATCAGCTGTATTATGTATTGAAACATCACATTATGTATCATTTGTAAATTGTAATGTTAATTCAATAACACCTGAAAATGATCGATGGGTATTTTTTGATTCAATGGCAGATCGTGAAGGTTTATCTGAAGGTTATAATGTGCCTACTGTAAAAGAAGTGCCAAATTTATCTAAATGGTTAACAGATGAAGGTTTTAAAAAATTACATGAAATATTATTACAACAACCACAATCATCATCACAACCATTACAATATGATAATGATTTATTATTAAAAAGATTACTTGCTGATTGTTATATATGTATTTATCAATATACAGATGAATTAAATGATTGTGAGAGAGGATTAAATAAATCCTCATCACGGGTGTAATGTTTTTTTTTTGTTTAACTATATTTTAATAAATTTTTTTTTAATATTAGATTTTTATAGTTATTATCAAAAAATTAAAAAATAAAGAATCATTTTTTTTTATTTAACAAATTTGAAAAAGAAAAATAATAATTATAACTTTATAAAAATATATTAGTCTGTTATCTTAAAATATAAAATGAATTATTAATTTTTATAAATATTCCAAATACATGTAAATTAACTAAAAATTAATTATTTTCTAATAAAAGTTATTATATTCATTAGATTATTTTAAATGTATAAATAATTTATTTTATTGTTTTAGAAAAAAAAACTTGAATTACTGAAAATGATAGAAGAAAGATAGAAGAATATAGTGTGATAAAAAAGAGTTTTCTAAAATCTATGAGTAAAGTCTTATTTATTTTAAGTAATTTTAATATCATATTTAATTTAAATTTTTATCATAGGTTATATTTTTATATTAAAAATCAAACATAATTAATTGAAAATAGTTATAAAAAATTAAACTTCAAAACGATTAATTGTTTGTTTTTTATTCAATTTTTTTGGTAACGTTTAATTTATCTTTTTTGAATACCTATTCTGTTATAAATTTCTCAAACTTTAGATTATAAAATTTTTTAACCATTAGATGTTCTTCTAATCGTTGATTAAAAAAAAGCTTCAAAACGTTTTTACCAAAAGACTTTAATTATTTCTCAAAATATACATTCTTAAGTTTTTTAATTTTTCGATAAAAAGAGTGATGAAATTTATTTGAAAAATTCTATTAGATGTTTTGCTTTTTTTGCTACATTTGTTCTTTCTTTGAATTTATTTAAAATTTTAATGATTTCAATAAGGATATAAGTTATTTTTCAGATATGAAAAGAATAAAATTTTTTATTGTTTCATTTTAATTAAAAAAATAAGATATAAATAAATAAGTTTTTTTATTAAAATAACAATATTAACAGAAAAAATAGGTATATCTTAAAATATTGGTCTAGAAATAACTTTTTTTTTTATAAAAAAAGAATCACAAATGATTTAAATATATTTTCAATTTAAAAGTCAAACATAAGAGATAAAAAAAAAGTTTTTTTTTAGAATTTAAAAATAAAATTATAGTCAATTAAAAACTTCTGATAATAACGAACACTCAAAACGAAAATGTCAACTGTAGTTGACAAAGTCGCAAATTTTTATTCAGCTAAGACATTGTCAACTACAGTTGACATTTTCGTTTTGAGTGAAATTTGATTATAGTGAAGAATGTATACCAAAACAAATATTAAGAAGTTGTGATGAATCAAAGAAGTTAGTTGTAGAAGTAAAAGGATATTTTTGAAAATTAATGTGTTGAATGATACAATTGAAAATATCAAAATAAAAACTATAATAAATCATTTGTTTTGTAAGAAGTCAACTTAAAGTTATCTTTTTGTATCTCTTTTTGAACGCAGAATATAATGTTAAATGTAACATGTAAAAGTTTCAAGAACGTGACTTATAACTAAAATATATGAAAATAAAGGATGTTAATTGATAGTTGAATCCTAAAACTAACTTTGTTTTAATCTCTAGTCTGAAGAAAGATATAGTGAAGAGTGGAAAATATTTTTAAATAATTATTGTTACAAAATTTTTTCATATCTCGGAATAAAGTTATATCATATAATTGTAGAAATAGTTTCGGGGTTGTGCTAATAAGGTTTATTTGTCAAATCATTAGAAATGATACTAAAAGATAAAAAAATAAAGTTTATTGTAAAGTTGTGCATGTATCTGGTATAAAATATTTTTAAATACACAGAATGGTAGAAAATCTTTTTTTTGAATTCTTAGATTTTTTGGTATAAATAAATAATCATTATTATATTGTAATGAGTAATGCTTATGTATTAATGAATAAATATAAAAAAAGATATCAGTTAAAAGTAATACTATATTGTTTATTTGTATAAAAGCAATTTAAGTTGATTAAAAGTAAAATTTTTTTTTCATAATATAAATATTTCTTTTTTCAAAGTTGAAATTTTGTTAGATATTTTAAGAATCATATAATAAGTAAAATAATTTTTTTCAGATTCAAACTAAACAATTGTATTGATATGTAATGTGAAATATGAAAGATTTCTGAATTTAAAAATTCGAGCTGTAAGAATGCTTCAATAAAGATTAAAATTACAAAAAGTTGTTTACATTTATAAACATATAATTAATATTATTAGCGTAAAGAGTAAACTTCAACTTTGAGTAAATCGTAGAATGTTTTTTCAATATGTGAAATATATTTGTTATAAAAAAATTTAGATCAATGATAAGGAATAGGTTTATTTTGACAAAATGAATATATATAAATTTCAAGTAATGTATAATAATTTTCAGAAGTAAAAAAAGTTTATTAACAATGTAATTAAAAACAATTTTGTTTTGTTCAGTTATAGGAAATAAAAACGTTTAATATAATGTTTCCGTCAAATGTGATTTATCAGTGATTTCAAATTTATTCAACAAAATTTTCAACACTATATTTCTTTTCTTCCCAAATGTTTTTATTCAATAGATTCAGTAGAGATATTATCATTACAAACTGTGAAAACTATAAAATTTTAAAAAGAAATAATTACTGAATTACATTGTTAACATTGATAATAGGAAAAATGTTATCTTTATAAAGTACTTTAACATATAAATTAAATAAAATTAAAATAACAAAAAAAACTTTATTATCTTTTAACTTAAATAATAATTATTATTTTTGTTAATTATAATATTATATAATAAGGTGTTATATGCTACCAATATTTGTTTTGATTTAAGGAATAAGATGGTTTCTAATTAGATTCATTTTGAAGATTGAAGAAAGGGAATTGGTGTATTTTAGAAGAATATAAAGTGTAAGTCATTATAACTAATGTACTTTCTATATCTTTCTATTAAAGTATCTTTAATTATTTTTCACTGTAGTAATAAATGTAATAGTGATAATGGTAATTTAAATACTAATATTGAAAAAAAAATGTTTTTAAGAAAACTAGCATGTGATATAAGTTATAATTTCTAATTAATTTCATATAAAAATTAATAATAATAACAAAGAAACGTACAAATACGGTTTATTTTCATACATAAGATAGATTATGATATTATTTGAATGGTTTAATTAAAATTATTATATATTTAAAAGAAATATAGTATTATTGTAATGATAAGAAAATAAAAATATTATTTAAATTCATATCATAACTATTCTATAGATTATTACTCATTAATCACACTACAAAGTTAATTAATTCAACAGTAGCTTAATTTTTCTCCATCAAAGACAATTTGTGCCAATTCCATAAATTGGTCATATAATTTTTTATCAACAAATTTAATGTCATCTTCAAAATGTTGATAAAGAATACAAAGAGCAAGGAAAAATTGACTTATAGTTTGGACTCCTTTATAACGATGTTGTCTTATGAAGTCCAAACTTTTGAAGGGATCAAATGGGTTTTCCTTGTCGATTGTATCAATCATGTGGATGATCATTGCAAGTGTACCAGATCTTCCAACACCTGAACTACACTGTATTACCAAATAGTCATTTTTACATATTTCAACAGCTCTTTTATATAATCCATATAGTGTTTTTCTATCAACAGGTATATCTAAAAAAATATATAAATAATAAAATATAATTAAATGTTAAAACTTACTTTTATTAGGCCAATCCATATATTGAATTAATTTTAGAAGTAATGTTTTTTTCGTGGCTATATGTTGAAGCTCACAATCATGTTCAAAGAAGCAACTATTTTTATCAATAATAGTAGTTCTATTTATAAGAACATAATTAGCTGATTGAACAAATTTATTGATATCAGGATATGATTTGAAATGACATTTATCTAAAACATCAATTTCTTCTTTACTTACAAGTAAAATAACAACTTTAACACGATATCTATAAAACATATCAAATGTATCATCAACAGTTGCTCTTACAGGTGCCTAGAAAAAAAAAGAAATAAATAAAAGTTTAAAAATAAATATAAGCATACCTGACACATGATAATTTTTCTTTCTTTACCATTACCATATTTGTAGATCATTTCATTAGCATTAATAAATCTATCAATATGCTTACATTCTTTTCCACCAATATTTATTGAATGCTTATCATAACATGGTAATTCTGGATGACGTATTTTGGTTTTATTAGGAGTTTGAAGTATAGCATAAAAACGGGAACATTTTTTGGTAATATATTTTTTATCAATTTTTTTTGTTATGATAAATTTATCATAAAGATATCTTAATTTTCCACGATCAATCATATTAACAAATCTGATAAAATATTTAACTTTTTCATCCTTATAAATAATACGTGAATCATACTTGTATTTATATTTTTTATATTGCTCATTAAATTCTAAACCATGGTTAATTAAATCAAGAAGCATATTTTTTTCCATAAAATATGGCATAAGTGATTTGATAATAAATGCATATTCAATAGCAGAAATACTACCACCATAAAAATATTCACGAGTATCTTTAATAATTTCCATAGGATTACTTATAGTTTTCTTTTCTTTCATAACTTCATAGACACAAGAAAAGTATAGGTAAATATATGAACGTGAATCAGGTTGTTTTGATGAATGAATAAGTGTAATATTATTGCCTGAATATGAAGAAATAACATCATATAATTTTGTAATATATAAATCAGTTTTACACTACATCAATTTAAAATACTGAAGTTTAGTTACAACTATCCAACAATTGAAAATGATAACGTTGTAGAAAAAATATATTATTTTGGACCAATGAAAGATGATTATAACTTTCCAAATCAGGACATATTATATCTGGCAAATGAAACGTCTATTCAACCAAATTGTACCATTAATGGAATCACATATGGATATTTTGATTCTCTCACTTATGAAAATAAAACTATTAAATTAAATGATTTTAATAATAATGAAAAGGATAATTTTAAACGTTCAGGAGATTATATTATTTTAAAAAATAATAAAACAAACATGATATCTTTAATGTGCCGTTATATTACTCTTACTGGAACTGTTACTTTAACTCAAACATTTATAAAAGGAAAAAAAGTATTTATGGGAAAAAATGAAAAAGGTGAAGATATATATAAAATTTTATCAGAAACTGATGGATCAGAATATGAAAAAAAAATGGCTGATAAAAAAAAGGAAATGGAATCTATGAAAAAATCTTTTATTGATAAATTAATTGATTATATTGGTATTGGTGGTACATATGGACTTATTGGTGGTATATCTTTATTTATTTTAATAATAATAATAATTATTATTTTACTATGTTATTTCAAATCAATTAAACCACATCTTATCAGAAAAAAAATTAAAAAAACTTATCCCAATATATTTGAATTATGGAATGATATATCAAAACAAAAACTAGAAAAATATTCACAAATTGGTGTTAAAAGAGATTATGTTGCTGATCGTGAACAATGCCATGATTATAAAAAGACATGTGAAGGTTTTGAAGAAATATTTACTGACACAACTTCCTTATTTAATAATGAATTAGTTAAATGTTATAAAGATATTAATGGAGCAATAACTGCCTATTATATTGACAAAATA